>NC_135502.1:193634847-194333180 GCF_052857255.1 Amblyomma americanum
GCCTACAAAAGAGAGCGTGCACGGTCTCGAAGGACCCACTGCAGCAGGACCGCACCGCGTACGCAGCTGGCTTAAGAGAAAATCTACTGTTATTACAGTAGGTGCTGTATCGCTAGGTATCTTCAAGTGTGCGGACTACCGCATCTGTGTTATGATACCACACTGTTTCGACGCATCTCTACCCCAAGAGCTGTCATCAGTGGATCTGCCTGCAAAAGCCAGCGTTCACGGACTCGAAGGACACACTGGCAGCAGGACAGCACCGCATGAACAGCTGGCCTAGAAGAACACCTATTCCTGTTATTACAGTAGGAGCCGTATCGCTCCGGGATCTTCAAGTATGCTGACTACCGCATCAGGGTTAAGAAACCATACTCCTTCGAGGCATCTCCACCCCAAGAGCTGTGATCAGTAGATCTCTCTACAAAAGCCAGCGTGCACAGTGTCGAAGGACAAACTGGCAGCAGGACAGCACCGCATGAACAGCTAGCCTAAAAGAACACCTATTGTTGTTATTACAGTAGGAGCCATATCGCTCCGGGATCTTCAAGTGTGCTGACTACCGCATCTGGGTTATGATACCACACTGATTCGACGCATCTCGACCCCAAGATTTGTTCAGTGGATCTGCCTATAAAAGCCAGCGTGCACGGTGTCGAAGGACACATTGGCAGCCGGACAGCACCGCATGAAAAGCTGGCCTAAAAGAACACCTATTCCTGTTATTACAGTAGGAGCCATATCGCTCCGGGATCTTCAAGTATGCTGACTACCGCATCAGGGTTAAGAAACCATACTCCTTCGAGGCATCTCCACCCCAAGAGCTGTGATCAGTAGATCTGTCTACAATAGCCAGCGTGCACGGTGCCGAAGGACACACTGGCAGCAGGACAGCACCGCATGAACAGCTAGCCTAAAAGAACACCTATTCCTGTTATTACAGTAGGAGTCATATCGCTCCGGGATCTTCAAGTGTGCTGACAACCGCATCTGGGTTATGATACCACACTGATTCGACTCGTTTTGACCCCAAGATCTGTTCAGTGGATCTGCCTATAAAAGCCAGCGTGCACGGTCTCGAAGGACACACTTGCAGCAGGGCAGCACCGCATGATCAGCTGGCCTAAAAGATATCCTGTTATTACATAGGAGCCATATCGGTCCGGGATCTTCAAGAGTCAGGACTACCGCATCTGGGTTATGATAACACACTGCTTCGACGCATCTCAACCCAAGAGCTGTCAACAGTAGATCAGCCTACAAAATCCAGCGTGCACGGTCACGAAGAACCCACTGCCAACAGGGCAGCACGGGATACGCAGCTGGCCTAAAAGAAAATCATCTCCTGTTATTACAGTAGGAGCCGTATCGCTCCGGGATCTTCAAGTGTGCTGACTACGGCATCGGGGTTATGAGACCACACTGCTTCCGCGCATCTCCACCCCGAGATCTGTTCCGTGCATCTGCCTATAAAAGCCAGCATGCACGGTCTCGAAGGACACACTGGCAGCAGTTCAGCTCCGCATAAGCAGCTGGCCTAAAAGAAAATCTACTCCTGTTATTACAGTAGGAGCCGTATAGCTCCGGCATCATCAAGCGTGCTGGCTACCGCAACTGGGTTATGATACCACACTGTTTCGACGCATCTCCACCCCAAGAGCTGTCATCAGTAGATCTGCCTACAAAAGCCTGCGTGCACGGCCTCGAAGGACCCACTGGCAGAAGGACAGCACCGCATACGCAGCTGGCTTAAGAGAAAATCTACTGTTATTACAGTAGGTGCTGTATCGTTAAGGGATCTTCACGTGTGCCGACCACCGCATCTCTATTATGATACCAGACTGCTTCGACGCATCTCCACTCCAAGAGCAGTCATCAGTAGATCTGCCTACAAAAGCCAGCGTGCACGGTTTCGAAGGACCCACTGGCAGAAGGACAGAACCGCATACGCAGCTGGCTTAAGAGAAAATCTACTCTTATTACAGTAGGTGCTGTATCGCTAAGGGATCTTCAAGTGTCCTGACCACCGCTTCTTATGATACCACACTGCTTCAACGCATTTCCATTCCAAGAGCCGTCATCAGTAGATCTGCCTACAAAAGCCAGCGTGCACGGTCTCGAAGGACCCACTGGCAGCAGGGCAGCACCGCATACGCAGCTGGCCTAAAAGAAAAGTCTACTCCTGTTATTACAGTAGGAGCCGTATCGCTCTGGGATCTTAGTGTGCTGACTACCGCATTTGACTTATGACACCACACTGCTTCGACGCATCTCCACCCCAAGAGCTGTCATCAGCAGATCTGCATATAAAAGCCAGCGTGCACGGTCTCGAAGGACCCACTGGCAGCAGGGCAGCTCCGCATAAGCAGCGGGCCTAAAAGAAAATCTACTCCTGTTATTACAGTAGGAGCCGCATCGCTCCGGCATCTTCAAGGGTGCTGGCTACCGCATCTGGGTTATGATACCAAAATTCTTCGACGCATATCCACCCCAAGAGCTGTTTTCAATAGATCTGCCTACAAAAGCGAGCGTGCGCGGTGTCGAAGGACACACTGGCAGCAGGACAGCACCACCTGAACAGCTGGCCTAAAGAACACCTATTCCTGTTATTACTGTAGGAGCCATATCGCTCCGAGATCTTCAAGTTTGCTGACTACCGCACCTGGGTTATGATACCACACTGATTCGACTCATCTCGACCCCAAGTTCTGTTCAGTGGATCTGCCTATGAAACCCAGCGTGTACGGTCTCGAACGACACACTTGCAGCAAGGCAGCACCACATGATCAGCTGGCCTAAAAGATATCCTGTTTTTACATTGGAGCCATATCGCTCCGGGATCTTCAAGACTGCAGGACTACCGCATCTAGGTTATGGTAACACACTGCTTCGGCGCATCTCCACCCCAAGAGCTGTCATCTTTAGATCTGCCTACAAAAGCCAGCATGCACGGTCACGATGAACCCTCTGGCAACAGGGCAGCACGGCATATGCAGCTGGCCTAAAAAAATCATCTCCTGTTATGACAGCAGGAGTCGAATCACTCCGGGATCTTCATGTGTGCTGACTACGGCATCGGGGTTATGAGACCGCACTGCTTCGGCGCATCTCCACCCCAAGATCTGATCCGTGGATCTGCCTATAAAAGCCAGCATGCACGGTCTCGAAGGACACACTGGCAGCAGGGCAGCTTCGCATAAGCAGCTGGCCTAAAAGAAAATCTACTCCTGTTATTACAGACGGAGCCGTATCGCTCCGGCATCATCAAGTGTGCTGGCTACCGCAACTGGGTTATGATACCACACTGTTTCGACGCATCTCCACCCCAAGAGCTGTCATCAGTAGATCTGCCTACAAAAGCCTGCGTGCACGGCCTCGAAGGACCCACTGGCAGAAGGACAGCACCGCATACGCAGCTGGATTAAGAGGAAATCTACTGTTATTACAGTAGGTCCTGTATCGCTAAGGAATCTTCAAGTGTCCTGACCACCGCTTCTTATTATACCACACTGCTTCGACGCATCTCCATTCCAAGAGCCGTCATCAGTAGATCTGCCTACATAAGCCAGCGTGCACGGTCTCGAAGGACCCACTGGCAGCAGGGCAGCACCGCATACGCAGCTGGCCTAAAAGAAAAGTCTACTCCTGTTATTACAGTAGGAGCCGTATCGCTCTGGGATCTTAGTGTGCTGACTACCGCATTTGACTTATGACACCACACTGCTTAGACGCATCTCCACCCCAAGAGCTGTCATCAGCAGATCTGCATATAAAAGCCAGCGTGCACGGTCTGGAAGGACCCACTGGCAGCAGGGCAGCTCCGCATAAGCAGCGGGCCTAAAAGAAAATCTACTCCTGTTATTTCAGTAGGAGCCGCATCGCTCCGGCATCTTCAAGGGTGCTGGCTACCGCATCTGGGTTATGATACCAAAATGCTTCGACGCATATCCACCCCAAGAGCTGTTTTCAGTAGTTCTGCCTACAAAAGCGAGCGTGCGCGGTGTCGAAGGACACACTGGCAGCAGGACAGCACCGCATGAACAGCTGGCCTAAAAGAACACCAATTCCTGTTATTACAGTAGGAGCCACATCGCTCCGGGATCTTCAAGTGTGCTGGCTACCGCATCTGGGTTATGATACCACACTGATTCCACACATCTCGACCTCAAGATCTGTTCAGTGGATCTGCCTATAAAAGCCAGCGTGCACTGTCTCGAAGGACACACTTGCAGCAAGGCAGCACCACATGATCAGCTGGCCTAAAAGATATCCTGTAATTACATAGGAGCAATATCGCTCCGGTATCTTCAAGACTGCAGGACTACCGCATCTGGGTTATGATAACACACTGCTTCGACGCATCTCCACCCCAACAGCGGTAATCAGTAGATCTGCCTACAAAAGCCAGCGTGCACGGTCACGAAGAACCAACTCGCAACAGGGAAGCACGGCGTATGCAGCTGGCCTAAAAAATATCAACTATTGTTATTACAGTAGGAGCCGTATCGCCCCGGGATCTTCAAGTGTGCTGACTATGGCATCGGGATTATGAGACCGCACTGCTTCGGCGCATCTCCACCCCGAGATCTGTTCCGTGGATCTGCCTATAAAAGCCAGCATGCACGGTCTCGAAGGACACACTGGCAGCAGGGCAGCTCCGCATAAGCAGCTGGCCTAAAAGAAAATCTACTCCTGTTATTACAGTAGGAGCCGTATCGCTCCGGCATCACCAAGGGTGCTGGCTACCGCATCTGGGTTATGATACCACACTGATTCCACGCATCTCGACCCCAAGATCTGTTCAGTGGATCTGCCTATAAAAGCCAGCATGCACGGTGTCGAAGGACACACTTGCAGCAAGGCAGCACCACATGATCAGCTGGCCTAAAAGATATCCTGTAATTACATAGGAGCAATATCGCTCCGGGATCTTCAAGACTGCAGGACTACCACATCTGGGTCATGATAACACACTGCTTCGACGCATCTCCACCCCAAGAGCGGTAATCAGTAGATCTGCCCACAAAAGCCAGCGTGCACGGTCACGAAGAACCAACTGGCAACAGGGAAGCACGGCATATGCAGCTGGCCTAAAAAATATCATCTATTGTTATTACAGTAGGAGCCGTATCGCTCCGGGATCTTCAAGTGTGCTGACTACGGCATCGGGGTTATGAGACCGCACTGCTTCGGCGCATATCCACCCCGAGATCTGTTCCGTGGATCTGCCTATAAAAGCCAGCATGCACCGCCTCGAAGGACCCACTGGCAGAACGACAGCACCGCATACGCAGCTGGCTTAAGAGAAAATCTACTCTTTTCACAGTAGGTGCTGTATCGCTAAGGGACCTTCAAGTGTCCTGACCACCGCATCTTATGATACCACACTGCTTCGACGCATCTCCACTCCAAGAGCCGTCATCAGTAGATCTGCCTACAAAAGCCAGCGTGCACGGTCTCGAAGGACCCACTGGCAGCAGGGCAGCACCGCATACGCAGCTGGCCTAAAAGAAAAGTCTACTCCTGTTATTAGAGTAGGAGCCGTATCGCTCTGGGATCTTAGTGTGCTGACTACCGCATTTGACTTATGACACCACACTGCTTCGACGCATCTCCACCCCAAGAGCTGTCATCAGCAGATCTGCATATAAAAGTCAGCGTGCACGGTGTCGAAAGACACACTGGCAGCAGGACAGCACCGCATGAACAGCTGGCCTAAAAGAACACCTATTCCTGTTATTACTGTAGGAGCCATATCGCTCCGGGATCTTCAAGTGTGCTGACTACCGCATCTGGGTTATGATACCACACTGATTCCACGCATCTCGACCCCAAGATCTGTTCAGTGGATCTGGCTATAAAAGCCAGCGTGCACGGTGTCGAAGGACACACTGGTAGCAGGACAGCACCTCAAGAACAGCTGGCCTAAAAGAACACCTATTCCTGTTATTACAGAAGGAGCCATATCGCTCCGAGATCTTCAAGTTTGCTGACTACCGCATCTGGGTTATGAAACCACACTGATTCGACTCATCTCGACCCCAAGATCTGTTCAGTGGATCAGCCTATAAAACCCAGCGTGCACGGTCTTGGACACACTTTCAGCAAGGCAGCACCGCATCATCAGCTGGCCTAAAAGATATCCTGTTATTACATAGGAGCCATATCGCTCTGGGATCTTCAAGTGTGCTGACTACGGCATCGGAGTTATGAGACCGCACTGCTTCGGCGCATCTCCACCCCAAGATCTGTTCCGTGGATCTGCCTATAAAAGCCAGCATGCACGCTCTCGAAGGACACACTGGCAGCAGGGCAGCTCCGCATAAGCAGCTGGCCTAAAAGAAATTCTACTCCTGTTATTAGAATAGGAGCCGTATCATTCTGGGATATTAAAGTGTGCCGACTACCGCATTTGAGTTATGACACCACACTGCTTCGACGCATCTCCACCCCAAGAGCCGTCATCAGCAGATCTGCATACAAAAGCCAGCGTGCACGGTCTCGAAGGACCCACTGGCAGCAGGGCAGCTTCGCATAAGCAGCGGGCCTCAAAGAAAAGCTACTTCTGTTATTACAGTAGGAGCCGTATCGCTCCGGGATCTTCAAGTGTGCTTGCTACCGCATCTGGGTTATGATACCAAAATGCTTCGACGCATCTCCACCCCAAGAGCTGTTATCAGTAGATCTGCCTACAAAAGCGAGTGTGCGCGGTGTCGAAGGACACACTGGCAGCAGGACAGCACCGCATGAACAGCTGGCCTAAAAGAACACCTATTCCTGTTATTACAGTAGGAGCCATATCGCTCCGGGATCTTCAAGTGTGCTGACTACCGCATCCGGGTTATGATACCACACTGATTCCACGCATCTCGACCCCACGATCTGTTCAGTGGATCTGCCTATAAAAGCCAGCGTGCACAGTGTCGAAGGACACACTGGCAGCAGGACAGCACCGCATGAACAGCTAGCCTAAAAGAACACCTATTCCTGTTATTACAGTAGGAGCCATATCGCTCCGGGATCTTCAAGTATGCTGACTACCGCATCAAGGTAAAGAAACTATACTTCTTCGATGCATCTCCACCCCAAGAGCTGTGATCAGTAGGTCTGCCTACAAAAGCCAGCGTGCACGTTGTCGAAGGACACACTGGCAGCAGGACAGCACTGCATGAACAACTGGCCTAAAAGAACACCTATTCCTGTTATTACAGTAGGAGCCATATCGCTCAGGGATCTTCAAGGGTGCTGACTACCGCATCTGGGTTATGATACCACACTGATTCCATGCATCTCGACCCCAAGATCTGTTCAGTGGATCTGCCTATAAAAGCCAGCGTGCACGGTGTCGAAGGACACACTGGCAGCAGGACAGCACCTCAAGAACAGCTGGCCTAAAAGAACACCTATTCCTGTTATTACAGTAGGGGCCATATCGCTCCGGGATCTTCAATGGTGCTGACTACCGCATCTGGGTTATGATACCACACTGATTCCATGCATCTCGACCCCAAGATCTGTTCAGTGGATCTGCCTATAAAAGCCAGCGTGCACGCTCTCGAAGGATGCACAGGCAGCAGGGCAGCACCGTATGAATAGCTGGCCTAAAAGAACACCCATTCCTGTTATTACAGTAGGAGCCATATCGCTCCGGGATCTTCAAGTATGCTGACTACCGCATCAGGGTTATGAAACTATACTGCTTCGATGCATCTCCACACCAAGAGCTGTGATCGGTAGATCTGCCTACAAAAGCCAGCGTGCACGGTGTCGAAGGACACACTGGCAGCAGGGCAGCTCCGCATAAGCAGCTGGCCTAAAAGAAAATCTACTCCTGTTATTAGAATAGGAGCCGTATCATTCTGGGATATTAAAGTGTGCCGACTACCGCATTTGAGTTATGACAACACACTGCTTCGACGCATCTCCACCCCAAGAGCCGTCATCAGCAGATCTGCATACAAAAGCCAGCGTGCACGGTCTCGAAGGACCCACTGGCAGCAGGGCAGCTCCGCATAAGCAGCGGGCCTCAAAGAAAAGCTACTCCTGTTATTACAGTAGGAGCCGTATCGCTCCGGGATCTTCAAGTGTGCTGACTACCACATCTGGGTTATGATACCCCACTACTTCGACGCATCTCCACCCCAAGAGCTGTCATCAGTGGATCTGCCTACAAAAGCCAGCGTTCACGGTCTCGAAGGACACACTGGCAGCAGGACAGCACCGCATGAACAGCTGGCCTAAAAGAACACCTATTCCTGTTATTACAGTAGGAGGCATATCGCTCCGGGATCTTCAAGTATGCTGACTACAGCATCAAGGTTAAGAAACTATACTGCTTCTATGCCTCTCCACCCCAAGAGCTGTGATCAGTAGGTCTGCCTACAAAAGCCAGCGTGCACGGTGTCGAAGGACACACTGGCAGCCGGACAGCACCGCATGAAAAGCTGGCCTAAAAGAACACCTATTCCTGTTATTACAGTCGGAGCCATATCGCTCCGGAATCTTCAAGTGTGCTGACTACCGCATCTGGGTTATGATACCACACTGATTCGACTCATTTTGACCCCAAGATTTGTTAAGTGCATCTGCCTATAAAAGCCAGCGTGCACGGTCTCGAAGGACACACTTGCCGCAGGGCAGCACCGCATGATCAGCTGGCCTAAAAGATATCCTGTTATTACATAGGAGCCATATCGGTCCGAGATCTTCAAGAGTCAGGACTACCGCATCTGGGTTATGATAACACACTGCTTCGACGCATCTCCACTCCAAGAGCCGTCATCAATAGATCTGCCTACAAAAGCCACCGTGCACGGTCTCGAAGGACCCACTGGCAGCAGGGCAGCACCGCATACGCATCTGGCATAAAAGAAAATCTACTACTGTTATTACAGTAGGAGCCGTATTGCTCCAAGATCTTCAAGTGTGCTGACTACCGCATCTGGGTTATGATACCCCACTGCTTCGATGCATCTCCACCCCAAGAGCTGTCATCAGTGGATCTGCCTACAAAAGCCAGCGTTCACGGTCTCGAAGGACACACTGGCAGCAGGCCAGTACCGAATTAACAGCTGGTCTAAAAGAAAATCTACTCCTGTTATTACAGTGGGAGCCTTATCGCTCCGGGATCTTCAAGTGTGCTGAATTCGGCATCGGGGTTATGAGACCGCAGTGCTTCACCGCATCTCCACCCCAAGATATGTTCAGTGGATCTGCCTACAAAAGACAGCATGCACGGTCTCGAAGGATGCACAGGCAGCAGGGCAGCACCGTATGAATAGCTGGCCTAAAAGAACACCTATTCCTGTTATTACAGTTGGAGCCGTATAGCTCCGGCATCATCAAGGGTGCTGGCTACCGCAACTGGGTTATGATACCACACTGTTTCGACGCATCTCCACCCCAAGAGCTGTCATCAGTAGATCTGCCTACAAAAGCCTGCGTGCACGGCCTCGAAGGACCCACTGGCAGAAGGACAGCACCGCATACGCAGCTGGCTTAAGAGAAAATCTACTGTTATTACAGTAGGTGCTGTATCGCTAAGGGATCTTCACGTGGTCTGACCACCGCATCTCTGTTATGATACCACACTGCTTCGACGCATCTCCACTCCAAGAGCCGTCATCAGTAGATCTGTCTACAAAAGCCAGCGTGCACGGTTTCGAAGGACCCACTGGCAGCAGGGCAGCACCGCATACGCAGCTGGCCTAAAAGAAAAGTCTACTCCTGTTATTAGAGTTGGAGCTGTATCGCTCCGGGATCTTCAAGTGTGCTGACTACCGCATCTGGGTTATGATACCACACTGATTCGACTAATTTTGACCCCAAGATTTGTTAAGTGCATCTTTCTATAAAAGCCAGCGTGCACGGTCTCGAAGGACACACTTGCCGCAGGGCAGCACTGCATGATCAGCTGGCCTAAAAGATATCCTGTTATTACATAGGAGCCATATCGGTCCGGGATCTTCAAGAGTCAGGACTACCGCATCTGGGTTATGATAACACACTGCTTCGACGCATCTCAACCCAAGAGCTGTCAACAGTAGATCTGCCTACAAAAGCCAGCGTGCACGATCTCGAAGGACCCACTGGCAGCAGGACAGCACCGCATACGCAGCTTGCTTAAGAGAAAATCTACTGTTATTGCAGTAGGTGCTGTATCGCTAAGGGATCTTCAAGTGTGCTGACTACCTCATCTATGTTATGATACCACACTGCTTCGACGCATCTCCACTCCAAGAGCCGTCATCAATAGATCTGCCTACAAAAGCCACCGTGCACGGTCTCGAAGGACCCACTGGCAGCAGGGCAGCACCGCATACGCATCTGGCATAAAAGAAAATCTACTACTGTTATTACAGTAGGAGCCGTATTGCTCCAAGATCTTCAAGTGTGCTGACTACCGCATCTGGGTTATGATACCCCACTGCTTCGATGCATCTCCACCCCAAGAGCTGTCATCAGTGGATCTGCCTACAAAAGCCAGCGTTCACGGTCTTGAAGGACACACTGGCAGCAGGCCAGTACCGAATTAACAGCTGGTCTAAAAGAAAATCTACTCCTGTTATTACAGTGGGAGCCTTATCGCTCCGGGATCTTCAAGTGTGCAGACTTCGGCATCGGGGTTATGAGACCGCAGTGCTTCACCGCATCTCCACCCCAAGATATGTTCAGTGGATCTGCCTACAAAAGACAGCATGCACGGTCTCGAAGGATGCACAGGCAGCAGGGCAGCACCGTATGAATAGCTGGCCTAAAAGAACACCTATTCCTGTTATTACAGTTGGAGCCGTATAGCTCCGGCATCATCAAGGGTGCTGGCTACCGCAACTGGGTTATGATACCACAGTGTTTCGACGCATCGCCACCCCAAGAGCTGTCATCAGTAGATCTGCCTACAAAAGCCTGCGTGCACGGCCTCGAAGGACCCACTGGCAGAAGGACAGCACCGCATACGCAGCTGGCTTAAAAGAAAATCTACTGTTATTACAGTAGGTGCTGTATCGCTAAGGGATCTTCACGTGGTCTGACCACCGCATCTCTGTTATGATACCACACTGCTTCGACGCATCTCCACCCCAAGAGCTGTCATCAGTGGGTCTGCCTACAAAAGCCAGCGTTCACGGTCTCGAAGGACACACTGGCAGCAGGCCAGTACCGAATTAACAGCTGGTCTAAAAGAAAATCTACTCCTGTTATTACAGTGGGAGCCTTATCGCTCCGGGATCTTCAAGTGTGCTGACTACGGCATCGGGGTTATGAGACCGCAGTGCTTCACCGCATCTCCACCCCAAGATATGTTCAGTGGATCTGCCTACAAAAGACAGCATGCACGGTCTCCAAGGATGCACAGGCAGCAGGGCAGCACCGTATGAATAGCTGGCCTAAAAGAACACCTATTCCTGTTATTACAGTTGGAGCCATATCGCTCCGGGTTCTTCAAGTATGCTGACTACCGTTCAGGGTTAAGAAACTATACTGCTTCGATGCATCTCCACACCAAGAGCTGTGATCGGTAGATCTGCCTACAAAAGCCAGCGTGCACGTTGAAGAAGGACGCACTGGCAGCAGGACAGCACCGCATGAACAGCTGACCTAAAAGAACACCTATTTCTGTTATTACAGTAGGAGCCATATCGCTCCGAGATCTTCAAGTGTGCTGACTACCGCATCTGGGTTGTGATACCACACTGATTCGACGCATCTCGACCCCAAGATCTGTTCAGTAGATCTGCCTATAAAAGCCAGCATGCACGGTGTCGATGGACACACTTGCAGCAAGGCAGTACCGCATGATCAGCTGGCCTAAAAGATATCCTGTTATTACATAGGAGTAATATCGCTCCGGGATCTTCAAGACTGCAGGACTACCGCATCTGGGTTATGATAACACACTGCTCCGACGCATCTCCACCCCAAGAGTTGTCATCAGTAGATCTGCCTAAAAAAGCCAGCGTGCACGGTCACGAAGAACCCACTGGCAACGGCAGCACGGCATATGCAGCTGGCCTAAAAAATATAATCTCCTGTTATTACACTAGGAGCCGTATCGCTCCGGGATCTTCAAGTATGCTGACTACGGAATCGGGGTTATGAGACCGCACTACTTCGGCGCATCTCGACCCCAAGATCTGTTCAGTGGATCTGCCTATAAAAGCCAGCGTGCACGGTGTCGAAGGACACACTTGCAGCAAGGCAGCACCGCATCATCAGCTGTCCTAAAAGATATCCTGTTATTACATAGGAGCCATATCGCTCCGGGATCTTCAAGTGTGCTGACTACGGCATCGGAGTTATGAGACCGCACTGCTTCGGCGCATCTCCACCCCAAGATCTGTTCCAGGGATCTGCCTATAAAAGCCAGCATGCACGCTCTCGAAGCACACACTGGCAGCAGGGCAGCTCCGCATAAGCAGCTGGCCTAAAAGAAAATCTACTCCTGTTATTAGAATAGGAGCCGTATCATTCTGGGATATTAAAGTGTGCCGACTACCGCATTTGAGTTATGACACCACACTGCTTCGACGCATCTCCACCCCAAGAGCCGTCATCAGCAGATCTCCATACAAAAGCCAGCGTGCATGGTCTCGAAGGACCCACTGGCAGCAGGGCAGCTCCGCATAAGCAGCGGGCCTCAAAGAAAATCTACTCCTGTTATTACAGTAGGAGCCGTATCGCTCCGGGATCTTCAAGTGTGCTGACTACCACATCTGGGTTATGATACCCCACTTATTCGACGCATCTCCACCCCAAGAGCTGTCATCAGTGGATCTGCCTACAAAAGCCAGCGTTCACGGTCTCGAAGGACACACTGGCAGCAGGACAGCACCACATGAACAGCTGGCCTAAAAGAACACCTATTGCAGCAGGACCTTAACCAAATTGAACAGTGGTGCGCAGATTGGCTTATGACCCTCAACCCTAGCAAATGCAAGCTTCTTTCCATCACCCGTCGCAAAAAGACTCATGCCTTCCAATACAAAATCGCTAACGAGTTCGTAGAATCTGTATCATCTTTCAAATACTTAGGCGTCACATTATCTAATGACCTAACATGGAATGCACATGTTACTAACGTGATATCATCGGCTAACAAAACTCTGGGATTTCTTAAACGTCACCTTCGCCTCACCTCACATCACGTGAAATTGCTCGCCTACAAGTCACTCATTAGACCTAAACTTGAATATGCATCCGCCATATGGGACCCGCATCATATTAACCTCGTAAACGATCTAGAAGCCGTTCAAAACCGCGCTACAAGGTTCATTCATTCTTCTTACTCCTACGACGTCAGTGTTTCAGCCTTAAAAACCAAATCAGCACTATCGCCTCTTTCCGTTCGTCGTCGCATAGCCACGCTATCACTGTACCAAAAGTTCTTTTACTCATCACTTAACCGTGCCCCTTACATCACGCCAGCATCATACATTTCTCATCGCACTAGCCACACGCTTCAAGTTTTTCGCCCACGTGCCCGAACTGTTACTTTTTCAGCCTCCTTCTTCCCACGTGCAGCTAAGGATTGGAACGGCCTTCCCCAGCACATCGTCGACATCACCTGTCCTTCATCATTTGCAAACAATCTAAACAACATTTTTTGTTCATGATCACTAATGGCATTGTTTTGTGCCTTTTCCTGCTAATCCCACCCCTTATGTAATACCCCGCGAGGGGTCTTTAAGGTAATAAAATGAAATGAAATTACAGTAGGAGCCATATCGCTCCGGGATCTTCAAGTATGCTGACTACCGCATCAAGGTTAAGAAACTATACTGCTACGATGCATCTCCACCCCAAGAGCTGTGATCAGTAGGTCTGCCTACAAAAGCCAGCGTGCACGTTGTCGAAGGACACACTGGCAGCAGGACAGCACTGCATGAACAACTGGCCTAAAAGAACACCTATTTCTGTTATTACAGTAGGAGCCATATCGCTCCGGGATCTTCAAGTGTGCTGACTACCGCATCTGGGTTGTGATACCACACTGATTCGTCGCACCTCGACCCCAAGATCTGTTCAGTGGATCTGCCTATAAAAGCCAGCGTGCACGGAGTCGAAGGACACACTGGCAGCCGGACAGCACCGCATGAAAAGCTGGCCTAAAAGAACACCTATTCCTGTTATTACAGTAGGAGCCATATCGCTCCGGGATCTTCAAGTGTGCTGACTACCGCATCTGGGTTATGATACCACACTGATTCCACTCATTTTGACCCCAAGATTTGTTCAGTGCATCTGCCTATAAAAGCCAGCGTGCACGGTCTCGAAGGACACACTTGCCGCAGGGCAGCACCGCATGATCAGCTGGCCTAAAAGATATCCTGTTATTACATAGGAGCCATATCGGTCCGGGATCTTCAAGAGTCAGGACTACCGCATCTGGGTTATGATAACACACTGCTTCGACGCATCTCAACCCAAGAGCTGTCAACAGTAGATCTGCCTAAAAAAGCCAGCGTGCACGGTGTCGAAGGACACACTGGCAGCAGGACAGCACCACATGAACAGCTGGCCTAAAAGAACACCTATTCCTATTATTACAGTAGGAGCCATATCGCTCCGGGATCTTCAAGGGTGCTGACTACCGCATCTGGGTTTTGATACCACATTGATTCCACGTATCTCGACCCCAAGATCTGTTCAGTGGATCTGCCTATAAAAGCCTGCGTGCACGGTGTCGAAGGACACACTGGCAGCAGGACAGCACCGCAAGAACAGCTGGCCTAAAAGAACACCTATTCCTGTTATTACAGTAGGAGCCATATCGCTCCGGGATCTTCAAGTTTGCTGACTACCGCATCTGGGTTATGATACCACACTGATTCGACTCATCTCGACCCCAAGATCTGTTCAGTGGATCTGCCTATAAAACCCAGCGTGCACGGTCTTGGAGACACTTGCAGCAAGGCAGCACCGCATCATCAGCTGGCCCAAAAGATATCCTGTTATTACATAAGAGCCATATCGCTCCGGGATCTTCAAGTGTGCTGACTACGGGATCGGAGTTATGAGACCGCACTGCTTCGGCGCATCTCCAACCCAAGATCTGTTCCGTGGATCTGCCTATAAAAGCCAGCATGCACGCTCTCGAAGGACACACTGGCAGCAGGGCAGCTCCGCATAAGCAGCTGGCTTAAAAGAAATTCTACTCCTGTTATTAGAATAGGAGCCGTATCATTCTGGGATATTAAAGTGTGCCGACTACCGCATTTGAGTTATGACACCACACTGCTTCGACGCATCTCCACCCCAAGAGCCGTCATCAGCAGATCTGCATACAAAAGCCAGCGTGCACGGTCTCGAAGGACCCACTGGCAGCAGGACAGCTCCGCATAAGCAGCGGGCCTCAAAGAAAAGCTACTCCTGTTATTACAGTAGGAGCCGTATCGCTCCGGGATCTTCAAGTGTGCTGAGTACCACATCTGGGTTATGGTACCCCACTACTTCGACGCATCTCCACCCCAAGAGCTGTCATCAGTGGATCGGCCTACAAAAGCCAGCGTTCACGGTCTCGAAGGACACACTGGCAGCAGGACAGCACCGCATGAACAGCTGGCCTAAAAGAACACCTATTCCTGTTATTACAGAAGGAGCCATATCGCTCCGGGATCTTCAAGTATGCTGACTACCGCATCAAGGTTAAGAAACTATACTACTTCGATGCATCTCCACCCCAAGAGCTGTGATCAGTAGGTCTGCCTACAAAAGCCAGCGTGCACGTTGTCGAAGGACACACTGGCAGCAGGACAGCACTGCATGAACAACTGGCCTAAAAGAACACCTATTTCTGTTATTACAGTAGGAGCCATATCGCTCCGGGATCTTCAAGTGTGCTGACTACCGCATCTGGGTTGTGATACCACACTGATTCGACGCACCTCGACCCCAAGATCTGTTCAGTGAATCTGCCTATAAAAGCCAGCGTGCACGGTGTCGAAGGACACACTGGCAGCCGGACAGCACCGCATGAAAAGCTGGCCTAAAAGAACACCCATTCCTGTTATTACAGTAGGAGCCATATCGCTCCGGGATCTTCAAGTGTGCTGACTACCGAATATGGGTTATGATACCACACTGATTCGACTCTTTTTGACCCCAAGATTTGTTAAGTGCATCTGCCTATTAAAGCCAGCGTGCACGGTCTCGAAGACACACTTGCCGCAGGGCAGCACCGCATGATCAGCTGGCCTAAAAGATATCCTGTTATTACATAGGAGCCATATGGGTCCGGGATCTTCTAGAGTCAGGACTACCGCATCTGGGTTATGATAACACACTGCTTCGACGCATCTCAACCCAAGAGCTGTCAACAGTAGATCTGCCTACAAAAGCCAGCGTGCACGATCTCGAAGGACCCACTGGCAGCAGGACAGCACTGCATACGCAGTTTGCTTAAGAGACAATCTACTGTTATTGCAGTAGGTGCTGTATCGCTAAGGGATCTTCAAGTGTGCTGACTACCTCATCTATGTTATGATACCACGCTGCTTCGACGCATCTCCACTCCAGGAGCCGTCATCAATAGATCTGCCTACAAAAGCCACCGTGCACGGTCTCGAAGGACCCACTGGCAGCAGGGCAGCACCGCATACGCATCTGGCATAAAAGAAAATCTACTACTGTTATTACAGTAGGAGCCGTATTGCTCCAAGATCTTCAAGTGTGCTGACTACCGCATCTGGGTTATGATACCCCACTGCTTCGACGCATCTCCATCCCAAGAGCTGTCATCAGTGGATCTGCCTACAAAAGCCAGCGTTCACGGTCTCGAAGGACACACTGGCAGCAGGCCAGTACCGAATTAACAGCTGGTCTAAAAGAAAATCTACTCCTCTTATTACAGTGGGAGCCTTATCGCTCCGGGATCTTCAAGTGTGCTGACTACGGCATCGGGGTTATGAGACCGCAGTGCTTCACCGCATCTCCACCCCAAGATATGTCCAGTGGATCTGCCTACAAAAGACAGCATGCACGGTCTCGAAGGATGCACAGGCAGCAGGGCAGCACTGTGTGAATAGCTGGCCTAAAAGAACACCTATTCCTGTTATTACAGTAGGAGCCATATCGCTCCGGGATCTTCAAGTATGCTGACTACCGCATCAGGGTTAAGAAACTATACTGCTTCGATGCATCTCCACACCAAGAGCTGTGATCGGTAGATCTGCCTACAAAAGCCAGCGTGCACGGTGTCGAAGGACACACTGGCAACAGTACAGCACCTCATGAACAGCTGGCCTAAAAGGACAACTGTTCCTGTCATTACGGTAGGAGCCATATCACTCCGGGATCTTCAAGTGTGCTGACTACCGCATCTGGGTTATGATACCACACTGATTCGACTCATATTGACCCCAAGATCTGTTCAGTGGATCTGCCTATAAAAGCCAGCCTGCACGGTCACGAAGAACCCACAGGCAACAGGGCAGCACGGCATATGCAGCTGGCCTAAAAAATCATCAATTATGACAGTAGGTGCCATATCGCTCCAGGGTCTTCAAGTGTGCTGACTACCGCAACTGGGTTATGATACCACACGGTTTCGACGCATTTCCACCCCAAGAGCTGTCATCAGTGGTTCTGCCTAAAAAAGCCAGCGTGCACGGCCTAGAAGGACCCACTGGCAGAAGGACAGCACCGCATACGCAGCTGGCTTAAGAGAAAATCTACTGTTAATACAGTAGGTGCTGTATCGCTAAGGGATCTTCAAGTGTGCTGACCACCGCATCTTATGATACCACACTGCTTCGACGCATCTCCACTCAAAGAGCCGTCATCAGTAGATCTGCCTACAAAAGCCAGCGTGCACGGTCTCGAAGGACCCACTGTTAGCAGGGCAGCACCGCATACGCAGCTGGCCTAAAAGAAAAGTCTACTCCTGTTATTAGAGTAGGAGCCGTATCGCTCTGGGATCTTAATTAGCTGACTACCGTATTTGAGTTATGACACCACACTACTTCGACGCATCTCCACCACAAGAGCTGTCATCAGCAGATCTGCATACAAAAGCCAGCGTGCACGGTCTCGAAGGACCCACTGGCAGCAGGGCAGCACCGCATACGCATCTGGCATAAAAGAAAATCTACTACTGTTATTACAGTAGGAGCCGTATTGCTCCAAGATCTTCAAGTGTGCTGACTACCGCATCTGGGTTATGATACCCCACTGCTTCGATGCATCTCCACCCCAAGAGCTGTCATCAGTGGATCTGCCTACAAAAGCCAGCGTTCACGGTCTTGAAGGACACACTGGCAGCAGGCCAGTACCGAATTAACAGCTGGTCTAAAAGAAAATCTACTCCTGTTATTACAGTGGGAGCCTTATCGCTCCGGGATCTTCAAGTATGCTGACTACCGCATCAGGGTTAAGAAAGTAGACTGCTTCGATGCATCTCCACCCCAAGTACTGTGATCAGTAGATCTGCCTACAAAAGCCAGCGTGCACGGTCTCGAAGGACACACTGGCAGCAGGACAGCACCGCATGAACAGCTGGCCCAAAAGAACACCTATTCCTGTTATTACAGTAGGAGCCATATCGCTCCGGGATCTTCAAGTATGCTGACTACCGCATCAAGGTTAAGAAATTATACTGCTTCGATGCATCTCCACCCCAAGAGCTGTCATCAGTAGATCTGCCTACAAAAGCCAGCGTGCACAGTGTCGAAGGACACACTGGCAGCATGACAGCACCGCATGAACAGCTGGCCTAAAAGAACACGTATTCCTGTTATTACAGTAGGAGCCATATCGCTCCGGGATCTTCAAGTGTGCTGACTACCGCATCTGGGTTATGATACCACACTGTTTCGACACATCTCCACCCCAAAAAGCTGTGATCAGTAGATCTGTCTACAAAAGCCAGCGTTCACAGTGTCGAAGGACAAACTGGCAGCAGGACAGCACCGCATGAACACCTAGCCTAAAAAGAACACCTATTGTTATTACAGTAGGAGCCATATCGCTCCGGGATCTTCAAGTGTGCTGACTACCGCATCTGGGTTATGATACCACACTGATTCGACGCATCTCGACCCCAAGATTTGTTCAGTGGATCTGCCTATAAAAGCCAGCGTGCACGGTGCCGAAGGACACACTGGCAGCAGGACAGCACCGCATGAACAGCTAGCCTAAAAGAACACCTATTCCTGTTATTACAGTAGGAGTCATATCGCTCCGGGATCTTCAAGTGTGCTGACAACCGCATCTGGGTTATGATACCACACTGATTCGACTCGTTTTGACCCCAAGATCTGTTCAGTGGATCTGCCTATAAAAGCCAGCGTGCACGGTCTCGAAGGACACACTTGCAGCAGGGCAGCACCGCATGATCAGCTGGCCTAAAAGATATCCTGTTATTACATAGGAGCCATATCGGTCCGGGATCTTCAAGAGTCAGGACTACCGCATCTGGGTTATGATAACACACTGCTTCGACGCATCTCAACCCAAGAGCTGTCAACAGTAGATCAGCCTACAAAATCCAGCGTGCACGGTCACGAAGAACCCACTGCCAACAGGGCAGCACGGGATACGCAGCTGGCCTAAAAGAAAATCATCTCCTGTTATTACAGTAGGAGCCGTATCGCTCCGGGATCTTCAAGTGTGCTGACTACGGCATCGGGGTTATGAGACCACACTGCTTCGGCGCATCTCCACCCCGAGATCTGTTCCGTGCATCTGCCTATAAAAGCCAGCATGCACGGTCTCGAAGGACACACTGGCAGCAGTTCAGCTCCGCATAAGCAGCTGGCCTAAAAGAAAATCTACTCCTGTCATTACAGTAGGAGCCGTATAGCTCCGGCATCATCAAGGGTGCTGGCTACCGCAACTGGGTTATGATACCACACTGTTTCGACGCATCTCCACCCCAAGAGCTGTCATCAGTAGATCTGCCTACAAAAGCCTGCGTGCACGGCCTCGAAGGACCCACTGGCAGAAGGACAGCACCGCATACGCAGCTGGCTTAAGAGAAAATCTACTGTTATTACAGTAGGTGCTGTATCGTTAAGGGATCTTCACGTGTGCCGACCACCGCATCTCTATTATGATACCAGACTGCTTCGACGCATCTCCACTCCAAGAGCAGTCATCAGTAGATCTGCCTACAAAAGCCAGCGTGCACGGTTTCGAAGGACCCACTGGCAGCAGGGCAGCACCGCATACGCAGCTGGCCTAAAAGAAAAGTCTACTCCTGTTAATAGAGTAGCAGCTGTATCGCTCCGGGATCTTCAAGTGTGCTGACTACCGCATCTGGGTTATGGTAAAACACTGATTCGACGCATCTTCACCCCAAGAGCGGTCATCAATGGATCTGCCTCCAAAAGCCAGCGCGCATGGTCTCGAAGGACACACTGGCAGCCGGACAGCACCGCATGAACAGCTGGCCTAAAAGATATCCTGTTATTACATAGGAGCCATATCGCTCCGGGATCTTCAAGACTGCAGGACTACCGCATCTGGGTTATGATAACACACTGCTTCGGCGCATCTCCACCCCAAGAGCTGTCATCTTTAGATCTGCCTTTAAAAGCCATCGTGCACGGTCACGAAGAACCCACTGGCAACAGGGCAGCACGCCATATGCAACTGGTCTAAAAAAATCATCTCCTGTTATGACAGTAGGAGCCGTATCGCTAGGTATCTTCAAGTGTGCGGACTACCGCATCTGTGTTATGATACCACACTGTTTCGACGCATCTCTACCCCAAGAGCTGTCATCAGTGGATCTGCCTACAAAAGCCAGCGTTCACGGACTCGAAGGACACACTGGCAGCAGGACAGCACCGCATGAACAGCTGGCCTAGAAGAACACCTATTCCTGTTATTACAGTAGGAGCCGTATCGCTCCGGGATCTTCAAGTATGCTGACTACCGCATCAGGGTTAAGAAACCATACTCCTTCGAGGCATCTCCACCCCAAGAGCTGTGATCAGTAGATCTGTCTACAAAAGCCAGCGTGCACAGTGTCGAAGGACAAACTGGCAGCAGGACAGCACCGCATGAACAGCTAGCCTAAAAGAACACCTATTGTTGTTATTACAGTAGGAGCCATATCGCTCCGGGATCTTCAAGTGTGCTGACTACCGCATCTGGGTTATGATACCACACTGATTCGAAGCATCTCGACCCCAAGATTTGTTCAGTGGATCTGCCTATAAAAGCCAGCGTGCACGGTGTCGAAGGACACATTGGCAGCCGGACAGCACCGCATGAAAAGCTGGCCTAAAAGAACACCTATTCCTGTTATTACAGTAGGAGCCATATCGCTCCGGGATCTTCAAGTATGCTGACTACCGCATCAGGGTTAAGAAACCATACTCCTTCGAGGCATCTCCACCCCAAGAGCTGTGATCAGTAGATCTGTCTACAAAAGCCAGTGTGCACGGTGCCGAAGGACACACTGGCAGCAGGACACCACCGCATGAACAGCTAGCCTAAAAGAACACCTATTCCTGTTATTACAGTAGGAGTCATATCGCTCCGGGATCTTCAAGTGTGCTGACAACCGCATCTGGGTTATGATACCACACTGATTCGACTCGTTTTGACCCCAAGATCTGTTCAGTGGATCTGCCTATAAAAGCCAGCGTGCACGGTCTCGAAGGACACACTTGCAGCAGGGCAGCACCGCATGATCAGCTGGCCTAAAAGATATCCTGTTATTACATAGGAGCCATATCGGTCCGGGATCTTCAAGAGTCAGGACTACCGCATCTGGGTTATGATAACACACTGCTTCGACGCATCTCAACCCAAGAGCTGTCAACAGTAGATCAGCCTACAAAATCCAGCGTGCACGGTCACGAAGAACCCACTGCCAACAGGGCAGCACGGGATAATCAGCTGGCCTAAAAGAAAATCATCTCCTGTTATTACAGTAGGAGCCGTATCGCTCCGGGATCTTCAAGTGTGCTGACTACGGCATCGGGGTTATGAGACCACACTGCTTCGGCGCATCTCCACCCCGAGATCTGTTCCGTGCATCTGCCTATAAAAGCCAGCGTGCACGGTGCCGAAGGACACACTGGCAGCAGGACAGCACCGCATGAACAGCTAGCCTAAAAGAACAACTATTCCTGTTATTACAGTAGGAGTCATATCGCTCCGGGATCTTCAAGTGTGCTGACAACCGCATCTGGGTTATGATACCACACTGATTCGACTCGTTTGGACCCCAAGATCTGTTCACTGGATCTGCCTATAAAAGCCTGCGTGCACGGTCTCGAAGGACACACTGGCAGCAGGAAAGCACCGCATGAACAGCTGGCCTAAAAGAACACCTATTCCTGTTATTACTGTAGGAGCCATATCGCTCCGGGATCTTCAAGTGTGCTGACTACCACATCTGGGTTATGATACCACACTGATTCCACGCATCTCGACCCCAAGATCTGTACAGCGGATCTGCCTATAAAAGCCAGCGTGCACGGTGTTGAAGGACACACTGGCAGCAGGACAGCACCGCATGAACAGCTGGCCTAAAAGAACACCTATTCCTGTTATTACAGTAGGAGCCATATCGCTCCGGGATCTTCAAGTGTGCTGACTACCGCATCTGGGTTATGATACCACACTGATTCGACTCATCTCGACCCCAAGATCTGTTCTATGGATCTGCCTATAAAACCCAGCGTGCACGGTCTCGAAGGACACACTTGCAGCAAGGCAGCACCGCATGATCAGCTGGCCGAAAAGATATCCTGTTATTACATAGGAGCCATATCGCTCAGGGATCTTCAAGTGTGCTGACTACGGCATCGGGGTTATGAGACCGCACTGCTTCGGCGCATCTCCACCCCAAGATCGGTTCTGTGGATCTGCCTACAAAAGCCAGCGTGCACGGTTTCGAAGGACCCACTGGCAGCAGGGCAGCACCGCATACGCAGCTGGCCTAAAAGAAAAGTCTACTCCTGTTATTAGAGTAGCAGCTGTATCGCTCCGGGATCTTCAAGTGTGCTGACTACCGCATCTGGGTTATGATAAAACACTGATTCGACGCATCTTCACCCCAAGAGCGGTCATCAATGGATCTGCCTCCAAAAGCCAGCGCGCATGGTCTCGAAGGACACACTGGCAGCAGGACAGCACCGCATGAACAGCTGGCCTAAAAGATATCCTGTTATTACATAGGAGCCATATCGCTCCGTGATCTTCAAGACTGCAGGACTACCGCATCTGGGTTATGATAACACACTGCTTCGGCGCATCTCCACCCCAAGAGCTGTCATCTTTAGATCTGCCTTTAAAAGCCATCGTGCACGGTCACGAAGAACCCACTGGCAACAGGGCAGCACGCCATATGCAACTGGTTTAAAAAAATCATCTCCTGTTATGACAGTAGGAGCCGTATCGCTCCGGGATCTTCATATGTGCTGACTACGGCATCGGGGTTATGAGACCGCACTGCTTCGGCGCATCTCCACCCCAAGATCTGTTCCGTGGATCTGCCTATAAAAGCCAGCATGCACGGTCTCGAAGGACCCACTGGCAGCAGGGCAGCTCCGCATAAGCAGCTGGCCGAAAAGAAAATCTACTCCTGTTTGTACAGTAGGAGCCATATCGCTCCAGGACCTTCAAGTGTGCTGTCTACCGCAACTGGGTTATGATACCACACTGTTTCGACGCATCTCCCCCCAAGAGCTGTCATCAGTGGTTCTGCCTACAATAGCCAGCGTGCACGGCCTAGAAGGACCCACTGGCAGAAGGACTGCACCGCATACGCAGCTGGCTTAAGAGAAAATCTACTGTTATTACAGTTGGTGCTGTATCACTAAGGGATCTTCAAGTGTCCTGACCACCGCATCTTATGATACCGCACTGCTTCGACGCATCTCCACTCCAAGAGCTGTCATCTGCAGACCTAATATAAACGCCAGCGTGCACGGTCTCGAAGGACCCACTGGCAGCAGGGCAGCTCCGCATAAGCAGCGGGCCTAAAAGAAAATCTACTCCTGTTATTACAGTAGGAGCCGTATCGCTCCGGCATCTTCAAGGGTGCTGGCTACCGCATCTGGATTATGATACCAAAATGCTTCGACGCATCTCGACCCCCAAGAGCTGTTATCAGTAGATCTGCCTACAAAAGTGAGTGTGCACGGTGTCGAAGGACAGACTGGCAGCAGGACAGCACCGCATGAACAGCTGGCGTATAAGAACACCTATTCCTGTTATTACAGTAGGTGCCATGTCGCTCCGGGATCTTCAAGGGTGCTGACTACCGCATCTGGGTTATGATACCACACTGATTCCACGCATCTCGACCCCAAGATCCTTTCAGTGGATCTGCCTATAAAAGCCAGCGTGCACGGTGTCGAAGGACACACTGGCAGCAGGACAGCACCGCATGAAAAGCTGGCCTAAAAGTACACCTATTCCTGTTATTACAGTAGGAGCCATATCGCTCCGGGATCTTCAAGTGTGCTGACTACCGCATCTCAGTTATGATACCACACTGATTCGACTCATTTTGACCCAAAGATTTGTTCAGTGCATCTGCCTATAAAAGCCAGCGTGCACGGTCTCGAAGGACACACTTGCAGCAGGGCAGCACCGCATGATCAGCTGGCCTAAAAGATATCCTGTTATTACATAGGAGCCATATCGGTCCGGGATCTTCAAGAGTCAGGACTACCGCATCTGGGTTATGATAACACACTGCTTCGACGCATCTCAACCCAAGAGCAGTCAACGGTAGATCTGCCTACAAAAGCCAGCGTGCACGGTCACGAAGAACCCACTGCCAACAGAGCAGCACAGGATACGCAGCTGGCCTAAAAGAAAATCAACTCCTTTTATTACAGTAGGAGCCGTGTCGCTCCGGGATCTTCAAGTGTGCTGACTACGGCATCGGGGTTATGAGACCGCACTGCTTCGGCGCATCTCCACCCCAAGATCTGTTTCGTGGATCTGCCTATAAAAGCCAGCATGCGCGGTATCGAAGGACACACTGGCAGCAGGGCAGCTCCGCATAAGCAGCTGGCATAAAAGAAGATCTATTCCTGTTATTACAGTAGGAGCCGTATCGCTCCAGGATCTTCATGTGTGCTGACTACCGCATCTCGGTTATGATACCACACTGATACGACGCATCTCCACCCCAAGAGCTGTCATCAGTGGTTCTGCCTACAAAAGCCAGCATGCACGATCTTGAAGGACCCACTGGCAGCAGGACAGCACCGCATACGCAGCTTGCTTAAGAGAAAATCTACTGTTATTACAGTAGGTGCTGTATCGCTAAGGGATCTTCAAGTGTGCTGACTACCTCATCTATGTTATGATACCACACTGCTTCGACGCAGCTCCACTCCAAGAGCCGTCATCAATAGATCTGCCTACAAAAGCCACCGTGCACGGTCTTGAAGGACCCACTGGCAGCAGGGCAGCACCGCATGATCAGCTGGCCGAAAAGATATCCTGTTATTACATAGGAGCCATATCGCTCAGGGATCTTCAAGTGTGCTGACTACGGCATCGGGGTTATGAGACCGCACTGCTTCGGCGCATCTCCACCCCAAGATCGGTTCTGTGGATCTGCCTACAAAAGCCAGCGTGCACGGTTTCGAAGGACCCACTGGCAGCAGGGCAGCACCGCATACGCAGCTGGCCTAAAAGAAAAGTCTACTCCTGTTATTAGAGTAGCAGCTGTATCGCTCCGGGATCTTCAAGTGTGCTGACTACCGCATCTGGGTTATGATAAAACACTGATTCGACGCATCTTCACCCCAAGAGCGGTCATCAATGGATCTGCCTCCAAAAGCCAGCGCGCATGGTCTCGAAGGACACACTGGCAGCAGGACAGCACCGCATGAACAGCTGGCCTAAAAGATATCCTGTTATTACATAGGAGCCATATCGCTCCGGGATCTTCAAGACTGCAGGACTACCGCATCTGGGTTATGATAACACATTGCTTCGGCGCATCTCCACCCCAAGAGCTGTCATCTTTAGATCTGCCTTTAAAAGCCATCGTGCACGGTCACGAAGAACCCACTGGCAACAGGGCAGCACGCCATATGCAACTGGTCTAAAAAAATCATCTCCTGTTATGACAGTAGGAGCCGTATCGCTCCGGGATCTTCATATGTGCTGACTACGGCATCGGGGTTATGAGACCGCACTGCTTCGGCGCATCTCCACCCCAAGATCTGTTCCGTGGATCTGCCTATAAAAGCCAGCATGCACGGTCTCGAAGGACCCACTGGCAGCAGGGCAGCTCCGCATAAGCAGCTGGCCGAAAAGAAAATCTACTCCTGTTTGTACAGTAGGAGCCATATCGCTCCAGGACCTTCAAGTGTGCTGTCTACCGCAACTGGGTTATGATACCACACTGTTTCGACGCATCTCCCCCCAAGAGCTGTCATCAGTGGTTCTGCCTACAATAGCCAGCGTGCACGGCCTAGAAGGACCCACTGGCAGAAGGACTGCACCGCATACGCAGCTGGCTTAAGAGAAAATCTACTGTTATTACAGTTGGTGCTGTATCACTAAGGGATCTTCAAGTGTCCTGACCACCGCATCTTATGATACCGCACTGCTTCGACGCATCTCCACTCCAAGAGCTGTCATCTGCAGACCTAATATAAACGCCAGCGTGCACGGTCTCGAAGGACCCACTGGCAGCAGGGCAGCTCCGCATAAGCAGCGGGCCTAAAAGAAAATCTACTCCTGTTATTACAGTAGGAGCCGTATCGCTCCGGCATCTTCAAGGGTGCTGGCTACCGCATCTGGATTATGATACCAAAATGCTTCGACGCATCTCGACCCCCAAGAGCTGTTATCAGTAGATCTGCCTACAAAAGTGAGTGTGCACGGTGTCGAAGGACAGACTGGCAGCAGGACAGCACCGCATGAACAGCTGGCGTATAAGAACACCTATTCCTGTTATTACAGTAGGTGCCATGTCGCTCCGGGATCTTCAAGGGTGCTGACTACCGCATCTGGGTTATGATACCACACTGATTCCACGCATCTCGACCCCAAGATCCTTTCAGTGGATCTGCCTATAAAAGCCAGCGTGCACGGTGTCGAAGGACACACTGGCAGCAGGACAGCACCGCATGAAAAGCTGGCCTAAAAGAACACCTATTCCTGTTATTACAGTAGGAGCCATATCGCTCCGGGATCTTCAAGTGTGCTGACTACCGCATCTCAGTTATGATACCACACTGATTCGACTCATTTTGACCCAAAGATTTGTTCAGTGCATCTGCCTATAAAAGCCAGCGTGCACGGTCTCGAAGGACACACTTGCAGCAGGGCAGCACCGCATGATCAGCTGGCCTAAAAGATATCCTGTTATTACATAGGAGCCATATCGGTCCGGGATCTTCAAGAGTCAGGACTACCGCATCTGGGTTATGATAACACACTGCTTCGACGCATCTCAACCCAAGAGCAGTCAACGGTAGATCTGCCTACAAAAGCCAGCGTGCACGGTCACGAAGAACCCACTGCCAACAGAGCAGCACAGGATACGCAGCTGGCCTAAAAGAAAATCAACTCCTGTTATTACAGTAGGAGCCGTGTCGCTCCGGGATCTTCAAGTGTGCTGACTACGGCATCGGGGTTATGAGACCGCACTGCTTCGGCGCATCTCCACCCCAAGATCTGTTTCGTGGATCTGCCTATAAAAGCCAGCATGCGCGGTATCGAAGGACACACTGGCAGCAGGGCAGCTCCGCATAAGCAGCTGGCATAAAAGAAGATCTATTCCTGTTATTACAGTAGGAGCCGTATCGCTCCAGGATCTTCATGTGTGCTGACTACCGCATCTCGGTTATGATACCACACTGATACGACGCATCTCCACCCCAAGAGCTGTCATCAGTGGTTCTGCCTACAAAAGCCAGCATGCACGATCTTGAAGGACCCACTGGCAGCAGGACAGCACCGCATACGCAGCTTGCTTAAGAGAAAATCTACTGTTATTACAGTAGGTGCTGTATCGCTAAGGGATCTTCAAGTGTGCTGACTACCTCATCTATGTTATGATACCACACTGCTTCGACGCAGCTCCACTCCAAGAGCCGTCATCAATAGATCTGCCTACAAAAGCCACCGTGCACGGTCTTGAAGGACCCACTGGCAGCAGGGCAGCACCGCATACGCAGCTGGCCTAAAAGAAAAGTCTACTTCTGTTATTAGAGTAGGAGCCGTATCGCTCTGGGATCTTAGGGTGCTGACTACCGCATTTGACTTATGACACCACACTGATTCGACGCATCTCCACCCCAAGAGCTGTCATCGGTAGATCTGCCTACCAAAGCTAGCGTGCACGGTCTCGAAGGACCCATTGGCAGCAGGGCAGCACCGCATACGCAGGTGGCCTAAATGAAAATCTACTCCTGTTAATACAGTAGGAGCCGTATCGCTCCGGGATCTTCAAGTGTGCTGACTACGGCATCGGGGTTATGAGACCGCAGTGCTTCGCCGCATCTCCACCCCAAGATATGATCAGTGGTTCTACTTACAAAAGACAGCATGCACGGTCTCGAAGGATGCACAGGCAGCAGGGCAGCACCGTATCAATAGCTGGCCTAAAAGAACACCTATTCCTGTTATTACAGTAGGAGCCATATCGCTCCGGGATCTTCAAGTATGCTGACTACCGCATCAGGGTTAAGAAACTATACTGCTTCGATGCATCTCCACACCAAGAGCTGTGATCGGTAGATCTGCCTACAAAAGCCAGCGTGCACGGTGTCGAAGGACACACTGGCAGCAGGACAGCACCTCATGAACAGCTGGCCTAAAAGAACAACTGTTCCTGTTATTACGGTAGGAGCCATATCGCTCCGGGATCTTCAAGTGTGCTGACTACCGCATCTGGGTTATGATACCACACTGATTCCACTCATCTTGACCCCAAGATCTGTTCAGTGGATCTGCCTATAAAAGACAGCGTGCACTGTCTCGAAGGACACACTTGCAGCAGGGCAGCACCGCATGATCAGCTGGCCTAAAAGATATCCTGTAAATACATAGGAGCCATATCGCTCGGGATCTTCAAGACTGCAGGACTACCGCATCTGGGTAATGATAACACACTGCTTCGACGCATCTCCACCCCAAGAGCTGTCATCTTTTGATCTGCCTACAAAAGCCAGCGTGCACGGTCACGAAGAACCCACTGGCAACAGGGCAGCACGGCATATGCAGCTGGCCTAAAAAATCATCTCCTGTTAGGACAGTAGGAGCTATATCGCTCCAGGGTCTTCAAGTGATCTGACTACCGCAACTGGGTTATGATACCACACTGTTTCGACGCATCTCCACCCCAAGAGCTGTCATCAGTGGTTCTGCTTAAGAAAGCCCGCGTGCACGGCCTAGAAGCACCCACTTGCAGAAGGACAGCACCGCATACGCAGCTGGCTTAAGAGAAAATCTACTGTTAATACAGTTGGTGCTGTATCGCTAAGGGATCTTCAAGTGTGCTGACCACCGCATATTATGATACCACACTGCTTCGACGCATCTCCACTCCAAGAGCCGTCATCAGTAGATCTGCCTTAAAAAGCCAGCGTGCACGGTCACGAAGAACCCACTGTCAACGGCAGCACGGCATATGCAGCTGGCCTAAAAAATATAATCTCCTGTTATTACAGTAGGAGCCGTATCGCTCCGGGATCTTCAAGTGTGCTGACTGCGGCATCGGGATTATGAGACCGCACTGCTTCGGCGCATCTCCACCCCAAGATCTGTTCCGTGGATCTGCCTATAAGAGCCAGCATGCACGGTCTCGAAGGACACACTGGCAGCAGGAAAGCACCGCATGAACAGCTGGCCTAAAAGAACACCTATTCCTGTTATTACTGTAGGAGCCATATCGCTCCGGGATCTTCAAGTGTGCTGACTACCACATCTGGGTTATGATACCACACTGATTCCACGCATCTCGACCCCAAGATCTGTACAGTGGATCTGCCTATAAAAGCCAGCGTGCACGGTGTTGAAGGACACACTGGCAGCAGGACAGCACCGCATGAACAGCTGGCCTAAAAGAACACCTATTCCTGTTATTACAGTAGGAGCCATATCGCTCCGGGATCTTCAAGTGTGCTGACTACCGCATCTGGGTTATGATACCACACTGATTCGACTCATCTCGACCCCAAGATCTGTTCTATGGATCTGCCTATAAAACCCAGCGTGCACGGTCTCGAAGGACACACTTGCAGCAAGGCAGCACCGCATGATCAGCTGGCCGAAAAGATATCCTGTTATTACATAGGAGCCATATCGCTCAGGGATCTTCAAGTGTGCTGACTACGGCATCGGGGTTATGAGACCGCACTGCTTCGGCGCATCTCCACCCCAAGATCGGTTCTGTGGATCTGCCTATAAAAGCCAGCGTACACTGTCTCGAAGGACACACTTGCAGCAAGGCAGCACCGCATGATCAGCTGGCCTAAAAGATATCCTGTTATTACATAGGAGTAATCTCGCTCCGGGATCTTCAAGACTGCAGGACTACCGCATCTGGGTTATGATAACACACTGCTTCGACGCATCTCCACCCCAAGAGTTGTCATCAGTAGATCTGCCTTAAAAAGCCAGCGTGCACGGTCACGAAGAACCCACTGTCAACGGCAGCACGGCATATGCAGCTGGCCTAAAAAATATAATCTCCTGTTATTACAGTAGGAGCCGTATCGCTCCGGGATCTTCAAGTGTGCTGACTACGGCATCGGGATTATGAGACCGCACTGCTTCGGCGCATCTCCACCCCAAGATCTGTTCCGTGGATCTGCCTATAAGAGCCAGCATGCACGGTCTCGAAAAACACACTGGCAGCAGGGCAGCTCCGCATAAGCAGCTGGCCTAACAGAAAATCTACTCCTGTTATTACAGTAGGAGCCGTATCGCTCCAGGATCTTCAAGTGTGCTGACTACCGCAACTGGGTTATGATACCACTGCTTCGACGCATCTCCACCCCAAGATCTGTTCCGTGGATCTGCCTATAAAAGCCAGCATGCACGTTCTCGAAGGACACACTGGCAGCATGGCAGCTCCGCATAAGCAGCTGGCCTAAAAGAAAATCTACTCCGGTTATTAGAATAGGAGCCGTATCGTTCTGGAATAATAAAGTGTGCTGACTACCGCATTTGAGTTAAGACACCACACTGCTTCGACGCATCTCCACCCCAAGAGCTCTCATCAGCAGATCTGCATACAAAAGCCAGCGTGCACGGTCTCGAAGGACACACTGGTAGCAGGACAGCACCGCATGAACAGCTGGCCTAAGAGGACACCTATTCCTGTTATTACAGTAATAGCCATATCGCTCCGGGATCTTCAAGTATGCTGACTACCGCATCAAGGTTAAGAAACTATACTGCTTCGATGCATCTCCACCCCAAGAGCTGTGATCAGTAGATCTGCCTACAAAAGCCAGCGTGCACGTTGTCGAAGGACACACTGGCAGCAGGACAGCACCGCATGAACAGCTGGCCTAAAAGAACACCTATTTCTGTTATTACAGTAGGAGCCATATCGCTCCGGGATCTTCAAGTGTGCTGACTACCGCATCTGGGTTGTGATACCACACTGATTCGACGCACCTCGACCCCAAGATCTGTTCAGTGGATCTGCCTATAAAAGCCAGCGTGCACGGTGTCGAAGGACACACTGGCAGCCGGAGAGCACCGCATGAACAGCTGGCCTAAAAGAACACCTATTCCTGTAATTACAGTAGGAGCCATATCGCTCCGGGATCTTCAAGTGTCTGACTACCGCATCTGGGTTATGATACCACGCTGATTCGACTCATCTTGACCCCAAGATCTGTTCAGTGGATCTTCCTATAAAAGCCAGCGTGCACTGTCTCGAAGGACACACTTGCAGCAAGGCAGCACCGCATGATCAGCTGGCCTAAAAGATATCCTGTTATTACATAGGAGCAATATCGCTCCGGGATCTTCAAGACTGCAGGACTACCGCATCTGGGTTATGATAACACACTGCTTCGACGCATCTCCACCCCAAGAGCTGTAATCAGTTGATCTGCCTACAAAAGCCAGTGTGCACGGTCACGAAGAACCCACTGGCAACAGGGAAGCACGGCATATGCAGCTGGCCAAAAAGAAAATGTACTGTTATTACAGTAGGTGCTGTATCGCTAAGGGATCTTCAAGTGTCCTGACCACCGCATCTTATGATACCACACTGCTTCGACGCATCTCCACTCCAAGAGCCGTCATCAGTAGATCTGCCTATAAAAGCCAGCATGCACGCTCTCGAAGGACACACTGGCAGCAGGGCAGCTCCGCATAAGCAGCTGGCCTAAAAGAAAATCTACTCCGGTTATTAGAATAGGAGCCGTATCGTTCTGGGATATTAAAGTGTGCTGACTACCGCATTTGACTTAAGACACCACACTGCTTCGACGCATCTCCACCCCAAGAGCTCTCATCAGCAGATCTGCATACAAAAGCCAGCGTGCACGGTCTCGAAGGACCCACTGGCAGCAGGGCAGCTCCGCATAAGCAGCGGGCCTCAAAGAAAAGCTACACCTGCTATTACAGTAGGAGCCGTATCGCTCCGGGATCTTCACGTGTGCTGACTACCGCATCTGGGTTATGATACCCCACTGCTTCGACGCATCTCCACCCAAAGAGCTGTCATCAGTGGATCTGCCTACAAAAGCCAGCGTTAACGGTCTCGAAGGACACACTGGCAGCAGGACAGCACCGCATGAACAGCTGGCCTAAAAGAACACCTATTCCTGTTATTACAGTAGGAGCCATATCGCTCCGGGATCTTCAAGTGTGCTGACTACCGCATCTGGGTTATGATACCACACTGATTCCACGCATCTCAACCCCAAGATCTGTTCAGTGGATCTGCCTATAAAAGCCAGCGTGCACGGTGTCGAAGGACACACTGGCAGCAGGACAGCACCGCATGAACAGCTGGCCTAAAAGAACACCTATTCCTGTTATTGCAGTAGGAGCCATATCGCTCCGGGATCTTCAAGTTTGCTGACTACCGCACCTGGGTTATGATACCACACTGATTCGACTCATCTCGACCCCAAGATCTGCTCAGTGGATCTGCCTATAAAACCCAGCGTGCACGGTCTCGAAGGACGCACTTGCAGCAAGGCAGCACCGCATCATCAGCTGGCCTAAAAGATATCCTGTTATTACATAGGAGCCATATCGCTCCGGGATCTTCAAGTATGCTGACTACCGCATCAAGGTTAAGAAACTATACTGCTTCGATGCATCTCCACCCCAAGAGCTCTGATCAGTAGATCTGCCTACAAAAGCCAGCGTGCACGTTGTCGAAGGACACACTGGCAGCAGGACAGCACCGCATGAACAGCTGGCCTAAAAGAACACCTATTTCTGTTATTACAGTAGGAGCCATATCGCTCCGGGATCTTCAAGTGTCTGACTACCGCATCTGGGTTATGATACCACGCTGATTCGACTCATCTTGACCCCAAGATCGGTTCAGTGGATCTTCCTATAAAAGCCAGCGTGCACTGTATCGAAGGACACACTTGCAGCAAGGCAGCACCGCATGATCAGCTGGCCTAAAAGATATCCTGTTATTACATAGGAGCAATATCGCTCCGGGATCTTCAAGACTGCCGGACTACCGCATCTGGGTTATGATAACACACTGCTTCGACGCATCTCCACCCCAAGAGCTGTAATCAGTTGATCTGCCTACAAAAGCCAGTGTGCACGGTCACGAAGAACCCACTGGCAACAGGGAAGCACGGCATATGCAGCTGGCCTAAAAGAAAATCTACTCCTGTTATTACAGTAGGAGCCGTATCGCTCCAGCATCATCAAGGGTGCTGGCTACCGCATCTGGGTTATGATACCACACTGTTTCGACGCATCTCCACCCCAAGAGCTGTCATCAGTGGTTCTGCCTACAAAAGCCAGCGTGCACGGCCTAGAAGGACCCACCGGCAGAAGGACAGCCCCGCATACGCAGCTGGCTTAAGAGAAAATCTACTGTTATTACAGTAGGTGCTCTATCGCTTAGGGATATTCAAGTGTCCTGACCACCGCATCTTATACCACACTGCTTCGACGCATCTCCACTCCAAGAGCTGTCATCAGTAGATCTGCCTACAAAAGCCTGCGTGCACGGCCTCGAAGGACCCACTGGCAGGAGGGCAGCGCCGCATACGCAGCTGGCTTAAGAGAAAATCTACTGTTATTACAGTAGGTGCTGTATCGCTAAGGGATCTTCAAGTGTGCTGACCACCGCATCTCTGTTATGATACCACACTGCTTCGACGCATCTCCACTCCAAGAGCCGTCATCAGTATATCTGCCTACAAAAGCCAGAGTGCACGGTTTCGAAGGACCCACTGGCAGCAGGGCAGCGCCGCATACGCAGCTGGCCTAAAAGAAATGTCTACTCCTGTTATTAGAGTAGGAGCCGTATCGCTCTGGGATCTTAGTGTGCTGACTACTGCATTTGAGTTATGACACCACACTTCTTGGACGCATCTCCACCCCAAGAGCTGTCATCAGCAGATCTGCATACAAAAGCCAGCGTGCACGGTCTCGAAGGACCCACTGGCAGCAGGACAGCACCGCATGAACAGCTGGCCTAAAAGAACACCTATTCCTGTTATTACAGTAGGAGCCATATCGCTCCGGGATCTTCAAGTGTGCTGACTACCGCATCTGGGTTATGATACCACACTGATTCCACGCATCTCGACCCCAAGATCTGTTCAGTGGATCTGCATATAAAAGCCAGTGTGCACGGTGTCGAAGGACACTGTGACATTCCGTGTGTGCTACGAGGATCCACGTTCGACGGCGCGGCGTAGACGGAGACCCGTGACAGCGGCATCATCAATTACCCAGCCATGCTCTTTGAGTGACGACCAGAACAAACGGACCCGCCGCCGCCCCGGGGAAACAGGCTTTATCCTCCCCAATTTCCGGGCACATTCCAGGACAAGGGAGCTGTCAGCGGGCCAGAGCGCGCCGTACCACAGCCGACGCTATGCGCTACCGCGAAGACAACATTCTTTCCCTCCCCCCCCCTTTGTCGTGGGCTATCGCCGGGAAGGCACCAACAGCTTCCCAGAAGGGCCGTGACGGACACCTGTCATGGCGGACAGGCAGTACTCGCCAAGAATGTGGAAAGACAGGCGCTAGTGAATTAGCTCCGAAGAGAGAGCCTGTGTATACTCTCACTTGAGAGAGAGTGGTGGCGTTTTTGTTGTTTATTTAGTTTGTATTGTTAACAGACTCTGGGTTCGAGGCTAAGCCCAACCCAAGGGGTGGTCCCCATCTCGCATGTTATTTTGGATTGGAGAATTGATGCTTTGGGCGGGCCACTGGAAATGACCGCCCTTAGTCCTTTGTTAATCAAGTGCTTAAAAGCACATGTAAACGGATGCAGTCCAGTCTGAGCTGGGGCTCCATGCTTAGCATGTAATGTGATGCTACTTAGGCACTAACCTGCCCGGTCGATGAGTAAAGTAGTGCAAAGTTTGTTCTGTTGTAAAATTATGCTCTGCTGTCATCATCTACAAGCTCGCCTCCTGTTCATCTTCCGAGCCGAACGACACTAGAGGAAGGGTTTGTGAACCATCCTCGAAGAAACGGACGACTATTGAAATTCTACTGCATACACGCTCAGGACGACATCGTTAGCGAAGAGGGCCTTCAGCGCCGAAGCCCGACGGCGTGCAGCTTCTGCCAGCAACCGCTCGAGCCCAACTCCGGAGCCACTCCATCGCCCCCATGAAGTCGTCGGCACGTAAGCTCGGACGCCCCAGCCTCTGATGTAAAAATCTTAATCATGTGTAATTATTGAATATATCTGTTTGTTTAAACTAAGCCATGCGGTGTCTCTTTGCCTCTCCGTCCCGTGTGGACCTGCGCATTATGGGGGTCATCACACTGGTGTCAGAAGTGGGGTCTCAAAAGCAAATGTCCTCTGAATGCTGCTACATTCATGACTTCAAAATTGTAATCAAAAGGGAATCACGGGACTGATTGTGGGACTTTTACCCCCATTTGAGAGGCTTGAGGCACCGGAGGGCTTGAAAAAAAAATGTCTTTATCTGAGGGAGCTCCCACTCCTCAGCCGTCGCTCGGAGCAAGCATGCTGGCATTAGGAAGCGTCATTCCGACGTTTACGGGAGATAAGACAGGGGTTCCAATCTGCGATTTCTTTTCCATGCTAGAAGAGATTGGGAAAATGGGGGGATGGTCCGATGCTCAAATGCTGGGAATGGCGAGGTGTAAGATGGCAGGAGCTGCTCATGATTTTGCATGGCGAGACGAAAAAGTAAAATCCACAAAATCATTTGCGGAATTTAAGAAGCTCGCGTTTGAGCATTTTGACACTGAACCACGTCACGTGCGAGTACAGAGGTTCCGTGACGCCGGACAGATGGTAGGGGAGGACGTGCGAACGTTTGCGTCGCGGCTTCAGCGCTTAGCGCGCGATACGTTAAGCAGGGAGGAGGAAGGAGACCAGCTAAGGAAGAAATACGCGGAGGATCTACTTAAAGAGGAAATGACCGCTTTGTTCGTGGCTGGTCTGCAAGACCCCGTGCGCCGGTTCGTGCTCTCGCGCAAGCCGAGCAATTTCGACCAAGCCGTGGAGGCCGCATTGGATGAGGAACAAAATGAGGCGTTAACGACAGCCGCAGCGAGAGTACGCGTCATAGAGAGAGCGGTGCTCAACCCTGAGGTTGCTCTCTTGACAGAGCGGTTAGATCGCTTAGAACCGCTGCTATCTCAGCAGGTAGAATGCCAGGTTGAAGCGCGCGCTCAACAGCGCCCATTCGCTGGAAACCGGAGACCGCCACAAAGCTACAGGCGCGGTATGCGAGATTTTGAAGAAATCGTATGCTTCGCTTGCCAGGGTCGCGGACACATCGCCAGGTTCTGCCAAAACGTGCACCGTGGGGAGCCACAAAGAGAATCAGGCGAGACACGCCCTAAGCAAGCCTACAGCGGGGCTCCAGATACCGAGTCAAAAAACTAGTTAGTCTTCCCCAGCCTGAGGAGCGTGGGGAGGGAGCAGTAGATGATGAGGTGGTGGTAGTTTGTGTGGCCGACGAGGCATGCCCTGTTGTGCGTTGCAAGTTAAATGGTTGTTGTATGGAATTGTTGATAGATACGGGGTCAAAGGTGACATTGCTTAAGGAGAGCAGTTTTAACACGCTTCGAAGGAAGGGGGACCGCGAGGTGTTGGAAGCGTCTGGTGGTATGGCAACCAAATTTGTAGGCATAACGGGGGATCCTCTTGGCATAAGTGGACTCTACCGGTTACACTTCTCTCTCGGCGGAATTGCATTGGAGCACCCCTGCTACGTATGCCCGGACACGGTGTCTCTGCCAAACGGAGTGTCAGGTATATTAGGGCAGGATTTTTTGAGAAAAGGGAAGGTAGTAGTCTCATTCTCTGAGGAAGAGGTTAATGCGGGCGGCTCAAAAGTTCCGTTTTTGAACAGGAGAGGGGCTGAGATTCGCATTACCGATATTGACACCCGTCAAACAGTGGGATCATTGGAGAAGGTATATTCGCGGGTTGCCGTCCGGCTGGTCGAGGAGGCGGTCGTCCTTCCTTGGTCGGAGCACATTTTGTACGCGTTTGTGCCTTCAGATGTAGAGAGCGGCGCCGTGGGAGTGCTTGAGCCGGTCGACTCTCTCAGCAATGGCCTGAAGGCAGCCGCGTGCCTCGTGACAGTTAATGACGCCCACAGAGTGCCCCTACGGGTGGTTAACTGTAGCCAGCAGCCACTGAGCCTTCCCAAGAACAAAACATTGGCTTTCTTCACCTCTGCGATAGAGCAACGTGAGCCCACCGATACGGTACTCGCAACTGTAGAGCATGCTAGTCCTTCGGCTGCTCCAAAGGTGTCGTTCGATCTTTCTCACGTAAAATCCAGGGAGAGGGAGGCTCTGGCTGGTTTGCTGAACGACTACTCGGAGGTATTCGCCGCGTCCAACCTGGATTTGGGCTGCTGTGGCGTTATAAAGCACAGGATAGAAACCGGCACTTCATCGCCCGTTTACCAGCGTGCGTACAGGATTCCTTACTCCCAACGTGAGGAGATGGAGCGGCAGGTGCAGGACCTGATTGATCGCGGCATTGTCGAACACTCAAAGTCACCCTGGGGAGCACCAGCACTATTGGTGGAAAAGCCAGATGGCTCGTATCGATTGGTAGTGGACTACCGCAAACTAAATGCCGTAACTCGCATCGATCCATACCCCATCCCCAATATACAGGAGACGCTTTCTCAGCTGGGCTCTGCCAGGTACTTCACGGTAGTGGACATGGCGGCGGGATTCTGGCAGATAGCAATGGATCCGGCAGATGCCGAGAAAACGGCATTCGACACGCCCTCAGGGCACTATGAATGGAAAAGAATGCCGATGGGTCTGGCCAACAGCCCTGCTGTCTGGCAGACAACCGCTGATGTTATCCTGGCAGGTCTTCTGGGGAGGCTGTGCTTCGTGTATATGGATGACATTATCATATACAGTGACAGTTTTGATAACCATTTGCGCGATATTGAGCAGGTTTTGGTGCGACTAAGAGCAGCGGGTCTCAAGCTGAAGCCCTCTAAGTGCCAATTCCTCAAAAACGAGGTGAAATACCTCGGGCACGTTGTTTCAGCTGACGGCGTGCGACCGGACCCTGAGAAACTAAGGTGTGTCTCGGATTTTCCATCCCCGACTAGCGTCCGCCAGGTCCGGCAGTTTATCGGCCTGATCGGTTACTACCGAAGGCACATAGAGGAGTTCGCCAAGCTCGCTAAGCCGCTCACCGCCTTAACAGCCAAAAATGTCGCCTTTCGCTGGGACGAAAACGCGGAGAATGCTTTTGGGGCCCTGAAAAGGAAGCTAATGAGTGCACCGCTGTTGCGCCACCCGGATTTTAGTTTGCCCTTCGTTATGGCCACAGATGCGTCAAAGTTCGCAGTTGGTGCCGTGCTATCTCAGGTTATCGAGGGCAAAGAACATCACGTTGCTTTTGCTAGCCGACAGCTGAGCCCCACAGAGCAAAAGTACGGAGCTACGGAAAGGGAGTGCCTCGCCGTTGTCTGGGCAGTAAAGCACTTCAGATGCTACCTTTACGGCCGCAAATTCAAGCTAGTCACAGACTGCCATCCTCTGAAATGGTTGATGAGTGTCAGGGACCCTAGCTCGCGACTCGCTAGATGGAATCTACACCTGCAGGAATACTGCTTTGAAGTTGAGCACAAGTCAGGAAAGACACATCTGAATGCTGATGCACTCAGCCGCACAGCTGCCGTGGCAGCTATAGATGAGTTTGTCCCCGTAGTCGACCCCGCCGAATTACGCACAGAGCAGTGCAAAGATCCTGACCTGAAGCGAATAATCGAAAGCTTAGAGGGCGCACCGTCTCACCCCGAACAGCTAGGTTATTTCATTGGCAAAGACGGCACCCTGTGTCGGCGCACGAGGCCAACCAGGAAAGGGAGACCAGAGAAAACCGCTTGGGAGAGAGTCGTCATACCTCGGTCGTGGACAGAAAGGGTTCTTCGCGCGTTTCACGATGCGCCATGCGCCGGTCATTTTGGCGTAGCGAAGACACGCAGGCGTGTGGAGCGTTTGTACTTTTGGAGTGGCATGCGACGGGATGTTAGAGACTACTGTGCGAAGTGTCATTCCTGTCTCGAAAGAAAAACACCCAAGGGACGAAGACCAGCTCCAATTCAGCCGTTCCCTGAGGTTTCGGCTCCCTTCGAGCGGACAGGTATGGACATAATGGGCCCATTGCCCACGACCACTTCCGGAAACAAGTACATTTTAGTATTTGTCGATCACCTTTCAAAATACGCGGAAGCGGTAGCACTCCCAGATCAGAAGGCAGACACGGTTGCAAGAGCATTTGTCGAACAGATCGTGCTCCGACATGGACCCCCGAGGCAACACTTGACAGATCGGGGAACGAACTTCGTGTCGCAGCTAATGAGGAGAGTTTGCGAGCTGCTTAAGATCGCTAAGAAGCAGACAACACCGTACCATCCGGCTTGCAACGGCGCGGTGGAGCGACTGAACCAAACCGTGGCCGGGTTCCTGTCGCATTTTGTTTCGCGCGACCAGCGGGACTGGGATTTGTGGCTCCCGTATGCAATGTTTGCCTACAATTCCGCAGCACACGAGAGCACGGGCGAATCGCCATTCTTTCTTCTCTACGACCGAGACCCGGACCAGCCTAGTGAAGTGCCAGAGGGCCCCCGTCGTGTCCCATACGCTTCACTGGACGACTATAAGGTTGAGCTAGAATCGCGCTTGCAAGTGGCGAGGGACATCGCAAAGGAGTCCTTAAAGAAAGCGGCGAAGCGCAGGAAGGAGGTGCACGATCGCAGTGCTAGAGACGCGCCGTTTAATGTGGGGGACATCGTGTACATTGAAAACTGCCAAAGGCAGATTGGGCTAGCTCGTAAGTTCCAGACGAAGTGGAGAGGACCGTGCGAGGTTGTCGAGAAGCTTTCTCCGGTAAACTTCAGAGTCCGAGACGTGAACCGGCGTTTGATAAGGATACACGCAAATCGCCTCAAGTCGGCACCGGTTCAGTATTCACGAAATGAGGAAAGGGAAAGCGCGGATTTTGATGGGGACAGAAGTGAAGCGGAGCGCGCAGATAGTTCGCAAGAAACGCCCTCTCCTGCATTTGTTCGGCAGGCGCCCGAGGTGACGGCCGGAATGCCACCGGATTTACTTCATGCATTGCTAGAAGAAGAAGCGCGCGAGGTTGCCGCGCAGATAACGCCAGGAGAGGCTCCTGCCACGAGCCCTCGCGAGTCCCAAAGCAGACAAAGGGGCACAGACTTACTTAGTATGACTCATGAAGGCCGATATCCGCTGCGAAATCGGAAAGCTAAGTCGGACTAATGGCGTAAACAGAGCGGAGTTTTGAACTGGTTAGAATTGTGTAATGCCACAGCTCATAACATTGCTATGTGCTTATGTGTTAAGTTATCGGAGTTGGTAGTTAAACCTTTCTGTCATTAAGTAACACCTTCACAGGAGAGCATGCGGAGCGCATGCAGAACCTGCCCTACTTCCTTTCGTTATCTATATTTTTGTCTGTGCCGTGATCGTGCTAGAAGTGGGAGCTCCTTTACAACTGTGGTAAATTTATTTCGTCCAGTTTGGACTAGAAAAGAGAGGCTTGGGTGCTGAGTTTCATGTTTATCTGTAAAAGAAGATCAGTGCTGCCCCTGGAGACGCCATTTATGACAGCGGAGACATATGGTGTTGTGCAGTGGTGTTGAGTGCAGCGAAAAGTGTTTTGTCGGACGCACTGTGCGAGGCGATTCAGAACGACAAGGGGAGCTGCAGGGACTCAAATGTTCGGAGAACATTCTTCTGGAGGGTGAGCGAGTGTGACATTCCTTGTGTGCTACGAGGATCCACGTTCGACGGCGCGGCGTAGACGGAGACCCGTGACAGCGGCATCATCAATTACCCAGCCATGCTCTTTGAGTGACGACCAGAACAACCGGACCCGCCGCCTTCCCGGGGAAACAGGCTTTATCCTCCCCAATTTCCGGGCACATTCCAGGACAAGGGAGCTGTCAGCGGGCCAGAGCGTGCCGTACCACAGCCGACGCTATGCGCTACCGCGAAGACAACATTCTTTCCCTCCCCCCCTTTGTCGTGGGCTATCGCCGGGAAGGCACCCACAGCTTCCCAGAAGGGCCGTGACGGACACCTGTCATGGCGGACAGGGAGTACTCGCCAAGAATGTGGAAAGACAGGCGCTAGAGAATTAGCTCCGAAGAGAGAGCCTGTGTATGCTCTCACTTGAGAGAGAGTGGTGGCGTTTTTGTTGTTTATTTAGTTTGTATTGTTAACAGACTTTGGGTTCGAGGCTAAGCCCAACCTAAGGGGTGGTCCCCATCTCGCATGTTATTTTGGATTGGAGAATTGATGCGGCCACTGGAAATGACCGCCCTTAGTCCTTTGTTAATCAAGTGCTTAAAAGCACATGTAAACGGATGCAGTCCAGTCTGAGCTGGGGCTCCATGCTTAGCATGTAATGTGATGCTACTTAGGCACTAACCTGCCCGGTCGATGAGTAAAGTAGTGCAAAGTTTGTTCTGTTGTAAAATTATGCTCTGCTGTCATCATCTACAAGCTCGCCTCCTGTTCATCTTCCAAGCCGAACGACACTAGAGGAAGGGTTTGTGAACCATCCTCGAAGAAACGGACGACTATTGAAATTCTACTGCATACACGCTCAGGACGACATCGTTAGCGAAGAGGGCCTTCAGCGCCGAAGCCCGACGGCGTGCAGCTTCTGCCAGCAACCGCTCGAGCCCAACTCCGGAGCCACTCCATCGCCCCCATGAAGTCGTCGGCACGTAAGCTCGGACGCCCCAGCCTCTGATGTAAAAATCTTAATCATGTGTAATTATTGAATATATCTGTTTGTTTAAACTGAGCCATACGGTGCCTCTTTGCCTCTCCGTCCCGTGTGGACCTGCGCATTATGGGGGTCATCACAACACACTGGCAGCAGGACAGCACCGCATGAACAGCCGGCCTAAAAGAACACCTATTCATGTTATTACAGTAGGAGCCATATCACTCCGGGATCTTCAAGTTTGCTGACTACCGCATCTGGGTTATGATACCACACTGATTATACTCATCTCGACCCAAAGATCTGTTCAGTGGACCTGCCTATAAAACCCAGCGTGCACGGTCTCGAAGGACACACTTGCAGCAAGGCAGCACCGCATCATCAGCTGGCCTAAAAGATATCCTGCTATTACATAGGAGCCATATCGCTCCGGGATCTTCAAGTGTGCTGACTACGGCATCGGAGTTATGAGACCGCACTGCTTCGGCGCATCTCCACCCCAAGATCTGTTCCGTGGATCTGCCTATAAAAGCCAGCATGCACGCTCTCGAAGGACACACTGGCAGCAGGGCAGCTCCGCATAAGCAGCTGGCCTAAAAGAAAATCTACTCCTGTTATTAGAATAGGAGCCGTATCGTTCTGGGATATTAAAGTGTGCTGACTACCGCATTTGAGTTATGACACCACACTGCTTCGACGCATCTCCACCCCAAGAGCTGTCATCAGTGGATCTGCCTGCAAAAGCCAGCGTTCACGGTCTTGAAGGACACACTGGCAGCAGGACAGCACCGCATGAACAGCTGGCCTAAAAGAACACCTATTCCTTTAATTACAGTAGGAGCCATATCGTTCCGGGATCTTCAAGTGTGCTGACTACCGCATCTGGGTTATGATACCACACTGATTCGACGCATGTCGACCCCAAGATCTGTTCAGTGGATCTACGTATAAAAGCCAGCATGCACTGTCTCGAAGGACACACTTGCAGCAGGGCAGCACCGCAAGATCAGCTGGCCTAAAAGATATCCTGTTTTTACATCGGAGCCATATCGCTCCGGGATCTTCAAGACTGCAGGACTACCGCATCTGGGTTATGATAACACACTGCTTCGGCGCATCTCCACCCCAAGAGCTGTCATCTTTAGATCTGCCTACAAAAGCCAGCGTGCACGGTCACGAAGAACCCACTGGCAACAGGGCAGCACGGCATATGCAGCTGGCCTAAAAAAATCATCTCCTGTTATGACAGTAGGAGCCGTATCGCTCCGGGATCTTGAAGTGTGCTGACTACGGCGTCGGGGTTATGAGACCGCCCTGCTTCGGCGCATCTCCACCCCAAGATCTATTCCGTGGATCTGCCTATAAAAGCCAGCATGCACGGTCTCGAAGGACACACTGGCAGCAGGGCAGCTGCGAAAATAAAATCTACTCCTGTTATTAAAGTAGGAGCCATATCGCTCCAAGATCTTCAAGTGTGCTGACTACCGCAACTGGGTTATGATACCACACTGTTTCGACGCATCTCCACCCCAAGAGCTATCATCAGTGGTTCTGCCTACAAAAGCCAGCATGCACGGCCTAGAAGGACCCACCGGCAGAAGGACAGCACCGCATACGCAGCTGGCTTAAGAGAAAATCTACTGTTATTACAGTAGGTGCTGTATCGCTAAGGGATCTTCAAGTGTCCTGACCACCGCAACTTATGATACCACACTGCTTCGACGCATCTCCACTCCAAGAGCCGTCATCAGTAGATCTGCCTACAAAAGCCAGCGTGCACGGTCTTGAAGGACACACTGGCAGAAGGACACCACCGCATGAACAGCTGGCCTAAAAGAACACCTATTCCTGTTATTACAGTAGGAGCCATATCGCTCCGGGATCTTCAAGTATGCTGACTACCGCATCAAGGTTAAGAAACTATAATGCTTCGATGCATGTCCACCCCAAGAGCTGTGATCAGTAGATCTGCCTACAAAAGTGAGCGTACACGGTGTCGAAGGACAGACTGGCAGCAGGACAGCACCGCATGAACAGCTGGCCTAAAAGAACACCTATTCCTGTTATTACAGTAGGAGCCATATCGCTCCGGGATCTTCAAGTGTGCTGACTACCGCATCTGGGTTATGATACCACACTGATTCCACGCATCTCGACCCCAAGATCTCTTCAGTGGATCTGCCTATAAAAGCCAGCGTGCACGGAGTCGAAGGACACACTGGCAGCAGGACAGCACCGCATGAACAGCTGGACTAAAAGAACACCTATTCCTGTTATTACAGTAGGAGCCATATCGCTCCGGGATCTTCAAGTTTGCTGACTACGGCATCTGGGTTATGATACCACACTGATTCGACTCATCTCGACCCAAAGATCTGTTCAGTGGATCTGCCTATAAAACCCAGCGTGCACGGTCTCGAAGGACACACTTGCAGCAAGGCAGCACCGCATCATCAGCTGGCCTAAAAGATATCCTGTTATTACATAGGAGCCATATCGCTACGGGATCTTCAAGTGTGCTGACTACGGCATTGGAGTTATGAGACCGCACTCCTTCGGCGCATCTCCACCCCAAGATTTGTTTCGTGGATCTGCCTATAAAAGCCTGCATGCACGCTCTCGACGGACACACTGGCAGCAGGGCAGCTCCGCATAAGCAGCTGGCCTAAAAGAAAATCTACTCCTGTTATTAGAATAGGAGCCGTATCGTTCTCGGATATTAAAGTGTGCTGACTACGGCATTTGAGTTATGACACCACACTGCTTCGACGGATCTCCACCGCAAGAGCTGTCATCAGCAGATCTGCATACAAACACCAGCGTGCACGGTTTCGAAGGACCCACTGGCAGCAGGGCAGCTCCGCATAAGCAGCGGGCCTCAAAGAAAAGCTACTCCTGTTATTACAATAGGAGCCGTATCGCTCCGGAATCTTCAAGTGTGCTGACTACCGCATCTGGGTTATGATACCACACTGATTCCACACATCTCGACCCCAAGATCTGTTCAGTGGATCTGCCTGTAAAAGCCAGCGTGCACGGTGTCGAAGGACACACTGGCAGCAGGATAGCACCGCACGAACAGCTGGCCTAAAAGAACACCTATTCCTGTTATTACAGTAGGAGCCATATCGCTCCGGGATCTTCAAGTTTGCTCACTAACGCATCTGGGTTATGATACCACACTGATTCGACTCATCTCGACCCCAAGATCTGTTCAGTGGATCTGCCTATAAAACCGAGCGTGCACGGTCTCGAAGGACACACTTGCAGCAAGGCAGCACCGCATCATCAGCTGGCCTAAAAGATATCCTGCTATTACATAGGAGCCATATCGCTCCGGGATCTTCAAGTGTGCTGACTACGGCATCGGAGTTATGAGACCGCACTGCTTCGGCGCATCTCCACCCCAAGATCTGTTCCGTGGATCTGCCTATAAAAGCCAGCATGCACGCTCTCGAAGGACACACTGGCAGCAGGGCAGCTCCGCATAAGCAGCTGGCCTAAAAGAAAATCTACTCCTGTTATTAGAATAGGAGCCGTATCGTTCTGGGATATTAAAGTGTGCTGACTACCGCATTTGAGTTATGACACCACACTGCTTCGACGCATCTCCACCCCAAGAGCTGTCATCAGTAGATCTGCCTACAAAAGCCAGCGTTCACGGTCTCGAAGGACACACTGACAGCAGGACAGCACCGCATGAACAGCTGGCCTAAAAGAACACCTATTCCTGTTATTACAGTAGGAGCCATATCGCTCCGGGATCTTCAAGTATGCTGACTACCGCATCAGGGTTAAGAAACTAGACTGCTACAATGCATCTCCACCCCAAGTACTGTGATCAGTAGATCTGCCTACAAAAGCCAGCGTGCACGTTGAAGAAGGACGCACTGGCAGCAGGACAGCACCGCATGAACAGCTGGCCTAAAAGAACACCTATTTCTGTTATTACAGTAGGAGCCATATCACTCCGAGATCTTCAAGTGTGCTGACTACCGCATCTGGGTTGTGATACCACACTGATTCCACGCATCTCGACACCAAGATCTGTTCAGTAGATCTGCCTATAAAAGCCAGCATGCACGGTGTCGATGGACACACTTGCAGCAAGGCAGCACCGCATGATCAGCTGGCCTAAAATATATCCTGTTATTACATAGGAGTAATATCGCTCCGGGATCTTCAAGACTGCAGGACTACCGCATCTGGGTTATGATAACACACTGCTTCGACGCATCTCCACCCCAAGAGTTGTCATCAGTAGATCTGCCTAAAAAAGATAGCGTGCACGGTCACGAAGAACCCACTGGCAACGGCAGCACGGCATATGCAGCTGGCCTAAAAAATATAATCTCCTGTTATTACAGTTGGAGCCGTATCGCTCCAGGATCTTCAAGTGTGCTGACTACCGCAACTGAGTTATGATACCACTATTTCGACGCATCTCCACCCCAAGAGCTGTCATCGGTGGTTCTGCCTACAAAAGCCTGCGTGCACGGCCTCGAAGGACCCACTGGCAGAAGGACAGCACCGCATGCGCAGCTGGCTTAAGAGAAAATCTACTGTTATTACAGTAGGTGCTGTATCGCTAAGGGATCTTCAAGTGTGCTGACCACCGCATCTCTGTTATGGTACCACACTGCTTCGACGCATCTCCACTCAAAGAGCCGTCATCAGTACATCTGCCTACAAAAGCCAGCGTGCACGGTTTCGAAGGACCCACTGGCAGCAGGGCAGCACCGCATACGCAGCTGGCCTAAAAGAAAAGTCTACTCCTGTTATTAGAATAGGAGCCGTATCGCTCTGGGATCTTAATTAGCTGACTACCGCATTTGAGTTATGACACCACACTGCTTCGACGCATCTCCACCACAAGAGCTGTCATCAGCAGATCTGCATACAAAAGCCAGCGTGCACGGTCTCGAAGGACCCACTGGCAGCAGGGCAGCTCCGCATAAGCAGCGGGCTTAAAAGAAAATCTACTCCTGTTAATACAGTAGGAGCCGTATCGCTCCGTATCTTCAAGTGTTCTGGCTACCGCATCTGGGTTATGATACCACAATGCTTCGACGCATCTCCACCCCAAGAGCTGTCATCAGTAGATCTGCCTACAAAAGCGATCGTTCACGGTCTCGAAGGACACACTGGCAGCAGGACAGCACCGCCTGAACAGCTGGCCTAAAAGAACACCTAATCCTGGTATTACAGTAGGAGCCATATCGCTCCGGGATCTTCAAGTATGCTGACTACCGCATCAAGGTTAAGAAACTATACTGCTTCGATGCATCTCCACCCCAAGAGCTGTCATCAGTAGATCTGCCTACAAAAGCCAGCGTGCACAGTGTCGAAGGACACACTGGCAGCAGGACAGCACCGCATGAACAGCTGGCCTAAAAGAACACGTATTCCTGTTATTACAGTAGGAGCCATTTCGCTCCGGGATCTTCAAGTGTGCTGACTACCGCATCTGGGTTATGATACCACACTGTTTCGACGCATCTCCACCCCAAAAAGCTGTCATCAGTAGTTCTGCCTACAAAAGAGAGCGTGCACGGTCTCGAAGGACCCACTGCAGCAGGACCGCACCGCGTACGCAGCTGGCTTAAGAGAAAATCTACTGTTATTACAGTAGGTGCTGTATCGCTAGGTATCTTCAAGTGTGCGGACTACCGCATCTGTGTTATGATACCACACTGTTTCGACGCATCTCCATCCCAAGAGCTGTCATCAGTGGATCTGCCTACAAAAGCCAGCGTTCACGGACTCGAAGGACACACTGGCAGCAGGACAGCACCGCATGAACAGCTGGCCTAAAAGAACACCTATTCCTGTTATTACAGTAGGAGCCATATCGCTCCGGGATCTTCAAGTATGCTGACTACCGCATCAGGGTTAAGAAACCATACTCCTTCGAGGCATCTCCACCCCAAGAGCTGTGATCAGTAGATCTGTCTACAAAAGCCAGCGTACACAGTGTCGAAGGACAAACTGGCAGCAGGACAGCACCGCATGAACAGCTAGCCTAAAAGAACACCTATTCTTGTTATTACAGTAGGAGCCATATCGCTCCGGGATCTTCAAGTGTGCTGACAACCGCATCTGGGTTATGATACCACACTGATTCGACGCATCTCGACCCCAAGATTTGTTCAGTGGATCTGCCTATAAAAGCCAGCGTGCACGGTGTCGAAGGACACATTGGCAGCCGGACAGCACCGCATGAAAAGCTGGCCTAAAAGAACACCTATTCCTGTTATTATAGTAGGAGCCATAAAGCTCCGGGATCTTCAAGTATGCTGACTACCGCATCAGGGTTAAGAAACCATACTCCTTCGAGGCATCTCCACCCCAAGAGCTGTGATCAGTAGATCTGTCTACAAAAGCCAGAGTGCACTGTGCCGAAGGACACACTGGCAGCAGGACAGCACCGCATGAACAGCTAGCCTAAAAGAACACCTATTCCTGTTATTACAGTAGGAGCCATATCGCTCCGGGATCTTCAAGTGTGCTGACAACCGCATCTGGGTTATGATACCACACTGATTCGACTCATTTTGACCCCAAGATCTGTTCAGTGGATCTGCCTATAAAAGCCAGCGTGCACGGTCTCGAAGGACACACTTGCAGCAGGGCAGCACCGCATGATCAGCTGGCCTAAAAGATATCCTGTTATTACATAGGAGCCATATCGGTCCGGGATCTTCAAGAGTCAGGACTACCGCATCTGGGTTATGATAACACACTGCTTCGACGCATCTCAACCCAAGAGCTGTCAACAGTAGATCTGCCTACAAAATCCAGCGTGCACGGTCACGAAGAACCCACTGCCAACAGGGCAGCACGGGATACGCAGCTGGCCTAAAAGAAAATCATCTCCTGTTATTACAGTAGGAGCCGTATCGCTCCGGGATCTTCAAGTGTGCTGACTACGGCATGGGGTTATGAGACCGCACTGCTTCGGCGCATCTCCACCCCGAGATCTGTTCCGTGCATCTGCATACAAACGCCAGCGTGCACGGTCTCGAAGGACCCACTGGCAGCAGGGCAGCTCCGCATAAGCAGCGGGCCTCAAAGAAAAGCTACTCCTGTTATTACAGTAGGAGCCGTATCGCTCCGGGATCTTCAAGTGTGCTGACTACCGCATCTGGGTTATGATACCAAACTGCTTCGACGCATCTCCGCCCCTAGAGCTGCAATCAGTGGATCTGCCTGCAAAAGCCAGCGTTCACGGTCTTGAAGGACACACTGGCAGCAGGACAGCACCGCATGAACAGCTGGCCTAAAAGAACACCTATTCCTGTTATTACAGTAGGAGCCATATCGCTCCGGGATCTTCAAGTGTGCTGACTACCTCATCTGGGTTATGATACCACACTGATTCCACGCATCTCGACCCCAAGATCTGTTCAGTGGATCTGCCTGTAAAAGCCAGCGTGCACGGTGTCGAAGGACACACTGGCAGCAGGATAGCACCGCATGAACAGCTGGCCTAAAGGAACACCTATTCCTGTTATTGCAGTAGGAGCCATATCGCTCCGGGATCTTCAAGTTTGCTCACTACCGCATCTGGGTTATGATACCACACTGATTCGACTCATCTCGACCCCAAGATCTGTTCAGTGGATCTGCCTGTAAAAGCCAGCGTGCACGGTGTCGAAGGACACACTGGCAGCAGGATAGCACCGCATGAACAGCTGGCCTAAAGGAACACCTATTCCTGTTATTGCAGTAGGAGCCATATCGCTCCGGGATCTTCAAGTTTGCTCACTACCGCATCTGGGTTATGATACCACACTGATTCGACTCATCTCGACCCCAAGATCTGTTCAGTGGATCTGCCTATAAAACCGAGCGTGCACGGTCTCGAAATACACACTTGCAGCAAGGCAGCACCGCATCATCAGCTGGCCTAAAAGATATCCTGCTATTACATAGGAGCCATATCGCTCCGGGATCTTCAAGTGTGCAGACTACGGCATCGGAGTTATGAGACCGCACTGCTTCGGCGCATCTCCACCCCAAGATCTGTTCCGTGGATCTGCCTATAAAAGCCAGCATGCACGCTCTCGAAGGACACACTGGCAGCACGGCAGCTCCGCATAAGCAGCTGGCCTAAAAGAAAATCTACTCCTGTTATTAGAATAGGAGCCGTATCGTTCTGGGATATTAAAGTGTGCTGACTACCGCATTTGAGTTATGACACCACACTGCTTCGACGCATCTCCATCCCAAGAGCTGTCATCAGCAGATCTGCATACAAAAGCCAGCGTGCACGGTTTCGAAGGACCCACTGGCAGCAGGGCAGCTCCGCATAAGCAGCGGGCCTCAAAGAAAAGCTACTCCTGTTATTACAGTAGAAGCCGTATCGCTCCGGGATCTTCAAGTGTGCTGACTACCGCATCTGGGTTATGATACCAAACTGCTTCGACGCATCTCCACCCCAAGAGCTGTCATCAGTGGATCTGCCTGCAAAAGCCAGCGTTCACGGTCTTGAAGGACACACTTGCAGCAGGACAGCACCGCATGAACAGCTGGCCTAAAAGAACACCTATTCCTGTTATTACAGTAGGAGCCATATCGCTCCGGGATCTTCAAGTATGCTGACTACCGCATCAAGGTTAAGAAACTATACTGCTTTGATGCATGTCCACCCCAAGAGCTGTGATCAGTAGATCTGCCTACAAAAGTGAGCGTGCACGGTGTCGAAGGACAGACTGGCAGCAGGACAGCACCGCATGAACAGCTGGCCTAAAAGAACACCTATTCCTGTTATTACAGTAGGAGCCATATCGCTCCGGGATCTTCAAGTGTGCTGACTACCGCATCTGGGTTATGATACCACACTGATTCCACGCATCTCGACCCCAAGATCTGTTCAGTGGATCTGCCTGTAAAAGCCAGCGTGCACGGCGTCGAAGGACACACTGGCAGCAGGATAGCACCGCATGAACAGCTGGCCTAAAAGAACACCTATTCCTGTTATTACAGTAGGAGCCATATCGCTCCGGGATCTTTAAGTTTGCTCACTACCGCATCTGGGTTATGATACCACACTGATTCGACTCATCTCGACCCCAAGATCTGTTCAGTGGATCTGCCTATAAAACCCAGCGTGCACGGTCTCGAAGGACACACTTGCAGCAAGGCAGCACCGCATCATCAGCTGGCCTAAAAGAAAATCTACTCCTGTTATTACAGTAGGAGCCGTATAGCTCCGGCATCATCAAGGGTGCTGGCTACCGCAACTGGGTTATGATACCACACTGTTTCGACGCATCTCCACCTCAAGAGCTGTCATCAGTAGATCTGCCTACAAAAGCCTGCATGCACGGCCTCGAAGGACCCACTGGCAGAAGGACAGCACCGCATACGCAGCTGGCTTAAGAGAAAATCTACTGTTATTACAGTAGGTGCTGTATCGTTAAGGGATCTTCACGTGTGCTGACCACCGCATCTCTATTATGATACCAGACTGCTTCGACGCATCTCCACTCCAAGAGCCGTCATCAGTAGATCTGCCTACAAAAGCCAGCGTGAACGGTTTCGAAGGACCCACTGGCAGCAGGGCAGCACCGCATACGCAGCTGGCCTAAAAGAAAAGTCTACTCCTGTTATTAGAGTAGGAGCGGTATCGCTCCGGGATCTTCAAGTGTGCTGACTACCGCATCTGGGTTATGATAAAACACTGATTCGACGCATCTTCACCCCAAGAGCTGTCATCAGTGGATCGCCCTCCAAAAGCCAGCGTGCATGGTCTCGAAGGACACACTGGCAGCAGGACAGCACCGCATGAACAGCTGGCCTAAAAGGTATCCTGTTATTACATAGGAGCCATATCGCTCCGGGATCTTCAAGACTGCAGGACTACCGCATCTGGGTTATGATAACACACTGCTTCGGCGCATCTCCACCCCAAGAGCTGTCATCTTTAGATCTGCCTTTAAAAGCCATCGTGCACGGTCACGAAGAACCCACTGGCAACAGGGGAGCACGCCATATGCAACTGGCCTAAAAAAATCATCTCTTGTTATGACAGTAGGAGCCGTATCGCTCCGGGATCTTCATATGTGCTGACTACGGCATCGGGGTTATGAGACCGCACTGCTTCGGCGCATCTCCACCCCAAGATCTGTTCCGTGGATCTGCCTATAAAAGCCAGCATGCACGGTCTCGAAGGACCCACTGGCTGCAGGGCAGCTCCGCATAAGCAGCTGGCCGAAAAGAAAATCTACTCCTGTTTTTACAGTAGGAGCCATATCGCTCCAGGATCTTCAAGTGTGCTGACTACAGCAACTGGGTTATGATACCACACTGTTTCGACGCATCTCCACCCCAAGAGCTGTCATCAGTGGTTCTGCCTACAAAAGCCAGCGTGCACGGCCTAGAAGGACCCACTGGCAGAAGGATTGCACCGCATACGCAGCTGGCTTAAGAGAAAATCTACTGTTATTACAGTAGGTGATGTATCGCTAAGGGATCTTCAAGTGTCCTGACCTCCGCATCTTATGATACCGCACTGCTTCGACGCATCTCCACTCCAAGAGCTGTCATCTGCAGACCTGCATATAAAAGCCAGCGTGCACGGTCTCGAAGGACCCACTGGCAGCAGGGCAGCTCCGCATAAGCAGCGGGCCTAAAAGAAAATCTACTCCTGTTATTAGAGTAGGAGCCGTATCGCTCTGGGATCTTAGTGTGCTGACTACCGCATTTGACTTATGACACCACACTGCTTCGACGCATCTCCACCCCAAGAGCTGTCATCAGCAGATCTGCATATAAAAGCCAGCGTGCACGGTCTCGAAGGACCAACTGGCAGCAGGGCAGCTCCGCATAAGCAGCGGGCCTAAAAGAAAATCTACTCCTGTTATTACAGTAGGAGCCGTATCGCTCCGGGATCTTCAAGTGTGCTGGCTACCGCATCTGGGTTATGATACCACACTGATTCCACGCATCTCGACCCCAAGATCTGTTCAGTGGATCTGCCTATAAAAGCCAGCGTGCACGGCGTCGAAGGACACACTGGCAGCAGGACAGCACCGCATGAACAGCTGGCCTAAGAGAACACCTATTCCTGTTATTACAGTAGGAGCCATATCGCTCCGGGTTCTTCAAGTGTGCTGACTACCACATCTGGGTTATGATACCACACTGATTCGACTCATTTTGACCCAAAGATTTGTTCAGTGCATCTGCCTATAAAAGCCAGCGTGCACGGTCTCGAAGGACCCACTTGCAGCAAGGCAGCACCGCATCATCAGCTGGCCTAAAAGATATCCTGTTATTACATAGGAGCCATATCGCTACGGGATCTTCAAGTGTGCTGACCATAGCATCGGAGTTATGAGACCGCACTGCTTCGGCGCATCTCCACCCCAAGAGCTGTCATCTTTAGATCTGCCTACAAAAGCCAGCGTGCGCGGTCACGAGGAACCCACTGGCAACAGAGCAGCACGGCATAGGCAGCTGAACTAAAAAACAGTCATCTCCTGTTATGACAGTAGGAGCCGTATCGCTCCGGGATCTTCATATGTGCTGTCTACGGCATCGGGGTTATGAGACCGCACTGCTTCGGCGCATCTCCACCCCAAGATCTGTTCCGTGGATCTGCCTATAAAAGCCAGCATGCACGCTCTCGAAGGACACATTGGCAGCAGGGCAGCTCCGCATAAGCAGCAGGCCTAAAAGAAAATCTACTCCTGTTATTACAGTAGGAGCCATATCGCTCCAGGATCTTCAAGTGTGCTGACTACCGCAACTGGGTTATGATACCACACTGATTCGACTCATCTCGACCCAAAGATCTGTTCAGTGGATCTGCCTATAAAACCCAGCGTGCACGGTCTCGAAGGACACACTTGCAGCAAGGCAGCACCGCATCATCAGCTGGCCTAAAAGATATCCTGTTATTACATATTAGCCATATCGCTACGGGATCTTCAAGTGTGCTGACTACGGCATCGGAGTTATGAGACCGCACTGCTTCGGCGCATCTCCACCCCAAGATCTGTTTCGTGGATCTGCCTATAAAAGCCTGCATGCACGCTCTCGACGGACACACTGGCAGCAGGGCAGCTTCGCATAAGCAGCTGGCCTAAAAGAAAATCTACTCCTGTTATTAGAATAGGAGCCGTATCGTTCTCGGATATTAAAGTGTGCTGACTACCGCATCTGGGTTATGATACCCCACTGCTTCGACGCATCTCCACCCCAAGAGCTGTCATCAGTGGATCTGCCTACAAAAGCCAGCGTACACGGTCTCGAAGGACACACTGGCAGCAGGACAGCACCGCATGAACAGCTGGCCTAAACGAACACATATTCCTGTAATTACAGTAGGAGCCATATCGCTCCGGGATCTTCAAGTATGCTGACTACCGCATCAAGGTTAAGAAACAATACTGCTTCGATGCATCTCCACCCCAAGAGCTGTGATCAGTAGATCTGCCTACAAAAGCCAGCGTGAACGTTGTCGAAGGACACACTGGCACCAGGACAGCACCGCATGAACAGCTGGCCTAAAAGAACACCTATTTCTGTTATTACAGTAGGAGCCATATCACTCCGGGATCTTCAAGTGTGCTGACTACCGCATCTGGGTGTTGATACCACACTGATTCGACGCACCTCGACCCCAAGATCTGTTCAGTGGATCTGCCTATAAAAGCCAGCGTGCACTGTCTCGAAGGACACACTTGCAGCAAGGCAGCACCGCATGATCAGCTGGCCTAAAAGATATCCTGTTATTACATAGGAGCAATATCGCTCCGGGATCTTCAAGTGTGCTGACTACCGCATCTGGGTTATGATACCACACTGATTCGACGCATCTCGACCCCAAGATTTGTTCAGTGGATCTGCCTATAAAACCAGCGTGCACGGTGTCGAAGGACACATTGGCAGCCGGACAGCACCGCATGAAAAGCTGGCCTAAAAGAACACCTATTCCTGTTATTATAGTAGGAGCCATAAAGCTCCGGGATCTTCAAGTATGCTGACTACCGCATCAGGGTTAAGAAACAAAACTGCTTCGACGCATCTCCACCCCTAGAGCTGTCATCAGTGGATCTGCCTGCAAAAGCCAGCGTTCACGGTCTTGAAGGACACACTGGCAGGACACCACCGCATGAACAGCTGGCCTAAAAGAACACCTATTCCTGTTATTACAGTAGGAGCCATATCGCTCCGGGATCTTCAAGTATGCTGACTACCGCATCAAGGTTAAGAAACTATACTGCTTCGATGCACGTCCACCCCAAGAGCTGTGATCAGTAGATCTGCCTACAAAAGTGAGCGTGCACGGTGTCGAAGGACAGACTGGCAGCAGGACAGCACCGCATGAACAGCTGGCCTAAAAGAACACCTATTCCTGTTATTACAGTAGGAGCCATATCGCTCCGGGATCTTTAAGTTTGCTCACTACCGCATCTGGGTTATGATACCACACTGATTCGACTCATCTCGACCCCAAGATCTGTTCAGTGGATCTGCCTATAAACCCCAGCGTGCACGGTCTCGAAGGACACACTTGCAGCAAGGCAGCACCGCATCATCAGCTGGCCTAAAAGAAAATCTACTCCTGTTATTACAGTAGGAGCCATCTCGCTCTAGGATCTTCAAGTGTGCTGGCTACCGCAACTGGGTTATGATACCACACTGTTTCGACGCATCTCCACCCCAAGAGCTGTCATCAGTAGATCTGCCTACAAAAGCCTGCGTGCACGGCCTCGAAGGACCCACTGGCAGAAGGACAGCACCGCATACGCAGCTGGCTTAAGAGAAAATCTACTGTTATTACAGTAGGTGCTGTATCGTTAAGGGATCTTCACGTGTGCTGACCACCGCATCTCTATTATGATACCAGACTGCTTCGACACATCTCCACTCCATGAGCCGTCATCAGTAGATCTGCCTACAAAAGCCAGCGTACACGGTGTCGAAGGACACACTGGCACCAGGACAGCACCGCATGAACAGCTGGCCTAAAAGAACACCTATTTCTGTTATTACAGTAGGAGCCATATCGCTCCGGGATCTTCAAGTGTGCTGACTACCGCATCTGGGTGTTGATACCACACTGATTCGACGCACCTCGACCCCAAGATCTGTTCAGTGGATCTGCCTATAAAAGCCAGCGTGCACTGTCTCGAAGGACACACTTGCAGCAAGGCAGCACCGCATGATCAGCTGGCCTAAAAGATATCCTGTTATTACATAGGAGCAATATCGCTCCGGGATCTTCAAGTGTGCTGACTACCGCATCTGGGTTATGATACCACACTGATTCGAGGCATCTCGACCCCAAGATTTGTTCAGTGGATCTGCCTATAAAACCAGCGTGCACGGTGTCGAAGGACACATTGGCAGCCGGACAGCACCGCATGAAAATCTGGCCTAAAAGAACACCTATTCATGTTATTATAGTAGGAGTTATAAAGCTCCGGGATCTTCAAGTATGCTGACTACCGCATCAGGGTTAAGAAACCATACTCCTTCGAGGCATCTCCACCCCAAGAGCTGTGATCAGTAGATCTGTCTACAAAAGCCAGAGTGCACTGTGCCGAAGGACACACTGGCAGCAGGACAGCACCGCATGAACAGCTAGCCTAAAAGAACACCTATTCCTGTTATTACAGTAGGAGCCATATCGCTCCGGGATCTTCAAGTGTGCTGACAACCGCATCTGGGTTATGATACCACACTGATTCGACTCATTTTGACCCCAAGATCTGTTCAGTGGATCTGCCTATAAAAGCCAGCGTGCACGGTCTCGAAGGACACACTTGCAGCAGGGCAGCACCGCATGATCAGCTGGCCTAAAAGATATCCTGTTATTACATAGGAGCCATATCGGTCCGGGATCTTCAAGAGTTACGACTACCGCATCTGGGTTATGATAACACTGCTTCGACGCATCTCAACCCAAGAGCTGTCAACAGTAGATCTGCCTACAAAATCCAGCGTGCACGGTCACGAAGAACCCACAGCCAACAGGGCAGCACGGGATACGCAGCTGGCCTAAAAGAAAATCATCTCCTGTTATTAGAGTAGGAGCCGTATCGCTCCGGGATCTTCAAGTGTGCTGACTACGGCATGGGGTTTTGAGACCGCACTGCTTCGGCGCATCTCCACCCCGAGATCTGTTCCGTGCATCTGCATACAAACGCCAGCGTGCACGGTCTCGAAGGACCCACTGGCAGCAGGGCAGCTCCGCATAAGCAGCGGGCCTCAAAGAAAAGCTACTCCTGTTATTACAGTAGGAGCCGTATCGCTCCGGGATCTTCAAGTGTGCTGACTACCGCATCTGGGTTATGATAACAAACTGCTTCGACGCATCTCCACCCCAAGAGCTGTGATCAGTAGATCTGCCTACAAAAGTGAGCGTGCACGGTGTCGAAGGACAGACTGGCAGCAGGACAGCACCGCATGAACAGCTGGCCTAAAAGAACACCTATTCCTGTTATTACAGTAGGAGCCATATCGCTCCGGGATCTTCAAGTGTGCTGACTACCTCATCTGGGTTATGATACCACACTGATTCCACGCATCTCGACCCCAAGATCTGTTCAGTGGATCTGCCTGTAAAAGCCAGCGTGCACGGTGTCGAAGGACACACTGGCAGCAGGATAGCACCGCATGAACAGCTGGCCTAAAAGAACACCTATTCCTGTTATTGCAGTAGGAGCCATATCGCTCCGGGATCTTCAAGTTTGCTCACTACCGCATCTGGGTTATGATACCACACTGATTCGACTCATCTCGACAACAAGATCTGTTCAGTGGATCTGCCTATAAAACCGAGCGTGCACGGTCTCAAAGGACACACTTGCAGCAAGGCAGCACCGCATCATCAGCTGGCCTAAAAGATATCCTGCTATTACATAGGAGCCAAATCGCTCCGGGATCTTCAAGTGTGCTGACTACGGCATCGGAGTTATGAGACCGCACTGCTTCGGCGCATCTCCACCCCAAGATCTGTTCCGTGGATCTGCCTATAAAAGCCAGCATGCACGCTCTCGAAGGACACACTGGCAGCAGGGCAGCTCCGCATAAGCAGCTGGCCTAAAAGAAAATCTACTCCTGTTATTAGAATAGGAGCCGTATCGTTCTGGGATATTAAAGTGTGCTGACTACCGCATTTGAGTTATGACACCACACTGCTTCGACGCATCTCCATCCCAAGAGCTGTCATCAGCAGATCTGCATACAAAAGCCAGCGTGCACGGTCTCGAATGACCCACTGGCAGCAGGGCAGCTCCTCATAAGCAGCGGGCCTCAAAGAAAAGCTACTCCTGTTATTACAGTAGAAGCCGTATCGCTCCGGGATCTTCAAGTGTGCTGACTACCGCATCTGGGTTAAGATACCAAACTGCTTCGACGCATCTCCACCCCAAGAGCTGTCATCAGTGGATCTGCCTGCAAAAGCCAGCGTTCACGGTCTTGAAGGACACACTGGCAGGAGGACAGCACCGCATGAACAGCTGGCCTAAAAGAACACCTATTCCTGTTATTACAGTATGAGCCATATCGCTCCGGGATCTTCAAGTATGCTGACTACCGCATCAAGGTTAAGAAACTATACTGCTTCGATGCACGTCCACCCCAAGAGCTGTGATCAGTAGATCTGCCTACAAAAGTGAGCGTGCACGGTGTCGAAGGACAGACTGGCAGCAGGACAGCACCGCATGAACAGCTGGCCTAAAAGAACACCTATTCCTGTTATTACAGTAGGAGTCATATCGCTCCGGGATCTTCAAGTGTGCTGACTACCGCATCTGGATTATGATACCACACTGATTCCACGCATCTCGACCCCAAGATCTGTTCAGTGGATCTGCCTGTAAAAGCCAGCGTGCACGGCGTCGAAGGACACACTGGCAGCAGGATAGCACCGCATGAACAGCTGGCCTAAAAGAACACCTATTCCTGTTATTACAGTAGGAGTCATATCGCTCCGGGATCTTTAAGTTTGCTCACTACCGCATCTGGGTTATGATACCACACTGATTCGACTCATCTCGACCCCAAGATCTGTTCAGTGGATCTGCCTATAAACCCCAGCGTGCACGGTCTCGAAGGACACACTTGCAGCAAGGCAGCACCGCATCATCAGCTGGCCTAAAAGAAAATCTACTCCTGTTATTACAGTAGGAGCCATATCGCTCCGGGATCTTCAAGTATGCTGACTACCGCATCAAGGTTAAGAAACAATACTGCTTCGATGCATCTCCACCCCAAGAGCTGTGATCAGTAGATCTGCCTACAAAAGCCAGCGGGCACGTTGTCGAAGGACACACTGGCAGCAGGACAGCACCGCATGAACAGCTGGCCTAAAAGAACACCTATTTCTGTTATTACAGTAGGAGCCATATCACTCCGGGATCTTCAAGTGTGCTGACTACCGCATCTGGGTGTTGATACCACACTGATTCGACGCACCTCGACCCCAAGATCTGTTCAGTGGATCTGCCTATAAAAGCCAGCGTGCACTGTCTCGAAGGACACACTTGCAGCAAGGCAGCACCGCATGATCAGCTGGCCTAAAAGATATCCTGTTATTACATAGGAGCAATATCGCTCCGGGATCTTCAAGTGTGCTGGCTACCGCATCTGGGTTATGATACCACACTGATTCGACGCATCTCGACCCCAAGATTTGTTCAGTGGATCTGCCTATAAAACCAGCGTGCACGGTGTTGAAGGACACATTGGCAGCCGGACAGCACCGCATGAAAAGCTGGCCGAAAAGAACACCTATTCCTGTTATTATAGTAGGAGCCATAAAGCTCCGGGATCTTCAAGTATGCTGACTACCGCATCAGGGTTAAGAAACCATACTCCTTCGAGGCATCTCCACCCCAAGAGCTGTGATCAGTAGATCTGTCTACAAAAGCCAGAGTGCACTGTGCCGAAGGACACACTGGCAGCAGGACAGCACCGCATGAACAGCTAGCCTAAAAGAACACCTATTCCTGTTATTACATTAGGAGCCATATCGCTCCGGGATCTTCAAGTGTGCTGACAACCGCATCTGGGTTATGATACCACACTGATTCGACTCATTTTGACCCCAAGATCTGTTCAGTGGATCTGCCTATAAAAGCCAGCGTGCACGGTCTCGAAGGACACACTTGCAGCAGGGCAGCACCGCATGATCAGCTGGCCTAAAAGATATCCTGTTATTACATAGGAGCCATATCGGTCCGGGATCTTCAAGAGTCAGGACTACCGCATCTGGGTTATGATAACACACTGCTTCGACGCATCTCAACACAAGAGCTGTCAACAGTAGATCTGCCTACAAAATCCAGCGTGCACGGTCACGAAGAACCCACTGCCAACAGGGCAGCACGGGATACGCAGCTGGCCTAAAAGAAAATCATCTCCTGTTATTACAGTAGGAGCCGTATCGCTCCGGGATCTTCAAGTGTGCTGACTACGGCATGGGGTTATGAGACCGCACTGCTTCGGCGCATCTCCACCCCGAGATCTGTTCCGTGCATCTGCATACAAACGCCAGCGTGCACGGTCTCGAAGGACCCACTGGCAGCAGGGCAGCTCCGCATAAGCAGCGGGCCTCAAAGAAAAGCTACTCCTGTTATTACAGTAGGAGCCGTATCGCTCCGGGATCTTCAAGTGTGCTGACTACCGCAACTGGGTTATGATACCAAACTGCTTCGACGCATCTCCACCCCTAGAGCTGTCATCAGTGGATCTGCCTGCAAAAGCCAGCGTTCACGGTCTTGAGGGACACACTGGCAGACGGACACCACCGCATGAACAGCTGGCCTAAAAGAACACCTATTCCTGTTATTACAGTAGGAGCCATATCGCTCCGGGATCTTCAAGTATGCTGACTACCGCATCAAGGTTAAGAAACTATACTGCTTCGATGCATGTCCACCCCAAGAGCTGTGATCAGTAGATCTGCCTACAAAAGTGAGCGTGCACGGTGTCGAAGGACAGACTGGCAGCAGGACAGCACCGCATGAACAGCTGGCCTAAAAGAACACCTATTCCTGTTATTACAGTAGGAGCCATATCGCTCCGGGATCTTCAAGTGTGCTGACTACCGCATCTGGGTTATGATACAACACTGATTCGACGCATCTGCACCTTAAGAGCTGTCATCAGTGGATCTGCCTCCAAAACCCAGCGTGCATGGTCTCGAAGGACCCACTGGCAGAAGGGCAGCACCGAATTAACAGCTGGTCTAAAAGAAAATCCACTCCTGTTATTACAGTGGGAGCCTTATCGCTCCGGGATCTTCAAGTGTGCTGACTACGGCATCGGGGTTATGAGACCGCAGTGCTTCGCCGCATCTCCACCCCAAAATATGTTCAGTGGATCTGCCTAGAAAAGACAGCATGCACGGTCTCGAAGGATGCACAGGTAGCAGGGCAGCACCGTATGAATAGCTGGCCTAAAAGAACACCCATTCCTGTTATTACAGTAGGAGCCATATCGCTCCGGGATCTTCAAGTATGCTGACTACCGCATCAGGGTTAAGAAACTATACTGCTTCGATGCATCTCCACACCAAGAGCTTTGATCGGTAGATCTGCCTACAAAAGCCAGCGTGCACGGTGTCGAAGGACACACTGGCATCAGGACAGCACCTCATGAACAGCTGGCCTAAAAGAACAACTGTTCCTGTTATTACGGTAGGAGCCATATCGCTCCGGGATCTTCAAGTGTGCTGACTACCGCATCTGGGTTATGATACCACACTGATTCGACTCATCTTGACCCCAAGATCTGTTCAGTGGATCTGCCTATAAAAGACAGCGTGCACTGTCTCGAAGGACACACTTGCAGCAGGGCAGCACCGCATGATCAGCTGGCCTAAAAGATATCCTGTAATTACATAGGGGCCATATCGCTCGGGATCTTCAAGTGTGCTGACCACCGCATCTTATGATACCACACTGCTTCGACGCATCTCCACTCCAAGAGCCGTCATCAGTAGATCTGCCTACAAAAGCCAGCGTGCACGGTCTCGAAGGGCCCATGGCAGCAGGTCAGCACCGCATACGCAGCTGGCTTAAAAGAAAAGTCTACTCCTGTTATTAGAGTAGGAGCCGTATCGCTCTGGGATCTTAGTGTGCTGACTACCGCATTTGACTTATGACACCACACTGCTTCGACGCATCTCCACCCCAAGAGCTGTCATCAGCAGATCTGCATATAAAAGCCAGCGTGCACGGTCTCGAAGGACCAACTGGCAGCAGGGCAGCTCCGCATAAGCAGCGGGCCTAAAAGAAAATCTACTCCTGTTATTACAGTAGGAGCCGTATCGCTCCGGGATCTTCAAGTGTGCTGGCTACCGCATCTGGGTTATGATACCACAATGCTTGGCAGCGGCGGCATCAACCCTCGTGCACGGCATCTGAGCCTCTCCTCTGTGTATTTACAGTTTTCCCCGACCCGGTGTTCTGGAACCTGAAGGACAGCAATTTGCAGCAACGCACTGATTCCACCAACTTCACACTTTCACACGCGGCCACATCGGCCTGAAATTGCTGTGGACATATTCGAGACGGCTCGGCAAACCCGGGAATACCCATCGCCATTGCACCAGCGCCGACAGCGACAACCGGCAACAAGTCCCGCGAGGGGCGTCGTTCGTCATTTGGCAGCGGCGGCATCAACCCTCGTGCACGGCATCTGAGCCTCTCCTCTGTGTATTTACAGTTTTCCCCGACCCGGTGTTCTGGAACCTGAAGGACAGCAATTTGCGGCAACGCACTGATTCCACCGACTTCACACTTTCACACGCGGCCACATCGGCCTGAAATTGCTGTGGACATATTCGAGACGGCTCGGCAAACCCGGGAATACCCATCGCCATTGCACCAGCGCCGACAGCGACAACCGGCAACAAGTCCCGCGAGGGGCGTCGTTCGTCATTTGGCAGCGGCGGCATCAACCCTCGTGCACGGCATCTGAGCCTCTCCTCTGTGTATTTACAGGTTGGTTGATATTATTCTGTACTGCTTTTTTCTTTTTGTTGTTTTATCACCGCCTATGCCGCTGCTGCCAAAGACCTCTTGTTATTTTTTTCTGCTTTGCCACGGTTTTAACCATGTCGCGTTGTTGTGCGTGCCGATCGCGGGTTCCCGACAATGGGCCGCATATGACCTGTTCAGAATGCCAATTTACTTTTCATCTGGGTGCATGTTCTGGTATAAGTGACGAAACATGGAATTCCAAACGCGGTTCTTTCAAGAAATCTTGGAAGTGTGACCGGTGTAGCAAGGGTTCACGAAGCGATGACTCGGAGAGCCCCAACTTAGACAGCGACTTAGCAGCGCACTTGCTAGCAATTCAGACCAAACTCGATACTCTTCTAGCTCTCCCTAAACTGGTAGACGCACTTGACTCCAGCGTGAAGTTCCTGTCAGACAAGTTCGATGAATTTCAGGATCGTCTTCAAATTCAAGAGCAAGCGACAAAAAAACTAGCCGAACGCATGAATCAGATAGAAAAGGCCGACTCTTCCAGTGAACTGCAACAGATAATGCAAGATGTAGATAACCTGGAGTGGCGTAGCCGTCGCAACAACATTGAATTTCACGGCATTCCTGAAACTGAAAACGAGAACTTGCTCGAAAAAATAAATGAATTAGCCCCTAGACTGGATATTCAGCCACTAACTAAGCAAGATATCACCGCACTACATCGGCTTCCTGCGAAACAAGGCAAAACACGGGGCATCATTGCTCGCTTCGTCAGTCATGAACATCGTGACGCCTGGCTGGCAAAGCGACAGACACTAAGGAATGAACCTGGTGAGGTGTTTATGTGCGAAAACATGACAAGGCTTTCCCGTAGTCTTCTGACAAAAACGAAGGAGTGGGCGAAGAACGCAGGCTACGCTTTCGTATGGCACACGAACGGAAAAGTGCTAGTCCGGAAGAAGAGCGGAGATAATGCTGTGGTGATTCGCACGGTTCAGGATCTTGATGATCTGCAGTGATTATTCTTGGCAAGTTTGTTTTTCTTTGAAATTTTCTTCCACAATGAAAAACCTGCCCACACTTTCAGTTTTTCATCTTAATGCCAGGAGTTTACGCAACAAGTATGATGAAGTAATTTCTTTTTTGTCGGAACCTAATCATTCCTATGACATCATTTGTTTTACAGAGACTTGGTTCTCATGTGATGACGAGTGTTTTTCACTTTCCGGATATGATGTTGTATCTGCATGTCGCTGTAGGAGGCGTGGTGGTGGTATCGCTGTATACATCCGATCAAAGCTTAATTATAAGGTACTTCCGGAGTTCAAGATAATTGGCGATAATTATGAATGCATAGTTATACAGTGTCGTGGTATGATTTTCTCTGTCATGTACCGTCCTCCATCAGGCGTTCTCCGTGACTTTATGCAGTTTACTGAAAAGATACTTGAACTCAGTGTTCAGCTGAAGTCTGAAAGCGTTCTTGTGGGTGATTTCAACCTGAATGCTTCCCTTGACAATCAAGCCTACTTACAATTCAAAGAGCTATACGAGTCTTATGGTTGCTCCAACGTAATCACCACACCGACAAGAATTACACCAAGTTCCCAAAGTATTCTTGATCTGTGCGTTACAAGTTTCCCTCGTGAGAATGTAAAATCAGGCACCCTGGTCTGCAGTTTAAGCGATCATTTGCCAATATATTGTGTGTTACCCTGCAAACACACAGTCGCCCCCGAACACAAAGTATTAATTAGAGATTACTCCGAGTACAATGTTAACAAGTTTAGGGACATGCTGACAAATGTTGACTGGAACATAATTTTGGAGCTCTCGAACCCCGATGCCGCTTACGACGCTTTCCTTTCATGCTTTGTATCTGCTTATAACACATGTTTTCCCCTCAAGCCCCGAAAAAAGAACAAAAAAGTACGAAAGCCCAGGATTTCTCGTGAATTGTTTCAAAGAATCAAACAGAAAAACCGACTTTTCCAAACATTCTTGCAAACAAAAGATGAAAGTGACTTTCATGCATTCAAGAAAGTACGAAATCTGCTAAATTCAGACTTAAAAAAAGCAAAGCTCAAATACTACACACATAAATTTACACAGGTGAACGGTAATACACGACTGGTATGGCAAACCATGAGAGAGTTAATCTATAAGAATGCAGAAACAAAAAAAGTGAAATTTCGGAATGCCGATCTGTCTGAAGCAGAGGTTTCAAACCTGTTTAATGAGCATTTTCTCGCTGCTGGTGCTCCTTTAGCCGACGCAACAAATGTCCCTTCTTCTACACCTTGGGAAAATTATGTCACTGCAAGTAATCCGAATACAATATTTTTGTCCCCCACTGATTTCAGCGAGGTGCAAGATATAATTATGTCTCTAAAAGACGGTTGTGCATCTGGCACTGATGAGATCAGACCAAAACCACTGAAGGCTGTGAGTCAAATAGTTAGTACTCCTATTGCACACATCTGCAATCTTATAATGGAAAAGGGAGTTTTCCCAGCCAAAATGAAACTTGCTCGTGTGACGGCTATACACAAGGGAGGCTCTTTCGATGACGTGAACAATTACAGGCCGATCTCTGTGCTTTCTGTATTTTCGAAAATAGCTGAGCATATTATAAACAAAAGGCTTGTTGGATTTCTAACCTCGCAAAATATTATCGTAAGGCAACAGTTCGGCTTCCAGAAAAACAAATCTCCAGAAACAGCACTACTTGGAATAAAAGATGAAATTCTGCACAATATCGAAAACAAGGCATTAACTCTGGGTATATTCCTCGATTTTAGAAAAGCGTTCGACAGTGTCCAACATGATATACTTATAAAAAAGCTTCAGCATTACGGTGTCAGGGGTATAGCTGGTACTCTCCTCATGAGTTATTTAACTTCACGTGAGCAGTATACTGTCATCAATGGTGAATGTTCAGAGACAAACACTCTGTTGTATGGTGTACCACAAGGGTCCATCCTAGGGCCAGTCTTATTTCTCATCTATATTAATGATATTGTAAATATACCGGGTGCCTCGAATTTGGTTTTATATGCGGACGACACCAATGTGTTCTTTTCGGGTAGGGATTTAGATGCGCTGTTCAGAAAGGCGAACAATTGGATGTTGGGCTTAACCTCATGGCTGGGAAGAAACCGGCTCGCATTAAACATAAACAAAACAAAGTATGTACTCTTTCGTTCCAAAGGTACAGAAATGTATACAATTCCGTGTTTAAAATTTAATGGCCTGGACATACAACAGTCTTCTACTACCAGATTTCTAGGTGTGACATTCCACGAAAATCTCTTATGGAATGCTCACATCCACACACTTAGAACTGATCTCTCTCGTGCCTTAGGCATCTTAAACAGACTGAGGTGTTACCTGCCAGCTTCTATCAAACGACTAGTGTACTACTCCCTTATACATTCACGTTTTAGCTATTGTTCTCTTGTGTGGCAAACCACAACGAAAACAAATTTAGATTCCTTACTATCAATACAAAAAAGAGCAATACGCGCTATCAGTAACTTAGAGCTGTCCTCTAGTTGTGCGCCCTACTATAGATCGCATAGAATACTCCAAATGCCTCAGTTCTACAAATACAGACTAAGCCTGGAAGTTTACCGCCAATACCGGTTGGATAAATCTACCTTTGAAACAAAATACCAAGAAAAACGAAGTGTGTACGATTTAAGAAAAAGCATCATAGTCAAGCCCCGAGCTCGAACAAACTATGGACATCAAAGATTAAGCTGTCAGATAGCAGATTTATTAAACAACTATCCCGTCATTCACGACCTATTAACTGAAAATCTTTCATTAAGCAGGTATAAGAAAACACTCAAGGGATTATTCTTAACGGAAGACTAGTGTGTTATGTTTTCATGTTTTTCTTCTTGTTTTCAATTTTATGTTCTATGTGCTTCAAGTTCGATAGTTTACATGTATTTTATGTTTGGAAGTGTTTTGTTAACATGTATTGCTAGCAGAAGTTGCTGCACTTATTCTTGTACTCTGTTTCCTGTACATATTCTTGCACTGTTAAAAAAAAAATATATATATATATAATAAGGGGGTTGGGGGTTACAGTTTCATCTAAGACATTTCTCTGCATGTAAACTCTGTTGAAACTCTGCATGAGTGTCAAACCGCTGCTTGCCACAGGGTGGCGTGACCTCGTCAGGCACTTTTCCGCCTTTTGTCACGTCCCCCAAGACAATAGTCTTGTATTATTGTCTTGAATAAAAAATGATTGATTGATTGATTGATCTCCACCCCAAGAGCTGTCATCAGTAGATCTGCCTACAAAAGCCAGCATGCACGGTGTTGAAGGACACACTGGCAGCAGGAAAGCACCGCATGAACAGCTGGCCTAAAAGAACACCTATTCCTGTTATTAGAGTAGGAGCCATATCGCTCCGGGATCTTCAAGTGTGCTGACTACCGCATCTGGGTTATGATACCACACTGATTCGCCGCATCTCGACCCCAAGATCTGTTCAGTGAATCTGCCTACAAAAGCCAGCGTGCACGGTGTCGAAGGACACACTGGCAGCAGGACGGCATCGCATGAACAGCTGGCCTAAAAGAACACCTATTCCTGTTATTACTGTAGGAACCATATCGCTCCGGGATCTTCAAGTGTGCTGACTACCGCATCTGGGTTATGATACCACACTGATTCCACGCATCTCGACCCCAAGATCTGTTCAGTGGATCTGCCTATAAAAGCCAGCGTGCACGGCGTCGAAGGACACACTGGCAGCAGGACAGCACCGCATGAACAGCTGGCCTAAAAGAACACTTATTCCTGTTATTACAGTAGGAGCCATATCGCTCCGGGATCTTCAAGTTTGCTGACTACCGCATCTGGGTTATGATACCACACTGATTCGACTCATCTCGACCCAAAGATCTGTTCAGTGGATCTGCCTATAAAACCCAGCGTGCACGGTCTCGAAGGACACACTTGCAGCAAGGCAGCACCGCATCATCAGCTGGCCTAAAAGATATCCTGTTATTACATAGGAGCCCTATCGCTACGGGATCTTCAAGTGTGCTGACCATGACATCGGAGTTATCAGACCGCACTGCTTCGGCGAATCTCCACCCCAAGAGCTGTCATCTTTAGATCTGCCTACAAAAGCCAGCGTGCGCAGTCACCAGGAACCCACTGGCAACAGAGCAGCACGGCATAGGCAGCTGAACTAAAAAACAGTCATCTCCTGTTATGACAGTAGGAGCCGTATCGCTCCGGGATCTTCATATGTGCTGTCTACGGCATCGGGGTTATGAGATCGCACTGCTTCGGCGCATCTCCACCCCAAGATCTGTTCCGTGGATCTGCCTATAAAAGCCAGCATGCACGCTCTCGAAGGACACAATGGCAGCAGGGCAGCTCCGCATAAGCAGCAGGCCTAAAAGAAAATCTACTCCTGTTATTACAGTAGGAGCCATATCGCTCCAGGATCATCAAGTGTGCTGACTACCGCAACTGGGTTATGATACCACACTGATTCGACTCATCTCGACCCAAAGATCTGTTCAGTGGATCTGCCTATAAAACCCAGCGTGCACGGTCTCGAAGGACACACTTGCAGCAAGGCAGCACCGCATCATCAGCTGGCCTAAAAGAAAATCTACTCCTGTTATTACAGTAGGAGCCATCTCGCTCTAGGATCTTCAAGTATGCTGACTACCGCATCAAGGTTAAGAAACAATACTGCTTCGATGCATCTCCACCCCAAGAGCTGTGATCAGTAGATCTGCCTACAAAAGCCAGCGTGAACGTTGTCGAAGGACACACTGGCACCAAGACAGCACCGCATGAACAGCTGGCCTAAAAGAACACCTATTTCTGTTATTACAGTAGGAGCCATATCACTCCGGGATCTTCAAGTGTGCTGACTACCGCATCTGGGTGTTGATACCACACTGATTCGACGCACCTCGACCCCAAGATCTGTTCAGTGGATCTGCCTATAAAAGCCAGCGTGCACTGTCTCGAAGGACACACTTGCAGCAAGGCAGCACCGCATGATCAGCTGGCCTAAAAGATATCCTGTTATTACATAGGAGCAATATCGCTCCGGGATCTTCAAGTGTGCTGACTACCGCATCTGGGTTATGATACCACACTGATTCGACGCATCTCGACCCCAAGATTTGTTCAGTGGATCTGCCTATAAAACCAGCGTGCACGGTGTCGAAGGACACATTGGCAGCCGGACAGCACCGCATGAAAAGCTGGCCTAAAAGAACACCTATTCCTGTTATTATAGTAGGAGCCATAAAGCTCCGGGATCTTCAAGTATGCTGACTACCGCATCAGGGTTAAGAAACCATACTCCTTCGAGGCATCTCCACCCCAAGAGCTGTGATCAGAAGATCTGTCTACAAAAGCAAGAGTGCACTGTGCCGAAGGACACACTGGCAGCAGGACAGCACCGCATGAACAGCTAGCCTAAAAGAACACCTATTCCTGTTATTACATTAGGAGCCATATCGCTCCGGGATCTTCAAGTGTGCTGACAACCGCATCTGGGTTATGATACCACACTGATTCGACTCATTTTGACCCCAAGATCTGTTCAGTGGATCTGCCTATAAAAGCCAGCGTGCACGGTCTCGAAGGACACACTTGCAGCAGGGCAGCACCGCATGATCAGCTGGCCTAAAAGATATCCTGTTATTACATAGGAGCCATATCGGTCCGGGATCTTCAAGAGTCAGGACTACCGCATCTGGGTTATGATAACACACTGCTTCGACGCATCTCAACCCAAGAGCTGTCAACAGTAGATCTGCCTACAAAATCCAGCGTGCACGGTCACGAAGAACCCACTGCCAACAGGGCAGCACGGGATACGCAGCTGGCCTAAAAGAAAATCATCTCCTGTTATTACAGTAGGAGCCGTATCGCTCCGGGATCTTCAAGTGTGCTGACTACCGCATCTGGGTTATGATACCAAACTGCTTCGACGCATCTCCACCCCTAAAGCTGTCATCAGTGGATCTGCCTGCAAAATCCAGCGTTCACGGTCTTGAAGGACACACTGGCAGAAGGACACCACCGCATGAACAGCTGGCCTAAAAGAACACCTATTCCTGTTATTACAGTAGGAGCCATATCGCTCCGGGATCTTCAAGTATGCTGACTACCGCATCAAGGTTAAGAAACTATACTGCTTCGATGCATGTCCACCCCAAGAGCTGTGATCAGTAGATCTGCCTACAAAAGTGAGCGTGCACGGTGTCGAAGGACAGACTGGCAGCAGGACAGCACCGCATGAACAGCTGGCCTAAAAGAACACCTATTCCTGTTATTACAGTAGGAGCCATATCGCTCCGGGATCTTCAAGTGTGCTGACTACCGCATCTGGGTTATGATACAACACTGATTCGACGCATCTGCACCTTAAGAGCTGTCATCAGTGGATCTGCCTCCAAAAGTCAGCGTGCACGGTCTCGAAGGACCCACTGGCAGCAGGGCAGCACCGAATTAACAGCTGGTCTAAAAGAAAATCCACTCCTGTTATTACAGTGGGAGCCTTATCGCTCCGGGATCTTCAAGTGTGCTGACTACGGCATCGGGGTTATGAGACCGCAGTGCTTCGCCGCATCTCCACCCCAAGATATGTTCAGTGGATCTGCCTAGAAAAGACAGCATGCACGGTCTCGAAGGATGCACAGGCAGCAGGGCAGCACCGTATGAATAGCTGGCCTAAAAGAACAACTGTTCCTGTTATTACGGTAGGAGCCATATCGCTCCGGGATCTTCAAGTGTGCTGACTACCGCATCTGGGTTATGATACCACACTGATTCGACTCATCTTGACCCCAAGATCTGTTCAGTGGATCTGCCTATAAAAGACAGCGTGCACTGTCTCGAATGACACACTTGCAGCAGGGCAGCACCGCATGATCAGCTGGCCTAAAAGATATCCTGTAATTACATAGGGGCCATATCGCTCGGGATCTTCAAGTGTGCTGACCACCGCATCTTATGATACCACACTGCTTCGACGCATCTCCACTCCAAGAGCCGTCATCAGTAGATCTGCCTACAAAAGCCAGCGTGCACGGTCTCGAAGGACCCATGGCAGCAGGGCAGCACCGCATACGCAGCTGGCTTAAAAGAAAAGTCTACTCCTGTTATTACAGTAGGAGCCGTATCGCTCCGGGATCTTCAAGTGTGCGGGCTACCGCATCTGGGTTATGATACCACAATGCTTCGACGCATCTCCACCCCAAGAGCTGTCATCAGTAGATCTGCCTACAAAAGCCAGCATGCACGGTGTTGAAGGACACACTGGCAGCAGGAAAGCACCGCATGAACAGCTGGCCTAAAAGAACACCTATTCCTGTTATTACAGTAGGAGCCATATCGCTCCGGGATCTTCAAGTGTGCTGACTACCGCATCTGGGTTATGATACCACACTGATTCGCCGCATCTCGACCCCAAGATCTGTTCAGTGGATCTGCCTACAAAAGCCAGCGTGCACGGTGTCGAAGGACACACTGGCAGCAGGACGGCATCGCATGAACAGCTGGCCTAAAAGAACACCTATTCCTGTTATTACTGTAGGAGCCATATCGCTCCGGGATCTTCAAGTTTGCTCACTACCGCATCTGGGTTATGATACCACACTGATTCGACTCATCTCGACAACGAGATCTGTTCAGTGGATCTGCCTATAAAACCGAGCGTGCACGGTCTCGAAGGACACACTTGCAGCAAGGCAGCACCGCATCATCAGCTGGCCTAAAAGATATCCTGCTATTAAATAGGAGCCATATCGCTCCGGGATCTTCAAGTGTGCTGACTACGGCATCGGAGTTATGAGACCGCACTGCTTCGGCGCATCTCCACCCCAAGATCTGTTCCGTGGATCTGCCTATAAAAGCCAGCATGCACGCTCTCGAAGGACACACTGGCAGCAGGGCAGCTCCGCATAAGCAGCTGGCCTAAAAGAAAATCTACTCCTGTTATTAGAATAGGAGCAGTATCGTTCTGGGATATTAAAGTGTGCTGACTACCGCATTTGAGTTATGACACCACACTGCTTCGACGCATCTCCATCCCAAGAGCTGTCATCAGCAGATCTGCATACAAAAGCCAGCGTGCACGGTCTCGAAGGACCCACTGGCAGCAGGGCAGCTCCGCATAAGCAGCGGGCCTCAAAGAAAAGCTACTCCTGTTATTACAGTAGAAGCCGTATCGCTCCGGGATCTTCAAGTGTGCTGACTACCGCATCTGGGTTATGATACCAAACTGCTTCGACGCATCTCCACCCCAAGAGCTGTCATCAGTGGATCTGCCTGCAAAAGCCAGCGTTCACGGTCTTGAAGGACACACTGGCAGCAGGACAGCACCGCATGAACAGCTGGCCTAAAAGAACACCTATTCCTGTTATTACAGTAGGAGCCATATCGCTCCGGGATCTTCAAGTATGCTGACTACCGCATCAAGGTTAAGAAACTATACTGCTTCGATGCACGTCCACCCCAAGAGCTGTGATCAGTAGATCTGCCTACAAAAGTGAGCGTGCACGGTGTCGAAGGACAAACTGGCAGCAGGACAGCACCGCATGAACAGCTGGCCTAAAAGAACACCTATTCCTGTTATTACAGTAGGAGCCATATCGCTCCGGGATCTTCAAGTGTGCTGACTACCGCATCTGGATTATGATACCACACTGATTCCACGCATCTCGACCCCAAGATCTGTTCAGTGGATCTGCCTGTAAAAGCCAGCGTGCACGGCGTCGAAGGACACACTGGCAGCAGGATAGCACCGCATGAACAGCTGGCCTAAAAGAACACCTATTCCTGTTATTACAGTAGGAGCCATATCGCTCCGGGATCTTTAAGTTTGCTCACTACCGCATCTGGGTTATGATACTACACTGATTCGACTCATCTCGACCCCAAGATCTGTTCAGTGGATCTGCCTATAAACCCCAGCGTGCACGGTCTCGAAGGACACACTTGCAGCAAGCAGCACCGCATCATCAGCTGGCCTAAAAGAAAATCTACTCCTGTTATTACAGTAGGAGCCATCTCGCTCTAGGATCTTCAAGTATGCTGGCTACCGCAACTGGGTTATGATACCACACTGTTTCGACGCATCTCCACCCCAAGAGCTGTCATCAGTAGATCTGCCTACAAAAGCCTGCGTGCACGGCCTCGAAGGACCCACTGGCAGAAGGACAGCACCGCATACGCAGCTGGCTTAAGAGAAAATCTACTGTTATTACAGTAGGTGCTGTATCGTTAAGGGATCTTCACGTGTGCTGACCACCGCATCTCTATTATGATACCAGACTGCTTCGACGCATCTCCACTCCAAGAGCCGTCATCAGTAGATCTGCCTACAAATGCCAGCGTGAACGGTTTCGAAGGACCCACTGGCAGCAGGGTAGCACCGCATACGCAGCTGGCCTAAAAGAAAAGTCTACTCCTGTTATTAGAGTAGGAGCTGTATCGCTCCGGGATCTTCAAGTGTGCTGACTACCGCATCTGGGTTATGATAAAACACTGATTCGACGCATCTTCACCCCAAGAGCTGTCATCAGTGGATCTGCCTCCAAAAGCCAGCGTGCACGGTCTCGAAGGATACACTGGCAGCAGGACAGCACCGCATGAACAGCTGGCCTAAAAGGTATCCTGTTATTACATAGGAGCCATATCGCTCCGGGATCTTCAAGACTGCAGGACTACCGCATCTGGGTTATGATAACACACTGCTTCGGCGCATCTCCACCCCAAGAGCTGTCATCTTTAGATCTGCCTTTAAAAGCCATCGTGCACGGTCACGAAGAACCCACTGGCAACAGGGGAGCACGCCATATGCAACTGGCCTAAAAAAATCATCTCCTGTTTTTACAGTAGGAGCCATATCGCTCCAGGATCTTCAAGTGTGCTGACTACCGCAACTGGGTTATGATACCACACTGTTTCGACGCATCTCCACCCCAAGAGCTGTCATCAGTGGTTCTGCCTACAAAAGCCAGCGTGCACGGCCTAGAAGGACCCACTGGCAGAAGGATTGCACCGCATACGCAGCTGGCTTAAGAGAAAATCTACTGTTATTACAGTAGGTGATGTATCGCTAAGGGATCTTCAAGTGTCCTGACCACCGCATCTTATGATACCGCACTGCTTCGACGCATCTCCACTCCAAGAGCTGTCATCTGCAGACCTGCATATAAAAGCCAGCGTGCACGGTCTCGAAGGACCCACTGGCAGCAGGGCAGCTCCGCATAAGCACCGGGCCTAAAAGAAAATCTACTCCTGTTATTACAGTAGGAGCCGTATCGCTCCGGCATCTTCAAGGGTGCTGGCTACCGCATCTGGATTATGATACCAAAATGCTTCGACGCATCTCCACCCCAAGAGCTGTTATCAGTAGATCTGCCTACAAAATTGAGCGTGCACGGTGTCGAAGGACAGACTGGCAGCAGGACAGCACCGCATGAACAGCTCGCCTAAAAGAACACCTATTCCTGTTATTACAGTAGGAGCCATATCGCTCCGGGATCTTCAAGGGTGCTGACTACCGCATCTGGGTTATGATACCACACTGATTCCACGCATCTCGACCCCAAGATCTGTTCAGTGGATCTGCCTATAAAAGCCAGCGTGCACGGTGTCGAAGGACACACTGGCAGCAGGACAGCACCGCATGAAAAGCTGGCCTAAAAGAACACCTATTCCTGTTATTACAGTAGGAGCCATATCGCTCCGGGTTCTTCAAGTGTGCTGTCTACCGCATCTGGGTTATGATACCACACTGATTCGACTCATTTTGACCCAAAGATTTGTTCAGTGCATCTGCCTATAAAAGCCAGCGTGCACGGTTTCGAAGGACACACTTGCAGCAGGGCAGCACCGCATGATCAGCTGGCCTAAAAGATATCCTGTTATTACATAGGAGCCATATCGGTCCGGGATCTTCAAGAGTCAGGACTACCGCATCTGGGTTATGATAACACACTGCTTCGACGCATCTCAACCCAAGAGCTGTCAACAGTAGATCTGCCTACAAAAGCCAGCGTGCACGTCACGAAGAACCCACTGCCAACAGAGCAGCACAGGATACGCAGCTGGCCTAAAAGAAAATCAACTCCTGTTATTACAGTAGGAGCCGTATCGCTCCGGGATCTTCAAGTGTGCTGACTACGGCATCGGGGTTATGAGACCGCACTGCTTCGGCGCATCTCCACCCCAAGAGCTGTTCCGTGGATCTCCCTATAAAAGCCAGCATGCGCGGTACCGAAGGACACAATGGCAGCAGGGCAGCTCGGCATAAGCAGCTGGACTAAAAGAAAATCTATTCCTGTTATTACAGTAGGAGCCATATCGCTCCGGGATCTTCAAGTATGCTGACTACCGCATCAGGGTTAAGAAACCATACTCCTTCGAGGCATCTCCACCCCAAGCGCTGTGATCAGTAGATCTGTCTACAAAAGCCAGCGTGCACGGTGCCGAAGGACACACTGGCAGCAGGACAGCACCGCATGAACAGCTAGCCTAAAAGAACACCTATTCCTGTTATTACAGTAGGAGCCATATCGCTCCGGGATCTTCAAGTGTGCTGACAACCGCATCTGGGTTCTGATACCACACTGATTCGACTCATTTTGACCCCACGATCTGTTCAGTGGATCTGCCTATAAAAGCCAGCGTGCACGGTCTCGAAGGACACACTTGCAGCAGGGCAGCACAGCATGATCAGCTGGCCTAAAAGATATCCTGTTATTACATAGGAGCCATATCGGTCCAGGATCTTCAAGAGTCAGGACTACCGCATCTGGGTTATGATAACACACTGCTTCGACGCATCTCAACCCAAGAGCTGTCAACAGTAGATCTGCCTACAAAATCCAGCGTGCACGGTCACGAACAACCCACTGCCAACAGGGCAGCACGGGATACGCAGCTGGCCTAAAAGAAAATCATCTCCTGTTATTACAGTAGGAGCCGTATCGCTCCAGGATCTTCAAGTGTGCTGACTACGGCATGGGGTTATGAGACCGCACTGCTTCGGCGCATCTCCACCCCGAGATCTGTTCCGTGCATCTGCCTATAAAAGCCAGAATGCACGGTCTCGAAGGACACACTGGCAGCAGGGCAGCTCCGCATAAGCAGCTGGCCTAAAAGAAAATCTACTCCTGTTATTACAGTAGGAGCCGTATCGCTCCAGGATCTTCATGTGTGCTGACTACCGCATCTGGGTTATGATACCACACTGATACGACGCATCTCCACTCCAAGAGCCGTCATCAATAGATCTGCCTACAAAAGCCACCGTGCACGGTCTCGAAGGACCCACTGGCAGAAGGGCAGCACCGCATACGCAGCTGGCCTAAAAGAAAAGTCTACTTCTGTTATTCGAGTAGGAGCCGTATCGCTCTGGGATCTTAGGGTGCTGACTACCGCATTTGACTTATGACACCACACTGATTCGACGCATCTCCACCCCAAGAGCTGTCATCGGTAGATCTGCCTACCAAAGCTAGCGTGCACGGTCTCGAAGGACCCATTGACAGCAGGGCAGCACCGCATACGCAGCTGGCCTAAAAGAAAATCTACTCCTGTAAATACAGTAGGAGCCGTATCGCTCCGGGATCTTCAAGTGTGCTGACTACCGCTTCTGGGTTATGATACAACACTGATTCGACGCATCTGCACCTTAAGAGCTGTCATCAGGGGATCTGCCTCCAAAAGCCAGCGTGCACGGTCTCGAAGGACCCATGGCAGCAGGGCAGCACCGCATACGCAGCTGGCTTAAAAGAAAAGTCTACTCCTGTTATTACAGTAGGAGCCGTATCGCTCCGGGATCTTCAAGTGTGCGGGCTACCGCATCTGGGTTATGATACCACAATGCTTCGACGCATCTCCACCCCAAGAGCTGTCATCAGTAGATCTGCCTACAAAAGCCAGCATGCACGGTGTTGAAGGACACACTGGCAGCAGGAAAGCACCGCATGAACAGCTGGCCTAAAAGAACACACTATTCCTGTTATTACAGTAGGAGCCATATCGCTCCGGGATCTTCAAGTGTGCTGACTACCGCATCTGGGTTATGATACCACACTGATTCGCCGCATCTCGACCCCAAGATCTGTTCAGTGGATCTGCCTACAAAAGCCAGCGTGCACGGTGTCGAAGGACACACTGGCAGCAGGACGGCATCGCATGAACAGCTGGCCTAAAAGAACACCTATTCCTGTTATTACTGTAGGAGCCATATCGCTCCGGGATCTTCAAGTGTGCTGACTACCGCATCTGGGTTATGATACCACACTGATTCGACTCATCTCGACCCAAAGATCTGTTCAGTGGATCTGCCTATAAAACCCAGCGTGCACGGTCTCGATGGGCACACTTGCAGCAAGGCAGCACCGCATCATCAGCTGGCCTAAAAGATATCCTGTTATTACATAGGAGCAATATCGCTACGGGATCTTCAAGTGTGCTGACCATGGCATCGGAGTTAGGAGACCGCACTGCTTCGGCGCATCTCCACCCCAAGATCTGTTCCGTGGATCTGCCTATAAAAGCCAGCATGCACGCTCTCGAAGGACACACTGGCAGCAGGGCAGCTCCGCATAAGCAGCTGGCCTAAAAGAAAATCTACTCCTGTTATTAGAATAGAAGCCGTATCGTTCTGGGATATTAAAGTGTGCTGACTACCGCATTTGAGTTAAGACACCACATTGCTTCGACGCATCTCCACCCCAAGAGCTGTCATCAGCAGATCTGCGTACAAAAGCCAGCGTGCACGGTCTCGAAGGACCCATTGGCAGCAGGGCAGCTCCGCATAAGCAGCGGGCCTCAAAGAAAAGCTACACCTGTTATTACAGTAGGAGCCGTATCGCTCCGGGATCTTCACGTGTGCTGACTACCGCATCTGGGTTATGATACCCCACTGCCTCGACGCATCTCCACCCTAAGAGCTGTCATCAGAAGGATCTGCCTACAAAAGCCAGCGTTCACGGTCTCGAAGGACACACTGGCAGCAGGACAGCACAGCATGAACAGCTGGCCTAAAAGAACACCTATTCCTGTTATTACAGTAGGAGCCATATCGCTCCGGGATCTTCAAGTATGCTGACTACCGCATCAAGGTTAAGAAACTATACTGCTTCGATGCATCTCCACCCCAAGAGCTGTGATCAGTAGATCTGCCTACAAAAGCCAGCGGGCACGTTGTCGAAGGACACACTGGCAGCAGGACAGCACCGCATGAACAGCTGGCCTAAAAGAACACCTTTTTCTGTTATTACAGTAGGAGCCATATCGCTCCGGGATCTTCAAGTGTGCTGACTACCGCATCTGGGTTGTGATACCACACTGATTCGACGCACCTCGACCCCAAGATCTGTTCAGTGCACGCTGCCTATAAAAGCCAGCGTGCACTGTCTCGAAGGACACACTTGCAGCAAGGCAGCACCGCATGATCAGATGGCCTAAAAGATATCCTGTTATTACATAGGAGCAATATCGCTCCGGGATCTTCAAGACTGCAGGACTACCGCATCTGGGTTATGATAACACACTGCTTCGACGCATCTCCACCCCAAGAGCTGTAATCAGTTGATCTGCCTACAAAAGCCAGCGTGCACGGTCACGAAGAACCCACTGGCAACAGGGAAGCACGGCATCTGCAGCTGGCCTAAAAGAAAATCTACTCCTGTTATTACAGTAGGAGCCGTATCGTTCCGGCATCATCAAGGGTGCTGGCTACCGCATCTGGGTTATGATACCACACTGTTTCGACGCATCTCCACCCCAAGAGCTGTCATCAGTAGATCTGCCTACAAAAGCCTGCGTGCACGGCCTCGGAGGACCCACTGGCAGGAGGACAGCACCGCATACGCAGCTGGCTTAAGAGAAAATCTACTGTTATTACAGTAGGTGCTGTATCGCTAAGGGATCTTCAAGTGTTCTGACTACGGCATCGGAGTTATGAGACCGCACTGCTTCGGAGCATCTCCACCCCAAGATCTGTTCCGTGGATCTGCCTATAAAAGCCAGCATGCACGCTCTCGAAGGACACACTGGCAGCAGGGCAGCTCCGCATAAGCAGCTGGCCTAAAAGAAAATCTACTCCTGTTATTAGAATAGAAGCCGTATCGTTCTGGGATATTAAAGTGTGCTGACTACCGCATTTGAGTTAAGACACCACACTGCTTCGACGCATCTCCACCCCAAGAGCTGTCATCAGCAGATCTGCATACAAAAGCCAGCGTGCACGGTCTCGAAGGACCCACTGGCAGCAGGGCAGCTCCGCATAAGCAGCGGGCCTCAAAGAAAAGCTACACCTGTTATTACAGTAGGAGCCGTATCGCTCCGGGATCTTCACGTGTGCTGACTACCGCATCTTGTTATGATACCCAACTGCTTCGACGCATCTCCACCCTAAGAGCTGTCATCAGAAGGATCTGCCTACAAAAGCCAGCGTGCATGGTCTCGAAGGACGCACTGGCAGCAGGACAGCACCGCATGATCAGCTGGCCTAAAAGAACACCTATTCCTTTTATTACAGTAGGAGCCATATCGTTCCGGGATCTTCAAGTGTGCTGACTACCGCATCTGGGTTATGACACCGCACTGATTCGACGCATCTCGACCCCAAGATCTGTTCAGTGGATCGACGTATAAAAGCCAGCGTGCACGGTGTCGAAGGACACACTGGCAGCAGGACAGCACCGCATGAACAGCTGGCATAAAAGAACACCTATTCCTGTTATTACAGTAGGAACCATATCGCTCCGGTATCTTCAAGTGTGCTGACTACCGCATCTGGGTTATGATACCACACTGATTCGACTCATCTCAGCCCCAAGATCTGTTCAGTGGATCTGCCTATAAAAGCCAGCATGCACTGTCTCGAAGGACACACTTGCAGCAGGGCAGCACCGCATGATCAGCTGGCCTAAAAGATATCCTGTTTTTACATAGGAGCCATATCGCTCCGGGATCTTCAAGACTGCAGGACTACCGCATCTGGGTTATGACAACACACTGCTACGGCGCATCTCCACCCCAATAGCTGTCATCTTTAGATCTGCGTACAAAAGCCAGCGTGCACGGTCACGAAGAACCCACTGGCAACAGTGCAGCACGGCATATGCAGCTGGCCTAAAAAAATCATCTCCTGTTATGACAGTAGGAGCCGTATCGCTCCGGGATCTTCATGTGTGCTGACTACGGCGTCGGGGTTATGAGACCGCCCTGCTTCGGCGCCTCTCCATCCCAAGATCTATTCCGTGGATCTGCCTATAAATGCCAGCATGCACGGTCTCGAAGGACACACTGGCAGCAGGGCAGCTGCGAAAATAAAATCTACTCCTGTTATTACAGTAGGAGCCATATCGCTCCAGGATCTTCAAGTGTGCTGACTACCGCAACTGGGTTATGATACCACACTGTTTCGACGCATCTCCACCCCAAGAGCTATCATCAGTGGTTCTGCCTACAAAAGCCAGCATGCACGGCCTAGAAGGACCCACCGGCAGAAGGACAGCACCGCATACGCAGCTGGCTTAAGAGAAAATCTACTGTTATTACAGAAGGTGCTGTATCGCTAAGGGATCTTCAAGTGTCCTGACCACCGCAACTTATGACACCACACTGCTTCGACGCATCTCCACTCCAAGAGCCGTCATCAGTAGATCTGCCTACAAAAGCCAGCGTGCACGGTCTCGAAGGACCCACTGGCAGCAGGGCAGCACCGCATACGAAGCTGGCCTAAAAGAAAAGTCTACTCCTGTTATTAGAGTAGGAGCCGTATCGCTCAGGGATCTTAGTGTGCTGACTACCGCATTTGACTTATGACACCACACTGCTTCGACGCATCTCCCCCCCAAGAGCTGTCAACAGCAGATCTGCATATAAAAGCCAGCGTGCATGGTCTCGAAGGACCCACTGGCAGCAGGGCAGCTCCGCATAAGCAGCGGGCCTAAAAGAAAATCTACTCCTGTTATTACAGTAGGAGCCGTATCGCTCCGGCATCTTCAAGGGTGCTATCTACCGCATCTGGGTTATGATACCAAAATGCTTCGACGCATCTCCACCCCAAGAGCTGTTATCAGTAGATCTGCCTACAAAAGTGAGCGTGCATGGTCTCGAAGGACCCACTGGCAGCAGGGCAGCTCCGCATAAGCAGCGGGCCTAAAAGAAAATCTACTCCTGTTATTACAGTAGGAGCCGTATCGCTCCGGCATCTTCAAGGGTGCTATCTACCGCATCTGGGTTATGATACCAAAATGCTTCGACGCATCTCCACCCCAAGAGCTGTCATCTTTAGATCTGCCTACAAAAGCCAGCGTGCGCGGTTACGAGGAACCCACTGGCAACAGAGCAGCACGGCATAGGCAGCTGAACTAAAAAACAGTCATCTCCTGTTATGACAGTAGGAGCCGTATCGCTCCGGGATCTTCATATGTGCTGTCTACAACATCGGGGTTATGAGACCGCACTGCTTCGGCGCATCTCCACCCCAAGATCTGTTCCGTGGATCTGCCTATAGAAGCCAGCATGCACGCTCTCGAAGGACACAATGGCAGCAGGGCAGCTCCGCATAAGCAGCAGGCCTAAAAGAAAATCTACTCCTGTTATTACAGTAGGAGCCATATCGCTCCAGGATCTTCAAGTGTGCTGACTACCGCAACTGGGTTATGATACCACACTGTTTCGACGCATCTTCACCCCAAGAGCTGTCATCAGTGGTTCTGCCTACAAAAGCCAGCGTGCACTGCCTAGAAGGACCCACTGGCAGAAGGACAGCACCGCATACGCAGCTGGCTTAAGAGAAAATCTACTGTTATTACAGTAGGTGCTGTATCGCTAAGGGATCTTCAAGTGTCCTGACCACCGCATCTTATGATACCACACTGCTTCGACGCATCTCCACTCCTAGAGCCGTCATCAGTAGATCTGCCTACAAAAGCCAGCGTGCACGGTCTCGAAGGACCCACTGGCAGCAGGGCAGCACCGCATACGCAGCTGGCCTAAAAGAAAAGTCTACTCCTGTTATTAGAGTAGGAGCCGTATCGCTCTGGGATCTTAGTGTGCTGACTACCGCATTTGACTTATGACACCACACTGCTTCGACGCATCTCCACCCCAAGAGCTGTCATCAGCAGATCTGCATATAAAAGCCAGAGTGCACGGTCTCGAAGGACCCACTGGCAGCAGGGTAGCTCCGCATAAGCAGCGGGCCTAAACGAAAATCTACTCCTGTTATTACATTAGGAGCCGTATCGCTCCGGCATCTTCATGGGTGCTGGCTACCACATTTGGGTTATGATACCACACTGCTTCGACGCATCTCCACTCCAAGAGCCGTCATCAGTGGATTTGCCTACAAAAGCCACCGTTCACGGTATCGAAGGACACACTGGCAGCAGGACAGCACCGCATGAACAGCTGGCCTAAAAGAACACCTATTCCTGTTATTACAGTAGGAGCCATATCGCTCCGGGATCTTCAAGTATGCTGACTGCCGCATCAAGGTTAAGAAACTATACTGCTTCGATGCATCTCCACCCCAAGAGCTGTCATCAGTAGATCTGCCTACAAAAGCCAGTGTGCACAGTGTCGAAGGACACACTGGCAGCAGGACAGCACCGCATGAACAGCTGGCCTAAAAAAACACGTATTCCTATTATTACAGTCGGAGCCATATCGCTCCGGGATCTTCAAGCGTGCTGACTACCGCATCTGGGTTATGATACCACACTGTTTCGATGCATCTCCACCCCAAAAAGCTGTCATCAGTAGTTCTGCCTACAAAAGAGAGCGTGCACGGTCTCGAAGGACCCACTGCAGCAGGACCGCACCGCGTACGCAGCTGGCTTAAGAGAAAATCTACTGTTAATACAGTAGGTGCTGTATCGGTAGGTATCTTCAAGTGTGCGGACTACCGCATCTGTGTTATGATACCACACTGTTTCGACGCATCTCCACCCCAAGAGCTGTCATCAGTGGTTCTGCCTACAAAAGCCAGCTTTCACGGACTCGAAGGACACACTGGCAGCAGGACAGCACCGCATGAACAGCTGGCCTAAAAGAACACCTATTCCTGTTATTACAGTAGGAGCCATATCGCTCCGGGATCTTCAAGTATGCTGACTACCGCATCTGGGTTATGATACCACACTGATTCTACGCATCTGGACCCCAAAATTTGTTCAGTGGATCTGCCTATAAAAGCCAGCGTGCACGGTGTCGAAGGACACATTGGCAGCCGGACAGCACCGCATGAAAAGCTGGCCTAAAAGAACACCTATTCCTGTTATTACAGTAGGAGCCGTATCGCTCCGGGATCTTCAAGTGTGCTGACTACGGCATGGGGTTATGAGACCGCACTGCTTCGGCGCATCTCCACCCCGAGATCTGTTCCGTGCATCTGCCTATAAAATCCAGCATGGACGGTCTCGAAGGACACACTGGCAGCAGGGCAGCTCCGCATAGGCAGCTGGCCTAAAAGAAAATCTACTCCTGTTATTACAGTAGGAGCCGTATCGCTCCAGGATCTTCATGTGTGCTGACTACCGCATCTGGTTTATGATACCACACTGATACGACGCATCTCCACTCCAAGAGCCGTCATCAATAGATCTGCCTACAAAAGCCACCGTGCACGGTCTCGAAGGACCCACTGGCAGCAGGGCAGCACCGCATACGCAGCTGGCCTAAAAGAAAAGTCTACTTCTGTTATTCGAGTAGGAGCCGTATCGCTCTGGGATCTTAGGGTGCTGACTACCGCATTTGACTTATGACACCACACTGATTCGACGCATCTCCACCCCAAGAGCTGTCATCGGTAGATCTGCCTACCAAAGCTAGCGTGCACGGTCTCGAAGGACCCATTGACAGCAGGGCAGCACCGCATGAAAAGCTGGCCTAAAAGAACACCTATTCCTGTTATTACAGTAGGAGCCGTATCGCTCCGGGATCTTCAAGTGTGCTGACTACGGCATGGGGTTATGAGACCGCACTGCTTCGCCGCATCTCCACCCCGAGATCTGTTCCGTGCATCTGCCTATAAAAGCCAGCATGCACGGTCTCGAAGGACACACTGGCAGCAGGGCAGCTCCGCATAAGCAGCTGGCCTAAAAGAAAATCTACTCCTGTTATTACAGTAGGAGCCGTTTCGCTCCAGGATCTTCATGTGTGCTGACTACCGCATCTGGGTTATGATACCACACTGATACGACGCATCTCCACTCCAAGAGCCGTCATCAATAGATCTGCCTACAAAAGCCACCGTGCACGGTCTCGAAGGACCAACTGGCAGCAGGGCAGCACCGCATACGCAGCTGGCCTAAAAGAAAAGTCTACTTTTGTTATTCGAGTAGGAGCCGTATCGCTCTGGGATCTTAGGGTGCTGACTACCGCATTTGACTTATGACACCACACTGATTCGACGCATCTCCACCCCAAGAGCTGTCATCGGTAGATCTGCCTACCAAAGCTAGCGTGCACGGTCTCGAAGGACCCATTGACAGCAGGGCAGCACCGCATACGCAGCTGGCCTAAAAGAAAATCTACTCCTGTTAATACAGTAGGAGCCGTATCGCTCCGGGATCTTCAAGTGTGCTGACTACCGCATCTGGGTTATGATACAACACTGATTCGACGCATCTGCACCTTAAGAGCTGTCATCAGTGGATCTGCCTCCAAAAGCCAGCGTGCACGGTCTCGAAGGACCCACTGGCAGCAGGGCAGCACCGAATTAACAGCTGGTTTAAAAGAAAATCCACTCCTGTTATTACAGTGGGAGCGTTATCGCTCCGGGATCTTCAAGTGTGCTGACTACGGCATCGGGGTTATGAGACCGCAGTGCTTCGCCGCATCTCCACCCCAAGATATGTTCAGTGGATGTGCCTAGAAAAGACAGCATGCACGCTCTCGAAGGATGCACAGGCATCAGGGCAGCACCGTATGAATAGCTGGCCTAAAAGAACACCCATTCCTGTTATTACAGTAGGAGCCATATCGCTCCGGGATCTTCAAGTATGCTGACTACCGCATCAGGGTTAAGAAACTATACTGCTTCGACGCATCTCCACACCAAGAGCTGTGATCGGTAGATCTGCCTACAAAAGCCAGCGTGCACGGTGTCGAAGGACACACTGGCAGCAGGACAGCACCTCATGAACAGCTGGCCTGAAAGAACAACTGTTCCTGTTATTACGGTAGGAGCCATATCGCTCCGGGATCTTCAAGTGTGCTGACTACCGCATCTGGGTTATGATACCACACTGATTCGACTCATCTTGACCCCAAGATCTGTTCAGTGGATCTGCCTATAAAAGACAGCGTGCACTGTCTCGAAGGACACACTTGCAGCAGGGCAGCACCGCATGATCAGCTGGCCTAAAAGATATCCTGTAATTACATAGGGGCCATATCGCTCGGGATCTTCAAGTGTGCTGACCACCGCATCTTATGATACCACACTGCTTCGACGCATCTCCCCTCCAAGAGCCGTCATCAGTAGATCTGCCTACAAAAGCCAGCGTGCACGGTCTCGAAGGACCCATGGCAGCAGGGCAGCACCGCATACGCAGCTGGCTTAAAAGAAAAGTGTACTCCTGTTATTAGAGTAGGAGCCGTATCGCTCTGGGATCTTATTGTGTTGACTACCGCATTTGACTTATGACACCACACTGCTTCGACGCATCTCCACCCCAAGAGCTGTCTTCAGCAGATCTGCATATAAAAGCCAGCGTGCACGGTCTCGAAGGACCAACTGGCAGCAGGGCAGCTCCGCATAAGCAGCGGGCCTAAAAGAAAATCTACTCCTGTTATTACAGTAGGAGCCGTATCGCTCCGGGATCTTCAAGTGTGCTGGCTACCGCATCTGGGTTATGATACCACAATGCTTCGACGCATCTCCACCCCAAGAGCTGTCATCAGTAGATCTGCCTACAAAAGCCAGCATGCACGGTGTTGAAGGACACACTGGCAGCAGGAAACCACCGCATGAACAGCTGGCCTAAAAGAACACCTATTCCTGTTATTAGAGTAGGAGCCATATCGCTCCGGGATCTTCAAGTGTGCTGACTACCGCATCTGGGTTATCATACCACACTGATTCGCCGCATCTCGACCCCAAGATCTGTTCAGTGGATCTGCCTACAAAAGCCAGCGTGCACGGTGTCGAAGGACTCACTGGCAGCAGGACGGCATCGCATGAACAGCTGGCCTAAGAGAACACCTATTCCTGCTATTACTGTAGGAGCCATATCGCTCCGGGATCTTCAAGTGTGCTGACTACCGCATCTGGGTTATGATACCACACTGATTCCACGCATCTCGACCCCAAGATCTGTTCAGTGGATCTGCCTATAAAAGCCAGCGTGCACGGCGTCGAAGGACACACTGGCAGCAGGACAGCACCGCATGAACAGCTGGCCTAAAAGAACACCTATTCCTGTTATTACAGTAGGAGCCATATCGCTCCGGGATCTTCAAGTTTGCTGACTACCGCATCTGGGTTATGATACCACACTGATTCGACTCATCTCGACCCAAAGATCTGTTCAGTGGATCTGCCTATAAAACCCAGCGTGCACGGTCTCGAAGGACACACTTGCAGCAAGGCAGCACCGCATCATCAGCTGGTCTAAAAGATATCCTGTTATTACATAGGAGCCATATCGCTATGGGATCTTCAAGTGTGCTGACCATGGCATCGGAGTTATGAGACCGCACTGCTTCGGCGCATCTCCACCCCAAGAGCTGTCATCTTTAGATCTGCCTACAAAAGCCAGCGTGCGCGGTCACGAGGAACCCACTGGCAACAGAGCAGCACGGCATAGGCAGCTGAACTAAAAAACAGTCATATCCTGTTATGACAGTAGGAGCCGTATCGCTCCGGGATCTTCATATGTGCTGTCTACGGCATCGGGGTTATGAGACCGCACTGCTTCGGCGCATCTCCACCCCAAGATCTGTTCCGTGGATCTGCCTATAAAAGCCAGCATGCACGCTCTCGAAGGACACAATGGCAGCAGGGCAGCTCCGCATAAGCAGCAGGCCTAAAAGAAAATCTACTCCTGTTATTACAGTAGGAGCCGTATCGCTCCAGGATCTTCATGTGTGCTGACTACCGCATCTGGGTTATGATACCACACTGATACGACGCATCTCCACTCCAAGAGCCGTCATCAATAGATCTGCCTACAAAAGCCACCGTGCACGGTCTCGAAGGACCCACTGGCAGCAGGGCAGCACCGCATACGCAGCTGGCCTAAAAGAAAAGTCTACTTCTGTTATTCGAGTAGGAGCCGTATCGCTCTGGGATCTTAGGGTGCTGACTACCGCATTTGACTTATGACACCACACTGATTCGACGCATCTCCACCCCAAGAGCTGTCATCGGTAGATCTGCCTACCAAAGCTAGCGTGCACGGTCTCGAAGGACCCATTGACAGCAGGGCAGCACCGCATACGCAGCTGGCCTAAAAGAAAATCTACTCCTGTTAATACAGTAGGAGCCGTATCGCTCCGGGATCTTCAAGTGTGCTGACTACCGCATCTGGGTTATGATACAACACTGATTCGACGCATCTGCACCTCAAGAGCTGTCATCAGTGGATCTGCCTCCAAAAGCCAGCGTGCACGGTCTCGAAGGACCCACTGGCAGCAGGGCAGCACCGAATTAACAGCTGGTCTAAAAGAAAATCCACTCCTGTTATTACAGTGGGAGCGTTATCGCTCCGGGATCTTCAAGTGTGCTGACTATGGCATCGGGGTTATGAGACCGCAGTGCTTCGCCGCATCTCCACCCCAAGATATGTTCAGTGGATCTGCCTAGAAAAGACAGCATGCACGGTCTCGAAGGATGCACAGGCAGCAGGGCAGCACCGTATGAATAGCTGGCCTAAAAGAACACCCATTCCTGTTTTACAGTAGGAGCCATATCGCTCCGGGATCTTCAAGTATGCTGACTACCGCATCAGGGTTAAAAAACTATACTGCTTCGATGCATCTCCACACCAAGAGCTGTGATCGGTAGATCTGCCTACAAAAGCCAGCGTGCACGGTGTCGAAGGACACACTGGCAGCAGGACAGCACCTCATGAACAGCTGGCCTAAAAGAACAACTGTTCCTGTTATTACGGTAGGAGCCATATCGCTCCGGGATCTTCAAGTGTGCTGACTACCGCATCTGGGTTATGATACCACACTGATTCGACTCATCTTGACCCCAAGATCTGTTCAGTGGATCTGCCTATAAAAGACAGCGTGCACTGTCTCGAAGGACACACTTGCAGCAGGGCAGCACCGCATGATCAGCTGGCCTAAAAGATATCCTGTAATTACATAGGGGCCATATCGCTCGGGATCTTCAAGTGTGCTGACCACCGCATCATATGATACCACACTGCTTCGACGCATCTCCACTCCAAGAGCCGTCATCAGTAGATCTGCCTACAAAAGCCAGCGTGCACGGTCTCGAAGGACCCATGGCAGCAGGGCAGCACCGCATACGCAGCTGGCTTAAAAGAAAAGTCTACTCCTGTTATTAGAGTAGGAGCCGTATCGCTCTGGGATCTTAGTGTGCTGACTACCGCATTTGACTTATGACACCACACTGCTTCGACGCATCTCCACCCCAAGAGCTGTCATCAGCAGATCTGCATATAAAAGCCAGCGTGCACGGTCTCGAAGGACCAACTGGCAGCAGGGCAGCTCCGCATAAGCAGCGGGCCTAAAAGAAAATCTACTCCTGTTATTACAGTAGGAGCCGTATCGCTCCGGGATCTTCAAGTGTGCTGGCTACCGCATCTGGGTTATGATACCACAATGCTTCGACGCATCTCCACCCCAAGAGCTGTCATCAGTAGATCTGCCTACAAAAGCCAGCATGCACGGTGTTGAAGGACACACTGGCAGCAGGAAACCACCGCATGAACAGCTGGCCTAAAAGAACACCTATTCCTGTTATTAGAGTAGGAGCCATATCGCTCCGGGATCTTCAAGTGTGCTGACTACCGCATCTGGGTTATCATACCACACTGATTCGCCGCATCTCGACCCCAAGATCTGTTCAGTGGATCTGCCTACAAAAGCCAGCGTGCACGGTGTCGAAGGACACACTGGCAGCAGGACGGCATCGCATGAACAGCTGGCCTAAAAGAACACCTATTCCTGTTATTACTGTAGGAGCCATATCGCTCCGGGATCTTCAAGTGTGCTGACTACCGCATCTGGGTTATGATACCACACTGATTCGACTCATCTTGACCCCAAGATCTGTTCAGTGGATCTGCCTATAAAAGACAGCGTGCACTGTCTCGAAGGACACACTTGCAGCAGGGCAGCACCGCATGATCAGCTGGCCTAAAAGATATCCTGTAATTACATAGGGGCCATATCACTCGGGATCTTCAAGTGTGCTGACCACCGCATCATATGATACCACACTGCTTCGACGCATCTCCACTCCAAGAGCCGTCATCAGTAGATCTGCCTACAAAAGCCAGCGTGCACGGTCTCGAAGGACCCATGGCAGCAGGGCAGCACCGCATACGCAGCTGGCTTAAAAGAAAAGTCTACTCCTGTTATTAGAGTAGGAGCCGTATCGCTCTGGGATCTTAGTGTGCTGACTACCGCATTTGACTTATGACACCACACTGCTTCGACGCATCTCCACCCCAAGAGCTGTCATCAGCAGATCTGCATATAAAAGCCAGCGTGCACGGTCTCGAAGGACCAACTGGCAGCAGGGCAGCTCCGCATTAGCAGCGGGCCTAAAAGAAAATCTACTCCTGTTATTACAGTAGGAGCCGTATCGCTCCGGGATCTTCAAGTGTGCTGGCTACCGCATCTGGGTTATGATACCACAATGCTTCGACGCATCTCCACCCCAAGAGCTGTCATCAGTAGATCTGCCTACAAAAGCCAGCATGCACGGTGTTGAAGGACACACTGGCAGCAGGAAACCACCGCATGAACAGCTGGCCTAAAAGAACACCTATTCCTGTTATTAGAGTAGGAGCCATATCGCTCCGGGATCTTCAAGTGTGCTGACTACCGCATCTGGGTTATCATACCACACTGATTCGCCGCATCTCGACCCCAAGATCTGTTCAGTGGATCTGCCTACAAAAGCCAGCGTGCACGGTGTCGAAGGACACACTGGCAGCAGGACGGCATCGCATGAACAGCTGGCCTAAAAGAACACCTATTCCTGTTATTACTGTAGGAGCCATATCGCTCCGGGATCTTCAAGTTTGCTGACTACCGCATCTGGGTTATGATACCACACTGATTCGACTCATCTCGACCCAAAGATCTGTTCAGTGGATCTGCCTATAAAACCCAGCGTGCACGGTCTCGAAGGACACACTTGCAGCAAGGCAGCACCGCATCATCAGCTGGTCTAAAAGATATCCTGTTATTACATAGGAGCCATATTGCTACGGGATCTTCAAGTGTGCTGACCATGGCATCGGAGTTATGAGACCGCACTGCTTCGGCGCATCTCCACCCCAAGAGCTGTCATCTTTAGATCTGCCTACAAAAGCCAGCGTGCGCGGTCACGAGGAACCCACTGGCAACAGAGCAGCACGGCATAGGCAGCTGAACTAAAAAACAGTCATCTCCTGTTATGACAGTAGGAGCCGTATCGCTCCGGGATCTTCATATGTGCTGTCTACGGCATCGGGGTTATGAGACCGCACTGCTTCGGCGCATCTCCACCCCAAGATCTGTTCCGTGGATCTGCCTATAAAAGCCAGCATGCACGCTCTCGAAGGACACAATGGCAGCAGGGCAGCTCCGCATAAGCAGCAGGCCTAAAAGAAAATCTACTCCTGTTATTACAGTAGGAGCCGTATCGCTCCAGGATCTTCATGTGTGCTGACTACCGCATCTGGGTTATGATACCACACTGATACGACGCATCTCCACTCCAAGAGCCGTCATCAATAGATCTGCCTACAAAAGCCACCGTGCACGGTCTCGAAGGACCCACTGGCAGCAGGGCAGCACCGCATACGCAGCTGGCCTAAAAGAAAAGTCTACTTCTGTTATTCGAGTAGGAGCCGTATCGCTCTGGGATCTTAGGGTGCTGACTACCGCATTTGACTTATGACACCACACTGCTTCGACGCATCTCCACCCCAAGAGCTGTCATCAGCAGATCTGCATATAAAAGCCAGCGTGCACGGTCTCGAAGGACCAACTGGCAGCAGGGCAGCTCCGCATTAGCAGCGGGCCTAAAAGAAAATCTACTCCTGTTATTACAGTAGGAGCCGTATCGCTCCGGGATCTTCAAGTGTGCTGGCTACCGCATCTGGGTTATGATACCACAATGCTTCGACGCATCTCCACCCCATTAGCTGTCATCAGTAGATCTGCCTACAAAAGCCAGCATGCACGGTGTTGAAGGACACACTGGCAGCAGGAAACCACCGCATGAACAGCTGGCCTAAAAGAACACCTATTCCTGTTATTAGAGTAGGAGCCATATCGCTCCGGGATCTTCAAGTGTGCTGACTACCGCATCTGGGTTATCATACCACACTGATTCGCCGCATCTCGACCCCAAGATCTGTTCAGTGGATCTGCCTACAAAAGCCAGCGTGCACGGTGTCGAAGGACACACTGGCAGCAGGACGGCATCGCATGAACAGCTGGCGTAAAAGAACACCTATTCCTGTTATTACTGTAGGAGCCATATCGCTCCGGATCTTCAAGTTTGCTGACTACCGCATCTGGGTTATGATACCACACTGATTCGACTCATCTCGACCCAAAGATCTGTTCAGTGGATCTGCCTATAAAACCCAGCGTGCACGGTCTCGAAGGACACACTTGCAGCAAGGCAGCACCGCATCATCAGCTCGTCTAAAAGATATCCTGTTATTACATAGGAGCCATATCGCTACGGGATCTTCAAGTGTGCTGACCATGGCATCGGAGTTATGAGACCGCACTGCTTCGGCGCATCTCCACCCCAAGAGCTGTCATCTTTAGATCTGCCTACAAAAGCCAGCGTGCGCGGTCACGAGGAACCCACTGGCAACAGAGCAGCACGGCATAGGCAGCTGAACTAAAAAACAGTCATCTCCTGTTATGACAGTAGGAGCCGTATCGCTCCGGGATCTTCATATGTGCTGTCTACGGCATCGGGGTTATGAGACCGCACTGCTTCGGCGCATCTCCACCCCAAGATCTGTTCCGTGGATCTGCCTATAAAAGCCAGCATGCACGCTCTCGAAGGACACAATGGCAGCAGGGCAGCTCCGCATAAGCAGCAGGCCTAAAAGAAAATCTACTCCTGTTATTACAGTAGGAGCCATATCGCTCCAGGATCTTCAAGTGTGCTGACTACCGCAACTGGGTTATGATACCACACTGATTCGACTCATCTCGACCCAAAGATCTGTTCAGTGGATCTGCCTATAAAACCCAGCGTGCACGGTCTCGAAGGACACACTTGCAGCAAGGCAGAACCGCATCATCAGCTGGCCTAAAAGATATCCTGTTATTACATAGGAGCCATATCGCTCCGGTATCTTCAAGTGTGCTGACTACGGCATCGGAGTTATGAGACCGCACTGCTTCGGCGCATCTCCACCCCAAGATCTGTTCCGTGGATCTGCCTATAAAAGCCAGTATGCACGCTCTCGAAGGACACACTGTCAGCAGGGCAGCTCCGCATAAGCAGCTGGCCTAAAAGAAAATCTACTCCTGTTATTAGAATAGAAGCCGTATCGTTCTGGGATATTAAAGTGTGCTGGCCACCGCATTTGAGTTAAGACACCACACTGCTTCGACGCATCTCCACCCCAAGAGCTGTCATCAGCAGATCTGCATACAAAAGCCAGCGTGCACGGTCTCGAAGGACCCACTGGCAGCAGGGCAGCTCCGCATAAGCAGCGGGCCTCAAAGAAAAGCTACACCTGTTATTACAGTAGGAGCCGTATCGCTCCGGGATCTTCACGTGTGCTGACTACCGCATCTGGGTTATGATACCCCACTGCTTCGACGCATCTCCACCCTAAGAGCTGTCATCAGAAGGATCTGCCTACAAAAGCCAGCGTTCACGGTCTCGAAGGACACACTGGCAGCAGGACAGCACCGCATGAACAGCTGGCCTAAAAGAACACCTATTCTTTTTATTACAGTAGGAGCCATATCGCTCCGGGATCTTCAAGTATGCTGACTACCGCATCAACGTTAAGAAACTATACTGCTTTGATGCTTCTCCACCCCAAGAGCTGTGATCAGTAGATCTGCCTACAAAAGCCAGCGTGCACGTTGTCGAAGGACACACTGGCAGCAGGACAGCACCGCATGAACAGCTGGCCTAAAAGAACACCTTTTTCTGTTATTACAGTAGGAGCCATATCGCTCCGGGATCTTCAAGTGTGCTGACTACCGCATCTGGGTTGTGATACCACACTGATTCGACGCACCTCGACCCCAAGATCTGTTCAGTGCACGCTGCCTATAAAAGCCAGCGTGCACTGTCTCGAAGGACACACTTGCAGCAAGGCAGCACCGCATGATCAGATGGCCTAAAAGATATCCTGTTATTACATAGGAGCAATATCGCTCCGGGATCTTCAAGACTGCAGGACTACCGCATCTTGGTTATGATAACACACTGCTTCGACGCATCTCCACCCCAAGAGCTGTAATCAGTTGATCTGCCTACAAAAGCCAGCGTGCACGGTCACGAAGAACCCACTGGCAACAGGGAAGCACGGCATATGCAGCTGGCCTAAAAGAAAATCTACTCCTGTTATTACAGTAGGAGCCGTATCGTTCCGGCATCATCAAGGGTGCTGGCTACCGCATCTGGGTTATGATACCACACTGTTTCGACGCATCTCCACCCCAAGAGCTGTCATCAGTAGATCTGCCTACAAAAGCCTGCGTGCACGGCCTCGGAGGACCCACTGGCAGGAGGACAGCACCGCATACGCAGCTGGCTTAAGAGAAAATCTACTGTTATTACAGTAGGTGCTGTATCGCTAAGGGATCTTCAAGTGTGCTGACCACCGCATCTCTGTTATGATACCACACTGCTTCGACGCATCTCCACTCCAAGGGCCGTCATCAGTGGATCTGCCTCCAAAAGCCAGCGTGCATGGTCTCGAAGGACACACTGGCAGCAGGACATCACCGCATGATCAGCTGGCCTAAAAGAACACCTATTCTTTTTATTACAGTAGGAGCCATATCGTTCCGGGATCTTCAAGTGTGCTGACTACCGCATCTGGGTTATGACACCACAATGATTCGACGCATCTCGACCCCAAGATCTGTTCAGTGGATCGACGTATAAAAGCCAGCGTGCACGGTGTCGAAGGACACACTGGCAGCAGGACAGCACCGAATGAACAGCTGGCATAAAAGAACACCTATTCCTGTTATTACAGTAGGAACCATATCGCTCCGGTATCTTCAAGTGTGCTGACTACCGCATCTGGGTTATGATACCACACTGATTCGACTCATCTCAGCCCAAAGATCTGTTCAGTGGATCTGCCTATAAAAGCCAGCAGGCACTGTCTCGAAGGACACACTTGCAGCAGGGCAGCACCGCATGATCAGCTGGCCTAAAAGATATCCTGTTTTTACATAGGAGCCATATCGCTCCGGGATCTTCAAGACTGCAGGACTACCGCATCTGGGTTATGACAACACACTGCTTCGGCGCATCTCCACCCCAATAGCTGTCATCTTTAGATCTGCGTACAAAAGCCAGCGTGCACGGTCACGAAGAACCCACTGGCAACAGGGCAGCACGGCATATGCAGCTGGCCTAAAAAAATCATCTCCTGTTATGACAGTAGGAGCCGTATCGCTCCGGGATCTTCATGTGTGCTGACTACGGCGTCGGGGTTATGAGACCGCCCTGCTTCGGCGCATCTCCATCCCAAGATCTATTCCGTGGATCTGCCTATAAATGCCAGCATGCACGGTCTCGAAGGACACACTGGCAGCAGGGCAGCTGCGAAAATAAAATCTACTCCTGTTATTACAGTAGGAGCCATATCGCTCCAGGATCTTCAAGTGTGCTGACTACCGCAACTGGGTTATGATACCACACTGTTTCGACGCATCTCCACCCCAAGAGCTATCATCAGTGGTTCTGCCTACAAAAGCCAGCATGCACGGCCTAGAAGGACCCACCGGCAGAAGGACAGCACCGCATACGCAGCTGGCTTAAGAGAAAATCTACTGTTATTACAGAAGGTGCTGTATCGCTAAGGGATCTTCAAGTGTCCTGACCACCGCAACTTATGACACCACACTGCTTCGACGCATCTCCACTCCAAGAGCCGTCATCAGTAGATCTGCCTACAAAAGCCAGCGTGCACGGTCTCGAAGGACCCACTGGCAGCAGGGCAGCACCGCATACGCAGCTGGCCTAAAAGAAAAGTCTACTCCTGTTATTAGAGTAGGAGCCGTATCGCTCTGGGATCTTAGTGTGCTGACTACCGCATTTGACTTATGACACCACACTGCTTCGACGCATCTCCCCCCCAAGAGCTGTCATCAGCAGATCTGCATATAAAAGCCAGCGTGCATGGTCTCGACGGACCCACTGGCAGCAGGGCAGCTCCGCATAAGCAGCGGGCCTAAAAGAAAATCTACTCCTGTTATTACAGTAGGAGCCGTATCGCTCCGGCATCTTCAAGGGTGCTGGCTACCGCATCTGGGTTATGATACCAAAATGCTTCGACGCATCTCCACCCCAAGAGCTGTTATCAGTAGATCTGCCTACAAAAGTGAGCGTGCACAGTGTCGAAGGACAGACTGGCAGCAGGACAGCACCGCATGAGCAGCTGGCCTAAAAGAACACCTATTCCTGTTATTACAGTAGGAGCCATATCGCTCCGGGATATTCAAGTGTGCTGACTACCGCATCTGGGTTATGATAACACACTGCTTCGGCGCATCTCCACCCCAAGAGCTGTCATCTTTAGATCTGCCTACAAAAGCCAGCGTGCGCGGTCACGAGGAACCCACTGGCAACAGAGCAGCACGGCATAGGCAGCTGAACTAAAAAACAGTCATCTCCTGTTATGACAGTAGGAGCCGTATCGCTCCGGGATCTTCATATGTGCTGTCTACAACATCGGGGTTATGAGACCGCACTGCTTCGGCGCATCTCCACCCCAAGATCTGTTCCGTGGATCTGCCTATAGAAGCCAGCATGCACGCTCTCGAAGGACACAATGGCAGCAGGGCAGCTCCGCATAAGCAGCAGGCCTAAAAGAAAATATACTCCTGTTATTACAGTAGGAGCCATATCGCTCCAGGATCTTCAAGTGTGCTGACTACCGCAACTGTGTTATGATACCACACTGTTTCGACGCATCTTCACCCCAAGAGCTGTCATCAGTGGTTCTGCCTACAAAAGCCAGCGTGCACGGTGTCGAAGGACCCACTGGCAGCAGGGCAGCTCCGCATAAGCAGCGGGCCTCAAAGAAAAGCTACACCTGTTATTACAGTAGGAGCCGTATCGCTCCGGGATCTTCACGTGTGCTGACTACCGCATCTGGGTTATGATACCCCACTGCTTCGACGCATCTCCACCCTAAGAGCTGTCATCAGAAGGATCTGCCTACAAAAGCCAGCGTTCACGGTCTCGAAGGACACACTGGCAGCAGGACAGCACCGCATGAACAGCTGGCCTAAAAGAACACCTATTCCTGTTATTACAGTAGGAGGCATATCGCTCCGGGATCTTCAGGTATGCTGACTACCGCATCAAGGTTAAGAAACTATACTGCTTCGATGCATCTCCACCCCAAGAGCTGTGATCAGTAGATCTGCCTACAAAAGCCAGCGTGCACGTTGTCGAAGGACACACTGGCAGCAGGACAGCACCGCATGAACAGCTGGCCTAAAAGAACACCTTTTTCTGTTATTACAGTAGGAGCCATATCGCTCCGGGATCTTCAAGTGTGCTGACTACCGCATCTGGGTTGTGATACCACACTGATTCGACGCACCTCGACCCCAAGATCTGTAATCAGTTGATCTGCCTACAAAAGCCAGCGTGCACGGTCACGAAGAACCCACTGGCCACAGGGAAGCACAGCATATGCAGCTGGACTAAAATAAAATCTACTCCTGTTATTACAGTAGGAGCCGTATCGTTCCGGCATCATCAAGGGTTCTGGCTACCGCATCTGGTTTATGATACCACACTGTTTCGACGCATCTCCACCCCAAGAGCTGTCATCAGTAAATCTGCCTACAAAAGCCTGCGTGCACGGCCTCGGAGGACCCACTGGCAGGAGGACAGCACCGCATACGCAGCTGGCTTATGAGAAAATCTACTGTTATTACAGTAGGTGCTGTATCGCTAAGGGATCTTCAAGTGTGCTGACCACCGCATCTCTGTTATGATACCACACTGCTTCGACGCATCTCCACTCCAAGGGCCGTCATCAGTAGATCTGCCTACAAAAGCCAGCGTGCACGGTTTCGAAAAACCCACTGGCAGCAGGGCAGCACCGCATACGCAGCTGGCCTAAAAGAAAAGTCTACTCCTGTTATTAGAGTAGGAGCCGTATCGCTCTGCGATCTTAGTGTGCTGACTACCGCATTTGACTTATGACACCACACTGCTTCGACGCATCTCCCCCCCAAGAGCTGTCATCAGCAGATCTGCATATAAAAGCCAGCGTGCATGGTCTCGAAGGACCCACTGGCAGCAGGGCAGCTCCGCATAAGCAGCGGGCCTAAAAGAAAATCTACTCCTGTTATTACAGTATGAGCCGTATCGCTCCGGCATCTTCAAGGGTGCTGGCTACCGCATCTGGGTTATGATACCAAAATGCTTCGACGCATCACCACCCCAAGAGCTGTTATCAGTAGATCTGCCTACAAAAGTGAGCGTGCACGGTGTCGAAGGACAGACTGGCAGCAGGACAGCACCGCATGAGCAGCTGGCCTAAAAGAACACCTATTCCTGTTATTACAGTAGGAGCCATATCGCTCCGGGATCTTCAAGTGTGCTGACTACCGCATCTGGGTTATGATACCACACTGATTCCACGCTTCTCGACCCCAAGATCTGTTCAGTGGATCTGCCTATAAAAGCCAGCGTGCACGGTGTCGAAGCACACACTGGCAGCAGGACAGCACCGCATGAACAGCTGGCCTAAAAGAACACCTATTCCTGTTATTACAGTAGGAGCCATATCGCTCCGGGATCTTCAAGTTTGCTGACTACCGCATCTGGGTTATGATACCACACTGATTCGACTCATCTCGACCCAAAGATCTGTTCAGTGGATCTGCCTATAAAACCCAGCGTGCACGGTCTCGAAGGACACACTTGCAGCAAGGCAGCACCGCATCATCAGCTGGCCTAAAAGATATCCTGTTATTACATAGGAGCCATATCGCTACGGGATCTTCAAGTGTCCTGACTACGGCATTGGAGTTATGAGACCGCACTGCTTCGACGCATCTCCACCCCAAGATCTGTTTCGTGGATCTGCCTATAAAAGCCTGCATGCACGCTCTCAACGGACACACTGGCAGCAGGGCAGCTCCGCATAAGCAGCTGGCCTAAAAGAAAATCTACTCCTGTTATTAGAATAGGAGCCGTATCGTTCTCGGATATTAAAGTGTGCTGACTACGGCATTTGAGTTATGACACCACACTGCTTCGACGGATCTCCACCCCAAGAGCTGTCATCAGCAGATCTGCATACAAACACCAGCGTGCACGGTTTCGAAGGACCCGCTGGCAGCAGGGCAGCTCCGCATAAGCAGAGGGCCTCAAAGAAAAGCTACTCCTGTTAATACAGTAGGAGCCGTATCGCTCCGGGATCTCCAAGTGTGCTGACTACCGCATCTGGGTTATGATACCAAACTGCTTCGACGCATCTCCACCCCTAGAGCTGTAATCAGTGGATCTGCCTGCAAAAGCCAGCGTTCACGGTCTTGAAGGACACACTGGCAGAAGGACACCACCGCATGAACAGCTGGCCTAAAAGAACACCTATTCCTGTTATTACAGTAGGAGCCATATCGCTCCGGGATCTTCAAGTATGCTGACTACCGCATCAAGGTTAAGAAACTATACTGCTTCGATGCATGTCCACCCCAAGAGCTGTGGTCAGTAGATCTGCCTACAAAAGTGAGCGTGCACGGTGTCGAAGGACAGACTGGCAGCAGGACAGCACCGCATGAACAGCTGGCCTAAAAGAACACCTATTCCTGTTATTACAGTAGGAGCCATATCGCTCCGGGATCTTGAAGTGTGCTGACTACCTCATCTGGGTTATGATACCACACTGATTCCACGCATCTCGACCCCAAGATCTGTTCAGTGGATCTGCCTGTAAAAGCCAGCGTGCACGGAGTCGAAGGACACACTGGCAGCAGGTTAGCACCGCACGAACAGCTGGCCTAAAAGAACACCTATTCCTGTTATTACAGTAGGAGCCATATCGCTCCAGGATCTTCAAGTTTGCTCACTACCGCATCTGGGTTATGATACCACACTGATTCGACTCATCTCGACCCCAAGATCTGTTCAGTGGATCTGCCTATAAAACCGAGCGTGCACGGTCTCGAAGGACACACTTGCAGCAAGGCAGCACCGCATCATCAGCTGGCCTAAAAGATATCCTGCTATTACATAGGAGCCATATCGCTCCGGGATCTTCAAGTGTGCTGACTACGGCATCGGAGTTATGAGACCGCACTGCTTCGGCGCATCTCCACCCCAAGATCTGTTCCGTGGATCTGCCTATAAAAGCCAGCATGCACGCTCTCGAAGGACACACTGGCAGCAGGGCAGCTCCGCATAAGCAGCTGGCCTAAAAGAAAATCTACTCCTGTTATTAGAATAGGAGCCGTATCGTTCTGGGATATTAAAGTGTGCTGACTACCGCATTTGAGTTATGACACCACACTGCTTCGACGCATCTCCACCCCAAGAGCTGTCATCAGTAGATCTGCCTACAAAAGCCAGCGTTCACGGTCTCGAAGGACACACTGGCAGCTGGACAGCACCGCATGAACAGCTGGCTTAAGAGAAAATCTACTGTTAATACAGTAGGTGCTGTATCGCTAAGGGATCTTCAGGTGTGCTGACCTCCGCATCTCTGTTATGATACCACACTGCTTCGACGCATCTCCACTCAAAGAGCCGTCATCAGTACATCTGCCTACAAAAGCCAGCGTGCACGGTTTCGAAGGACCCACTGGCAGCAGGGCAGCACCGCATACGCAGCTGGCCTAAAAGAAAAGTCTACTCCTGTTATTAGAGTAGGAGCCGTATCGCTCTGGGATCTTAATTAGCTGACTACCGCATTTGAGTTATGACACCACACTGCTTCGACGCATCTCCACCACAAGAGCTGTCATCAGCAGATCTGCATACAAAAGCCAGCGTGCACGGTCTCGAAGGACCCACTGGCAGCAGGGCAGCTCCGCATAAGCAGCGGGCCTAAAAGAAAATCTACTCCTGTTATTACAGTAGGAGCCGTATCGCTCCGGGATCTTCAAGTGTTCTGGCTACCGCATCTGGGTTATGATACCACAATGCTTCGACGCATCTCCACCCCAAGAGCTGTCATCAGTAGATCTGCCTACAAAAGCGAACGTTCACGGTCTCGAAGGACACACTGGCAGCAGGACAGCACCGCATGAACAGCTGGCCTAAAAGAACACCTATTCCTGTTATTACAGTAGGAGCCATATCGCTCCGGGATCTTCAAGTATGCTGACTACCGCATCAAGGTTAAGAAACTATACTGCTTCGATGCATCTCCACCCCAAGAGCTGTCATCAGTAGATCTGCCTACAAAAGCCAGTGTGCACAGTGTCGAAGGACATACTGGCAGCAGGACAGCACCGCATGAACAGCTGGCCTAAAAAAACACGTATTCCTGTTATTACAGTAGGAGCCATATCGCTCCGGGATCTTCAAGTGTGCTGACTACCGCATCTGGGTTATGATACCACACTGTTTCGATGCATCTCCACCCCAAAAAGCTGCCATCAGTAGTTCTGCCTACAAAAGAGAGCGTGCACGGTCTCGAAGGACCCACAGCAGCAGGACCGCACCGCGTACGCAGCTGGCTTAAGAGAAAATCTACTGTTATTATAGTAGGTGCTGTATCGCTAGGTATCTTCAAGTGTGCGGACTACCGCATCTGTGTTATGATACCACACTGATTCAACTCATTTTGACCCCAAGATCTGTTCAGTAGATCTGCCTATAAAAGCCAGCGTGCACGGTCTCGAAGGACACACTGGCAGCAAGGCAGCTCCGCATAAGCAGCTGGCCTAAAAGAAAATCTACTCCTGTTATTAGAATAGAAGCCGTATCGTTCTGGGATATTAAAGTGTGCTGACTACCGCATTTGAGTTAAGACACCACACTGCTTCGACGCATCTCCACCCCAAGAGCTGTCATCAGCAGATCTGCATAAAAAAGCCAGCGTGCACGGTCTCGAAGGACCCACTGGCAGCAGGGCAGCTCCGCATAAGCGGCGGGCCTAAAAGAAAATCTACTCCTGTTATTACAGTAGGAGCCGTATCGCTCCGATATCTTCAAGTGTGCTGACTACCGCATCTGGGTTATGATACAACACTGATTCGACGCATCTTCACCCCAAGAGCTTTCATCAGTGGATCTGCCTCCAAAAGCCAGCGTTCACGGTCTCGAAGGACACACTGGCAGCAGGACAGCACCGCATGAACAGCTGGCCTAAAAGAACACCTATTCCTGTTATTACAGTAGGAGCCATATTGCTCCGGGATCTTCAAGTATGCTGACTACCGCATCAAGGTTAAGAAACTATACTGCTTCGATGCATCTCCACCCCAAGAGCTGTGATCAGTAGATCTGCCTACAAAAGCCAGCGTGCATGTTGTCGAAGGACACACTGGCAGCAGGACAGCACCGCATGAACAGCTGGCCTAAAAGAACACCTTTTTCTGTTATTACAGTAGGAGCCATATCGCTCCGGGATCTTCAAGTGTGCTGACTACCGCATCTGGGTTGTGATACCACACTGATTCGACGCACCTCGACCCCAAGATCTGTTCAGTGGATCTGCCTATAAAAGCCAGCGTGCACTGTCTCGAAGGACACACTTGCAGCAAGGCAGCACCGCATGATCAGATGGCCTAAAAGATATCCTGTTATTACATAGGAGCAATATCGCTCCGGGATCTTCAAGACTGCAGGATTACCGCATCTGGGTTATGATAACACACTGCTTCGACGCATCTCCACCCCAAGAGCTGTCATCTTTAGATCTGCCTACAAAAGCCAGCGTTCACGGTCTCGAAGGACACACTGGCAGCAGGACAGCACCGCATGAACAGCTGGCTTAAGAGAAAATCTACTCTTATTACAGTAGTTGCTGTATCGCTAAGGGATCTTCAGGTGTGCTGACCACCGCATCTCTGTTATGATACCACACTGCTTCGACGCATCTCCACTCAAAGAGCCGTCATCAGTACATCTGCCTACAAAAGCCAGCGTGCACGGTTTCGAAGGACCCACTGGCAGCAGGGCAGCACCGCATACGCAGCTGGCCTAAAAGAAAAGTCTACTCCTGTTATTAGAGTAGGAGCCGTATCGCTCTGGGATCTTAATTAGCTGACTACCGCATTTGAGTTATGACACCACACTGCTTCGACGCATCTCCACCACAAGAGCTGTCATCAGCAGATCTGCATACAAAAGCCAGCGTGCACGGTCTCGAAGGACCCACTGGCAGCAGGGCAGCTCCGCACAAGCAGCGGGCCTAAAAGAAAATCTACTCCTGTTATTACAGTAGGAGCCGTATCGCTCCGGGATCTTCAAGTGTTCTGGCTACCGCATCTGGGTTATGATACCACAATGCTTCGACGCATCTCCACCCCAAGAGCTGTCATCAGTAGATCTGCCTACAAAAGCGAGCGTTCACGGTCTCGAAGGACACACTGGCAGCAGGGCAGCTCCGCACAAGCAGCGGGCCTAAAAGAAAATCTACTCCTGTTATTACAGTAGGAGCCGTATCGCTCCGGGATCTTCAAGTGTTCTGGCTACCGCATCTGGGTTATGATACCACAATGCTTCGACGCATCTCCACCCCAAGAGCTGTCATCAGTAGATCTGCCTACAAAAGCGAGCGTTCACGGTCTCGAAGGACACACTGGCAGCAGGACAGCACCGCATGAACAGCTGGCCTAAAAGAACACCTATTCCTGTTATTACAGTAGGAGCCATATCGCTCCGGGATCTTCAAGTGTGCTGACAACCGCGTCTGGGTTATGATACCACACTGATTCGACTCATTTTGACCCCAAGATCTGTTCAGTGGATCTGCCTATAAAAGCCAGCGTGCACGGTCTCGAAGGACACACTGGCAGCAGGGCAGCTCCGTATAAGCAGCTGGCCTAAAAGAAAATCTACTCCTGTTATTAGAATAGAAGCCGTATCGTTCTGGGATATTAAAGTGTGCTGACTACCGCATTTGAGTTAAGACACCACACTGCTTCGACGCATCTCCACCCCAAGAGCTGTCATCAGCAGATCTGCATACAAAAGCCAGCGTGCACGGTCTCGAAGGACCCACTGGCAGCAGGGCAGCTCCGCATAAGCGGCGGGCCTAAAAGAAAATCTACTCCTGTTATTACAGTAGGAGCCGTATCGCTCCCGGATCTTCAAGTGTGCTGACTACCGCATCTGGGTTATGATACAACACTGATTCGACGCATCTTCACCCCAAGAGCTTTCATCAGTGGATCTACCTCCAAAAGCCAGCGTTCACGGTCTCGAAGGACACACTGGCAGCAGGACAGCACCGCATGAACAGCTGGCCTAAAAGAACACCTATTCCTGTTATTACAGTAGGAGCCATATCGCTCCGGGATCTTCAAGTATGCTGACTACCGCATCAAGGTTAAGAAACTATACTGCTTCGATGCATCTCCACCCCAAGAGCTGTGATCAGTAGATCTGCCTACAAAAGCCAGCGTGCACGTTGTCGAAGGACACACTGGCAGCAGGGCAGCACCGCATGAACAGCTGGCCTAAAAGAACACCTTTTTCTGTTATTACAGTAGGAGCCATATCGCTCCGGGATCTTCAAGTGTGCTGACTACCGCATCTGGGTTGTGATACCACACTGATTCGACGCACCTCGACCCCAAGATCTGTTCAGTGGATCTGCCTATAAAAGCCAGCGTGCACTGTCTCGAAGGACACACTTGCAGCAAGGCAGCACCGCATGATCAGATGGCCTAAAAGATATCCTGTTATTACATAGGAGCAATATCGCTCCGGGATCTTCAAAACTGCAGGACTACCGCATCTGGGTTATGATAACACACTGCTTCGACGCATCTCCACCCCAAGAGCTGTCATCTTTAGATCTGCCTACAAAAGCCAGCGTGCACGGTCACGAAGAACCCACTGGCAACAGGGCAGCACGGCATATGCAGCTGGCCTAAAAAAAATCATCTCCTGTTATGACAGTAGGAGCCGTATCGCTCCGGGATCTTCATGTGTGCTGACTACGGCGTCGGGGTTATGAGACCGCCCTGCTTCGGCGCATCTCCATCCCAAGATCTATTCCGTGGATCTGCCTATAAAAGCCAGCATGCACGCTCTCGAAGGACACACTGGCAGCAGGGCAGCTCCGCATAAGCAGCTGGCCTAAATGAAAATCTACTCCTGTTATTAGAATAGGAGCCGTATCGTTCTGGGATATTAAAGTGTGCTGACTACCGCATTTGAGTTATGACACCACACTGCTTCGACGCATCTCCACCCCAAGAGCTGTCATCAGTAGATCTGCCTACAAAAGCCAGCGTTCACGGTCTCGAAGGACACACTGGCAGCAGGACAGCACCGCATGAACAGCTGGCTTAAGAGAAAATCTACTGTTATTACAGTAGGTGCTGTATCGCTAAGGGATCTTCAGGTGTGCTGACCACCGCATCTCTGTTATGATACCACACTGCTTCGACGCATCTCCACTCAAAGAGCCGTCATCAGTACATCTGCCAACAAAAGCCAGCGTGCACGGTTTCGAAGGACCCACTGGCAGCAGGGCAGCACCGCATACGCAGCTGGCCTAAAAGAAAAGTCTACTCCTGTTATTAGAGTAGGAGCCGTATCGCTCTGGGATCTTAGTGTGCTGACTACCGCATTTGACTTATGACACCACACTGCTTCGACGCATCTCCCCCCCAAGAGCTGTCATCAGCAGATCTGCATATAAAAGCCAGCGTGCATGGTCTCGAAGGACCCACTGGCAGCAGGGCAGCTCCGCAAAAGCAGCGGGCCTAAAAGAAAATCTACTCCTGTTATTACAGTAGGAGCCGTATCGCTCCGGCATCTTCAAGGGTGCTGGCTACCGCATCTGGGTTATGATACCAAAATGCTTCGACGCATCTCCACCCCAAGAGCTGTTATCAGTAGATCTGCCTACAAAAGTGAGCGTGCACGGTTTCGAAGGACCCACTGGCAGCAGGGCAGCACCGCATACGCAGCTGGCCTAAAAGAAAAGTCTACTCCTGTTATTAGAGTAGGAGCCTAAAAGAACACCTATTCCTGTTATTACAGTAGGAGCCATATCGCTCCGGGATCTTCAAGTATGCTGACTACAGCATCAAGGTTAAGAAACTATACTGCTTCGATGCATCTCCACCCCAAGAGCTGTCATCAGTAGATCTGCCTACAAAAGCCAGTGTGCACAGTGTCGAAGGACATACTGGCAGCAGGACAGCACCGCATGAACAGCTAGCCTAAAAGAACACCTATTCCTGTTATTACAGTAGGAGCCATATCGCTCCGGGATCTTCAAGTGTGCTGACAACCGCGTCTGGGTTATGATATCACACTGATTCGACTCATTTTGACCCCAAGATCTGTTCCGTTGATCTGCCTATAAAAGCCAGCATGCACGCTCTCGAAGGACACGCTGGGAGCAGGGCAGCTCCGCATAAGCAGGCAGCCTAAAATAAAATCTACTCCTGTTATTAGAATAGGTGCCGCATGGTTCTGGGATATTAAAGTGTGCTGACTACCGCATTTGAGTTAAGACACCACACTGCTTCGACGCATCTCCACCCCAAGAGCTGTCATCAGCAGATCTGCATACAAAAGCCAGCGTGCACGGTCTCGAAGGACACACTGGCAGCAGGACAGCACCGCATGAACAGCTGGCCTAAAAGAACACCTATTCCTGTTATTACAGTAGGAGCCATATCGCTCCGGGATCTTCAAGTATGCTGACTACCGCATCAAGGTTAAGAAACTATACTGCTTCGATGCATCTCCACCCCAAGAGCTGTCATCAGTAGATCTGCCTACAAAAGCCAGTGTGCACAGTGTCGAAGGACACACTGGCAGCAGGACAGCACCGCATGAACAGCTGGCCTAAAAAAACACGTATTCCTGTTATTACAGTAGGAGCCATATCGCTCCGGGATCTTCAAGTGTGCTGACTACCGCATCTGGGTTATGATACCACACTGTTTCGATGCATCTCCACCCCAAAAAGCTGCCATCAGTAGTTCTGCCTACAAAAGAGAGCGTGCACGGTCTCGAAGGACCCACAGCAGCAGGACCGCACCGCGTACGCAGCTGGCTTAAGAGAAAATCTACTGTTATTACAGTAGGTGCTGTATCGCTAGGTATCTTCAAGTGTGCGGACTAGCGCATCTGTGTTATGATACCACACTGATTCGACTCATTTTGACCCCAAGATCTGTTCAGTAGATCTGCCTATAAAAGCCAGCGTGCACGGTCTCGAAGGACACACTGGCAGCAAGGCAGCTCCGCATAAGCAGCTGGCCTAAAAGAAAATCTACTCCTGTTATTAGAATAGAAGCCGTATCGTTCTGGGATATTAAAGTGTGCTGACTACCGCATTTGAGTTAAGACACCACACTGCTTCGACGCATCTCCACCCCAAGAGTTGTCATCAGCAGATCTGCATAAAAAAGCCAGCGTGCACGGTCTCGAAGGACCCACTGGCAGCAGGGCAGCTCCGCATAAGCGGCGGGCCTAAAAGAAAATCTACTCCTGTTATTACAGTAGGAGCCGTATCGCTCCGATATCTTCAAGTGTGCTGACTACCGCATCTGTGTTATGATACAACACTGATTCGACGCATCTTCACCCCAAGAGCTTTCATCAGTGGATCTGCCTCCAAAAGCCAGCGTTCACGGTCTCGAAGGACACACTGGCAGCAGGACAGCACCGCATGAACAGCTGGCCTAAAAGAACACCTATTCCTGTTATTACAGTAGGAGCCATATTGCTCCGGGATCTTCAAGTATGCTGACTACCGCATCAAGGTTAAGAAACTATACTGCTTCGATGCATCTCCACCCCAAGAGCTGTGATCAGTAGATCTGCCTACAAAAGCCAGCGTGCATGTTGTCGAAGGACACACTGGCAGCAGGACAGCACCGCATGAACAGCTGGCCTAAAAGAACACCTTTTTCTGTTATTACAGTAGGAGCCATATCGCTCCGGGATCTTCAAGTGTGCTGACTACCGCATCTGGGTTGTGATACCACACTGATTCGACGCACCTCGACCCCAAGATCTGTTCAGTGGATCTGCCTATAAAAGCCAGCGTGCACTGTCTCGAAGGACACACTTGCAGCAAGGCAGCACCGCATGATCAGATGGCCTAAAAGATATCCTGTTATTACATAGGAGCAATATCGCTCCGGGATCTTCAAGACTGCAGGATTACCGCATCTGGGTTATGATAACACACTGCTTCGACGCATCTCCACCCCAAGAGCTGTCATCTTTAGATCTGCCTACAAAAGCCAGCGTGCACGGTCACGAAGAACCCACTGGCAACAGGGCAGCACGGCATATGCAGCTGGCCTAAAAAAATCATCTCCTGTTATGACAGTATGAGCCGTATCGCTCCGGGATCTTCATGTGTGCTGACTACGGCGTCGGGGTTATGAGACCGCCCTGCTTCGGCGCATCTCCATCCCAAGATCTATTCCGTGGAACTGCCTATAAAAGCCAGCATGCACGCTCTCGAAGGACACACTGGCAGCAGGGCAGCTCCGCATAAGCAGCTGGCCTAAAAGAAAATCTACTCCTGTTATTAGAATAGGAGCCGTATCGTTCTGGGATATTAAAGTGTGCTGACTACCGCATTTGAGTTATGACACCACACAGCTTCGACGCATCTCCACCCCAAGAGCTGTGATCAGTAGATCTGCCTACAAAAGCCAGCGTTCACGGTCTCGAAGGACACACTGGCAGCAGGACAGCACCGCATGAACAGCTGGCTTAAGAGAAAATCTACTCTTATTACAGTAGTTGCTGTATCGCTAAGGGATCTTCAGGTGTGCTGACCACCGCATCTCTGTTATGATACCACACTGCTTCGACGCATCTCCACTCAAAGAGCCGTCATCAGTACATCTGCCTACAAAAGCCAGCGTGCACGGTTTCGAAGGACCCACTGGCAGCAGGGCAGCACCGCATACGCAGCTGGCCTAAAAGAAAAGTCTACTCCTGTTATTAGAGTAGGAGCCGTATCGCTCTGGGATCTTAATTAGCTGACTACCGCATTTGAGTTATGACACCACACTGCTTCGACGCATCTCCACCACAAGAGCTGTCATCAGCAGATCTGCATACAAAAGCCAGTGTGCACGGTCTCGAAGGACGCACTGGCAGCAGGGCAGCTCCGCACAAGCAGCGGGCCTAAAAGAAAATCTACTCCTGTTATTACAGTAGGAGCCGTATCGCTCCGGGATCTTCAAGTGTTCTGGCTACCGCATCTGGGTTATGATACCACAATGCTTCGACGCATCTCCACCCCAAGAGCTGTCATCAGTAGATCTGCCTACAAAAGCGAGCGTTCACGGTCTCGAAGCACACACTGGCAGCAGGACAGCACCGCATGAACAGCTGGCCTAAAAGAACACCTATTCCTGTTATTACAGTAGGAGCCATATCGCTCCGGGATCTTCAAGTATGCTGACTACCGCATCAAGGTTAAGAAACCATACTCCTTCGAGGCATCTCCACCCCAAGAGCTGTGATCAGTAGATCTGTCTACAAAAGCCAGCGTGCACGGTGCCGAAGAACACACTGGCAGCAGGACAGCACCGCATGAACAGCTAGCCTAAAAGAACACCTATTCCTGTTATTACAGTAGGAGCCATATCGCTCCGGGATCTTCAAGTGTGCTGACAACCGCGTCTGGGTTATGATGCCACACTGATTCGACTCATTTTGACCCCAAGATCTGTTCAGTGGATCTGCCTATAAAAGCCAGCGTGCACGGTCTCGAAGGACACACTGGCAGCAGGGCAGCTCCGTATAAGCAGCTGGCCTAAAAGAAAATCTACTCCTGTTATTAGAATAGAAGCCGTATCGTTCTGGGATATTAAAGTGTGCTGACTACCGCATTTGAGTTAAGACACCACACTGCTTCGACGCATCTCCACCCCAAGAGCTGTCATCAGCAGATCTGCATACAAAAGCCAGCGTGCACGGTCTCGAAGGACCCACTGGCAGCAGGGCAGCTCCGCATAAGCGGCGGGCCTAAAAGAAAATCTACTCCTGTTATTACAGTAGGAGCCGTATCGCTCCGGGATCTTCAAGTGTGCTGACTACCGCATCTGGGTTATGATACAACACTGATTCGACGCATCTTCACCCCAAGAGCTTTCATCAGTGGATCTACCTCCAAAAGCCAGCGTTCACGATCTCGAAGGACACACTGGCAGCAGGACAGCACCGCATGAACAGCTGGCCTAAAAGAACACCTATTCCTGTTATTACAGTAGGAGCCATATCGCTCCGGGATCTTCAAGTATGCTGACTACCGCATCAAGGTTAAGAAACTATACTGCTTCGATGCATCTCCACCCCAAGAGCTGTGATCAGTAGATCTGCCTACAAAAGCCAGCGTGCACGTTGTCGAAGGACACACTGGCAGCAGGGCAGCACCGCATGAACAGCTGGCCTAAAAGAACACCTTTTTCTGTTATTACAGTAGGAGCCATATCGCTCCGGGATCTTCAAGTGTGCTGACTACCGCATCTGGGTTGTGATACCACACTGATTCGACGCACCTCGACCCCAAGATCTGTTCAGTGGATCTGCCTATAAAAGCCAGCGTGCACTGTCTCGAAGGACACACTTGCAGCAAGGCAGCACCGCATGATCAGATGGCCTAAAAGATATCCTGTTATTACATAGGAGCAATATCGCTCCGGGATCTTCAAAACTGCAGGACTACCGCATCTGGGTTATGATAACACACTGCTTCGACGCATCTCCACCCCAAGAGCTGTCATCTTTAGATCTGCCTACAAAAGCCAGCGTGCACGGTCACGAAGAACCCACTGGCAACAGGGCAGCACGGCATATGCAGCTGGCCTAAAAAAATCATCTCCTGTTATGACAGTAGGAGCCGTATCGCTCCGGGATCTTCATGTGTGCTGACTACGGCGTCGGGGTTATGAGACCGCCCTGCTTCGGCGCATCTCCATCCCAAGATCTATTCCGTGGATCTGCCTATAAAAGCCAGCATGCACGCTCTCGAAGGACACACTGGCAGCAGGGCAGCTCCGCATAAGCAGCTGGCCTAAATGAAAATCTACTCCTGTTATTAGAATAGGAGCCGTATCGTTCTGGGATATTAAAGTGTGCTGACTACCGCATTTGAGTTATGACACCACACTGCTTCGACGCATCTCCACCCCAAGAGCTGTCATCAGTAGATCTGCCTACAAAAGCCAGCGTTCACGGTCTCGAAGGACACACTGGCAGCAGGACAGCACCGCATGAACAGCTGGCTTAAGAGAAAATCTACTGTTATTACAGTAGGTGCTGTATCGCTAAGGGATCTTCAGGTGTGCTGACCACCGCATCTCTGTTATGATACCACACTGCTTCGACGCATCTCCACTCAAAGAGCCGTCATCAGTACATCTGCCAACAAAAGCCAGCGTGCACGGTTTCGAAGGACCCACTGGCAGCAGGGCAGCACCGCATACGCAGCTGGCCTAAAAGAAAAGTCTACTCCTGTTATTAGAGTAGGAGCCGTATCGCTCTGGGATCTTAGTGTGCTGACTACCGCATTTGACTTATGACACCACACTGCTTCGACGCATCTCCCCCCCAAGAGCTGTCATCAGCAGATCTGCATATAAAAGCCAGCGTGCATGGTCTCGAAGGACCCACTGGCAGCAGGGCAGCTCCGCAAAAGCAGCGGGCCTAAAAGAAAATCTACTCCTGTTATTACAGTAGGAGCCGTATCGCTCCGGCATCTTCAAGGGTGCTGGCTACCGCATCTGGGTTATGATACCAAAATGCTTCGACGCATCTCCACCCCAAGAGCTGTTATCAGTAGATCTGCCTACAAAAGTGAGCGTGCACGGTTTCGAAGGACCCACTGGCAGCAGGGCAGCACCGCATACGCAGCTGGCCTAAAAGAAAAGTCTACTCCTGTTATTAGAGTAGGAGCCTAAAAGAACACCTATTCCTGTTATTACAGTAGGAGCCATATCGCTCCGGGATCTTCAAGTATGCTGACTACAGCATCAAGGTTAAGAAACTATACTGCTTCGATGCATCTCCACCCCAAGAGCTGTCATCAGTAGATCTGCCTACAAAAGCCAGTGTGCACAGTGTCGAAGGACACACTGGCAGCAGGACAGCACCGCATGAACAGCTAGCCTAAAAGAACACCTATTCCTGTTATTACAGTAGGAGCCATATCGCTCCGGGATCTTCAAGTGTGCTGACAACCGCGTCTGGGTTATGATACCACACTGATTCGACTCATTTTGACCCCAAGATCTGTTCCGTTGATCTGCCTATAAAAGCCAGCATGCACGCTCTCGAAGGACACGCTGGGAGCAAGGCAGCTCCGCATAAGCAGGCAGCCTAAAATAAAATCTACTCCTGTTATTAGAATAGGTGCCGCATGGTTCTGGGATATTAAAGTGTGCTGACTACCGCATTTGAGTTAAGACACCACACTGCTTCGACGCATCTCCACCCCAAGAGCTGTCATCAGCAGATCTGCATACAAAAGCCAGCGTGCACGGTCTCGAAGGACCCACTGGCAGCAGGGCAGCTCCGCATAAGCGGCGGGCCTAAAAGAAAATCTACTCCTGTTATTACAGTAGGAGCCGTATCGCTCCGGGATCTTCAAGACTGCAGGACTACCGCATCTGGGTTATGATAACACACTGCTTCGACGCATCTCCACCCCAAGAGCTGTCATCTTTAGATCTGCCTACAAAAGCCAGCGTGCACGGTCACGAAGAACCCACTGGCAACAGGGCAGCACGGCATATGCAGCTGGCATAAAAAAATCATCTCCTGTTATGACAGTAGGAGCCGTATCGCTCCGGGATCTTCATGTGTGCTGACTACGGCGTCGGGGTTATGAGACCGCCCTGCTTCGGCGCATCTCCATCCCAAGATCTATTCCGTGGATCTGCCTATAAAAGCCAGCATGCACGGTCTCGAAGGACACACTGGCAGCAGGGCAGCTGCGAAAATAAAATCTACTCCTGTTATTACAGTAGGAGCCATATCGCTCCAGGATCTTCAAGTGTGCTGACTACCGCAACTGGGTTATGATACCACACTGTTTCGACGCATCTCCACCCCAAGAGCTATCATCAGTGGTTCTGCCTACAAAAGCCAGCATGCACGGCCTAGAAGGACCCACCGGCAGAAGGACAGCACCGCATACGCAGCTGGCTTAAGAGAAAATCTACTGTTATTACAGTAGGTGCTGTATCGCTAAGGGATCTTCAAGTGTCCTGACCACCGCAACTTATGATACCACACTGTTTCGACGCATCTCCACTCCAAGAGCCGTCATCAGTAGATCTGCCTACAAAAGCCAGCGTGCACGGTCTCGAAGGACCCACTGGCAGCAGGGCAGCACCGCATACGCAGCTGGGCTAAAAGAAAAGTCTACTCCTGTTATTAGAGTAGGAGCCGTATCGCTCTGGGATCTTAGTGTGCTGACTACCGCATTTGACTTATGACACCACACTGCTTCGACGCATCTCCCCCCCCAGAGCTGTCATCAGCAGATCTGCATATAAAAGCCAGCGTGCATGGTCTCGAAGGACCCACTGGCAGCAGGGCAGCTCCGCAAAAGCAGCGGGCCTAAAAGAAAATCTACTCCTGTTATTACAGTAGGAGCCGTATCGCTCCGGCATCTTCAAGGGTGCTGGCTACCGCATCTGGGTTATGATACCAAAATGCTTCGACGCATCTCCACCCCAAGAGCTGTTATCAGTAGATCTGCCTACAAAAGTGAGCGTGCACGGTTTCGAAGGACCCACTGGCAGCAGGGCAGCACCGCATACGCAGCTGGCCTAAAAGAAAAGTCTACTCCTGTTATTAGAGTAGGAGCCGTATCGCTCTGGGATCTTAATTAGCTGACTACCGCATTTGAGTTATGACACCACACTGCTTCGACGCATCTCCACCACAAGAGCTGTCATCAGCAGATCTGCATACAAAAGCCAGCGTACACGGTCTCGAAGGACCCACTGGCAGCAGGGCAGCTCCGCATAAGCAGCGGGCCTAAACGAAAATCTACTCCTGTTATTACAGTAGGAGCCGTATCGCTCCGGGATCTTCAAGTGTTCTGGCTACCGCATCTGGGTTATGATACCACAATGCTTCGACGCATCTCCACCCCAAGAGCTGTCATCAGTAGATCTGCCTACAAAAGCGAGCGTTCACGGTCTCGAAGGACACACTGGCAGCAGGACAGCACCGCATGAACAGCTGGCCTAAAAGAACACCTATTCCTGTTATTACAGTAGGAGCCATATCGCTCCGGGATCTTCAAGTATGCTGACTACAGCATCAAGGTTAAGAAACTATACTGCTTCGTTCGCTGCAGCATATGCTGCAGCGATGGCGTAGAGGTAGAACATCCGCCTCGCGTGCAAGAGGACCGGGGTTCAAATCCTGGTGCCGCGCAATTCTCCACCGGGTTTAAAAAAAAAAAAATCCGCGTGTCGATGGAATTGCATAACCAGGCCTGGAGTGCGGCCTTATCTCGGTGACCAGAACCGACAACGCACTCTCTCACCAGCGCAGGATTTGGCCACCCTGGTGTAGTACTTGGCCACAACCTTCTATGATCAAACCAATTAACCCTCGGCCCTCAGTCCCCAGCGGCTGCAGAGCAACTGACCACGGCGGCGGTCAGACCTGTGACGCAGCGGAGGGTGCTAAGAATCTCTGGCTCCGGACAGGCCGCCATTGTAATCTGAACCTGGCAACGTTTAACGCTAGAACTTTAGCTAGTGAGGCTAGCCTAGCAGTGCTGTTCGAGGAACTAGCGGGAATTAAATGGGATGTGATAGGGCTTAGCGAAGTTAGGAGGACAGGTGAGGCGTATACAGCACTAAAGGACGGACACATACTGTGCTATCGCGGGTTAGAGGGTAGACGAGAACTAGGTGTGGGTTTCCTCATTAATAAGGATATAGCTGGCAACGTAGAGGAGTTCTACAGTATTAACGAGAGGGTAGCAGCTATAGTAATTAGGCTGAATAGGAGGTACAAGCTGAAAGTGGTGCAGGCCTACGCACCCACATCCAGCCATGATGACCAGACCGTTGAAAGCTTCTATGAGGACGTAGAATCAGCAATGAATAGAGTAAAATCGCAGTACACTGTACTGATGGGCGACTTCAATGCGAAGGTGGGCAAGAAGCAGGCTGACGACCACGCGGTAGGTGACTATGGGATAGGCTCTAGAAATAACAGGGGAGAGTTATTAGTCGAATTCGCGGATAGAAATAATTTACGGATCATGAATACCTTCTTCCGCAAACGAGAAAACAGGAAGTGGACCTGGAAGAGCCCCAATGGTGAGATTAAAAATGAAATAGACTTCATACTATGCGCTAAACCTGGCATCATTCAGGATGTGGCCGTCCTCGGAAGGGTGCGTTGCAGCGACCATAGAATGGTAAGGTCTAGAATTAGCCTAGACTTGAAGAGGGAACGGAAGAAGCTAGCGAAGAAGAAGACCATTAACGAGTTAGCCGTAAGAGGGAAAGCACAGGAGTTTAGGATAGCGCTGCAAAACAGATACTCGGCTTTAACTGAGGAAGATGATCTTGATGTTCATTCAATGCACGATAACCTGACATCAATAATTACGGAGTGCGCAGTAGAAGTAGGCGGCAGGACAGTTCGAAAAGATACCGGGAAGCTATCTCAGGTGACGAAAGATCTGATTAAGAAGCGCCAAAACATGAAGGCATCTAACACTACCGATAGAATAGAACTAACGGAGCTATCAAAGTTAATAAATAAGCGCAAGGTAGCCGACATAAGGAAGTTTAATATGGAGAGAATCGAGCATGCTCTAAAGAACGGAGGTAGCCTAAAAACAGTGAAGAGGAAACTAGGCATAGGTACAAACCAGATGTATGCATTAAGAGACAAGCAGGGCAATGTCATTAGCAATATGGATAAGATAGTTAACGTAGCCGAAGAGTTCTACACAGACCTGTACAGTAGCCAATGTAATCAGAACGCTAATGAGAAAGACAGCAGTGCACAGCAATGCGTCATCCCGTCAGTAACGAAAGATGAAGTAAAGAAAGCCTTAGAAGCAATGAAAAGGGGAAAAGCAGCTGGGGAGGATCAGGTAACAGCAGATCTGTTGAAGGATGGAGGGGACATCGTGCTAGAAAAACTAGCCACCCTGTATACGCAATGCCTTATGACCTCGACTGTACCAGAAGCTTGGAAGAATGCAAACATTATCTTAATTCATAAGAAGGGAGACGCCAAGGACTTGAAAAATTACAGGCCGATCAGCTTACTATCCGTTGCCTACAAAGTATTTACTAAGGTAATCGCTAATAGAGTCAGGGCAACGTTAGACTTTAATCAACCAAATGATCAGGCAGGCTTTCGTAAAGGATATTCTACAATAGATCATATTCACACCATCAATCAGGTGATAGAGAAATGCGCAGAATATAACCAACCTCTATATATAGCTTTCATTGATTACGAGAAAGCATTCGACTCAGTGGAAACCTCAGCAGTCATACAGGCATTGCGTAATCAGGGGGTAGAAGAGCCTTATGTCAAAATACTGGAAGATATATATAGCAACTGCACAGCTACTATAGTCCTCCATAAAGTCAGCAATAAAATTCCAATAAGGAAGGGCGTCAGGCAAGGAGACACGATCTCGCCAATGCTGTTCACCGCATGTTTGCAGGAGGTATTTCGAGGCCTGAATTGGGAACAGTTGGGAATAAGAATAAATGGAGCATACCTAAATAATCTGAGATTTGCTGATGACATTGCCTTGCTGAGTCACTCAGGAGGTGAACTGCAAATCATGATCAACGAGTTAGACAGGCAGAGCAGATCGATGGGTCTAAAAATTAACATGCAGAAAACCAAGGTAATGTTCAACAGCCTAGCAAGGGAACAACAGTTCACAATTGGCAGCGAGAGCCTAGAAATTGTGCCGGAATACGTCTACTTAGGGCAGGTAGTGACAGCTGATCCGGATCATGAGAGGGAGATAACTAGAAGGATAAGAATGGGGTGGAGCGCATATGGCAAATTCTCGCAGATCATGAGTGGCAGTTTACCAATTTCCCTCAAGAGGAAAGTGTACAACAGCATAATCTTACCGGTACTCACCTACGGGGCAGAAACGTGGAGGCTAACGAAAAGAGTTCAGCTTAAGTTAAGGACAACGCAGCGAGCCATGGAAAGAAAAATGATAGGTGTAACGTTAAGAGATCGGAAGCGGGCAGAGTGGGTGAGGGAACAAACACGGGTTAATGACATCCTAGTCGAAATCAAGAGAAAGAAATGGGCTTGGGCAGGGCATGTAATGCGAAGGCAAGATAACCGCTGGTCTTTAAGGGTAACGGAGTGGGTTCCAAGAGAAAGTAAGCGTAGCAGGGGGCGGCAGAAGGTTAGATGGGGGGATGAGATTAAGAAGTTTGCAGGCAAAGGGTGGATGCAGCTGGCAAAGGATAGGGTTAATTGGAGAGACATGGGAGAGGCCTTTGCCCTCCAGTGGGTGTAGTAGGGCTGATGATGATGATGATGATGATGACTGCTTCGATGCATCTCCACCCCAAGAGCTGTCATCAGTAGATCTGCCTATAAAAGAGAGCGTGCACGGTCTCGAAGGACCCACTGCAGCAGGACCGCACCGCGTACGCAGCTGGCTTAAGAGAAAATCTACTGTTATTACAGTAGGTGCTGTATCGCTAGGTATCTTCAAGTGTGCGGACTACCGCATCTGTGTTATGATACCACACTGTTTCGACGCATCTCCACCCCAAGAGCTGTCAACAGTAGATCTGCCTACAAAATCCAGCGTGCACGGTCACGAAGAACCCACTGCCAACAGGGCAGCACGGGATACGCAGCTGGCCTAAAAGAAAATCATCTCCTGTTATTACAGTAGGAGCCGTATCGCTCCGGGATCTTCAAGTGTGCTGACTACGGCATGGGGTTATGAGACCGCACTGCTTCGGCGCATCTCCACCCCGAGATCTGTTCCGTGCATCTGCCTATTAAAGCCAGCATGCACGGTATCGAAGGACACACTGGCAGCAGGGCAGCTCCGCATAAGCAGCTGGCCTAAAAGAAAATCTACTCCTGTTATTACAGTAGGAGCCGTATAGCTCCGGCATCATCAATGGTGCTGGCTACCGCAACTGGGTTATGATACCACACTGTTTCGACGCATCTCCACCCCAAGAGCTGTCATCAGTAGATCTGCCTACAAAAGCCTGCGTGCATGGCCTCGAAGGACCCACTGGCAGAAGGACAGCACCGCATACGCAGCTGGCTTAAGAGAAAATCTACTGTTATTACAGTAGGTGCTGTATCGTTAAGGGATCTTCACGTGTGCTGACCACCGACTGTATTATGATACCAGACTGCTTCGACGCATCTCCACTCCAAGAGCCGTCATCAGTAGATCTGCCTACAAAAGCCAGCGTGCACGGTTTCGAAGGACCCACTGGCAGCAGGGCAGCACCGCATACGCAGCTGGCCTAAAAGAAAAGTCTACTCCTGTTATTAGAGTAGGAGCTCTATCGCTCCGGGATCTTCAAGTGTGCTGACTACCGCATCTGGGTTATGATAAAACACTGATTCGACGCATCTTCACCCCAAGAGCTGTCATCAGTGGATCTGCCTCCAAAGGCCAGCGTGCATGGTCTCGGAGGACACACTGGCAGCAGGACAGCACCGCATGAACAGCTGGCCTAAAAGATATCCTGCTATTACATAGGAGCCATATCGCTCCGGGATCTTCAAGACTGCAGGACTACCGCATCTGAGTTATGATAACACACTGCTTCGGCGCATCTCCACCCCAAGAGCTGTCATCTTTAGATCTGCCTTTAAAAGCCATCGTGCACGGTCACGAAGAACCCACTGGCAACAGGGCAACACGCCATATGCAACTGGCCTAAAAAATATCATCTCCTGTTATTACAGTATGGGCCGTATCGCTCCGGGATCTTCATATGTGCTGACTACGGCATCGGGGTTATGAGACCGCACTGCTTCGGCGCATCTCCACCCCAAGATCTGTTCTGTGAATCTGCCTATAAAAGCCAGCTTGCACGGTCTCGAAGGACCCACTGGCAGCAGGGCAGCTCCGCATAAGCAGCTGGCCGAAAAGAAACTCTACTCCTGTTTTTACAGTAGGAGCCATATCGCTCCAGGATCGTCAAGTGTGCTGACTACCGCAACTGGGTTATGATACCACACTGTTTCGACGCATCTCCACCCCAAGAGCTATCATCAGTGGTTCTGCCTACAAAAGCCAGCATGCACGGCCTAGAAGGACCCACCGGCAGAAGGACAGCACCGCATACGCAGCTGGCTTAAGAGAAAATCTACTGTTATTACAGTAGGTGCTGTATCGCTAAGGGATCTTCAAGTGTCCTGACCACCGCAACTTATGATACCACACTGCTTCGACGCATCTCCACTCCAAGAGCCGTCATCAGTAGATCTGCCTACAAAAGCCAGCGTGCACGGTCTCGAAGGACCCACTGGCAGCAGGGCAGCACCGCATACGCAGCTGGCCTAAAAGAAAAGTCTACTCCTGTTATTAGAGTAGGAGCCGTATCGCTCTGGGATCTTAGTGTGCTGACTACCGCATTTGACTTATGACACCACACTGCTTCGACGCATCTCCCCCCCAAGAGCTGTCATCAGCAGATCTGCATATAAAAGCCAGCGTGCATGGTCTCGAAGGACCCACTGGCAGCAGGGCAGCTCCGCAAAAGCAGCGGGCCTAAAAGAAAATCTACTCCTGTTATTACAGTAGGAGCCGTATCGCTCCGGCATCTTCAAGGGTGCTGGCTACCGCATCTGGGTTATGATACCAAAATGCTTCGACGCATCTCCACCCCAAGAGCTGTTATCAGTAGATCTGCCTACAAAAGTGAGCGTGCACGGTTTCGAAGGACCCACTGGCAGCAGGGCAGCACCGCATACGCAGCTGGCCTAAAAGAAAAGTCTACTCCTGTTATTAGAGTAGGAGCCGTATCGCTCTGGGATCTTAATTAGCTGACTACCGCATTTGAGTTAAGACACCACACTGCTTCGACGCATCTCCACCCCAAGAGCTGTCATCAGCAGATCTGCATACAAAAGCCAGCGTGCACGGTCTCGAAGGACCCACTGGCAGCAGGGCAGCTCCGCATAAGCGGCGGGCCTAAAAGAAAATCTACTCCTGTTATTACAGTAGGAGCCGTATCGCTCCGGGATCTTCAAGTGTGCTGACTACCGCATCTGGGTTATGATACAACACTGATTCGACGCATCTTCACCCCAAGAACTTTCATCAGTGGATCTGCCTCCAAAAGCCAGCGTTCACGGTCTCGAAGGACACACTGGCAGCAGGACAGCACCGCATGAACAGCTGGCCTAAAAGAACACCTTTTTCTGTTATTACAGTAGGAGCCATATCGCTCCGGGATCTTCAAGTGTGCTGACTACCGCATCTGGGTTGTGATACCACACTGATTCGACGCACCTCGACCCCAAGATCTGTTCAGTGGATCTGCCTATAAAAGCCAGCGTGCACTGTCTCGAAGGACACACTTGCAGCAAGGCAGCACCGCATGATCAGATGGCCTAAAAAATATCCTGTTATTACATAGGAGCAATATCGCTCCGGGATCTTCAAGACTGCAGGACTACCGCATCTGGGTTATGATAACACACTGCTTCGACGCATCTCCACCCCAAGAGCTGTCATCTTTAGATCTGCCTACAAAAGCCAGCGTGCACGGTCACGAAGAACCCACTGGCAACAGGGCAGCACGGCATATGCAGCTGGCATAAAAAAATCATCTCCTGTTATGACAGTAGGAGCCGTATCGCTCCGGGAACTTCATGTGTGCTGACTACGGCGTCGGGGTTATGAGACCGCCCTGCTTCGGCGCATCTCCATCCCAAGATCTATTCCGTGGATCTGCCTATAAAAGCCAGCATGCACGGTCTCGAAGGACACACTGGCAGCAGGGCAGCTGCGAAAATAAAATCTACTCCTGTTATTACAGTAGGAGCCATATCGCTCCAGGATCTTCAAGTGTGCTGACTTCCGCAACTGGGTTATGATACCACACTGTTTCGACGCATCTCCACCCCAAGAGCTATCATCAGTGGTTCTGCCTACAAAAGCCAGCATGCACGGCCTAGAAGGACCCACCGGCAGAAGGACAGCACCGCATACGCAGCTGGCTTAAGAGAAAATCTACTGTTATTACAGTAGGTGCTGTATCGCTAAGGGATCTTCAAGTGTCCTGACCACCGCAACTTATGATACCACACTGCTTCGACGCATCTAAACTCCAAGAGCCGTCATCAGTAGATCTGCCTACAAAAGCCAGCGTGCACGGTCTCGAAGGACCCACTGGCAGCAGGGCAGCACCGCATACGCAGCTGGCCTAAAAGAAAAGTCTACTCCTGTTATTAGAGTAGGAGCCGTATCGCTCTGGGATCTTAGTGTGCTGACTACCGCATTTGACTTATGACACCACACTGCTTCGATGCATCTCCCCCCCAAGAGCTGTCATCAGCAGATCTGCATATAAAAGCCAGCGTGCATGGTCTCGAAGGACCCACTGGCAGCAGGGCAGCTCCGCAAAAGCAGCGGGCCTAAAAGAAAATCTACTCCTGTTATTACAGTAGGAGCCGTATCGCTCCGGCATCTTCAAGGGTGCTGGCTACCGCATCTGGGTTATGATACCAAAATGCTTCGACGCATCTCCACCCCAAGAGCTGTTATCAGTAGATCTGCCTACAAAGGTGAGCGTGCACGGTTTCGAAGGACCCACTGGCAGCAGGGCAGCACCGCATACGCAGCTGGCCTAAAAGAAAAGTGTACTCCTGTTATTAGAGTAGGAGCCGTATCGCTCTGGGATCTTAATTAGCTGACTACCGCATTTGAGTTATGACACCACACTGCTTCGACGCATCTCCACCACAAGAGCTGTCTTCAGCACATCTGCATACAAAAGCCAGCGTGCACGGTCTCGAAGGCCCCACTGGCAGCAGGGCAGCTCCGCATAAGCAGCGGGCCTAAACGAAAATCTACTCCTGTTATTACAGTAGGAGCCGTATCGCTCCGGGATCTTCAAGTGTTCTGGCTACCGCATCTGGGTTATGATACCACAATGCTTCGACGCATCTCCACCCCAAGAGCTGTCATCAGTAGATCTGCCTACAAAAGCGAGCGTTCACGGTGTCGAATTACACACTGGCAGCAGGACAGCACCGCATGAACAGCTGGCCTAAAAGAACACCTATTCCTGTTATTACAGTAGGAGCCATATCGCTCCGGGATCTTCAAGTATGGTGACTACAGCATGAAGGTTAAGAAACTATACTGCTTCGATGCATCTCCACCCCAAGAGCTGTCATCAGTAGATCTGCCTACAAAAGCCAGTGTGCACAGTGTCGAAGGACACACTGGCAGCAGGACAGCACCGCATGAACAGCTAGCCTAAAAGAACACCTATTCCTGTTATTACAGTAGGAGCCATATCGCTCCGGTATCTTCAAGTGTGCTGACAACCGCGTCTGGGTTATGATACCACACTGATTCGACTCATTTTGACCCCAAGATCTGTTCAGTGGATCTGCCTATAAAAGCCAGCGTGCACGGTCTCGAAGGACACACTGGCAGCAGGGCAGCTCCGTATAAGCAGCTGGCCTAAAAGAAAATCTACTCCTGTTATTAGAATAGAAGCCGTATCGTTCTGGGATTTTAAAGTGTGCTGACTACCGCATTTGAGTTAAGACACCACACTGCTTCGACGCATCTCCACCCCAAGAGCTGTCATCAGCAGATCTGCATACAAAAGCCAGCGTGCACGGTCTCGAAGGACCCACTGGCAGCAGGGCAGCTCCGCATAAGCGGCGGGCCTAAAAGAAAATCTACTCCTGTTATTACAGTAGGAGCCGTATCGCTCCGGGATCTTCAAGTGTGCTGACTACCGCATCTGGGTTATGATACAACACTGATTCGACGCATCTTCACCCCAAGAACTTTCATCAGTGGATCTGCCTCCAAAAGCCAGCGTTCACGGTCTCGAAGGACACACTGGCAGCAGGACAGCACCGCATGAACAGCTGGCCTAAAAGAACACCTATTCCTGTTATTACAGTAGGAGCCATATCGCTCCGGGATCTTCAAGTATGCTGACTACCGCATCAAGGTTAAGAAACTATACTGCTTCGATGCATCTCCACCCCAAGAGCTGTGATCAGTAGATCTGCCTACAAAAGCCAGCGTGCACGTTGTCGAAGGACACACTGGCCGCAGGACAGCACCGCATGAACAGCTGGCCTAAAAGAACACCTTTTTCTGTTATTACAGTAGGAGCCATATCGCTCCGGGATCTTCAAGTGTGCTGACTACCGCATCTGGGTTATGATACAACACTGATTCGACGCATCTTCACCCCAAGAACTTTCATCAGTGGATCTGCCTCCAAAAGCCAGCGTTCACGGTCTCGAAGGACACACTGGCAGCAGGACAGCACCGCATGAACAGCTGGCCTAAAAGAACACCTTTTTCTGTTATTACAGTAGGAGCCATATCGCTCCGGGATCTTCAAGTGTGCTGACTACCGCATCTGGGTTGTGATACCACACTGATTCGACGCACCTCGACCCCAAGATCTGTTCAGTGGATCTGCCTATAAAAGCCAGCGTGCACTGTCTCGAAGGACACACTTGCAGCAAGGCAGCACCGCATGATCAGATGGCCTAAAAAATATCCTGTTATTACATAGGAGCAATATCGCTCCGGGATCTTCAAGACTGCAGGACTACCGCATCTGGGTTATGATAACACACTGCTTCGACGCATCTCCACCCCAAGAGCTGTCATCTTTAGATCTGCCTACAAAAGCCAGCGTGCACGGTCACGAAGAACCCACTGGCAACAGGGCAGCACGGCATATGTAGCTGGCATAAAAAAATCATCTCCTGTTATGACAGTAGGAGCCGTATCGCTCCGGGAACTTCATGTGTGCTGACTACGGCGTCGGGGTTATGAGACCGCCCTGCTTCGGCGCATCTCCATCCCAAGATCTATTCCGTGGATCTGCCTATAAAAGCCAGCATGCACGGTCTCGAAGGACACACTGGCAGCAGGGCAGCTGCGAAAATAAAATCTACTCCTGTTATTACAGTAGGAGCCATATCGCTCCAGGATCTTCAAGTGTGCTGACTTCCGCAACTGGGTTATGATACCACACTGTTTCGACGCATCTCCACCCCAAGAGCTATCATCAGTGGTTCTGCCTACAAAAGCCAGCATGCACGGCCTAGAAGGACCCACCGGCAGAAGGACAGCACCGCATACGCAGCTGGCTTAAGAGAAAATCTACTGTTATTACAGTAGGTGCTGTATCGCTAAGGGATCTTCAAGTGTCCTGACCACCGCAACTTATGATACCACACTGCTTCGACGCATCTAAACTCCAAGAGCCGTCATCAGTAGATCTGCCTACAAAAGCCAGCGTGCACGGTCTCGAAGGACCCACTGGCAGCAGGGCAGCACCGCATACGCAGCTGGCCTAAAAGAAAAGTCTACTCCTGTTATTAGAGTAGGAGCCGTATCGCTCTGGGATCTTAGTGTGCTGACTACCGCATTTGACTTATGACACCACACTGCTTCGATGCATCTCCCCCCCAAGAGCTGTCATCAGCAGATCTGCATATAAAAGCCAGCGTGCATGGTCTCGAAGGACCCACTGGCAGCAGGGCAGCTCCGCAAAAGCAGCGGGCCTAAAAGAAAATCTACTCCTGTTATTACAGTAGGAGCCGTATCGCTCCGGCATCTTCAAGGGTGCTGGCTACCGCATCTGGGTTATGATACCAAAATGCTTCGACGCATCTCCACCCCAAGAGCTGTTATCAGTAGATCTGCCTACAAAGGTGAGCGTGCACGGTTTCGAAGGACCCACTGGCAGCAGGGCAGCACCGCATACGCAGCTGGCCTAAAAGAAAAGTCTACTCCTGTTATTAGAGTAGGAGCCGTATCGCTCTGGGATCTTAATTAGCTGACTACCGCATTTGAGTTATGACACCACACTGCTTCGACGCATCTCCACCACAAGAGCTGTCTTCAGCACATCTGCATACAAAAGCCAGCGTGCACGGTCTCGAAGGCCCCACTGGCAGCAGGGCAGCTCCGCATAAGCAGCGGGCCTAAACGAAAATCTACTCCTGTTATTACAGTAGGAGCCGTATCGCTCCGGGATCTTCAAGTGTTCTGGCTACCGCATCTGGGTTATGATACCACAATGCTTCGACGCATCTCCACCCCAAGAGCTGTCATCAGTAGATCTGCCTACAAAAGCGAGCGTTCACGGTGTCGAATTACACACTGGCAGCAGGACAGCACCGCATGAACAGCTGGCCTAAAAGAACACCTATTCCTGTTATTACAGTAGGAGCCATATCGCTCCGGGATCTTCAAGTATGCTGACTACAGCATCAAGGTTAAGAAACTATACTGCTTCGATGCATCTCCACCCCAAGAGCTGTCATCAGTAGATCTGCCTACAAAAGCCAGTGTGCACAGTGTCGAAGGACACACTGGCAGCAGGACAGCACCGCATGAACAGCTAGCCTAAAAGAACACCTATTCCTGTTATTACAGTAGGAGCCATATCGCTCCGGTATCTTCAAGTGTGCTGACAACCGCGTCTGGGTTATGATACCACACTGATTCGACTCATTTTGACCCCAAGATCTGTTCAGTGGATCTGCCTATAAAAGCCAGCGTGCACGGTCTCGAAGGACACACTGGCAGCAGGGCAGCTCCGTATAAGCAGCTGGCCTAAAAGAAAATCTACTCCTGTTATTAGAATAGAAGCCGTATCGTTCTGGGATTTTAAAGTGTGCTGACTACCGCATTTGAGTTAAGACACCACACTGCTTCGACGCATCTCCACCCCAAGAGCTGTCATCAGCAGATCTGCATACAAAAGCCAGCGTGCACGGTCTCGAAGGACCCACTGGCAGCAGGGCAGCTCCGCATAAGCGGCGGGCCTAAAAGAAAATCTACTCCTGTTATTACAGTAGGAGCCGTATCGCTCCGGGATCTTCAAGTGTGCTGACTACCGCATCTGGGTTATGATACAACACTGATTCGACGCATCTTCACCCCAAGAACTTTCATCAGTGGATCTGCCTCCAAAAGCCAGCGTTCACGGTCTCGAAGGACACACTGGCAGCAGGACAGCACCGCATGAACAGCTGGCCTAAAAGAACACCTATTCCTGTTATTACAGTAGGAGCCATATCGCTCCGGGATCTTCAAGTATGCTGACTACCGCATCAAGGTTAAGAAACTATACTGCTTCGATGCATCTCCACCCCAAGAGCTGTGATCAGTAGATCTGCCTACAAAAGCCAGCGTGCACGTTGTCGAAGGACACACTGGCAGCAGGACAGCACCGCATGAACAGCTGGCCTAAAAGAACACCTTTTTCTGTTATTACAGTAGGAGCCATATCGCTCCGGGATCTTCAAGTGTGCTGACTACCGCATCTGGGTTGTGATACCACACTGATTCGACGCACCTCGACCCCAAGATCTGTTCAGTGGATCTGCCTATAAAAGCCAGCGTGCACTGTCTCGAAGGACACACTTGCAGCAAGGCAGCACCGCATGATCAGATGGCCTAAAAGATATCCTGTTATTACATAGGAGCAATATCGCTCCGGGATCTTCAAGACTGCAGGACTACCGCATCTGGGTTATGATAACACACTGCTTCGACGCATCTCCACCCCAAGAGCTGTCATCTTTGGATCTGCCTACAAAAGCCAGCGTGCACGGTCACGAAGAACCCACTGGCAACAGGGCAGCACGGCATATGCAGCTGGCATAAAAAAAATCATCTCCTGTTATGACAGTAGGAGCCGTATCGCACCGGGATCTTCATGTGTGCTGACTACGGCGTCGGGGTTATGAGACCGCCCTGCTTCGGCGCATCTCCATCCCAAGATCTATTCCGTGGATCTGCCTATAAAAGCCAGCATGCACGGTCTCGAAGGACACACTGGCAGCAGGGCAGCTGCGAAAATAAAATCTACTCCTGTTATTACAGTAGGAGCCATATCGCTCCAGGATCTTCAAGTGTGCTGACTACCGCAACTGGGTTATGATACCACACTGTTTCGACGCATCTCCACCCCAAGAGCTATCATCAGTGGTTCTGCCTACAAAAGCCAGCATGCACGGCCTAGAAGGACCCACCGGCAGAAGGACAGCACCGCATACGCAGCTGGCTTAAGAGAAAATCTACTGTTATTACAGTAGGTGCTGTATCGCTAAGGGATCTTCAAGTGTCCTGACCACCGCAACTTATGATACCACACTGCTTCGACGCATCTCCACTTCAAGAGCCGTCATCAGTAGATCTGCCTACAAAAGCCAGCGTGCACGGTCTCGAAGGACCCACTGGCAGCAGGGCAGCACCGCATACGCAGCTGGGCTAAAAGAAAAGTCTACTCCTGTTATTAGAGTAGGAGCCGTATCGCTCTGGGATCTTAGTGTGCTGACTACCGCATTTGACTTATGACACCACACTGCTTCGACGCATCTCCCCCCCAAGAGCTGTCATCAGCAGATCTGCATATAAAAGCCAGCGTGCATGGTCTCGAAGGACCCACTGGCAGCAGGGCAGCTCCGCAAAAGCAGCGGGCCTAAAAGAAAATCTACTCCTGTTATTACAGTAGGAGCCGTATCGCTCCGGCATCTTCAAGGGTGCTGGCTACCGCATCTGGGTTATGATACCAAAATGCTTCGACGCATCTCCACCCCAAGAGCTGTTATCAGTAGATCTGCCTACAAAAGTGAGCGTGCACGGTTTCGAAGGACCAACTGGCAGCAGGGCAGCACCGCATACGCAGCTGGCCTAAAAGAAAAGTCTACTCCTGTTATTAGAGTAGGAGCCGTATCGCTCTGGGATCTTAATTAGCTGACTACCGCATTTGAGTTATGACACCACACTGCTTCGACGCATCTCCACCACAAGAGCTGTCATCAGCAGATCTGCATACAAAAGCCAGCGTACACGGTCTCGAAGGACCCACTGGCAGCAGGGCAGCTCCGCATAAGCAGCGGGCCTAAACGAAAATCTACTCCTGTTATTACAGTAGGAGCCGTATCGCTCCGGGATCTTCAAGTGTTCTGGCTACCGCATCTGGGTTATGATACCACAATGCTTCGACCCATCTCAACCCCAAGAGCTGTCATCAGTAGATCTGCCTACAAAAGCGAGCGTTCACGGTCTCGAAGGACACACTGGCAGCAGGACAGCACCGCATGAACAGCTGGCCTAAAAGAACACCTATTCCTGTTATTACAGTAGGAGCCATATCGCTCCGGGATCTTCAAGTATGCTGACTACAGCATCAAGGTTAAGAAACTATACTGCTTCGATGCATCTCCACCCCAAGAGCTGTCATCAGTAGATCTGCCTATAAAAGAGAGCGTGCACGGTCTCGAAGGACCCACTGCAGCAGGACCGCACCGCGTACGCAGCTGGCTTAAGAGAAAATCTACTGTTATTACAGTAGGTGCTGTATCGCTAGGTATCTTCAAGTGTGCGGACTACCGCATCTGTGTTATGATACCACACTGTTTCGACGCATCTCCACCCCAAGAGCTGTCAACAGTAGATCTGCCTACAAAATCCAGCGTGCACGGTCACGAAGAACCCACTGCCAACAGGGCAGCACGGGATACGCAGCTGGCCTAAAAGAAAATCATCTCCTGTTATTACAGTAGGAGCCGTATCGCTCCGGGATCTTCAAGTGTGCTGACTACGGCATGGGGTTATGAGACCGCACTGCTTCGGCGCATCTCCACCCCGAGATCTGTTCCGTGCATCTGCCTATTAAAGCCAGCATGCACGGTATCGAAGGACACACTGGCAGAAGGGCAGCTCCGCATAAGCAGCTGGCCTAAAAGAAAATCTACTCCTGTTATTACAGTAGGAGCCGTATAGCTCCGGCATCATCAATGGTGCTGGCTACCGCAACTGGGTTATGATACCACACTGTTTCGACGCATCTCCACCCCAAGAGCTGTCATCAGTAGATCTGCCTACAAAAGCCTGCGTGCATGGCCTCGAAGGACCCACTGGCAGAAGGACTGCACCGCATACGCACCTGGCTTAAGAGAAAATCTACTGTTATTACAGTAGGTGCTGTATCGCTAAGGGATCGTCAAGTGTCCTGACCACCGCATCTTATGATACCGCACTGCTTCGACGCATCTCCACTCCAAGAGCTGTCATCTGCAGACCTGCATATAAAAGCCAGCGTGCACGGTCTCGAAGGACCCACTGGCAGCAGGGCCGCTCCGCATAAGCAGCGGGCCTAAAAGAAAATCTACTCCTGTTGTTACAGTAGGAGCCGTATCGCTCCGGCATCTTCAAGGGTGCTGGCTACCGCATCTGGAATATGATACCACACTGATTCCACGCATCTCGACCCCAAGATCTGTTCAGTGGATCTGCCTATAAAAGCCAGCGTGCACGGTGTCGAAGGACACACTGGCAGCAGGACAGCACCGCATGAAAAGCTGGCCTAAAAGAACACCTATTCCTGTTATTACAGTAGGAGCCATATCGCTCCGGGATCTTCAAGTGTGCTGACTACCGCATCTGGGTTATGATACCACACTGATTCGACTAATTTTGACCCAAAGATTTGTTCAGTGCATCTGCCTATAAAAGCCAGCGTGCACGATCTCGAAGGACACACTTGCAGCAGGGCAGCACCACATGATCAGCTGGCCTAAAAGATATCTTGTTATTACATAGGAGCCATATCGGTCCGGGATCTTCAAGAGTCAGGACTACCGCATCTGGGTTATGATAACACACTGCTTCGACGCATCTCAACCCAAGAGCTGTCAACAGTAGATCTGCCTACAAAAGCCAGCGTGCACGGTCACGAAGAACCCACTACCAACAGAGCAGCACAGGATACGCAGCTGGCCTAAAAGAAAATCAACTCATGTTATTACAGTAGAAGCCGTATCGCTCCGGGATCTTCAAGTGTGCTGACTACGGCATCGGGGTTATGAGACCGCACTGCGTCGGCGCATCGCCACCCCAAGATCTGTTCCGTGGATCTGCCTATAAAAGCCAGCATGCGCGGTATCGAAGGACACACTGGCAGCAGGGCAGCTCCGCATAAGCAGCTGGCCTAAAAGAAAATCTATTCCTGTTATTACAGTAGGAGCCGTATCGCTCCAGGATCTTCATGTGTGCTGACTACCGCATCTGGGTTATGATACCACACTGATACGACGCATCTCCACTCCAAGAGCCGTCATCAATAGATCTGCCTACAAAAGCCACCGTGCACGGTCTCGAAGGACCCACTGGCAGCAGGGCAGCACCGCATACGCAGCTGGCCTAAGAGAAAAGTCTACTTCTGTTATTAGAGTAGGAGCCGTATCGCTCTGGGATCTTAGGGTGCTGACTACCGCATTTGACTTATGACACCACACTGATTCGACGCATCTCTACCCCAAGAGCTGTCATCGGTAGATCTGCCTACCAAAGCTAGCGTGCACGGTCTCGAAGGACCCATTGGCAGCAGGGCAGCACCGCATACGCAGTTGGCCTAAAAGAAAATCTGCTCCTGTTAATACAGTAGGAGCCGTATCGCTCCGGGATCTTCAAGTGTGCTGACTACCGCATCTGGGTTATGATACAACACTGATTCGACGCATCTGCAGCTTAAGAGCTGTCATCAGTGGATCTGCCTCCAAAAGCCAGCGTGCACGGTCTCGAAGGACCCACTGGCAGCAGGGCAGCACCGAATTAACAGCTGGTCTAAAAGAAAATCCACTTCTGTTATTACAGTGGGAGCCTTATCGCTCCGGGATCTTCAAGTGTGCTGACTACGGCATCGGGGCTATGAGACCGCAGTGCTTCGCCGCATCTCCACCCCAAGATATGTTCAGTGGATCTGCCTACAAAAGACAGCATGCACGGTCCCGAAGGATGCACAGGCAGCAGGGCAGCACCGTATCAATAGCTGGCCTAAAAGAACACCTATTCCTGTTATTACAGTAGGAGCCATATCGCTCCGGGATCTTCAAGTATGCTGACTACCGCATCAGGGTTAAGAAACTATACTGCTTCGATGCATCTCCACACCAAGAGCTGTGATCGGTAGATCTGCCTACAAAAGCCAGCGTGCACAGTGTCGAAGGACACACTGGCAGCAGGACAGCACCTCATGAACAGCTGGCCTAAAAGAACAACTGTTCCTGTTATTACGGTAGGAGCCATATCGCTCCGGGATCTTCAAGTGTGCTGACTAACGCATCTGGGTTATGGTACCACACTGATTCGACTCATCTTGACCCCAAGATCTGTTCAGTGGATCTGCCTATAAAAGACAGCGTGCACTGTCTCGAAAGACACACTTGCAGCAGGGCAGCACCGCATGATCAGCTGGCCTAAAAGATATCCTGTAATTACATAGGGGCCATATCGCTCGGGATCTTCAAGACTGCAGGACTACCGCATCTGGGTAATGATAACACACTGCTTCGACCCATCTCCACCCCAAGAGCTGTCATCTTTAGATCTGCCTACAAAAGCCAGCGTGCACGGTCACGAAGAACCCACTGGCAACAGGGCAGCACGGCATAGGCAGCTGGCCTAAAAAATGATCTCCTGTTATGACAGTAGGAGCCATATCGCTCCAGGGTCTTCAAGTGTGCTGACTACCGCAACTGGGTTATGATACCACACTGTTTCGACGCATCTCCACCCCAAGAGCTGTCATCAGTGGTTCTGCTTAAGAAATCCAGCGTGCACGGCCTAGAAGGACCCACTGGCAGAAGGACAGCACCGCATACGCAGCTGGCTTAAGAGAAAATCTACTGTTAATACAGTAGGTGCTGTATCGGTAAGGGATCTTCAAGTATGCTGACTACCGCATTTGACTGATGACACCACACTGATTCGACGCATCTCCACCCCAAGAGCTGTCATCAGCAGATCTGCATATAAAAGCCAGCGTGCACGGTCTCGAAGGACCAACTGGCAGCAGGGCAGCTCCGCATAAGCAGCGGGCCTAAAAGAAAATCTACTCCTGTTATTACAGTAGGAGCCGTATCGCTCCGGCATCTTCAAGGGTGCTGGCTACCGCATCTGGGTTATGATACCAAAATGCTTCGACGCATCTCCACCCCAAGAGCTGTTATCAGTAGATCTACCTACAAAAGTGAGCGTGCACGGTGTCGAAGGACAGACTGGCAGCAGGACAGCACCGCATGAGCAGCTGGCCTAAAAGAACACCTATTCCTGTTATTACAGTAGGAGCCATATCGCTCCGGGATCTTCAAGTGTGCTGACTACCGCATCTGGGTTATGATACCACACTGATTCCACGCTTCTCGACCCCAAGATCTTTTCAGTGGATCTGCCTATAAAACCCAGCGTGCACGGTCTCGAAGGACACACTTGCAGCAAGGCAGCACCGCATCATCAGCTGGCCTAAAAGATATCCTGTTATTACATAGGAGCCATATCGCTACGGGATCTTCAAGTGTCCTGACTACGGCATTGGAGTTATGAGACCGCACTGCTTCGGCGCATCTCCACCCCAAGATCTTTTCAGTGGATCTGCCTATAAAACCCAGCGTGCACGGTCTCGAAGGACACACTTGCAGCAAGGCAGCACCGCATCATCAGCTGGCCTAAAAGATATCCTGTTATTACATAGGAGCCATATCGCTACGGGATCTTCAAGTGTCCTGACTACGGCATTTGAGTTATGACACCACACTGCTTCGACGGATCTCCACCCCAAGAGCTGTCATCAGCAGATCTGCATAAAAACACCAGCATGCACGGTTTCGAAGGACCCACTGGCAGCAGGGCAGCTCCGCATAAGCAGCGGGCCTCAAAGAAAAGCTACTCCTGTTATTACAGTAGGAGCCGTATCGCTCCGGGATCTTCAAGTGTGCTGACTACCGCAACTGAGTTATGATACCACTATCTCGACGCATCTCCACCCCAAGAGCTGTCATCAGTGGTTCTGCCTACAAAAGCCTGCGTGCACGGCCTCGAAGGACCCACTGGCAGAAGGACAGCACCGCATACGCAGCTGGCTTAAGAGAAAATCTACTGTTATTACAGTAGGTGCTGTATCGCTAAGGGATCTTCAGGTGTGCTGACCACCGCATCTCTGTTATGATACCACACTGCTTCGACGCATCTCCACTCAAAGAGCCGTCATCAGTACGTCTGCCTACAAAAGCCAGCGTGCACGGTTTCGAAGGACCCACTGGCAGCAGGGCAGCACCGCATACGCAGCTGGCCTAAAAGAAAAGTCTACTCCTGTTATTAGAGTATTAGCCGTATCGCTCTGGGATCTTCAAGTGTGCTGACTACCGCATTTGAGTTATGACACCACACTGCTTCGACGCATCTCCACCACAAGAGCTGTCATCAGCAGATCTGCATACAAAAGCCAGCGTGCACGGTCTCGAAGGACCCACTGGCAGCAGGGCAGCTCCGCATAAGCAGCGGGCCTAAAAGCAAATCTACTCCTGTTATTACAGTAGGAGCCGTATCGCTCCGGGATCTTCAAGTGTTCTGGCTACCGCATCTGGGTTATGATACCACACTGTTTCGACGCATCTCCACCCCAAAAAGCTGTCATCAGTAGTTCTGCCTACAAAAGAGAGCGTGCACGGTCTCGAAGGACCCACTGCAGCAGGACCGCACCGCGTACGCAGCTGGCTTAAGAGAAAATCTACTGTTATTACAGTAGGTGCTGTATCGCTAGGTATCTTCAAGTGTGCGGACTACCGCATCAGGGTTAAGAAACCATACTCCTTCGAGGCATCTCCACCCCAAGAGCTGTGATCAGTACATCTGTCAACAAAAGCCAGCGTGCACAGTGTCGAAGGACAAACTGGCAGCAGGACAGCACCGCATGAACAGCTAGCCTAAAAGAACACCTATTCTTGTTATTACAGTAGGAGCCATATCGCTCCGGGATCTTCAAGTGTGCTGACTACCGCATCTGGGTTATGATACCACACTGATTCGACGCATCTCGACTCCAAGATTTGTTCAGTGGATCTGCCTATAAAAGCCAGCCTGCACGGTGTCGAAGGACACATTGGCAGCCGGACAGCACCGCATGAAAAGCTGGCCTAAAAGAACACCTATTCCTGTTATTACAGTAGGAGCCATATCGCTCCGGGATCTTCAAGAGTCAGGACAACCGCATCTGGGTTATGATAACACACTGCTTCGACGGATCCCAACACAAGAGCTGTCAACAGTAGATCTGCCTACAAAATCCAGCGTGCACGGTCACGAAGAACTCACTGCCAACAGGGCAGCACGGGATACGCAGCTGGCCTAAAAGAAAATCATCTCCTGTAATTACAGTAGGAGCCGTTTCGCTCCGGGATCTTCAAGTGTGTTGACTACGGCATGGGGTTATGAGACCGCACTGCTTCGGCGCATCTCCACCCCGAGATCTGTTCCGTGCATCTGCCTATAAAAGCCAGCATGCACGGTATCGAAGGACACACTGGCAGCAGGGCAGCTCCGCATAAGCAGCTGGCCTAAAAGAAAATCTACTCCTGTTATTACAGTAGGAGCCGTATAGATCCGGCATCATCAATGGTGCTGGCTACCGCAACTGGGTTATGATACCACACTGTTTCGACGCATCTCCACCCCAAGAGCTGTCATCAGTAGATCTGCCTACAAAAGCCTGCGTGCATGGCCTCGAAGGACCCACTGGCAGAAGGGCAGCACCGCATACGCAGCTGGCCTAAAAGAAAAGTCTACTCCTGTTATTTGAGTAGGAGCTGTATCGCTCCGGGATCTTCAAGTGTGCTGACTACCGCAACTGGGTTATGATAAAACACTGATTCGACGCATCTCCACCCCAAGAGCTGTCATCAGTAGATCTGCCTACAAAAGCCTGCGTGCATGGCCTCGAAGGACCCACTGGCAGAAGGACAGCACCGCATATGCAGCTGGCTTAAGAGAAAATCTACTGTTATTACAGTAGGTGCTGTATCGTTAAGGGATCTTCACGTGTGCTGACCACCGCATCTCTATTATGATACCAGACTGCTTCGACACATCTCCACTCCAAGAGCCGTCATCAGTAGATCTGCCTACAAAAGCCAGCGTGCACGGTTTCGAAGGACCCACTGGCAGCAGGGCAGCACCGCATACGCAGCTCGCCTAAAAGAAAAGTCTACTCCTGTTATTAGAGTAGGAGCTGTATCGCTCCGGGATCTTCAAGTGTGCTGACTACCGCATCTGGGTTATGATAAAACACTGATTCGACGCATCTTCACCCCAAGAGCTGTCATCAGTGTATCTGCCTCCAAAGGCCAGCGTGCATGGTCTCGAAGGACCATGCACGCTCGTCTGTCGTCTTGTGTGTTTCTTCTCTGTCTTCGTCTAAGTTTTGCGCAAACTTCTTCTACATCATGCAAAGCCAACTTGCCCGACAACACGCTCTTCTGAAGGACACACTGGCAGCAGGACAGCACCGCGTGAACAGCTGGCCTAAAAGATATCCTGCTATTACATAGGAGCCATATCGCTCCGGGATCTTCAAGACTGCAGGACTACCGCATCTGAGTTATGATAACACACTGCTTCGGCGCATCTCCACCCCAAGAGCTGTCATCTTTAGATCTGCCTTTAAAAGCCATCGTGCACGGTCACGAAGAACCCACTGGCAACAGGGCAACACGCCATATGCAACTGGCCTAAAAAAATCATCTCCTGTTATTACAGTAGGGGCCGTATCGCTCCGGGATCTTCATATGTGCTGACTACGGCATCGGGGTTATGAGACCGCACTGCTTCGGCGCATCTCCACCCCAAGATCTGTTCTGTGAATCTGCCTATAAAAGCCAGCTTGCACGGTCTCGAAGGACCCACTGGCAGCAGGGCAGCTCCGCATAAGCAGCTGGCCGAAAAGAAATTCTACTCCTGTTTTTACAGTAGGAGCCATATCGCTCCGGGATCTTCAAGTGTGCTGACTACCGCATCTGGGTTATGATACCACACTGATTCGACTCATTTTGACCCAAAGATTTGTTCAGTGCATCTGCCTATAAAAGCCAGCGTGCACGGTCTCGAAGGACACACTTGCAGCAGGGCAGCACCGCATGATCAGCTGGCCTAAAAGATATCTTGTTATTACATAGGAGCCATATCGGTCCGGGATCTTCAAGAGTCAGGACTACCGCATCTGGGTTATGATAACACACTGCTTCGACGCATCTCAACCCAAGAGCTGTCAACAGTAGATCTGCCTACAAAAGCCAGCGTGCACGGTCACGAAGAACCCACTGCCAACAGAGCAGCACAGGATACGCAGCTGGCCTAAAAGAAAATCCACTCCTGTTATTACAGTAGAAGCCGTATCGCTCCGGGATCTTCAAGTGTGCTGACTACGGCATCAGGGTTATGAGACCGCACTGCTTCGGCGCATCTCCACCCCAAGAGCTGTCATCAGTGGTTCTGCTTAAGAAATCCAGCGTGCACGGCCTAGAAGGACCCACTGGCAGAACGACAGCACCGCATACGCAGCTGGCTTAAGAGAAAATCTACTGTTAATACAGTAGGTGCTGTATCGGTAAGGGATCTTCAAGTGTGCTGACCACCGCATCTTATGATACCACACTGCTTCGACGCATCTCCACTCCAAGAGCCGTCATCAGTAGATCTGCCTACAAAAGCCAGCGTGCACGGTCTCGAAGTACCCATGTCAGCAGGGCAGCACCGCATACGCAGCTGGCCTAAAAGAAAAGTCTACTCCTGTTATTAAAGTAGGAGCCGTATCGCTCTGGGATCTTAGTGTGCTGACTACCGCATTTGACTTATGACACCACACTGCTTCGACGCATCTCCACCCCAAGAGCTGTCATCAGCAGATCTGCATATAAAAGCCAGCGTGCACGGTCTCGAAGGACCAACTGGCAGCAGGGCAGCTCCGCATAAGCAGCGGGCCTAAAACAAAATCTACTCCTGTTATTACAGTAGGAGCCGTATCGCTCCGGGATCTTCAAGTGTGCTGGCTACCGCATCTGGGTTATGATACCACAATGCTTCGACGCATCTCCACCCCAAGAGCTGTCATCAGTAGATCTGCCTACAAAAGCCAGCATGCACGGTGTTGAAGGACACACTGGCAGCAGGAAAGCGCCGCATGAACAGCTGGCCTAAAAGAACACCTATTCCTGTTATTAGAGTAGGAGCCATATCGCTCCGGGATCTTCAAGTGTGCTGACTACCGCATCTGGGTTATGATACCACACTGATTCGCCGCATCTCGACCCCAAGATCTGTTCAGTGGATCTGCCTACAAAAGCCAGCGTGCACGGTGTCGAAGGACACACTGGCAGCAAGACGGCATCGCATGAACAGCTGGCCTAAAAGACCTATTCCTGTTATTACTGTAGGAGCCATATCGCTCCGGGATTTTAAGTGTGCTGACTACCGCATCTGGGTTATGATACCACACTGATTCCACGCATCTCGACCCCAAGATATGTACAGTGGATCTGCCTATAACAGCTAGCGTGCACGGTGTCGAAGGACACACTGGCAGCAGGACAGCACCGCATGAACAGCTGGCCTAAAAGAACACCTATTCCTGTTATTACAGTAGGAGCCATATCGCTCCGGGATCTTCAAGTGTGCTGACTACCGCATCTGGGTTATGATACCACACTGATTCGACTCATCTCGACCCCAAGATCTGTTCAGTGGATCTGCCTATAAAACCCAGCGTGCACGGTCTCGAAGGACACACTTGCAGCAAGGCAGCACCGCATGATCAGCTGGCCTAAAAGATATCCTGTTATTACATAGGAGCCATATCGCTCAGGGATCTTCAAGTGTGCTGACTACGGCATCGGGGTTATGAGACCGCACTGCTTCGGCGCATCTCCACCCCAAGATCTTTTCTGTGGATCTGCCTATAAAAGCCAGCGTACAATGTCTCGAAGGACACACTTGCAGCAGGACAGCACCGCATGAACAGCTGGCATAAAAGAACACCTATTCCTGTTATTATCGTAGGAACCATATCGCTCCGGGATCTACAAGACTGCAGGACTACCGCATCTGGGTTATGATAACACACTGCTTCGACGCATCTCCACCCCAAGAGTTGTCATCTGTAGATCTGCCTTAAAAAGCCAGCGTGCACGGTCACGAAGAACCCACTGGCAACGGCAGCACGGCATATGCAGCTGGCCTAAAAAATATAATCTCCTGTTATTACAGTAGGAGCCGTATCGCTCCGGGATCTTCAAGTGTGCTGACTACGGCATCTAGATTATGAGACCGCACTGTTTCGGCGCATCTCCACCCCAAGATCTGTTCCGTGGATCTGCCTATAAGAGCCATCATGCACGGTCTCGAAGGACACACTGGCAGTAGGGCAGCTCCGCATAAGCAGCTGGCCTAACAGAAAATCTACTCCTGTTATTACAGTAGGAGCCGTATCGCTCCAGGATCGTCAAGTGTGCTGACTACCGCAACTGGGTTATGATACCACTGTTTCGACGCATCTCCACCCCAAGAGCTGTCATCAGTGGTTCTGCCTACAAAAGCCTGCGTGCACGGCCTCGAAGGACCCACTGGCAGAAGGACAGCACCGCATACGCAGCTGGCTTAAGAGAAAATCTACTGTTTTAACAGTAGGTGCTGTATCGGTAAGGGATCTTCAAGTGTCCTGACCCCCGCATCTTATGATACCACACTGCTTCGACGCATCTCCACTCCAAGAGCCGTCATCAGCAGATCTGCCTACAAAAGCCAGCGTGCACGGTCTCGAAGGACCCACTGGCAGCAGGGCAGCACCGCATACGCAGCTGGCCTAAAAGAAAAGTCTACTCCTGTTATTAGAGTAGGAGCCGTATCGCTCTGGGATCTTAGTGTGCTGACTACCGCATTTGACTTATGACACCACACTGCTTCGACGCATCTCCACCCCAAGAGCTGTCATCAGCAGATCTGCATATAAAAGCCAGCGTGCATGGTCTCGAAGGACCCACTGGCAGCAGGGCAGCTCCGCATAAGCAGCGGGCCTAAGCGAAAATCTACTCCTGTTATTACAGTAGGAGCCGTATTGCTACGGCATCTTCATGGGTGCTGGCTACCGCATTTGGGTTATGATACCAAAATGCTTCGACGCATCTCCACCCCAAGAGCTGTTATCAGTAGATCTGCCTACAAAAGCGAGCGTGCACAGTGTCGAAGGACACACTGGCAGCAGGACAGCACCGCATGAACAGCTGGCCTAAAAGAACACCTATTCCTGTTATTACAGTAGGAGCCATATCGCTCCGGGATCTTCAAGTGTGCTGACTACCGCATCTGGGTTATGATACCACACTGATTCCACGCATCTCGACCCCAAGATCTGTTCAGTGGATCTGCCTATAAAACCCAGCGTGCACGGTCTCGAAGGACACACTTGCAGCAAATTAGCACCGCATCATCAGCTGGCCTAAAAGATATCCTGTTATTACATAGGAGCCATATCGCTCCGGGATCTTCAAGTTTGCTCACTACCGCATCTGGGTTATGATACCACACTGATTCGACTCATCTCGACCCCAAGATCTGTTCAGTGGATCTGCCTATAAAACCGAGCGTGCATGGTCTCGAAGGACACACTTGCAGCAAGGCAGCACCGCATCATCAGCTGGCCTAAGAGATATCCTGCTATTACATAGGAGCCATATCGCTCCGGGATCTTCAAGTGCGCGGAATACGGCATCGGAGTTATGAGACCGCACTGCTTCGGCGCATCTCCACCCTTAGATCTGTTCCGTGGATCTGCCTATAAAAGCCAGCATGCACGCTCTCGAAGGACACACTGGCAGCAGGGCAGCTCCGCATAAGCAGCTGGCCTAAAAGAAAATCTACTCCGGTTATTAGAATAGGAGCCGTATCGTTCTGGAATATTAAAGTGTGCTGACTACCGCATTTGAGTTAAGACACCACACTGCTTCGACGCATCTCCACCCCAAGAGCTCTCATCAGCAGATCTGCATGCAAAAGCCAGCGTGCACGGTCTCGAAGGACCCACTGGCAGCAGGGCAGCTCCGCATAAGCAGCGGGCCTCAAAGAAAAGCTACACCTGTTATTACAGTAGGAGCGGTATCGCTCCGGGATCTTCACGTGTGCTGACTACCGCATCTGGGTTATGATACCCCACTGCTTCGACGAATCTCCACCCAAAGAGCTGTCATCAGTGGATCTGCCTACAAAAGCCAGCGTTCACGGTGTCGATGGACACACTGGCAGCTGGACAGCACCGCGTGAACAGCTGGCCTAAAAGAACACCTATTCCTGTTATTACAGTAGGAGCCATATCGCTCCGGGATCTTCAAGTGTGCTGACTACCGCATCTGGGTTATGATACCACACTGATTCCACGCATCTCGACCTCAAGATCTGTTCAGTGGATCTGCCTATAAAAGCCAGCGTGCACGGTGTCGAAGGACACACTGGCAGCAGGACAGCACCGCATGAACAGCTGGCCTAAAAGAACTCCTATTCCTGTTATTACAGTAGGAGCCATATCGCTCCGGGATCTTCAAGTTTGCTGACTACCGCACCTGGGTTATGATACCACACTGATTCGACTCATCTCGACCCCAAGATCTGTTCAGTGGATCTGCCTATAAAACCCAGAGTGCACGGTCTCGAAGGACACACTTGCAGCAAGGCAGCACCGCATCATCAGCTGGCCTAAAAGATATCCTGTTATTACATAGGAGCCATATCGCTCCGGTATCTTCAAGTGCGCTGACTACGGCATTGGAGTTATGAGACCGCTCTGCTTCGGCGCATCTCCACCCCAAGATCTGTTCCGTGGATCTGCCTATAAAAGCCAGCATGCACGTTCTCGAAGGACACACTGGCAGCAGGGCAGCTTCGCATAAGCAGCTGGCCTAAAAGAAAATCTACTCCGGTTATTAGAATAGGAGCCGTATCATTCTGGAATATTAAAGTGTGCTGACTACCGCATTTGAGTTAAGACACCACACTGCTTCGACGCATCTCCACCCCATGAGCTCTCATCAGCAGATCTGCATACAAAAGCCAGCGTGCACGGTCTCGAAGGACCCACTGGCAGCAGGGCAGCTCCGCATAAGCAGCGGGCCTCAAAGAAAAGCTACACCTGTTATTACAGTAGGAGCCGTATCGCTCCGGGATCTTCACGTGTGCTGACTACCGCATCTGGGTTATGATACCCCACTGCTTCGACGCATCTCCACCCCAAGAGCTGTCATCAGTGGATCTGCCTACAAAAGCCAGCGTTCACGGTCTCGAAGGACACACTGGCAGCAGGACAGCACCGCATAAACAGCTGGCCTAAAAGAACACCTATTCCTGTTATTACAGTAGGAGCCATATCGCTCCGGGATCTTCAAGTATGCTGACTACCGCATCAAGGTTAAGAAACTATACTGCTTCGATGCATCTCCACCCCAAGAGCTGTGATCAGTAGATCTACCTACAAAAGCCAGCGTGCACGTTGTCGAAGGACACGCTGGCAGCAGGACAGCACCGCATGAACAGCTGGCCTAAAAGAACACCTATTTCTGTATTACAGTAGGAGCCATATCGCTCCGGGATCTTCAAGTGTGCTGACTACCGCATCTGGGTTGTGATACCACACTGATTCGACGTACCTCGAGCCCAAGATCTGTTCAGTGGATCTGCCTATAAAAGCCAGCGTGCACGGCGTCGAAGGACACACTGGCAGCCGGAGAGCACCGCATGAACAGCTGGCCTAAAAGAACACCTATTCCTGTAATTACAGTAGGAGCCATATCGCTCCGGGATCTTCAAGTGTCTGACTACCGCATCTGGGTTATGATACCACGCTGATTCGACTCATCTTGACCCCAAGATCTGTTCAGTGGATCTTCCTATAAAAGCCAGCGTGCACTGTCTCGAAGGACACACTTGCAGCAAGGCAGCACCGCATGATCAGCTGGCCTAAAAGATATCCTGTTATTACATAGGAGCAATATCGCTCCGGGATCTTCAAGACTGCAGGACTACCGCATCTGGGTTATGATAACACACTGCTTCGACGCATCTCCACCCCAAGAGCTGTAATCAGTTGGTCTGCCTATAAAAGCCAGTGTGCACGGTCAAGAAGAACCCACTGGCAACAGGGAAGCACGGCATATGCAGCTGGCCTAAAAGAAAATCTACTCCTGTTATTACAGTAGGAGCCGTATCACTCCGGCATCATCAAGGGTGCTGGCTACCGCATCTGGGTTATGATACCACACTGTTTCGACGCATCTCCACCCAAAAATCTGTTCCGTGGATCTGCCTATAAATGCCAGCATGCACGCTTTCGAAGGACACACTGGCAGCAGGGCAGCTCCGCATAAGCAGCTGGCCTAAAAGAAAATCTACTCCTGTTATTAAAATAGGAGTCGCATCGCTCCAGGATCTTCAAGTGTGCTGACTACCGCAACTGGGTTATGATACCACACTGCTTCGACGCATCTCCACTCCAAGAGCCGTCATCAGTGGATTTGCCTACAAAAGCCACCGTTCACGGTATCGAAGGACACACTGGCAGCAGGACAGCACCGCATGAACAGCTAGCCTAAAAGAACACCTATTCCTGTTATTACAGTAGGAGCCATATCGCTCCGGGATCTTCAAGTATGCTGACTACCGCTCCAGTGTTAAGAAACTATACTGCTTCAATGCATCTCCACCCCAAGAGCTGTGATCAGTAGATCTGCCCACAAAAGCCAGCGCGCACGTTGTCGAAGGACACACTGGAAGCAGGGCAGCACCGCATGAACAGCTGGCCTAAAAGAACACCTATTCCTGCTATTACAGTAGGAGCCATATCGCTCCGAGATCTTCAAGTGTGCTGACTACCGCATCTGGGTCATGGTACCACACTGAGTCGACGCATCTCGACCCCAAGATCTGTCATGAATGGTTCTGCCTACAAAAGCCAGCGTGCACGGTCACGAAGACCCTCTGGCAACAGGGCAGCACGACATATGCAGCTGGCCTAAGAAAATCATCTCCTGTTATTACAATAGGAGCCGTATCGCTCCGGGATCTTCAAGTATGCTGGCTACCGCATCTGGGTTATGATACCACAATGCTTCGACGCATCTCCACCCCAAGAGCTGTCATGAATGGTTCTGCCTACAAAAGCCAGCGTGCACGGTAACGAAGAACCCACTGGCAACAGGGCAGCACGGCATATGCAGCTGTCCTAAGAAAATCATCTCCTGTTATTACAATAGGAGCCGTATCGCTCCCGGATCTTCAAGTGTGCTGACGACCGCAACTGGGATATGATACCACACTGTTTCGACGCATCTCCACCCCAAGAGCTGTCATGAACGGTTCTGCCTACAAAAGCCAGCGTGCACGGCCTCGAAGGACCCACTGGCAGAAGGACAGCACCGAATACGCAGCTCGCTTAAGAGAAAATCTTCTCCTGTTATTACAGTAGGAGCCGTATCGCTCCGGGATCTTCAAGTATGCTGGCTACCGCATCTGGGTTATGATACCACAATGCTTCGACTCATCTCCACCCCAAGAGCTGTCATCAGTAGATCTGCCTACAAAAGGCAGCGTGCACGGTCTCGAAGGACCCACTGGCAGCAGGGCAGCACCACACACGCAGCTGGCCTAAAAGAAAAGTCTATTCCTGTTATTAGAGTAGGAGCCGTATCGCTCTGGGATCTTAGTGTGCTGACTATTGCATTTTAGTTATGACACCACACTGCTTCGACGCATCTCCACCGCAAGAGCTGTCATCAGCAGATCTGCATACAAATGCCAGCGTGCACGGTGTCGAAGGACCCACTGGCAGCAGGGCAGCTCCGCAAAAGCAGCGGGCCTAAAAGAAAATCTACTCCTGTTATTACAGTAGGAGCCATATCGCTCCTCGATCTTCAAGTGTGCTGACTACCGCATCTGGGTTATGATACCACACTGATTCGATGCATCTCGACCCCAATATCTGTTCAGTGGATCTGCCTATAAAAGCCAGCGTGCACGGTCTCGAAGGACACGCTGGCAGCAAGGCAGCACCGCATAATCAGCTGGCCTAAAAGATATCCTGTTATTACATAGGAGCCAAATCGCACCGCGATCTTCAAGAGTGCTGTTATTACATCGGAGTTATGAGACCACACTGCTTCGACGAATCTCCACCCCAAGAGCTGCCATCAGCAGATCTGTATACAAAAGCCAGCGTGCACGGTCTCGAAGGACCCACTGGCAGCAGGGCAGCTCCGCATAAGCAGCGGGCCTAAAGGAAAATCTACTCCTGTTATTACAGTAGGAGCCGTACCGCTCCGGGATCTTCAAGTGTGCTGGCTACCGCATCTGGGTTATGATACCACAATGCTTCGACGCATCTCCACCCCAATAGCTGTCACTCTTAGATCTGCGTACAAAAGCCAGCGCGCACGGTCTCGAAGGACCATCTGGCAGCAGGGCAGCACCGCATGAACAGCTGGCCTAAACGAATTCTACTCCTGTTATTACAGTAGGAGCCATATAGCTCCGGGATGTTCAAGTGTGCTGACTACCACATCTGGGTTATGATACCACACTGATTCGACTCATCTCGACCCCAAGATCTGTTCAGTGGATCTGCCTATAAAAGCCAGCGTGCACGGTGTCGAAGGACACACTGGCTGCAGGACAGCGCCGCATGAACAGCTGGCCTAAAAGATATTCTGTTATTACATAGGAGCCATATCACTCCGGGATCTTCAAGAGTGCAGGACTACCGCATCTGGGTTATCATAACACACTGCTTCGACGCATCTCCACCCCAAGAGCTGTCATCAGTAGATCTGCATACAAAAGGCAGCGTGCACGGTCACGAAGAACCCACTGGCAACAGGGCAGCACGGCATAAGCAGCTGGCCTTAAAAAACCATCTCCTGTTATTACAGTAGGAGCCGTATCGCTCCGGGATCTACAAGTGTGCTGACTACGGCATCGATGTTATGAGACCGCACTGCTTCGGCGAATCTCCACCCCAAAATCTGTTCCGTGGATCTGCCCATAAAACCCAGCATGCACGGTCTCGAAAGACACACTGGCAGCAGGGGAGCTCCGCATAAGCAGCTGGCCTAAAAGAAAATCTACTCCTGTTATTACAGTAGGAGCCGTATCGCTCCAGGATCTTCAAGTGTGCTGACTACCGCAACTGGGTAATGATACCACACTGTTTCGACGCATCTCCACACCAAGAGCTGTCATCAGTGGTTCTGCCTACAAAATCCAGCGTGAACGGTCTCGAAGGACCCACTGGCAGAAGGTCAGCACCGCATACGCAGCTGGCTTAAGAGAAAATCTACTGTTATTACAGTAGGTGCTGTATCGCTAGAGGATCTTCAAGTGTGCTGACCACCGCATCTGTGTTATGATACCACACTGCTTCGACTCATCTCCACACCAAGAGCAGTCATCAGTAGATCTCCCTACAAAAGGCAACGTGCACGGTCTCGAAGGACCCACTGGCAGCAGGGCAGCACTGCATACGCAGCTGGCCTAAAAGAAAAGTCTACTCCTGTTATCGGAGTAGGAGCCGTATCGCTCTGGGATCTTTGTGTGCTGACTACCGCATTTGAGATATGACACCACACTGCTTCGACGCATCTCCACCCCAAGAGCTGTCATCAGCAGATCTGCATGCAAAAGCCAGCGTGCACGGTCTCGAAGGACCCACTGGCAGCAGGGCAGCACCGCATGAACAGCTGGTCTAAACGAATTCTACTCCTGTTATTACAGTAAGAGCCGTATCGCTCCGGGATCTTCAAGTGTGCTGGCTACCGCATCTGGGTTATGATACCACAATGCTTCGACGCACCTCCACTCCAAGAGCTGTCATCAGTAGATCTGCCTACAAAAGGCAGCGTGCACGGTCTCGAAGGACCCACTGGCAGCAGGGCAGCACCGCATCAACAGCTGGTCTAAACGAATTCTACTCCTGTTATTACAGTAAGAGCCGTATCTCTCCGGGATCTTCAAGTGCGCTGACTACCGCATCTGGGTTATGATACCACACTGCTTGGACGCATCTCCACCCCAAGAGCTGTCATCAGTAGATCTGCGTACAAAAGCCAGCGCGCACGGTCGCGAAGGACCCACTGGCAGCAATGCAGCACGGCATACGCAGCTGGCCCGAAAGAAAATCTACTCCTTTTATTACAGTAGGAGCCGTATTGCTCCGGGATCTTCAAATGTGCTGACTACCGCATCAGTGTTATGAAACCACACTGCTTCGACGCATCTCCTCTCCAAGAGCTGTCATCAGTTGATCTGCATAAAAGAGCCACGAGCACGGTCTCGAAGGACCCACTGGCAGCAGGGCAGCACCGCATGAACAGCTGGCCTAAAAGAATTCTACTCCTGTTATTACAGTAGGAGCCGTATCGCTCCGGGATCTTCAAGTGTGCTGACTACCGCATCTGGGTTATGATACCACACTGCTTGGACGCATCTCCACCCCTAGAGCTGTCATCAGTGGTTCTGCCTACAAAAGCCAGCATGCACGGTCTCGAAGGACCCACTGGCAGAAGGACAGCACCACATACGCAGCTGGCTTAAGAGAAAATCTACTGTTATTACAGTAGGTGCTGTATCGCTAGAGGATCTTCAAGTGTGCTGACCACCGCATCTGTGTTATGATACCACACTGCTTCGACTCATGTCCACACCAAGAGCCGTCATCAGTAGATCTGCCTACAAAGGCAGCGTGCACGGTCTCGAAGGACCCACTGGCAGCAGGGCAGCACCGCATACGCAGCTGGCCTAAAAGAAATGTCTACTCCTGTTATTAGAGTAGGAGCCGTATCGCTCTGGGATCTTAGTGTGCTGACTACCGCATTTGAGTTATGACACCACACTGCTTCGAAGCATCTCCACCCCAAGAGCTGTCATCAGCAGATCTGCATAAAAAAGCCAGCGTGCACGGTCTCGAAGGACCCACTGGCAGCAATGCAGCACGGCATACACAGCTGGCCTAAAAGAAAATCTACCCCTGTTATTACAGTAGGAGCCGTATCGCTCCGGGATGTTCAAGTGTGCTGGCTACCGCACCTAGGTTATGATACAACAATGCTTCGACGCATCTCCACCCCAAGAGCTGTCATCTGTAGATCTGCCTACAAAAGCCAGAGTGCACGGTCTCGAAGGACCCACTGGCAGCAGGGCAGCACCGCATGAACAGCTGGCCTAAAAGAATTGTACTCCTGGTATTATAGTAGGAGCCGTATCGCTCCGGGATCTTCAAGTGTGCTGACTACCGCATCTGGATTATGATACCACACTGCTTGGACGCATCTCCACCCCAAGAGCTGTCATCAGTAGATCTGCGTACAAAAGCCAGCGTGCACGGTTTCGATGGACCCACTGTCAGGAGGTCAGCACCGCATACGCATTTGGCCTAAAAGAAAATCTACTTCTGTTATTACAGTAGGAGCCGTATTGCTCCGGGATCTTCAAATGTGCTGACTACCGCATCATGGTTAAGAAACCACACTGCTTCGACGCATCTCCTCCCCAAGAGTTGTTATCAGTTGATCTGCCTACAAAAGCCACGTGCAGGGTCTCGAAGGACACACTGGCAGCAAGACAGCACCGCATGAACAGCTGGCCTAAAAGAACATGTATTCCTGTTATTAAAGTAAGAGCCATATCGCTCCTTGATCTTCAAGTGTGCTGCCTACCGCATCTGGGTTATGATACCACACTGATTCGATGCATCTCGACCCCAATATCTGTTCAGTGGATCTACCTATAAAAGCCGGCGTGCACGGTCTCGAAGGACACGCTGGCAGCAAGGCAGCACCGCATGATCAGCTGGCCTAAAAGATATCCTGTTATTACATAGGAGCCAAATCGCTCCGCGATCTTCAAGAGTGCTGTGATTACATCGGAGTTATGAGACCACACTGCTTCGACGCATCTCCACCCCAAGAGCTGTCATTAGTAGATCTGCCTACAAAAGCCAGCGTGCACGGTCACGAAGAACCCACTGGCAACAAGGTAGCACGTCATACGCAGCTGGCCTAAAAGAAAATCTACTCCTGTTATTACAGTAAGAGCCGCATCGCTCCAGGATCTTCAAGTGTGCTGACTACCGCAACTGGGTTATGATACCACACTGTTTCGATGCATCTCCACCCCAAGAGCTGTAATCAGTGGTTCTGCCTACAAAAGCCAGCGTGCACGGCCTCGAAGGACCCACTGGCAGAAGGACAGCACCGCATACACAGCTGGCTTAAGAGAAAATCTACTGTTATTACAGTAGGTGCTGTATCGCTAAGGGATCTTCAAGTGTGCTGACCACCGCATCTTGGTTATGATACCACACTGCTTGGACGCAACTCCACCCCAAGAGCTGTCATCTGTAGATCTGCCTACAAAAGCCAGAGTGCACGGTCTCGAAGGACCAACTGGCAGCAGGGCAGCACCGCATGAACAGCTGGCCTAAAAGAATTGTACTCCTGTTATTATAGTAGGAGCCGTATCGCTCCGGGATCTTCAAGTGTGCTGACTACCGCATCTGGATTATGATACCACACTGCTTGGACGCATCTCCACCCCAAGAGCTGTCATCAGTAGATCTGCGTACAAAAGCCAGCGTGCACGGTTTCGATGGACCCACTGTCAGGAGGTCAGCACCGCATACGCATTTGGCCTAAAAGAAAATCTACTTCTGTTATTACAGTAGGAGCCGTATTGCTCCGGGATCTTCAAATGTGCTGACTACCGCATCATGGTTAAGAAACCACACTGCTTCGACGCATCTCCTCCCCAAGAGTTGTTATCAGTTGATCTGCCTACAAAAGCCACGTGCAGGGTCTCGAAGGACACACTGGCAGCAAGACGGCACCGCATGAACAGCTGGCCTAAAAGAACATGTATTCCTGTTATTAAAGTAAGAGCCATATCGCTCCTTGATCTTCAAGTGTGCTGCCTACCGCATCTGGGTTATGATACCACACTGATTCGATGCATCTCGACCCCAATATCTGTTCAGTGGATCTACCTATAAAAGCCGGCGTGCACGGTCTCGAAGGACACGCTGGCAGCAAGGCAGCACCGCATGATCAGCTGGCCTAAAAGATATCCTGTTATTACATAGGAGCCAAATCGCTCCGCGATCTTCAAGAGTGCTGTGATTACATCGGAGTTATGAGACCACACTGCTTCGACGCATCTCCACCCCAAGAGCTGTCATTAGTAGATCTGCCTACAAAAGCCAGCGTGCACGGTCACGAAGAACCCACTGGCAACAAGGTAGCACGTCATACGCAGCTGGCCTAAAAGAAAATCTACTCCTGTTATTACAGTAAGAGCCGCATCGCTCCAGGATCTTCAAGTGTGCTGACTACCGCAACTGGGTTATGATACCACACTGTTTCGATGCATCTCCACCCCAAGAGCTGTAATCAGTGGTTCTGCCTACAAAAGCCAGCGTGCACGGCCTCGAAGGACCCACTGGCAGAAGGACAGCACCGCATACACAGCTGGCTTAAGAGAAAATCTACTGTTATTACAGTAGGTGCTGTATCGCTAAGGGATCTTCAAGTGTGCTGACCACCGCATCTTGGTTATGATACCACACTGCTTGGACGCAACTCCACCCCAAGAGCTGTCATCAGTAGATCTGCGTACAAAAGCCAGCGTGCACGGTCTCGAAGGACCCACTGTCAGGAGGTCAGCACCGCATACGCAGCTGGCCTAAAAGAAAATCTACTCCTGTTATTACAGTAGGAGCCGTATTGCTCCGGGATCTTCAAATGTGCTGACTACCGCATCATGGTTAAGAAACCACACTGCTTCGACGCATCTCCTCCCCAAGAGTTGTTATCAGTTGATCTGCCTACAAAAGCCACGTGCACGGACCCACTGGCAGCAGGGCAGCTCCGCATAAGCAGCGGGCCTAAAAGAAAATCTACTCCTGTTATTACAGTAGGAGCCGTATCTCTCTGGGATCTTCAAGTGTGCTGACTACCGCATCTGGGTTATGATACCACACTGATTCGACGCATCTCGACCCCAAGATCTGTTCAGTCATCATCATCATCCTCAGCCTTACTACACCCACTGCAGGGCAAAGGCCTCTCCCATGTCTCTCCAATTAACCCTATCCTTTGCCAGCTGCATCCACCCTTTGCCTGCAAACTTCTTAATCTCATCCGCCCACCTAACCTTCTGCCGCCCCCTGCTACGCTTACTTTCTCTTGGAACCCACTCCGTTACCCTTAAGGACCAGCGGTTATCTTGCCTTCGCATTACATGCCCTGCCCAAGCCCATTTCTTTCTCTTGATTTCGACTAGGATGTCATTAACCCGTGTTTGTTCCCTCACCCACTCTGCCCGCTTCCGATCTCTTAACGTTACACCTATCATTTTTCTTTCCATGGCTCGCTGCGTTGTCCTTAACCTAAGCTGAACTCTTTTCGTTAGCCTCCACGTTTCTGCCCCGTAGGTGAGTACCGGTAAGATTATGCTGTTGTACACTTTCCTCTTGAGGGAAATTGGTAAACTGCCACTCATGATCTGCGAGAATTTGCCATATGCGCTCCAGCCCATTCTTATCCTTCTAGTTATCTCCCTCTCATGATCTGGATCAGCTGTCACTACCTGCCCTAAGTAGACGTATTCCGGCACAATTTCTAGGCTCAAGCTGCCAGTTGTGAACTGTTGTTCCCTTGCTAGGCTGTTGAACATTACCTTGGTTTTCTGCATGTTAATTTTTAGGCCCAACGATCTGCTCTGCCTGTCTAACTCGTTGATCATGATTTGCAGTTCACCTCCTGAGTGTCTCAGCAAGGCAGTGTCATCAGCAAATCGCAGATTATTTAGGTATTCTCCATTAATTCTTATTCCCAACTGTTCCCAATTCAGGCTTCGAAATACCTCCTGCAAACATGCGGTGAACAGCATTGGCGAGATCGTGTCTCCTTGCCTGACGCCCTTCCTTATTGGAATTTTATTGCTGACTTTATGGAGGACTATAGTAGCTGTGCAGTTGCTATATATATCTTCCAGTATTTTGTCATAAGGCTCTTCTACCCCCTGATTACGCAATGCCTGTATGACTGCTGAGGTTTCCACTGAGTCGAATGCTTTCTCGTAATCAATGAAAGCTATATATAGAGGTTGGTTATATTCTGCGCATTTCTCTATCACCTGATTGATAGTGTGTATATGATCTATTGTGGAATATCCTTTACGAAAGCCTGCCTGATCATTTGGTTGATTAAAGTCTAACGTTGCCCTGACTCTATTAGCGATTACCTTAGTAAATACTTTGTAGGCAACGGATAGTAAGCTGATCGGCCTGTAATTTTTCAAGTCCTTGGCGTCTCCCTTCTTATGAATTAAGATAATGTTTACATTCTTCCAAGCTTCTGGTACAGTTGAGGTCATAAGGCATTGCGTATACAGGGTGGCTAGTTTTTCTAGCACGATGTCCCCTCCATCCTTCAACAGATCTGCTGTTACCTGATCCTCCCCAGCTGCTTTTCCCCTTTTCATTGCTTCTAAGGCTTTCTTTACTTCATCTTTCGTTACTGGCGGGATGACGCATTGCTGTGCACTGCTGTCTTTCTCATTAGCGCTCTGATTACATTGGCTACTGTACAGGTCTGTGTAGAACTCTTCGGCTACGTTAACTATGTTATCCATATTGCTAATGACATTGCCCTGCTTGTCTCTAAATGCATACATCTGGTTTTTACCTATGCCTAGTTTCCTCTTCACTGTTTTTGGCTACCTCCGTTCTTTATAGCATGCTCGATTCTCTCCATATTAAACTTCCTAATGTCGGCTACCTTGCGCTTATTTATTAACTTTGATAGCTCCGTTAGTTGTATTCTATCGGTAGTGTTAGATGCCTTCATGTTTTGGCGCTTCTTAATCAGATCTTTCGTCACCTGAGATAGCTTCCCGGTATCTTTTCGAACTGTCCTACCGCCTACTTCTACTGCGCACTCCGTAATTATTGATGTCAGGTTATCGTGCATTGAATGAACATCAAGATCATCTTCCTCAGTTAAAGCCGAATATCTGTTTTGCAGCGCTATGCTAAACTCCTGTGCTTTCCCTCTTACGGCTAACTCGTTAATGGTCTTCTTCTTCGCTAGCTTCTTTCGTTCCCTCTTCAAGTCTAAGCTAATTCTAGACCTTACCATTCTATGGTCGCTGCAACGCACCCTTCCGAGGAGGACGGCCACATCCTGAATGGTGCCAGGTTTAGCGCATAGTATGAAGTCGATTTCATTTTTAATCTCACCATTGGGGCTCTTCCAGGTCCACTTCCTGTTTTCTCGTTTGCGGAAGAAGGTATTCATGATCCGTAAATTATTTCTATCCGCGAATTCAACTAATAACTCTCCCCTGCTATTTCTAGAGCCTATCCCATAGTCACCTACCGCGTGGTCGTCAGCCTGCTTCTTGCCCACCTTCGCATTGAAGTCGCCCATCAGTACAGTGTACTGCGATTTTGCTTTATTCATTGCTGATGATTCTACGTCCTCATATAAGCTTTCAACGGTCTGGTCATCATGGCTGGGTGTGGGTGCGTAGGCCTGCACCACTTTCAGCTTGTACCTCCTATTCAGCCTAATTACTATAGCTGCTACCCTCTCGTTAATACTGTAGAACTCCTCTACGTTGCCAGCTATATCCTTATTAATGAGAAAACCCACACCTAGTTCTCGTCTATCCTCTAACCCGCGATAGCACAATATGTGTCCGTCCTTTAGTACTGTATACGCCTCACCTGTCCTCCTAACTTCGCTAAGCCCTATCACATCCCATTTAATTCCCGCTAGTTCCTCAAACAGCACTGCTAGGCTAGCCTCACTAGCTAAAGTTCTAGCGTTAAACGTTGCCAGGTTCAGATTCCAGCGCTAGTTCCTCAAACAGCACTGCTAGGCTAGCCTCACTAGCTAAAGTTCAAGCGTTAAACGTTGCCAGGTTCAGATTCCAGCAAGGCAGCACCGCATGATCAGCTGGCCTAAAAGATATCCTGTTATTTCATAGAAGACAAATCGCTCCGCGATCTTCAAGAGTGCTGTTATTACATCGGAGTTATGAGACCACACTGCTTCAACGCATCTCCACCCCAAGAGCTGTCATCAGTAGATCTGCCTACAAAAGCCAGCGTGCACGGTCACGAAGAACCCACTGGCAACAAGGTAGCACGGCATACGCAGCTGGCGTAAAAGAAAATCTACTCCTGTTATTACAGTAGGAGCCGCATCGCTCCAGGATCTTCAAGTGTGCTGACAACCGCAACTGGGTTATGATACCACACTGTTTCGACGCATCTCCACCCCAAGAGCTGTCATCAGTGGTTCTGCCTACGAAAGGCAGCGTGCACGGTCTCGAAGGACCCACTGGCAGCAGGGCAGCACCGCATGAACAGCTGGTCTAAACGAATTCTACTCCTGTTATTACAGTAAGAGCCATATCTCTCCGGGATCTTCAAGAGGGCTGACTACCGCATCTGGGTTATGATACCACACTGCTTGGACGCATCTCCACCCCAAGAGCTGTCATCAGTAGATCTGCGTACAAAAGCCAGCGCGCACGGTCGCGAAGGACCCACTGGCAGGAGGTCAGCACCGCATACGCAGCTGGCCTAAAAGAAAATCTACTCCTGTTATTACAGTAGGAGCCGTATTGCTCCGGGATCTTCAAATGTGCTGACTACCGCATCAGGGTTAAAAAACCACACTGCTTCGACACATCTCCTCCCCAAGAGTTGTTATCAGTTTATCTGCCTACAAAAGCCACGTGCACGGTATCGAAGGACACACTGGCAGCAAGGCAGCACCGCATGAATAGCTGGCCTAAAAGAACATGTATTCCTGTTATATAAAGTAAGAGCCATATCGCTCCTTGATCTTCAAGTGTGCTGACTACCGCATCTGGGTTATGATACCACACTGATTCGATGCATCTCGACCCCAATATCTGTTCAGTGGATCTGCCTATAAAAGCCAGCGTGCACGGTCTCGAAGGACACGCTGGCAGCAAGGCAGCACCGCATAATCAGCTGGCCTAAAAGAAATCCTGTTATTACATAGGAGCCAAATCGCTCCGCGATCTTCAAGAGTGCTGTTATTACATCGGAGTTATGAGACCACACTGCTTCGACGAATCTCCACCCCAAGAGATGCCATCAGCAGATCTGCATACAAAAGCCAGCGTGCACGGTCTCGAAGGACCCACTGGCAGCAGGGCAGCTCCGCATAAGCAGCGGGCCTAAACGAAAATCTACTCCTGTTATTACAGTAGGAGCCGTATCGCTCCGGGATCTTCAAGTGTGCTGACTACCGCATCTGGGTTATGATACCACACTGATTCGACGCATCTCGGCCCCAAGATCTGTTCAGTGGGTCTGTCTATAAAAGCCAGCGTGCACGGTGTCGAAGGACACACTGGCAGCAGGACAGCGCCGCATGAACAGCTGGCCTAAAAGATATTCTGTTATTACATAGGAGCCATATCGCTCCGGGATCTTCAAGAGTGCAGGACTACCGCATCTGGGTTATGATAACACAGTGATTCGACGCATCTCCACCCCAAGAGCTGTCATCAGTAGATCTGCCTTCAAAAGCCAGCGTGCACGGTCACGAAGAACCCACTGGCAACAAGGCAGCACGGCATGCGCAGCTGGCCTAAAAGAAAATCATCTGTTTTTACAGTAGGAGCAGTATCGCTCCGGGATCTGCAAGTGTGCTGACTACCGCATCAGGGTTAAGAAACTATACTGCTTCGATGCATCTCCACCCCAAGAGCTGTGATCAGTAGATCTGCCTACAAAAGCCAGCGTGCACGTTGTCGAAGGACACACTGGCAGCAGGAGAGCACCGCATGAACAGTTGGCCTAAAAGAACACCTATTCCTGTTATTACAGTAGGAGCCATATCGCTCCGGGATCTAGAAGTGTGCTGACTACCGCATCTGGGTTATGATACCACACTGATTCGACGCATCTCGACCCCAAGATCTGTTCAGTAGATCTGCCTATAAAAGCCAGCGTGCACGGTGTCGAAGGACACACTTGCAGCAGGGCAGCACCGCATGATCAGCTGGCCTAAAAGATATCCTATTATAACATAGGAGCCATATCGCTCCAGGATCTTGAAGACTGCAGGACTACCGCATCTGGGTTGTCATAACACACTGCTTCGACGCATCTCCACCCCAAGAGCTGTCATCAGTAGATCTGCGTACAAAAGGCAGCGTGCACGGTCACGAAGAACCCACTGGCAACAGGGCAGCACGGCATATGCAGCTGGCCTTAAAAAACCATCTCCTGTTATTATAGTAGGAGCCGTATCGCTCCGGGATCTACAAGTGTGCTGACTACGGCATCGATGTTATGAGACCGCACTGCTTCGGCGCATCTCCACCCCAAAATCTGTTCCGTGGATCTGCCCATAAAAGCCAGCATGCACGGTCTCGAAAGACACACTGGCAGCAGGGGAGCTCCGCATAAGCAGCTGGCCTAAAAGAAAATCTACTCCTGTTATTACAGTAGGAGCCGTATCGCTCCAGGATCTGCAAGTGTGCTGACTACCGCAACTGGGTAATGATACCACACTGTTTCGACGCATCTCCACCCCAAGAGCTGTCATCAGTGGTTCTGCCTACAAAAGCCAGCGTGAACGGTCTCGAAGGACCCACTGGCAGAAGGACAGCTCCGCATACGCAGCTGGCTTAAGAGAAAATCTACTGTTATTACAGTAGGTGCTGTATCGCAAGAGGATCTTCAAGTGTGCTGACCACCGCATCTGTGTTATGATACCACACTGCTTCGACTCATCTCCACACCAAGAGCCGTCATCAGTAGATCTGCCTACAAAAGGCAGCGTGCACGGTCTCGAAGGGCCCACTGGCAGCAGGGCAGCACCGCATACGCAGCTGGCCTAAAAGAAATGTCTACTCCTGTTATTAGAGTAGGAGCCGTATCGCTCTGGGATCTTAGTGTGCTGACTACCGCATTTGAGTTATGACACCACACTGCTTCGAAGCATCTCCACCCCAAGAGCTGTCATCAGTAGATCTGCCTACAAAAGGCAGCGTGCACGGTCTCGAAGGACCCACTGGCAGCAGGGCAGCACCGCATCAACAGCTGGTCTAAACGAATTCTACTCCTGTTATTACAGTAAGAGCCGTATCTCTCCGGGATCTTCAAGTGCGCTGACTACCGCATCTGGGTTATGATACCACACTGCTTGGACGCATCTCCACCCCAAGAGCTGTCATCAGTAGATCTGCGTACAAAAGCCAGCGCGCACGGTCGCGAAGGACCCACTGGCAGCAATGCAGCTCGGCATACGCAGCTGGCCCGAAAGAAAATCTACTCCTTTTATTACAGTAGGAGCCGTATTGCTCCGGGATCTTCAAATGTGCTGACTACCGCATCAGTGTTATGAAACCAAACTGCTTCGACGCATCTCCTCTCCAAGAGCTGTCATCAGTTTATCTGCATAAAAGAGCCACGAGCACGGTCTCGAAGGACCCACTGGCAGCAGGGCAGCACCGCATGAACAGCTGGCCTAAAAGAATTCTACTCCTGTTATTACAGTAGGAGCCGTATCGCTCCGGGATCTTCAAGTGTGCTGACTACCGCATCTGGGTTATGATACCACACTGCTTGGACGCATCTCCACCCCAAGAGCTGTCATCAGTGGTTCTGCCTACAAAAGCCAGCATGCACGGTCTCGAAGGACCCACTGGCAGAAGGACAGCACCACATACGCAGCTGGCTTAAGAGAAAATCTACTGTTATTACAGTAGGTGCTGTATCGCTATAAGATCTTCAAGTGTGCTGACCACCGCATCTGTGTTATGATACCACACTGCTTCGACTCATGTCCACACCAAGAGCCGTCATCAGTAGATCTGCCTACAAAGGCAGCGTGCACGGTCTCGAAGGACCCACTGGCAGCAGGGCAGCACCGCATACGCCGCTGGCCTAAAAGAAATGTCTACTCCTGTTATTAGAGTAGGAGCCGTATCGCTCTGGGATCTTAGTGTGCTGACTACCGCATTTGAGTTATGACACCACACTGCTTCGAAGCATCTCCACCCCAAGAGCTGTCATCAGCAGATCTGCATAAAAAAGCCAGCGTGCACGGTCTCGAAGGACCCACTGGCAGCAATGCAGCACGGCATACGCAGCTGGCCTAAAAGAAAATCTACCCCTGTTATTACAGTAGGAGCCCTATCGCTCCGGGATGTTCAAGTGTGCTGGCTACCGCACCTGGGTTATGATACAACAATGCTTCGACGCATCTCCACCCCAAGAGCTGTCATCTGTAGATCTGCCTACAAAAGCCAGAGTGCACGGTCTCGAAGGACCCACTGGCAGCAGGGCAGCACCGCATGAACAGCTGGCCTAAAAGAATTGTACTCCTGTTATTATAGTAGGAGCCGTATCGCTCCGGGATCTTCAAGTGTGCTGACTACCGCATCTGGATTATGATACCACACTGCTTGGACGCATCTCCACCCCAAGAGCTGTCATCAGTAGATCTGCGTACAAAAGCCAGCGTGCACGGTTTCGATGGACCCACTGTCAGGAGGTCAGCACCGCATACGCATTTGGCCTAAAAGAAAATCTACTTCTGTTATTACAGTAGGAGCCGTATTGCTCCGGGATCTTCAAATGTGCTGACTACCGCATCATGGTTAAGAAACCACACTGCTTCGACGCATCTCCTCCCCAAGAGTTGTTATCAGTTGATCTGCCTACAAAAGCCACGTGCAGGGTCTCGAAGGACACACTGGCAGCAAGACAGCACCGCATGAACAGCTGGCCTAAAAGAACATGTATTCCTGTTATTAAAGTAAGAGCCATATCGCTCCTTGATCTTCAAGTGTGCTGCCTACCGCATCTGGGTTATGATACCACACTGATTCGATGCATCTCGACCCCAATATCTGTTCAGTGGATCTACCTATAAAAGCCGGCGTGCACGGTCTCGAAGGACACGCTGGCAGCAAGGCAGCACCGCATGATCAGCTGGCCTAAAAGATATCCTGTTATTACATAGGAGCCAAATCGCTCCGCGATCTTCAAGAGTGCTGTTATTACATCAGAGTTATGAGACCACACTGCTTAGACGCGTCTCCACCCCAAGAGCTGTCATTAGTAGATCATCCTACAAAAGCCAGCGTGCACGGTCACGAAGAACCCACTGGCAACAAGGTAGCACGTCATACGCAGCTGGCCTAAAAGAAAATCTACTCCTGTTATTACAGTAAGAGCCGCATCGCTCCAGGATCTTCAAGTGTGCTGACTACCGCAACTGGGTTATGATACCACACTGTTTCGATGCATCTCCACCCCAAGAGCTGTAATCAGTGGTTCTGCCTACAAAAGCCAGCGTGCACGGCCTCGAAGGACCCACTGGCAGAAGGACAGCACCGCATACACAGCTGGCTTAAGAGAAAATCTACTGTTATTACAGTAGGTGCTGTATCGCTAAGGGATCTTCAAGTGTGCTGACCACCGCATCTGGGTTATGATACCACACTGCTTGGACGCAACTCCACCCCAAGAGCTGTCATCAGTAGATCTGCGTACAAAAGCCAGCGTGCACGGTCTCGAAGGACCCACTGTCAGGAGGTCAGCACCGCATACGCAGCTGGCCTAAAAGAAAATCTACTCCTGTTATTACAGTAGGAGCCGTATTGCTTCGGGATCTTCAAATGTGCTGACTACCGCATCATGGTTAAGAAACCACACTGCTTCGACGCATCTCCTCCCCAAGAGTTGTTATCAGTTGATCTGCCTACAAAAGCCACGTGCACGGACCCACTGGCAGCAGGGCAGCTCCGCATAAGCAGCGGGCCTAAAAGAAAATCTACTCCTGTTATTACAGTAGGAGCCGTATCTCTCTGGGATCTTCAAGTATGCTGACTACCGCATCTGGGTTATGATACCACACTGATTCGACGCATCTCGACCCCAAGATCTGTTCAGTCATCATCATCATCATCAGCCTTACTACACCCACTGCAGGGCAAAGGCCTCTCCCATGTCTCTCCAATTAACCCTATCCTTTGCCAGCTGCATCCACCCTTTGCCTGCAAACTTCTTAATCTCATCCGCCCACCTAACCTTCTGCCGCCCCCTGCTACGCTTACTTTCTCTTGGAACCCACTCCGTTACCCTTAAGGACCAGCGGTTATCTTGCCTTCGCATTACATGCCCTGCCCAAGCCCATTTCTTTCTCTTGATTTCGACTAGGATGTCATTAACCCATGTTTGTTCCCTCACCCACTCTGCCCGCTTCCGATCTCTTAACGTTACACCTATCATTTTTCTTTCCATGGCTCGCTGCGTTGTCCTTAACCTAAGCTGAACTCTTTTCGTTAGCCTCCACGTTTCTGCCCCGTAGGTGAGTACCGGTAAGATTATGCTGTTGTACACTTTCCTCTTGAGGGAAATTGGTAAACTGCCACTCATGATCTGCGAGAATTTGCCATATGCGCTCCAGCCCATTCTTATCCTTCTAGTTATCTCCCTCTCATGATCTGGATCAGCTGTCACTACCTGCCCTAAGTAGACGTATTCCGGCACAATTTCTAGGCTCAAGCTGCCAGTTGTGAACTGTTGTTCCCTTGCTAGGCTGTTGAACATTACCTTGGTTTTCTGCATGTTAATTTTTAGACCCAACGATCTGCTCTGCCTGTCTAACTCGTTGATCATGATTTGCAGTTCACCTCCTGAGTGACTCAGCAAGGCAATGTCATCAGCAAATCGCAGATTATTTAGGTATTCTCCATTAATTCTTATTCCCAACTGTTCCCAATTCAGGCTTCGAAATACCTCCTGCAAACATGCGGTGAACAGCATTGGCGAGATCGTGTCTCCTTGCCTGACGCCCTTCCTTATTGGAATTTTATTGCTGACTTTATGGAGGACTATAGTAGCTGTGCAGTTGCTATATATATCTTCCAGTATTTTGACATAAGGCTTTTCTACCCGCTGATTACGCAATGCCTGTATGACTGCTGAGGTTTCCACTGAGTCGAATGCTTTCTCGTAATCAATGAATGCTATATATAGAGGTTGGTTATATTCTGCGCATTTCTCTATCACCTGATTGATAGTGTGTATATGATCTATTGTGGAATATCTTTTACGAAAGCCTGCCTGATCATTTGGTTGATTAAAGTCTAACGTTGCCCTGACTCTATTAGCGATTACCTTAGTAAATACTTTGTAGGCAACGGATAGTAAGCTGATCGGCCTGTAATTTTTCAAGTCCTTGGCGTCTCCCTTCTTATGAATTAAGATAATGTTTACATTCTTCCAAGCTTCTGGTACAGTTGAGGTCATAAGGCATTGCGTATACAGGGTGGCTAGTTTTTCTAGCACGATGTCCCCTCCATCCTTCAACAGATCTGCTGTTACCTGATCCTCCCCAGCTGCTTTTCCCCTTTTCATTGCTTCTAAGGCTTTCTTTACTTCATCTTTCGTTACTGGCGGGATGACGCATTGCTGTGCACTGCTGTCTTTCTCATTAGCGCTCTGATTACATTGGCTACTGTACAGGTCTGTGTAGAACTCTTCGGCTACGTTAACTATGTTATCCATATTGCTAACGACATTGCCCTGCTTGTCTCTAAATGCATACATCTGGTTTTTACCTATGCCTAGTTTCCTCTTCACTGTTTTTTGGCTACCTCCGTTCTTTATAGCATGCTCGATTCTCTCCATATTAAACTTCCTAATGTCGGCTACCTTGCGCTTATTTATTAACTTTGATAGCTCCGTTAGTTCTATTCTATCGGTAGTGTTATATGCCTTCATGTTTTGGCGCTTCTTAATCAGATCTTTCGTCACCTGAGATAGCTTCCCGGTATCTTTTAGAACTGTCCTACCGCCTACTTCTACTGCGCACTCCGTAATTATTGATGTCAGGTTATCGTGCATTGAATGAACATCAAGATCATCTTCCTCAGTTAAAGCCGAATATCTGTTTTGCAGCGCTATGCTAAACTCCTGTGCTTTCCCTCTTACGGCTAACTCGTTAATGGTCTTCTTCGCTAGCTTCTTTCGTTCCCTCTTCAAGTCTAAGCTAATTCTACACCTTACCATTCTATGGTCGCTGCAACGCACCCTTCCGAGGAGGACGGCCACATCCTGAATGATGCCAGGTTTAGCGCATAGTATGAAGTCGATTTCATTTTTAATCTCACCATTGGGGCTCTTCCAGGTCCATTTCCTGTTTTCTCGTTTGCGGAAGAAGGTATTCATGGTCCGTAAATTATTTCTATCCGCGAATTCAACTAATAACTCTCCCCTGCTATTTCTAGAGCCTATCCCATAGTCACCTACCGCGTGGTCGTCAGCCTGCTTCTTGCCCACCTTCGCATTGAAGTCGCCCATCAGTACAGTGTACTGCGATTTTGCTTTATTCATTGCTGATGATTCTACGTCCTCATATAAGCTTTCAACGGTCTGGTCATCATGGCTGGGTGTGGGTGCGTAGGCCTGCACCACTTTCAGCTTGTACCTCCTATTCAGCCTAATTACTATAGCTGCTACCCTCTCGTTAATACTGTAGAAATCCTCTACGTTGCCAGCTATATCCTTATTAATGAGGAAACCCACACCTAGTTCTCGTCTATCCTCTAACCCGCGATAGCACAATATGTGTCCGTCCTTTAGTACTGTATACGCCTCACCTGTCCTCCTAACTTCGCTAAGCCCTATCACATCCCATTTAATTCCCGCTAGTTCCTCAAACAGCACTGCTAGGCTAGCCTCACTAGCTAAAGTTCTAGCGTTAAACGTTGCCAGGTTCAGATTCCAGCGCTAGTTCCTCAAACAGCACTGCTAGGCTAGCCTCACTAGCTAAAGTTCAAGCGTTAAACGTTGCCAGGTTCAGATTCCAGCAAGGCAGCACCGCATGATCAGCTGGCCTAAAAGATATCCTGTTATTGCATAGGAGCCAAATCGCTCCGCGATCTTCAAGAGTGCTGTTATTACATCGGAGTTACGAGACCACACTGCTTCGACGCATCTCCACCCCAAGAGCTGTCATCAGTAGATCTGCCTACAAAAGCCAGCGTGCACGGTCACGAAGAACCCACTGGCAACAAGGTAGCACAGCATACGCAGCTGGCGTAAAAGAAAATCTACTCCTGTTATTACAGTAGGAGCCGCATCGCTCCAGGATCTTCAAGTGTGCTGACAACCGCAACTGAGTTATGATACCACACTGTTTCGACGCATCGCCACCCCAAGAGCTGTCATCAGTGGTTCTGCCTACAAAAGCCAGCGTGCACGGCCTCGAAGGACCCACTGGCAGAAGGACAGCAGCGCATACGCAGCTGGCTTAAGATAAAATCTACTGTTATTACAGTATGTGCTGTATCGCTAAGGGATCTTCAAGTGTGCTGACCACCGCATCTGTGTTATGATACCACACTGCTTCGACTCATCTCCACTCCCAGAGCCGTCATCAGTAGATCTTCCTACAAAAGCCAGCGTGCACGGTCTCGAAGGACCCACTTGCAGCAGGGCAGCACCGCATACGCAGCTGGCCTAAAAGAAAAGTCTACTCCTGCTATTAGAGTAGGAGCCGTATCGCTCTGGGATCTTAGTGTGCTGACTACCGCATTTGAGTTATGACACCACTATGCTTCGACGAATCTCCACCCCAAGAGCTGCCATCAGCAGATCTGCATACAAAAGCCAGCATGCACGGTCTCGAAGGACCCACTGGCAGCAGGGCAGCTCCGCATAAGCAGCGGGCCTAAAAGAAAATCTACTCTTGTTATTACAGTAGGAGCCGTATCGCTCCGGGATCTTCAAGTGTGCTGGCTACCGCATCTGGGTTATGATACCACAATGCTTCGACGCATCTCCACCCCAAGAGCTGTCATCATTAGATCTGCCTACAAAAGCCAGCGCGCACGGTCTCGAAGGACCCACTGGCAGCAGGGCAGCACCGCATGAACAGCTGGCCTAAACGAATTCTACTCCTGTTATTACAGTAGGAGCCGTATCTCTACGGGATCTTCAAGCGTGCTGACTACCGCATCTGGGTTATGATACCACACTGCTTGGACGCATCTCCACCCCAAGAACTCTCATCAGTAGATCTGCGTACAAAAGCCAGCGCGCACGGTCGCGAAGGACCCACTGGCAGCAATGCAGCACGGCATACGCAGCTGGCCCGAAAGAAAATCTTCTCCTGTTATTACAGTAGGAGCCGTATTGCTCCGGGATCTTCAAATGAGCTGACTACCGCATCAGTGTTAAGAAACCACACTGCTTCGACGCATATCCTCTCCAAGAGCTGTCATCAGTTGATCTGCATAAAAAAGCCACGTGCACGGTCTCGAAGGACCCACCGGCAGCAGGGCAGCACCGCTTGAACAGCTGGCCTTAAAGAATTCTACTCCTGTTATTACAGTAGGAGCCGTATCGCTCCGGGATCTTCATGTGTGCTGACTACCGCATCTGGGTTATGATACCACACTGCTTGGACGCATCTCCACCTCAAGAGCTGTCATCAGCAGATCAGCATACAAAAGCCAGCGTGCACGGTCTCGAAGGACCCACTGGCAGCAATGCAGCACGGCATACGCAGCTGGCCTAAAAGAAAATCTACCGCTGTTATTACAGTAGGAGCCGTATCGCTCCGGGATCTTCAAGTGTGCTGACTACCGCATCTGGAATATGATACCACATTGGTTGGACGCATCTCCATCCCAAAACTGTCATCAGTAGATCTGCGTACAAAAGCCAGCGTGCACGGTCTCGAAGGACCCACTGTCAGGAGGTCAGCACCGCATACGCAGCCGGCCTAAAAGAAAATCTACTCCTGTTATTACAGTAGGAGCCGTATTGCTCCGGGATCTTCAAATGTGCTGACTACCGCATCATGGTTAAGAAACCACACTGCTTCGAAGCATCTCCTCCCCAAGAGTTGTTATCAGTTGATCTGCCTACAAAAGCCACGTGCACGGTCTCGAAGGACACACTGGCAGCAAGACAGCACCACATGAACAGCTTGCCTAAAAGAACATGTATTCCTGTTATTAAAGTAAGAGGCATATCGCTCCTTGATCTTCAAGTGTGCTGACTACCGCATCTGGGTTATGATACCACACTGATTCGATGCATCTCGACCCCAATATCTGTTCAGTGGATCTACCTATAAAAGCCAGCGTGCACGGTCTCGAAGGACACGCTGGCAGCAAGGCAGCACCGCATGATCAGCTGGCCTAAAAGATATCCTGTTATTACATAGGAGCCAAATCGCTCCGCGATCTTCAAGAGTGCTGTTATTACATCGGAGTTATGAGACCACACTGCTTCGACGCATCTCCACCCCAAGAGCTGTCATTAGTAGATCTGCCTACAAAAGCCTGCGTGCACGGTCACGAAGAACCCACTGGCAACAAGGTAGCACGGCATACGCAGCTGGCCTAAAAGAAAATCTACTCCTGTTATTACAGTAGGAGCCGCATCGCTCCAGGATCTTCAAGTGTGCTGACTACCGCAACTGGGTTATGATACCACACTGTTTCGACGCATCTCCACCCCAAGAGCTGTCATCAGTGGTTCTGCCGAGAAAAGCCAGCGTGCACGGCCTCGAAGGGCCCACTGGCAGAAGGACAGCACCGCATACGCAGCTGGCTTAAGAGAAAATCTACTGTTATTACAGTAGGTGCTGTATCGCTAAGGGATCTTCAAGTGTGCTGACCACCGCATCTGTGTTATGATACCACACTGCTTCGACGCATCTCCACTCCCAGAGCCGTCATCAGTAGATCTTCCTACAAAAGCCAGCGTGCACGGTCTCGAAGGACCCACTGGCAGAAGGGCAGCACCGCATACGCAGCTGGCCTAAAAGAAAAGTCTACTCCTGCTATTAGAGTAGGAGCCGTATCGCTCTGGGATCTTAGTGTGCTGACTACCGCATTTTGAGTTATGACACCAGACTGCTTCGACGAATCTCCACCCCAAGAGCTGCCATCAGCAGATCTGCGTACAAAAGCCAGCGCGCACGGTCTCGAAGGACCCACTGGCAGCAGGGCAGCACCGCATGAACAGCTGGCCTAAACGAATTCTACTCCTGTTATTACAGTAGGAGCCGTATCTCTCCGGGATCTTCAAGTGTTCTGACTACCGCATCTGGGTTATGATACCACACTGATTCGACGCATCTCGACCCCAAGATCTGTTCAGTGGATCTGTCTATAAAAGCCAGCGTGCACGGTGTCGAAGGACACACTGGCAGCAGGACAGCGCCGCATGAACAGCTGGCCTAAAAGATATTCTGTTATTACATAGGAGCCATATCGCTCCGGGATCTTCAAGAGTACAGGACTACCGCATCTGGGTTATGATAACACACTGCTTCGACGCATCTCCACCCCAAGAGCTGTCATCAGTAGATCTGCCTTCAAAAGCCAGCGTGCACAGTCACGAAGAACCCACTGGCAACAAGGCAGCACGGCATACGCAGCTGGCCTAAAAGAGAATCATCTCCTGTTATTACAGTATGAGCCGTATCGCTCCGGGATCTACAAGTGTGCTGACTACGGCATCGGGGTTATGAGACCGCACTGCTTCGGCGCATCTCCACCCCAAGATCTGTTCCGTGGATCTGCCCATAAAAGCCAGCATGCACGGTCTCGAAAGACACACTGGCAGCAGGGCAGCTCCGCATAAGCAGCTGGCCTAAAAGAAAATCTACTCCTGTTATTTCAGTAGGTGCCGTATCGCTCCAGGATCTTCAAGTGTGCTGACTACCGCAACTGGGTAATGATACCACACTGTTTCGACGCATCTACACCCCAAGAGCTGTCATCAGTGGTTCTGCCTACAAAAGCCAACGTGCACGGTCTCGAAGGACCCACTGGCAGAAGGACAGCACCGTATACGCAGCTGGCTTAAGAGAAAATCTACTGTTATTACAGTAGGTGCTGTATCGCTAGAGGATCTTCAAGTGTGCTGACCACCGCATCTGTGTTATGATACCACACTGCTTCGACTCATCTCCACACCAAGAGCCGTCATCAGTAGATCTGCCTACAAAAGGCAGCGTGCACGGTCTCGAAGGACCCACTGGCAGCAGGGCAGCACCGCATACGCAGCTGGCCTAAAAGAAATGTCTACTCCTGTTATTAGAGTAGGAGCCGTATCGCTCTGTGATCTTAGTGTGCTGAATACCGCATTTGAGTTATGACACCACACTGCTTCGAAGCATCTCCACCCTAAGAGCTGTCATCAGCAGATCTGCACACAAAAGCCAGCGTGCACGGTCTCGAAGGACACACTGGCAGCAGGGCAGCTCCGCATAAGCAGCGGGCCTAAAAGAAAATCTACTCCTGTTATTACAGTAGGAGCCGTATTGCTCCGGGATCATCAAATCTCCTGACTACCGCATCAGTGTTAAGAAACCACACTGCTTCGACGCATCTCCTCTCCAAGAGCTGTCATCAGTTGATCTGCATAAAAAAGCCACGTGCACGGTCTCGAAGGACCCACTGGCAGCAGGGCAGCACCGCATGAACAGCTGGCCTAAAAGAATTCTACTCCTGTTATTACAGTAGGAGCCGTATCGCTCCGGGATCTTCAAGTGTGCTGACTACCGCTTCTGGGTTATGATACCACAATGCTTGGACGCATCTCCACCCCAAGAACTGTCATCAGCAGATCAGCATACAAAAGCCAGCGTGCACGGTATCGAAGGACCCACTGGCAGCAATGCAGCACGGCATACGCAGCTGGCCTAAAAGAAAATCTACCCCTGTTATTACAGTGGGAGCCGTATCGCTCCGGGATGTTCAAGTGTGCTGGCTACCGCACCTGGGTTATGATATAACAATGCTTCGACGCATCTCCACCCCAAGAGCTGTCATTTGTAGATCTGCCTACAAAAGCCAGCGTGCACGGTCACAAAGAACCCACTGGCAACAAGGCAGCACGGCATACGCAGCTGGCCTAAAAGAAAATCTACTCCTGTTATTACAGTAGGAGCCGTATTGCTCCGGGATCTTCAAATGTGCTGACTACCGCATCATGGTTAAGAAACCACACTGCTTCGACGCATCTCCACCCCAAGAGCTGTCATTAGTAGATCTGCCTACAAAAGCCAGCATGCACGGTCATAAAGAACCCACTGGCAACAAGGTAGCACGGCATACGCAGCTGGCCTAAAAGAAAATCTACTCCTGTTATTACAGTAGGAGCCGTATCGCTCTGGGATCTTAGTGTGCTGACTACCGCATTTGAGTTATGACACCACACTGCTTCGACGCATCTCCACCCCAAGAGCTGTCATCAGCAGATCTACATACAAAAGCCAGCGTGCACGGTCTCGAAGGACCGACTGGCAGCAGGGCAGCTCCGCATAAGCAGCGGGCCTAAAAGAAAATCTACACCTGTTATTACAGTAGGAGCCGTATCGCTCCGGGATCTTCAAGAGTGCTGGCTACCGCATCTGGGTTATGATACCACAATGCTTCGACGCACCTCCACCCCAAGAGCTGTCATCAGTAGATCTGCCTACAAAAGGCAGCGTGCACGGTCTCGAAGGACCCACTGGCAGCAGGGCAGCACCGCATGAAGAGCTGGTCTAAACGAATTCTACTCCTGTTATTACAGTAAGAGCCATATCTCTCCGGGATCTTCAAGAGGGCTGACTACCGCATCTGGGTTATGATACCACACTGCTTGGACGCATCTCCACCCCAAGAGCGGTCATCAGTAGATCTGCGTACAAAAGCCAGCGCGAACGGTCGCGAAGGACCCACTGGCAGCAATGCAGAAGGGCATACGAAGCTGGCCCGAAAGAAAATCTACTCCTGTTTTTACAGTAGGAGCCGTATTACTCCGGGATCTTCAAATGTGCTGACTACCGCATCAGTGTTAAGAAACCACACTGCTTCGACGCATCTCCTCTAAAAGAGCTGTCATGCATAAAAAAGCCACGTGCACGTTCTCTAAGGACCCACTGGCAGCAGGGTAGCACCGCATGAACAGCTGGCCTAAAAGAATTCTACTCCTGTTATTACAGTAGGAGCCGTATCGCTCCGGGATCTTCATGTGTGCTGACTACCGCATCTGGCTTAGGATACCACACTGCTTGGACGCATCTCCACCTCAAGAGCTGTCATCAGCAGATCAGCATACAAAAGCCAGCGTGCACGGACTCGAAGGACCCACTGGCAGCAATGCAGCACGGCATACGCAGCTGGCCTAAAAGAAAATCTACCGCTGTTATTACAGTAGGAGCCGTATCGCTCCGGGATGTTCAAGTGTGCTGGCTACTGCACCTGGGTTATGATACAACAATGCTTCGACGCATCTCCATCCCAAGAGCTATCATCTGTAGATCTGCCTACAAAAGCCAGAGTGCACGGTCTCGAAGGACCCACTGGCAGCAGGGCAGCACCGCATGCGCAGCTGGCCTAAAAGAAAAGTCTACTCCTGCTATTGGAGTAGGAGCCGTATCGCTCTGGGATCTTAGTGTGCTGACTACCGCATTTGAGTTATGACACCACACTGCTTCGACGAATCTCCACCCCAAGAGCTGCCATCAGCAGATCTGCATACAAACACCAGCGTGCACGGTCTCGAAGGACCCACTGGCAGCAGGGCAGCACCGCATGAACAGCTGGCCTAAACGAATTCTACTCCTGTTATTACAGTAGGAGCCGTATCTCTCCGGGATCTTCAAGTGTGCTGACTACCGCATCTGGGTTATGATACCAAACTGATTCGACGCATCTCGACCCCAAGATCTGTTCAGTGGGTCTGTCTATAAATCCAGCGTGCACGGTGTCGAAGGACACACTGGCAGCAGGACAGCGCCGCATGAACAGCTGGCCTAAAAAATATTCTGTTATTACATAGGAGCCATATCTCTCCGGGATCTTCAAGAGTGCAGGACTACCGCATCTGGGTTATAACACACTGCTTCGACGCATCTCCACCCCAAAAGCTGTCATCAGTAGATCTGCCTTCAAAAGCCAGCGTGCACGGTCACGAAGAACCCACTGGCAACAAGGCAGCACGGCATACGCAGTTGGCCTAAAAGAAAATCATCTCCTGTTATTACAGTATGAGCCATATCGCTCCGGGATCTTCAAGTGTGCTGACTACGGCATCGGGGTTATCAGACCGCACTGCTTCGGCGCATCTCCACCCCAAGATCATCATCTGTTTTTACAGTAGGAGCAGTATCGCTCCGGGATCTTCAAGTGTGCTGAATACCGCATCAGGGTTAAGAAAATATACTGCTTCGATGCATCTCCACCCCATGAGCCGTGATCAGTAGATCTGCGTACAAAAGCCAGCGTGCACGTTGTCGAAGGACACACTGGCAGCAGAACAGCACCGCATGAACAGTTGGCCTAAAAGAATACCTATTCCTGTTATTACAGTAGGAGCCATATCGCTCCGGGATCTAGAAGTGTGCTGACTACCGCATCTGGGTTATGATACCACACTGATTCGACGCATCTCGACCCCAAGATCTGTTCAGTAGATCTGCCTATAAAAGCCAGCGTGCACGGTGTCGAAGGACACACTTGCAGCAGGGCAGCACCGCATGATCAGCTGGCCTAAAAGATATCCTGTTATAACATAGGAGCCATATCGCTCCGGGATCTTCAAGAGTGCTGACTACCGCATCTGGGTTATGATAACACACTGCTTCGACGCATCTCCACCCCAAGAGCTGGCATCAGTAGATCTGCCTACAAAAGGCAGCGTGCACGGTCACGAAGAACCCACTGGCAACAGGGCAGCACGGCATATGCAGCTGGCCTTAAAAAACCATCTCCTGTTATTACAGTAGGAGCCGTATCGCTCCGGGATCTACAAGTCTGCTGACTACGGCATCGGGGTTATGAGACCGCACTGCTTCGGCGCATCTCCACCCCAAGATGTGTTCCGTGGATCTGCCCATAAAAGCCATCATGCACGGTCTCGAAAGACACACTGGCAGCAGGGCAGCTCCGCATAAGCAGCTGGCCTAAAAGAAAATCTACTCCTGTTATTACAGTAGGAGCCGTATCGCTCCAGGATCTTCACGTGTGCTGACTACCGCAACTGGGTAATGATACCACACTGTTTCGACGCATCTCCACCCCAAGAGCTGTCATCAGTGGTTCTGCCTACAAAAGCCAGCACGCACGGTCTCGAAGGACCCACTGGCAGAAGGACAGCACCGCATACGCAGCTGGCTTAAGAGAAAATCTACTGTTATTACAGTAGGTGCTGTATCGCTAGAGGATCTTCAAGTGTGCTGACCACCGCATCTGTGTTATGATACCACACTGCTTCGACTCATCTCCACACCAAGAGCCGTCATCAGTAGATCTGCCTACAAAAGACAGCGTGCACGGTCTCGAAGGACCCACTGGCAGCAGGGCAGCACCGCATACGCAGCTGGCCTAAAAGAAATGTCTACTCCTGTTATTAGAGTAGGAGCCGTATCGCTCTGTGATCTTAGTGTGCTGAATACCGCATTTGAGTTATGACACCACACTGCTTCGAAGCATCTCCACCCCAAGAGCTGTCATCAGCAGATCTGCATAAAAAAGCCAGCGTGCACGGTCTCGAAGGACTCATTGGCAGCAGGGCAGCTCCGCATAAGCAGCGGGCCTAAAAGAAAATCTACACCTGTTATTACAGTAGGAGCCGTATCGCTCCGGGATCTTCAAGTGTGCTGGCTACCGCATCTGGGTTATGATACCACAATGCTTCGACGCACCTCCACCCCAAGAGCTGTCATCAGTAGATCTGCCTACAAAAGGCAGCGTGCACGGTCTCGAAGGACCCACTGGCAGCAGGGCAGCACCGCTTAAACAGGTGGTCTAAACGAATTTTAATCCTGTTATTACAGTAAGAGCCGTATCTCTCCGGGATCTTCAAGTGCGCTGACTACCGCATCTGGGTTATGATACCACACTGCTTGGACGCATCTCCACCCCAAGAGCTGTCATCAGTAGATCTGCGTACAAAAGCCAGCGCGCACGGTCGCGAAGGACCCACTGGCAGCAATGCAGCACGGCATACGCAGCTGGCCCGAAAGAAAATCTACTCCTTTTATTACAGTAGGAGCCGTATTGCTCCGGGATCTTCAAATGTGCTGACTACCGCATCAGTGTTATGAAACCACACTGCTTCGACGCATCTCCTCTCCAAGAGCTGTCATCAGTTGATCTGCATAAAAAAGCCACGAACATGGTCTCGAAGGACCCACTGGCAGCAGGGCAGCACCGCATGAACAGCTGGCCTAAAAGAATTCTACTCCTGTTATTACAGTAGGAGCCGTATCGCTCCGGGATCTTCAAGTGTGCTGACTACCGCATCTGGGTTATGATACCACACTGCTTGGACGCATCTCCAACCCAAGAGCTGTCATCAGCAGATCATCATACAAAATCCAGCGTGCACGGTCTCGAAGGACCCACTGGCAGCAATGCAACACGGCATACGCAGCTGGCCTAAAAGAAAATCTACCCCTGTTATTACAGTAGGAGCCGTATCGCTCCGGGATGTTCAAGTGTGCTGGCTACCGCACATGGGTTATGATACAACAATGCTTCGACGCATCTCCACCCCAAGAGCTGTCGTCTGTAGATCTGCCTACAAAAGCCACAGTGCACGGTCTCGAAGGACCCACTGGCAGCAGGGCAGCACCGCATGAACAGGTGGCCTAAAAGAATTCTACTCCTGTTATTATAGTAAAAGCCGTATCGCTCCGGGATCTTCAAGTGTGCTGACTACCGCATCTGGATTATTATACCACACTGCTTGGACGCATCTCCACCCCAAGAGCTGTCATCAGTAGATCTGCGTACAAAAGCCAGCGTGCACGGTTTCGATGGACCCACTGCCAGGAGGTCAGCACCGCATACGCACCTGGCCTAAAAGAAAATCTACTCCTGTTATTACAGTAGGAGCCGTATTGCTCGGGGATCTTCAAATGTGCTGACTACCGCATCATGGTTAAGAAACCACACTGCTTCGACGCATCTCCTCCCCAAGAGTTGTTATCAGTTGATCTGCCTACAAAAGCCACGTGCAGGGTCTCGAAGGACACACTGGCAGCAAGACAGCACCGCATGAACAGCTGGCCTAAAAGAACATGTATTCCTGTTATTAAAGTAAGAGCCATATCGCTCCTTGATCTTCAAGTGTGCTGCCTACCGCATCTGGGTTATACCACACTGATTCGATGCATCTCGACCCCAATATCTGTTCAGTGGATCTACCTATAAAAGCCGGCGTGCACGGTCTCGAAGGACACGCTGGCAGCAAGGCAGCACCGCATGATCAGCTGGCCTAAAAGATATCCTGTTATTACATAGGAGCCAAATCGCTCCGCGATCTTCAAGAGTGCTGTTATTACATCGGACTTATGAGACCACACTGCTTCGACGCATCTCCACCCCAAGAGCTGTCATTAGTAGATCTGCCTACAAAAGCCAGCGTGCACGGTCACGAAGAACCCACTGGCAACAAGGTAGCACGTCATACGCAGCTGGCCTAAAAGAAAATCTACTCCTGTTATTACAGTAAGAGCCGCATCGCTCCAGGATCTTCAAGTGTGCTGACTACTGCAACTGGGTTATGATACCACACTGTTTCGACGCATCTCCACCCCAAGAGCTGTCATCAGTGGTTCTGCCTACAAAAGCCAGCGTGCACGGCCTCGAAGGACCCACTGGCAGAAAGACAGCACCGCATACGCAGCTGGCTTAAGAGAAAATCTACTGTTATTACAGTAGGTGCTGTATCGCTAAGGGATCTTCAAGTGTGCTGACCACCGCATCTTGGTTATGATACCACACTGCTTGGACGCAACTCCACCCCAAGAGCTGTCATCAGTAGATCTGCGTACAAAAGCCAGCGTGCACGGTCTCGAAGGACCCACTGTCAGGAGGTCAGCACCGCATACGCAGCTGGCCTAAAAGAAAATCTACTCCTGTTATTACAGTAGGAGCCGTATTGCTTCGGGATCTTCAAATGTGCTGACTACCGCATCATGGTTAAGAAACCACACTGCTTCGACGCATCTCCTCCCCAAGAGTTGTTATCAGTTGATCTGCCTACAAAAGCCACGTGCACGGACCCACTGGCAGCAGGGCAGCTCCGCATAAGCAGCGGGCCTAAAAGAAAATCTACTCCTGTTATTACAGTAGGAGCCGTATCTCTCTGGGATCTTCAAGTGTGCTGACTACCGCATCTGGGTTATGATACCACACTGATTCGACGCATCTCGACCCCAAGATCTGTTCAGTCATCATCATCATCATCAGCCTTACTAGACCCCCTGCAGGGCAAAGGCCTCTCCCATGTCTCTCCAATTAACCCTATCCTTTGCCAGCTGCATCCACCCTTTGCCTGCAAACTTCTTAATCTCATCCGCCCACCTAAGCTTCTTCCGCCCCCTGCTACGCTTACTTTCTCTTGGAACCCACTCCGTTACCCTTAAGGACCAGCGGTTATCTTGCCTTCGCATTACATGCCCTGCCCAAGCCCATTTCTTTCTCTTGATTTCGACTAGGATGTCATTAACCCGTGTTTGTTCCCTCACCCACTCTGCCCGCTTCCGATCTCTTAACGTTACACCTATCATTTTTCTTTCCATGGCTCGCTGCGTTGTCCTTAACCTAAGCTGAACTCTTTTCGTTAGCCTCCACGTTTCTGCCCCGTAGGTGAGTACCGGTAAGATTATGCTGTTGTACACTTTCCTCTTGAGGGAAATTGGTAAACTGCCACTCATGATCTGCGAGAATTTGCCATATGCGCTCCAGCCCATTCTTATCCTTCTAGTTATCTCCCTCTCATGATCTGGATCAGCTGTCACTACCTGCCCTAAGTAGACGTATTCCGGCACAATTTCTAGGATCAAGCTGCCAGTTGTGAACTGTTGTTCCCTTGCTAGGCTGTTGAACATTACCTTGGTTTTCTGCATGTTAATTTTTATTCCCAACGATCTGCTCTGCCTGTCTAACTCGTTGATCATGATTTGCAGTTCACCTCCTGAGTGACTCAGCAAGGCAATGTCATCAGCAAATCGCAGATTATTTAGGTATTCTCCATTAATTCTTATTTCCAACTGTTCCCAATTCAGGCTTCGAAATACCTCCTGCAAACATGCGGTGAACAGCATTGGCGAGATCGTGTCTCCTTGCCTGACGCCCTTCCTTATTGGAATTTTATTGCTGACTTTATGGAGGACTATAGTAGCTGTGCAGTTGCTATATATATCTTCCAGTATTTTGACATAAGGCTCTTCTACCCCCTGATTACGCAATGCCTGTATGACTGCTGAGGTTTCCACTGAGTCGAATGCTTTCTCGTAATCAATGAAAGCTATATATAGAGGTTGGTTATATTCTGCGCATTTCTCTATCACCTGATTCATAGTGTGTATATGATCTATTGTGGAATATCCTTTACGAAAGCCTGCCTGATCATTTGGTTGATTAAAGTCTAACGTTGCCCTGACTCTATTAGCGATTACCTTAGTAAATACTTTGTAGGCAACGGATAGTAAGCTGATCGACCTGTAATTTTTCAAGTCCTTGGCGTCTCCCTTCTTATGAATTAAGATAATGTTTACATTCTTCCAAGCTTCTGGTACAGTTGAGGTCATAAGGCATTGCGTATACAGGGTGGCTAGTTTTTCTAGCACTATGTCCCCTCCATCCTTCAACAGATCTGCTGTTACCTGATCCTTCCCAGCTGCTTTTCCCCTTTTCATTGCTTCTAAGGCTTTCTTTACTTCATCCTTCGTTACTGGCGGGATGACGCATTGCTGTGCACTGCTGTCTTTCTCATTAGCGCTCTGATTACATTGGCTACTGTACAGGTCTGTGTAGAACTCTTCGGCTACGTTAACTATCTTATCCATATTGCTAATGACATTGCCCTGCTTGTCTCTTAATGCATACATCTGGTTTTTGCCTATGCCTAGTTTCCTCTTCATTGTTTTTGGCTACCTCCGTTCTTTATAGCATGCTCGATTCTCTCCATATTAAACTTCCTAATGTCGGCTACCTTGCGCTTATTTATTAACTTTGATAGCTCCGTTAGTTCTATTCTATCGGTAGTGTTAGATGCCTTCATGTTTTGGCGCTTCTTAATCAGATCTTTCATCACCTGAGATAGCTTCCCGGTATCTTTTCGAACTGTCCTACCACCTACTTCTACTGCGCACTCCGTAATTATTGATGTCAGGTTATCGTGCATTGAATGAACATCAATATCATCTTCCTCAGTTAAAGCCGAATATCTGTTTTGCAGCGCTATGCTAAACTCCTGTGCTTTCCCTCTTACGGCTAACTCGTTAATGGTCTTCTTCTTCGCTAGCTTCTTTCGTTCCCTCTTCAAGTCTAAGCTAATTCTAGACCTTACCATTCTATGGTCGCTGCAACGCACCCTTCCGAGGAGGACGGCCACATCCTGAATGATGCCAGGTTTAGCGCATAGTATGAAGTCGATTTCATTTTTAATCTCACCATTGGGGCTCTTCCAGGTCCACTTCCTGTTTTCTCGTTTGCGGAAGAAGGTATTCATGATCCGTAAATTATTTCTATCCGCGAATTCAACTAATAACTCTCCCCTGCTATTTCTAGAGCCTATCCCATAGTCACCTACCGCGTGGTCGTCAGCCTGCCTCTTGCCCACCTTCGCATTGAAGTCGCCCATCAGTACAGTGTACTGCGATTTTGCTTTATTCATTGCTGATGATTCTACGTCCTCATATAAGCTTTCAACGGTCTGGTCATCATGGCTGGGTGTGGGTGCGTAGGCCTGCACCACTTTCAGCTTGTACCTCCTATTCAGCCTAACTACTATAGCTGCTACCCTCTCGTTAATACTGTAGAACTCCTCTACGTTGCCAGCTATATCCTTATTAATGAGGAAACCCACACCTAGTTCTCGTCTATCCTCTAACCCGCGATAGCACAATATGTGTCCGTCCTTTAGTACTGTATACGCCTCACCTGTCCTCCTAACTTCGCTAAGCCCTATCACATCCCATTTAATTCCCGCTAGTTCCTCAAACAGCACTGCTAGGCTAGCCTCACTAGCTAAAGTTCTAGCGTTAAACGTTGCCAGGTTCAGATTCCAGCGCTAGTTCCTCAAACAGCACTGCTAGGCTAGCCTCACTAGCTAAAGTTCTAGCGTTAAACGTTGCCAGGTTCAGATTCCAGCAAGGCAGCACCGCATGATCAGCTGGCCTAAAAGATATCCTGTTATTACATAGGAGCCAAACCGCTCCGCGATCTTCAAGAGTGCTGTTATTACATCGGAGTTATGAGACCACACTGCTTCGACGCATCTCCACCCCAAGAGCTGTCATCAGTAGATCTGCCTACAAAAACCAGCGTGCACGGTCACGAAGAACCCACTGGCAACAAGGTAGCACGGCATACGCAGCTGGCCTAAAAGAAAATCTACTCCTGTTATTACAGTAGGAGCCGCATCGCTCCAGGATCTTCAAGTGTGCTGACAACCGCAACTGGGTTATGATACCACACTGTTTCGACGCATCTCCACCCCAAGAGCTGTCATCAGTGGTTCTGCCTACAAAAGCCAGCGTGCACGGCCTCGAAGGACCCACTGGCAGAAGGACAGCAGCGCATACGCAGCTGGCTTAAGATAAAATCTACTGTTATTACAGTAGGTGCTGTATCGCTAAGGGATCTTCAAGTGTGCTGACCACCGCATCTGTGTTATGATACCACACTGCTTCGACGCATCTCCACTCCCAGAGCCGTCATCAGTAGATCTTCCTACAAAAGCCAGCGTGCACGGTCTCGAAGGACCCACTTGCAGCAGGGCAGCACCGCATACGCAGCTGGCCTAAAAGAAAAGTCTACTCCTGCTATTAGAGTAGGAGCCGTATCGCTCTGGGATCTTAGTGTGCTGACTACCGCATTTGAGTTATGACACCACACTGCTTCGACGAATCTCCACCCCAAGAGCTGCCATCAGCAGATCTGCATACAAAAGCCAGCATGCACGGTCTCGAAGGACCCACTGGCAGCAGGGCAGCTCCGCATAAGCAGCGGGCCTAAAAGAAAATCTACTCTTGTTATTACAGTAGGAGCCGTATCGCTCCGGGATCTTCAAGTGTGCTGGCTACCGCATCTGGGTTATGATACCACAATGCTTCGACGCATCTCCACCCCAAGAGCTGTCATCAGTAGATCTGCCTACAAAAGCCAGCGCGCACGGTCTCGAAGGACCCACTGGCAGCAGGGCAGCACCGCATGAACAGCTGGCCTAAAAGAATTCTACTCCTGTTATTATAGTAGGAGCCGTATTGCTCCGGGATCTTCAAGTGTGCTGACTACCACATCTGGATTATGATACCACACTGGTTGGACGCATCTCCACCCCAAAACTGTCATCAGTAGACCTGCGTACAAAAGCCAGCGTGCACGGTCTCGAAGGACCCACTGGCAGCAAGACAGCACCACATGAACAGCTGGCCTAAAAGAACATGTATTCCTGTTATTAAAGTAAGAGCCATATCGCTCCTTGATCTTCAAGTGTGCTGACTACCGCATCTGGGTTATGATACCACACTGATTCGATGCATCTCGACCCCAATATCTGTTCAGTGGATCTACCTATAAAAGCCAGCGTGCACGGTCTCGAAGGACACGCTGGCAGCAAGGCAGCACCGCATGATCAGCTGGCCTAAAAGATATCCTGTTATTACATAGGAGCCAAATCGCTCCGCGATCTTCAAGAGTGCTGTTATTACATCGGAGTTATGAGACCACACTGCTTCGGCGCATCTCCACCCCAAGAGCTGTCATTAGTAGATCTGCCTACAAAAGCCAGCGTGCACGGTCACGAAGAACCCACTGGCAACAAGGTAGCACGGCTTACGCAGCTGGCCTAAAAGAAAATCTACTCCTGTTATTCCAGTAGGAGCCGCATCGCTCCAGGATCTTCAAGTGTGCTGACTACCGCAACTGGGTTATGATACCACACTGTTTCGACGCATCTCCACCCCAAGAGCTGTCATCAGTGGTTCTGCCTACAAAAGCCAGCGTGCACGGCCTCGAAGGACCCACTGGCAGAAGGCCAGCACCGTATACGCAGCTGGCTTAAGAGAAAATCTACTGTTATTACAGTAGGTGCTGTATCGCTAAGGGATCTTCAAGTGTGCTGACCACCGCATCTGTGTTATGATACCACACTGCATCGACGCATCTTCACTCCCAGAGCCGTCATCAGTCGATCTTCCTACAAAAGCCAGCGTGCACGGTCTCGAAGGACCCACTGGCAGAAGGGCAGCACCGCATACGCAGCTGGCCTAAACGAATTCTACTCCTGTTATTACAGTAGGAGCCGTATCTCTCCGGGATCTTCAAGTGTTCTGACTACCGCATCTGGGTTCTGATACCACACTGATTCGACGCATCTCGACCCCAAGATCTGTTCAGTGGATCTGTCTATAAAAGCCAGCGTGCACGGTGTCGAAGGACACACTGGCAGCAGGACAGCGCCGCATGAACAGCTGGCCTAAAAGATATTCTGTTATTACATAGGAGCCATATCGCTCCGGGATCTTCAAGAGTGCAGGACTACCGCATCTGGGTTATGATAACACACTGCTTCGACGCATCTCCACCCCAAGAGCTGTCATCAGTAGATCTGCCTTCAAAAGCCAGCGTGCACGGTCACGAAGAACCCACTGGCAACAAGGCAGCACGGCATACGCAGCTGGCCTAAAAGAAAATCATCTCCTGTTATTACAGTATGAGCCGTATCGCTCCGGGATCTACAAGTGTGCTGACTACGGCATCGGGGTTATGAGACCGCACTGCTTCGGCGCATCTCCACCCCAAGATCTGTTCCGTGGATCTGCCCATAAAAGCCAGCATGCACGGTCTCGAAAGACACACTGGCAGCAGGGCAGCTCCGCATAAGCAGCTGGCCTAAAAGAAAATCTACTCCTGTTATTTCAGTAGGAGCCGTATCGCTCCAGGATCTTCAAGTGTGCTGACTAACGCAATTGGGTAATGATACCACACTGTTTCGACGCATCTACACCCCAAGAGCTGTCATCAGTGGTTCTGCCTACAAAAGCCAACGTGCACGGTCTCGAAGGACCCACTGGCAGAAGGACAGCACCGCATACGCAGCTGGCTTAAGAGAAAATCTACTGTTATTACAGTAGGTGCTGTATCGCTAGAGGATCTTCAAGTGTGCTGACCACCGCATCTGTGTTATGATACCACACTGCTTCGACTCATCTCCACACCAAGAGCCGTCATCAGTAGATCTGCCTATAAAAGGCAGCGTGCACGGTCTCGAAGGACCCACTGGCAGCAGGGCAGCTCCGCATAAGCAGCGGGCCTAAAAGAAAATCTACTCCTGTTATTACAGTAGGAGCCGTATTGCTCCGGGATCATCAAATGTGCTGACTACCGCATCAGTGTTAAGAAACCACACTGCTTCGACGCATCTCCTCTCCAAGAGCTGTCATCAGTTGATCTGCATAAAAAATCACGTGCACGGTCTCGAAGGACCCACTGGCAGCAGGGCAGCACCGCATGAACAGCTGGCCTAAAAGAATTCTACTCCTGATATTACAGTAGGAGCCGTATCGCTCCGGGATCTTCAAGTGTGCTGACTACCGCATCTGGGCTATGATACCACACTGCTTGGACGCATCTCCACCCCAAGAACTGTCATCAGCAGATCAGCATACAAAAGCCAGCGTGCACGGTCTCGAAGGACCCACTGGCAGCAATGCAGCACGGCATACGCAGCTGGCCTAAAAGAAAATCTACCCCTGTTATTACAGTAGGAGCCGTATCGCTCCGGGATGTTCAAGTGTGCTGGCTACCGCACCTGGGTTATGATATAACAATGCTTCGACGCATCTCCACCCCAAGAGCTGTCATTTGTAGATCTGCCTACAAAAGCCAGCGTGCACGGTCACGAAGAACCCACTGGCAACAAGGCAGCACGGCATACGCAGCTGGCCTAAAAGAAAATCATCTGTTATTACAGTATGAGCCGTATCGCTCCGGGATCTTCAAGTGTGCTGACTACCGCATCTGGATTATGATACCACACTGCTTGGACGCATCTCCACCCCAAGAGCTGTCATCAGTAGATCTGCGTACAAAAGCCAGCGTGCACGGTCTCGAAGGACCCACTGTCAGGAGGTCAGCACCGCATACGCAGCTGGCCTAAAAGAAAATCTACTCCTGTTATTACAGTAGGAGCCGTATTGCTCCGGGATCTTCAAATGTGCTGACTACCGCATCATGGTTAAGAAACCACACTGCTTCGACGCATCTCCACCCCAAGAGCTGTCATTAGTAGATCTGCCTACAAAAGCCAGCGTGCACGGTCATAGGGACCCACTGGCAACAAGGTAGCACGGCATACGCTGCTGGAATAAAAAAAAATCTCCTCCTGTTATTACAGTAGGAGCCGCATCGCTCCAGGATCTTCAAGTGTGCTGACTACCGCAACTGGGTTATGATACCACACTGTTTCGACGCATCTCCACCCCAAGAGCTGTCATCAGTGGTTCTGCCTACAAAAGCCAGCGTGCACGGCCTCGAAGGACCCACTGGCAGAAGGACAGCACCGCATACGCAGCTGGCTTAAGAGAAAATCTACTGTTATTACAGTAGGTGCTGTATCGCTAAGGGATCTTCAAGTGTGCTGACCACCGCATCTGTGTTATGATACCACACTGCTTCGACGCATCTCCACTCCCAGAGCCGTCATCAGTAGATCTTCCTACAAAAGCCAGCGTGCACGGTCTCGAAGGACCCACTGGCAGCAGGGCAGCACCGCATACGCAGCTGGCCTAAAAGAAAAGTCTACTCCTGCTATTAGAGTAGGAGCCGTATCGCTCTGGGATCTTAGTGTGCTGACTACCGCATTTGAGTTATGACACCACACTGCTTCGACGAATCTCCACCCCAAGAGCTGCCATCAGCAGATCTGCATACAAAGGCCAGCGTGCACGGTCTCGAAGGACCCACTGGCAGCAGGGCAGCTCCGCATAAGCAGCGGGCCTAAAAGAAAATCTACTTCTGTTATTACAGCAGGAGCCGTATCGCTCCAGGATCTTCAAGTGTGCTGGCTACCGCATCTGGGTTATGATACCACAATGCTTCGACGCATCTCGACCCCAAGATCTGTTCAGTGGATCTGTCTATAAAAGCCAGCGTGCACGGTGTCGAAGGACACACTGGCAGCAGGACAGCGCCGCATGAACAGCTGGCCTAAAAGATATTCTGTTATTACATAGGAGCCATATCGCTCCGGGATCTTCAATAGTGCAGGACCACCGCCTCTGGGTTATGATAACACACTGCTTCGACGCATCTCCACCCCAAGAGCTGTCATCAGTAGATCTGCCTTCAAAAGCCAGCGTGCACGGTCACGAAGAACCCACTGGCAACAAGGCAGCACGGCATACGCAGCTGGCCTAAAAGAAAATCATCTCCTGTTATTACAGTATGAGCCGTATCGCTCCGGGATCTTCAAGTGTGCTGACTACGGCATCGGGGTTATGAGACCGCACTGCTTCGGCGCATCACCCCAAGATGTTCATCTGTTTTTACAGTAGGAGCCGTATCGCTCCGAGATCTTCAAGTGTGCTGACTACCGCAGCAGGGTTAAGAAACTATACTGCTTCGATGCATCTCCACCCCAAGAGCTGTGATCAGTAGGTCTGCCTACAAAAGCCAGCGTGCACGTTGTCGAAGGACACACTGGCAGCAGGACAGCACCGCATGAACAGCTGGCCTAAAAGAACACCTATTCCTGTTATTACAGTAGGAGCCATATCGCTCTGGGATCTAGAAGTGTGCTGACTACCGCATCTGGGTTATGATAAAACACTGATTCGACGCATCTCGACCCCAAGATCTGTTCAGTAGATCTGCCTATAAAAGCCAGCGTGCACGGTGTCGAAGGACACACTTGCAGCAGGGCAGCACCGCATGATCAGCTGGCCTAAAAGATATCCTGTTATTACATAGGAGCCATATCGCTCCGGGATCTTCAAGAGTGCAGGACTACCGCATCTGGGTTATGATAACACACTGCTTCGACGCATCTCCACCCCAAGAGCTGTCATCAGTAGATCTGCCTACAAAAGGCAGCGTGCACGGTCACGAAGAACCCACTGGCAACAGGGCAGCACGGCATATGCAGCTGGCCTTTAACAACCATCTCCTGTTATTACAGTAGGAGCCGTATCGCTCCGGGATCTACAAGTGTGCTGACTACGGCATCAGGGTTATGAGACCGCACTGCTTCGGCGCATCTCCACCCCAAGATCTGTTCCGTGGATCTGCCCATAAAAGCAAGCATGCACGGTCTCAAAAGACACACTGGCAGAAGGACAGCACCGCATACGCAGCTGGCTTAAGAAAAAATCTACTGTTATTACAGTAGGTGCTGTATAGCTAGGGGATCTTCAAGAAGTGTGCTGACCACCGCATCTGTGTTATGATACCACACTGCTTCGATGCATCTCCACACCAAGAGCCGTCATCAGTAGATCTTCCTACAAAAGCCAGCGTGCACGGTCTCGAAGGACCCACTGGCAGCAGGGCAGCACCGCATACGCAGCTGGCCTAAAAGAAATGTCTACTCCTGTTATTAGAGTAGGAGCCGTATCACTCTGGAATCTTAGTGTGCTGACTACCGCATTTGAGTTATGACACCACACTGCTTCGACGCATCTCCACCCAAAGAGCTGTCATCAGTAGATCTGCCTACAAAAGCCAGCGTGCACAGGGTCGAAGGACACACTGGCAGCACGACAGCACCGCATGAACAGCTGGCCTAAAAGAACACCTTTTCCTGTTATTACAGTAGGAGCCATATTGCTCCGGGATCTTCAAGTGTGCTGACTACCACATCTGGGTTATGATACCACACTGATTCGACTCATCCCGACCCCAAGATCTGTTCAGTGGATCTGCCTATAAAAGCCAGCGTGCACGGTCTCGACGGACACACTTGCAGCAGGGCAGCACCGCATGATCAGCTGGCCTAAAAGATATCCTGTTATTACATAGGAGCCATATCGCTCCGGGATCTTAAAGTGTGCTGACTACGGCATCGGGATTATGACACCGCACTGCTTCGGCGCATCTCCACCCCAAGATCTGTTCCGTGGATCTGCCTATAAAAGCCAGCATGCACGCTCTCGAAGGACACACTGGCAGGAGGGCAGCTCCGCATAAGCAGCTGGCCTAAAAGAAAATCTACTCCTGTTATTACAGTAGGAGCCGGATCGCTCCAGGATCTTCAAGTGTGCTGACTACCGCAACTGGGTTATGATACCACACTGTTTCGACGCATCTCCACCCCAAGAGCTGTCATGAATGGTTCTGCCTACAAAATCCAGTGTGCACGGCCTCGAAGGACCCACTGGCAGAAGGACAGCACCGAATACGCAGCTGGCTTAAGAGAAAATCTACTCCTGTTATTACAGTAGGAGCCGTATCGCTCCGGGATCTTCAAGTGTGCTGGCTACCGCATCTGGGTTATGATACCACAATGCTTCGACGCTCCTCCACCCCAAGAGCTGTCATCAGTAGATCTGCCTACAAAAGGGAGCGTGCACGGTCTCGAAGGACCCACTGCCAGCAGGGCAGCACCGCATGAACAGCTGGTCTAAACGAATTCTACTCCTGTTATTACAGTAGGAGCCTTACCTCTCCGGGATCTTCAAGTGTGCTGACTACCGCATCTGGGTTATGATACCACACTGCTTGGACGCATCTCCACCCCAAGAGCTGTCATCAGTAGATCTGCGTACAAAAGCCAGCGCGCACGGTCGCGAAGGACCCACTGGCAGCAATGCAGCACGGCATACGCAGCTGGCCCGAAAGAAAACCTACTCCTGGTATTACAGTAGGAGCCGTATTGCTCCGGGATCTTCAAATGTGCTGACTACCGCATCAGTGTTAACAAACCACACTGCTTCGACGCATCTCCACCCCAAGAGCTGTTATCAGTTGATCTGCCTATAAAAACCACGTGCACGGTTTCGAAGGACCCACTGGCAGCAGGGCAGCACCGCATACGCAGCTGGCCTAAATCAAATGGCTACTCCTGTTATTAGAGTAGGAGCCGTATCGCTCTGGAATCTTAGTGTGCTGACTACCGCATCTGGGTTATGATACCACAATGCTTCGACGCATCTCCACCCCAAGAGCTGCCATCTGTAGATCTGCCTACAAAAGAAAGCGTGCACAGTGTCGAAGGACACACTGGCAGCACGACAGCACCGCATGAACAGCTGGCCTAAAAGAACACTTTTTCCTGTTAATACAGTAGGAGCCATATCGCTCCGGGATCTTCAAGTGTGCTGACTACCACATCTGGGTTATGATACCACACTGATTCGACTCATCTCGACTCCAAGATCTGTTCAGTGGATCTGCCTATAAAAGCCAGCGTGCACGGTCTCGAAGGACACACTTGCAGCAGGGCAGCACCGCATGATCAGCTGGCCTAAAAGATATCCTGTTATTACATAGGAGCCATATCGCTCCGGGATCTTCAAGAGTGCAGGACTACCGCATCTGGATAATGATAACACACTGCTTCGACGCATCTCAATCCCAAGAGCTGTCATCAGTAGATCTGCCTACAAAAGCCAGCGTGCACGGTCACGAAGAACCCACTGGCAACAAGGCAGCACGGCATACGCAGCTGGCCTAAAAGAAAATCATCTGTTATTACAGTAGCAGCCGTATCGCTCCAGGATCTTCAAGTGTGCTGACTACGGCATCGGGGTTATGACACCGCACTGCTTCGGCGCATCTCCACCCCAAGATCTGTTCCGTGGATCTGCCTATAAAAGCCAGCATGCACGCTCTCGAAGGACACACTGGCAGCAGGGCAGCTCCGCATAAGCAGCTGGCCTAAAAGAAAATCTACTCTTGTTATTACAGTAGGAGCCGTATCGCTCCAGGATCTTCAAGTGTGCTGACTAACGCATCAGGGTTAAGAAACCACACTGCTTCGACGCATCTCCTCCCCAAGAGCTGTTATCAGTTGATCTGCCTACAAAAGCCACGTGCACGGTCTCGAAGGACACACAGGCAGCAAGACAGCACCGCATGAACAGCTGGCCTAAAAGAACATGTATTCCTGTTATTAAAGTAAGAGCCATATCGCTCCTTGATCTTCAAGTGTGCTGACTACCGCATCTGGGTTATGATACCACACTGATTCGATGCATCTCGACCCCAATATCTGTTCAGTGGATCTGCCTATAAAAGCCAGCGTGCACGGTCTCGAAGGACACGCTGGCAGAAAGGCAGCACCGCATGATCAGCTGGCCTAAAAGATATCCTGTTATTACATAGGAGCCAAATCGCTCCGCGATCTTCTAGAGTGCTGTTATTACATCGGAGTTGTGAGAGCACACTGCTTCGACGCATATCCTCTCCAAGAGCTGTCATCAGTTGATCTGCATAAAAAAGCCACGTGCACGGTCTCGAAGGACCCACTGGCAGCAGGGCAGCACCGCATGAACAGCTAGCCTAAAAGAATTCTACTCCTGTTATTACAGTAGGAGCCGTATCGCTCCGGGATCTTCAAGTGTGCTGCCTACCGACTCTGGGTTATGATACCACACTGCTTGGACGAATCTCCACCCCTAGAGCTGTCATCAGCAGATCAGCATACAAAAGCCAGCGTGCACAGTCTCGAAGGACCCACTGGCAGCAGGGCAGCACCACATACGCAGCTGGCCTAAAAGAAAAGTCTACTCCTGTTATTAGGGTAAGAGCCGTATCGCTCTGGGATCTTAGTGGGCTGACTACTGGATTTGACTTATGACACCACACTGCTTCGACGCATCTCCACCCCAAGAGCTGCCATCAGCAGATCTGCATACAAATGCAAGCGTGCACGGTCTCGAAGGACCCACTGGCAGCAGGGCAGCTCCGCATAAGCAGCGGGCCTAAAAGAAAATCTACTCCTGTTATTACAGTAGGAGCCGTATCGCTCCGGGATCTTCAAGTGTGCTGGCTACCAAATCTGGGTTATGATACCACAATGCTTCGACACATCTCCACCCCAAGAGCTGTCATCAGTAGATCTGCGTACAAAAGCCAGCGCGCACGGTCTCGAAGGACCCACTGGCAGCAGGGCAGCACCGCATGAACAGCTGGCCTAAACGAATTCTCTCCTGTTATTACAGTAGGAGCCGTATCTCTCCTGGATCTTCAAGTGTGCTGACTACCGCATCTGGGTTATGATACCACACTGCTTCCACGCATCTCCTCTCCAAGAGCTGTCATCAGTTGATCTGCATAAAAAGCCGCGTGCACGGTCTCGAAGGACCCACTGGTAGCAGGACAGCACCGCATGAACAGCTGGCCTAAAAGATTTCTACTCCTGTTATTAAGAAGGAGCCGTATCGCTCCGGGATCTTCAAGTGTGCTGACTACCGCATCTGGGTCATGATACCACACTGCTTCGACGCATCTCCACTCCAAGAGCCGTCATCAGTGGATCTGCCTACAAAAGCCAGCGTTCACGGTCTCGAAGGACACACTGGCAACAGGACAGCACCGCATGAACAGCTAGCCTAAAAGAACACCTATTCCTGTTATTACAGTAGGAGCCATATCGCTCCGGGATCTTCAAGTGTTCTGACTACCGCATCTGGGTTATGGTACCACACTGATTCGACGCATCTCGACCCCAAGATCTGTTCAGTGGATCTATCTATAAAAGCCAGCGTGCACGGTATCGAAGGACACACTTGCAGCAGGGCAGCACCGCATGATCAGCTGGCCTAAAAGATATCCTGTTATTACATAAGAGCCATATCGCTCCGGGAACTTCAAGAGCGCAGGACTACCGCATCTGGGTTATGAGACCGCACTGCTTCGGCGCATCTCCACCCCAAGATCTGTTCCGTGGATCTGCCCATAAAAGCAAGCATGCACGGTCTCGAAAGACACACTGGCAGAAGGACAGCACCGCATACGCAGCTGGCTTAAGAAAAAATCTACTGTTATTACAGTAGGTGCTGTATAGCTAGGGGATCTTCAAGAAGTGTGCTGACCACCGCATCTGTGTTATGATACCACACTGCTTCGATGCATCTCCACACCAAGAGCCGTCATCAGTAGATCATCCTACAAATGCCAGCGTGCACGGTCTCGAAGGACCCACTGGCAGCAGGGCAGCACCGCATACGCAGCTGGCCTAAAAGAAATGTCTACTCCTGTTTTAGAGTAGGAGCCGTATCGCTCTGGAATCTTAGTGTGCTGACTACCGCATTTGAGTTATGACACCACACTGCTTCGACGCATCTCCACCCAAAGAGCTGTCATCAGTAGATCTGCCTACAAAAGCCAGCGTGCACAGTGTCGAAGGACACACTGGCAGCACGACAGCACCGCATGAACAGCTGGCCTAAAAGAACACCTTTTCCTGTTATTACAGTAGGAGCCATATTGCTCCGGGATCTTCATGTGTGCTGACTACCACATCTGGGTTATGATACCACACTGATTCGACTCATCCCGACCCCAAGATCTGTTCAGTGGATCTGCCTATAAAAGCCAGCGTGCACGGTCTCGAAGGACACACTTGCAGCAGAGCAGCACCGCATGATCAGCTGGCCTAAAAGATATCCTGTTATTACATAGGAGCCATATCGCTCCGGGATCTTCAAGTGTGCTGACTACGGCATCAGTGTTAAGAAACCACACTGCTTCGACGCATCTCCACCCCAAGAGCTGTTATCAGTTGATCTGCCTACAAAAACCACGTGCACGGTTTCGAAGGACCCACTGGCAGCAGGGCAGCACCGCATACGCAGCTGGCCTAAATCAAATGGCTACTCCTGTTATTAGAGTAGGAGCCGTATCGCTCTGGAATCTTAGTGTGCTGACTACCGCATCTGGGTTATGATACCACAATGTTTCGACGCATCTCCACCCCAAGAGCTGCCATCAGTAGATCTGCCTACAAAAGAAAGCGTGCACAGTGTCGAAGGACACACTGGCAGCACGACAGCACCGCATGAACAGCTGGCCTAAAAGAACACTTTTTCCTGTTATTACAGTAGGAGCCATATCGCTCCGGGATCTTCAAGTGTGCTGACTACCACATCTGGGTTATGATACCACACTGATTCGACTCATCTCGACTCCAAGATCTGTTCAGTGGATCTGCCTATAAAAGCCAGCGTGCACGGTCTCGAAGGACACACTTGCAGCAGGGCAGCACCGCATGATCAGCTGGCCTAAAAGATATCCTGTTATTACATAGGAGCCATATCGCTCCGGGATCTTCAAGAGTGCAGGACTACCGCATCTGGATAATGATAACACACTGCTTCGACGCATCTCCACTACGAGATCTGTTCCGTGGATCTGCCTACAAAAGCCAGCGTCCACGGTCACGAAGAACCCACTGGCAACAAGGCAGCACGGCATACGCAGCTGGCCTAAAAGAAAATCATCTGTTATTACAGTAGCAGCCGTATCGCTCCAGGATCTTCAAGTGTGCTGACTACGGCATCGGGGTTATGACACCGCACTGCTTCGGCGCATCTCCACCCCAAGATCTGTTCCGTGGATCTGCCTATAAAAGCCAGCATGCACGTTCTCGAAGGACACACTGGCAGCAGGGCAGCTCCGCATAAGCAGCTGGCCTAAAAGAAAATCAACTCTTGTTATTACAGTAGGAGCCGCATCGCTCCAGGATCTTCAAGTGTGCTGACTACCGCACCTGGGTTATGATACCACACTGCTTCGACGCATCTCCACCCCAAGAGCTGTCATCAGTAGATCTGCCTTCAAAAGCCAGCGTGCACGGTCACGAAGAACCCACTGGCAACAAGGCAGCACGGCATACGCAGCTGGCCTAAAAGAAAATCATCTCCTGTTATTACAGTATGAGCCGTATCGCTCCGGGATCTTCAAGTGTGCTGACTACGGCATCGGGGTTATGACACCGCACTGCTTCGGCGCATCACCCCAAGATGTTCATCTGTTTTTACAGTATGAGCCGTATCGCTCCGAGATCTTCAAGTGTGCTGACTACCGCAGCAGGGTTAAGAAACTATACTGCTTCGATGCATCTCCACCCCAAGAGCTGTGATCAGTAGGTCTGCCTACAAAAGCCAGCGTGCACGTTGTCGAAGGACACACTGGCAGCAGGACAGCACCGCATGAACAGCTGGCCTAAAAGAACACCTATTCCTGTTATTACAGTAGGAGCCATATCGCTCTGGGATCTAGAAGTGTGGTGACTACCGCATCTGGGTTATGATAAAACACTGATTCGACGCATCTCGACCCCAAGATCTGTTCAGTAGATCTGCCTATAAAAGCCAGCGTGCACGGTGTCGAAGGACACACTTGCAGCAGGGCAGCACCGCATGATCAGCTGGCCTAAAAGATATCCTGTTATTACATAGGAGCCATATCGCTCCGGGATCTTCAAGAGTGCAGGACTACCGCATCTGGGTTATGATAACACACTGCTTCGACGCATCTCCACCCCAAGAGCTGTCATCAGTAGATCTGCCTACAAAAGGCAGCGTGCACGGTCACGAAGAACCCACTGGCAACAGGGCAGCACGGCATATGCAGCTGGCCTTTAACAACCATCTCCTGTTATTACAGTAGGAGCCGTATCGCTCCGGGATCTACAAGTGTGCTGACTACGGCATCAGGGTTATGAGACCGCACTGCTTCGGCGCATCTCCACCCCAAGATCTGTTCCGTGGATCTGCCCATAAAAGCAAGCATGCACGGTCTCGAAAGACACACTGGCAGAAGGACAGCACCGCATACGCAGCTGGCTTAAGAAAAAATCTACTGTTATTACAGTAGGTGCTGTATAGCTAGCGGATCTTCAAGAAGTGTGCTGACCACCGCATCTGTGTTATGATACCACACTGCTTCGATGCATCTCCACACCAAGAGCCGTCATCAGTAGATCTTCCTACAAAAGCCAGCGTGCACGGTCTCGAAGGACCCACTGGCAGCAGGGCAGCACCGCATACGCAGCTGGCCTAAAAGAAATGTCTACTCCTGTTATTAGAGTAGGAGCCGTATCGCCCTGGAATCTTAGTGTGCTGACTACCGCATTTGAGTTATGACACCACACTGCTTCGACGCATCTCCACCCAAAGAGCTGTCATCAGTAGATCTGCCTACAAAAGCCAGCGTGCACAGGGTCGAAGGACACACTGGCAGCACGACAGCACCGCATGAACAGCTGGCCTAAAACAACACCTTTTCCTGTTATTACAGTAGGAGCCATATTGCTCCGGGATCTTCAAGTGTGCTGACTACCACATCTGGGTTATGATACCACACTGATTCGACTCATCCCGACCCCAAGATCTGTTCAGTGGATCTGCCTATAAAAGCCAGCGTGCACGGTCTCGACGGACACACTTGCAGCAGGGCAGCACCGCATGATCAGCTGGCCTAAGAGATATCCTGTTATTACATAGGAGCCATATCGCTCCGGGATCTGCAAGTGTGCTGACTACGGCATCGGGATTATGACACCGCACTGCTTCGGCGCATCTCCACCCCAAGATCTGTTCCGTGGATCTGCCTATAAAAGCCAGCATGCACGCTCTCGAAGGACACACTGGCAGGAGGGCAGCTCCGCATAAGCAGCTGGCCTAAAAGAAAATCTACTCCTGTTATTACAGTAGGAGCCGGATCGCTCCAGGATCTTCAAGTGTGCTGACTACCGCAACTGGGTTATGATACCACACTGTTTCGACGCATCTCCACCCCAAGAGCTGTCATGAATGGTTCTGCCTACAAAATCCAGTGTGCACGGCCTCGAAGGACCCACTGGCAGAAGGACAGCACCGAATACGCAGCTGGCTTAAGAGAAAATCTACTCCTGTTATTACAGTAGGAGCCGTATCGCTCCGGGATCTTCAAGTGTGCTGGCTACCGCATCTGGGTTATGATACCACAATGCTTCGACGCTCCTCCACCCCAAGAGCTGTCATCAGTATATCTGCCTACAAAAGGGAGCGTGCACGGTCTCGAAGGACCCACTGGCAGCAGGGCAGCACCGCATGAACAGCTGGTCTAAACGAATTCTACTCCTGTTATTACAGTAGGAGCCGTACCTCTCCGGGATCTTCAAGTGTGCTGACTACCGCATCTGGGTTATGATACCACACTGCTTGGACGCATCTCCAACCCAAGAGCTGTCATCAGTAGATCTGCGTACAAAAGCCTGCGCGCACGGTCGCGAAGGACCCACTGGCAGCAATGCAGCACGGCATACGCAGCTGGCCCGAAAGAAAACCTACTCCTGGTATTACAGTAGGAGCCGTATTGCTCCGGGATCTTCAAATGTGCTGACTACCGCATCAGTGTTAAGAAACCACACTGCTTCGACGCATCTCCACCCCAAGAGCTGTTATCAGTTGATCTGCCTACAAAAACCACGTGCACGGTTTCGAAGGACCCACTGGCAGCAGGGCAGCACCGCATACGCAGCTGGCCTAAATCAAATGGCTACTCCTGTTATTAGAGTAGGAGCCGTATCGCTCTGGAATCTTAGTGTGCTGACTACCGCATCTGGGTTATGATACCACAATGCTTCGACGCATGTCCACCCCAAGAGCTGCCATCAGTAGATCTGCCTACAAAAGAAAGCGTGCACAGTGTCGAAGGACACACTGGCAGCACGACAGCACCGCATGAACAGCTGGCCTAAAAGAACACTTTTTCCTGTTATTACAGTAGGAGCCATATCGCTCCGGGATCTTCAAGTGTGCTGACTACCACATCTGGGTTATGATACCACACTTATTCGACTCATATCGACTCCAAGATCTGTTCAGTGGATCTGCCTATAAAAGCCAGCGTGCACGGTCTCGAAGGACACACTTGCAGCAGGGCAGCACCGCATGATCAGCTGGCCTAAAAGATATCCTGTTATTACATAGGAGCCATATCGCTCCGGGATCTTCAAGAGTGCAGGACTACCGCATCTGGATAATGATAACACACTGCTTCGACGCATCTCAATCCCAAGAGCTGTCATCGGTAGATCTGCCTACAAAAGCCAGCGCGCACGGTCACGAAGAACCCACTGGCAACAAGGCAGCACGGCATACGCAGCTGGCCTAAAAGAAAATCATCTGTTATTACAGTAGCAGCCGTATCGCTCCAGGATCTTCAAGTGTGCTGACTACGGCATCGGGGTTATGACACCGCACTGCTTCGGCGCATCTCCACCCCAAGATCTGTTCCGTGGATCTGCCTATAAAAGCCAGCATGCACGCTCTCGAAGGACACACTGGCAGCAGGGCAGCTCCGCATAAGCAGCGGGCCTAAAGGAAAATCTACTCCTGTTATTACAGTAGGAGCCGTACCGCTCCGGGATCTTCAAGTGTGCTGGCTACCGCATCTGGGTTATGATACCACAATGCTTCGACGCATCTCCACCCCAATAGCTGTCACTCTTAGATCTGCGTACAAAAGCCAGCGCGCACGGTCTCGAAGGACCATCTGGCAGCAGGGCAGCACCGCATGAACAGCTGGCCTAAACGAATTCTACTCCTGTTATTACAGTAGGAGCCATATAGCTCCGGGATGTTCAAGTGTGCTGACTACCACATCTGGGTTATGATACCACACTGATTCGACTCATCTCGACCCCAAGATCTGTTCAGTGGATCTGCCTATAAAAGCCAGCGTGCACGGTGTCGAAGGACACACTGGCTGCAGGACAGCGCCGCATGAACAGCTGGCCTAAAAGATATTCTGTTATTACATAGGAGCCATATCGCTCCGGGATCTTCAAGAGTGCAGGACTACCGCATCTGGGTTATCATAACACACTGCTTCGACGCATCTCCACCCCAAGAGCTGTCATCAGTAGATCTGCATACAAAAGGCAGCGTGCACGGTCACGAAGAACCCACTGGCAACAGGGCAGCACGGCATAAGCAGCTGGCCTTAAAAAACCATCTCCTGTTATTACAGTAGGAGCCGTATCGCTCCGGGATCTACAAGTGTGCTGACTACGGCATCGATGTTATGAGACCGCACTGCTTCGGCGAATCTCCACCCCAAAATCTGTTCCGTGGATCTGCCCATAAAACCCAGCATGCACGGTCTCGAAAGACACACTGGCAGCAGGGGAGCTCCGCATAAGCAGCTGGCCTAAAAGAAAATCTACTCCTGTTATTACAGTAGGAGCCGTATCGCTCCAGGATCTTCAAGTGTGCTGACTACCGCAACTGGGTAATGATACCACACTGTTTCGACGCATCTCCACCCCAAGAGCTGTCATCAGTGGTTCTGCCTACAAAAGCCAGCGTGAACGGTCTCGAAGGACCCACTGGCAGAAGGTCAGCACCGCATACGCAGCTGGCTTAAGAGAAAATCTACTGTTATTACAGTAGGTGCTGTATCGCTAGAGGATCTTCAAGTGTGCTGACCACCGCATCTGTGTTATGATACCACACTGCTTCGACTCATCTCCACACCAAGAGCCGTCATCAGTAGATCTGCCTACAAAAGGCAGCGTGCACGGTCTCGAAGGACGCACTGGCAGCAGGGCAGCACTGCATACGCAGCTGGCCTAAAAGAAAAGTCTACTCCTGTTATCGGAGTAGGAGCCGTATCGCTCTGGGATCTTTGTGTGCTGACTACCGCATTTGAGATATGACACCACACTGCTTCGACGCATCTCCACCCCAAGAGCTGTCATCAGCAGATCTGCATGCAAAAGCCAGCGTGCACGGTCTCGAAGGACCCATTGGCAGCAGGGCAGCACCGCATGAACAGCTGGTCTAAACGAATTCTACTCCTGTTATTACAGTAAGAGCCATATCTCTCCGGGATCTTCAAGAGGGCTGACTACCGCATCTGGGTTATGATACCACACTGCCTGGACGCATCTCCACCCCAAGAGCTGTCATCAGTAGATCTGCGTACAAAAGCCAGCGCGCACTATCGCGAAGGACCCACTGGCAGGAGGTCAGCACCGCATACGCAGCTGGCCTAAAAGAAAATCTACTCCTGTTATTACAGTAGGAGCCGTATTGCTCCGGGATCTTCAAATGTGCTGACTACCGCATCAGGGTTAAAAAACCACACTGCTTCGACACATCTCCTCCCCAAGAGTTGTTATCAGTTTATCTGCCTACAAAAGCCACGTGCACGGTCTCGAAGGACACGCTGGCAGCAAGGCAGCACCGCATAATCAGCTGGCCTAAAAGAAATCCTGTTATTACATAGGAGCCAAATCGCTCCGCGATCTTCAAGAGTGCTGTTATTACATCGGAGTTATGAGACCACACTGCTTCGACGAATCTCCACCCCAAGAGCTGCCATCAGCAGATCTGCATACAAAAGCCAGCGTGCACGGTCTCGAAGGACCCACTGGCAGCAGGGCAGCTCCGCATAAGCAGCGGGCCTAAAAGAAAATCTACTCCTGTTATTACAGTAGGAGCCGTATCGCTCCGGGATCTTCAAGTGTGCTGACTACGGCATCGGGATTATGACACCGCACTGCTTCGGCGCATCTCCACCCCAAGATCTGTTCCGTGGATCTGCCTATAAAAGCCAGCATGCACGCTCTCGAAGGACACACTGGCAGGAGGGCAGCTCCGCATAAGCAGCTGGCCTAAAAGAAAATCTACTCCTGTTATTACAGTAGGAGCCGGATCGCTCCAGGATCTTCACGTGTGCTGACTACCGCAACTGGGTTATGATACCACACTGTTTCGACGCATCTCCACCCCAAGAGCTGTCATGAATGGTTCTGCCTACAAAATCCAGTGTGCACGGCCTCGAAGGACCCACTGGCAGAAGGACAGCACCGAATACGCAGCTGGCTTAAGAGAAAATCTACTCCTGTTATTACAGTAGGAGCCGTATCGCTCCGGGATCTTCAAGTGTGCTGGCTACCGCATCTGGGTTATGATACCACAATGCTTCGACGCTCCTCCACCCCAAGAGCTGTCATCAGTAGATCTGCCTACAAAAGGGAGCGTGCACGGTCTCGAAGGACCCACTGCCAGCAGGGCAGCACCGCATGAACAGCTGGTCTAAACGAATTCTACTCCTGTTATTACAGTAGGAGCCTTACCTTTCCGGGATCTTCAAGTGTGCTGACTACCGCATCTGGGTTATGATACCACACTGCTTGGACGCATCTCCACCCCAAGAGCTGTCATCAGTAGATCTGCGTACAAAAGCCAGCGCGCACGGTCGCGAAGGACCCACTGGCAGCAATGCAGCACGGCATACGCAGCTGGCCCGAAAGAAAACCTACTCCTGGTATTACAGTAGGAGCCGTATTGCTCCGGGATCTTCAAATGTGCTGACTACCGCATCAGTGTTAACAAACCACACTGCTTCGACGCATCTCCACCCCAAGAGCTGTTATCAGTTGATCTGCCTATAAAAACCACGTGCACGGTTTCGAAGGACCCACTGGCAGCAGGGCAGCACCGCATACGCAGCTGGCCTAAATCAAATGGCTACTCCTGTTATTAGAGTAGGAGCCGTATCGCTCTGGAATCTTAGTGTGCTGACTACCGCATCTGGGTTATGATACCACAATGCTTCGACGCATCTCCACCCCAAGAGCTGCCATCAGTAGATCTGCCTACAAAAGAAAGCGTGCACAGTGTCGAAGGACACACTGGCAGCACGACAGCACCGCATGAACAGCTGGCCTAAAAGAACACTTTTTCCTGTTAATACAGTAGGAGCCATATCGCTCCGGGATCTTCAAGTGTGCTGACTACCACATCTGGGTTATGATACCACACTGATTCGACTCATCTCGACTCCAAGATCTGTTCAGTGGATCTGCCTATAAAAGCCAGCGTGCACGGTCTCGAAGGACACACTTGCAGCAGGGCAGCACCGCATGATCAGCTGGCCTAAAAGATATCCTGTTATTACATAGGAGCCATATCGCTCCGGGATCTTCAAGAGTGCAGGACTACCGCATCTGGATAATGATAACACAGTGCTTCGACGCATCTCAATCCCAAGAGCTGTCATCAGTAGATCTGCCTACAAAAGCCAGCGTGCACGGTCACGAAGAACCCACTGGTAACAAGGCAGCACGGCATACGCAGCTGGCCTAAAAGAAAATCATCTGTTATTACAGTAGCAGCCGTATCGCTCCAGGATCTTCAAGTGTGCTGACTACGGCATCGGGGTTATGACACCGCACTGCTTCGGCGCATCTCCACCCCAAGATCTGTTCCGTGGATCTGCCTATAAAAGCCAGAATGCACGCTCTCGAAGGACACACTGGCAGCAGGGCAGCTCCGCATAAGCAGCTGGCCTAAAAGAAAATCTACTCTTGTTATTACAGTAGGAGCCGTATCGCTCCAGGATCTTCAAGTGTGCTGACTAACGCATCAGGGTTAAGAAACCACACTGCTTCGACGCATCTCCTCCCCAAGAGCTGTTATCAGTTGATCTGCCTACAAAAGCCACGTGCACGGTCTCGAAGGACACACTGGCAGCAAGACAGCACCGCATGAACAGCTGGCCTAAAAGAACATGTATTCCTGTTATTAAAGTAAGAGCCATATCGCTCCTTGATCTTCAAGTGTGCTGACTACCGCATCTGGGTTATGATACCACACTGATTCGATGCATCTCGACCCCAATATCTGTTCAGTGGATCTGCCTATAAAAGCCAGCGTGCACGGTCTCGAAGGACACGCTGGCAGAAAGGCAGCACCGCATGATCAGCTGGCCTAAAAGATATCCTGTTATTACATAGGAGCCAAATCGCTCCGCGATCTTCTAGAGTGCTGTTATTACATCGGAGTTGTGAGAGCACACTGCTTCGACGCATATCCTCTCCAAGAGCTGTCATCAGTTGATCTGCATAAAAAAGCCACGTGCACGGTCTCGAAGGACCCACTGGCAGCAGGGCAGCACCGCATGAACAGCTAGCCTAAAAGAATTCTACTCCTGTTATTACAGTAGGAGCCGTATCGCTCCGGGATCTTCAAGTGTGCTGACTACCGACTCTGGGTTATGATACCACACTGCTTGGACGAATCTCCACCCCTAGAGCTGTCATCAGCAGATCAGCATACAAAAGCCAGCGTGCACAGTCTCGAAGGACCCACTGGCAGCAGGGCAGCACCACATACGCAGCTGGCCTAAAAGAAAAGTCTACTCCTGTTATTAGGGTAAGAGCCGTATCGCTCTGGGATCTTAGTGGGCTGACTACTGGATTTGACTTATGACACCACACTGCTTCGACGCATCTCCACCCCAAGAGCTGCCATCAGCAGATCTGCATACAAATGCAAGCGTGCACGGTCTCGAAGGACCCACTGGCAGCAGGGCAGCTCCGCATAAGCAGCGGGCCTAAAAGAAAATCTACTCCTGTTATTACAGTAGGAGCCGTATCGCTCCGGGATCTTCAAGTGTGCTGGCTACCAAATCTGGGTTATGATACCACAATGCTTCGACACATCTCCACCCCAAGAGCTGTCATCAGTAGATCTGCGTACAAAAGCCAGCGCGCACGGTCTCGAAGGACCCACTGGCAGCAGGGCAGCACCGCATGAACAGCTGGCCTAAACGAATTCTCTCCTGTTATTACAGTAGGAGCCGTATCTCCCCGGGATCTTCAAGTGTGCTGACTACCGCATCTGGGTTATGATACCACACTGCTTCCACGCATCTCCTCTCCAAGAGCTGTCATCAGTTGATCTGCATAAAAAGCCGCGTGCACGGTCTCGAAGGACCCACTGGTAGCAGGACAGCACCGCATGAACAGCTGGCCTAAAAGATTTCTACTCCTGTTATTAAGAAGGAGCCGTATCGCTCCGGGATCTTCAAGTGTGCTGACTACCGCATCTGGGTCATGATACCACACTGCTTCGACGCATCTCCACTCCAAGAGCCGTCATCAGTGGATCTGCCTACAAAAGCCAGCGTTCACGGTCTCGAAGGACACACTGGCAACAGGACAGCACCGCATGAACAGCTAGCCTAAAAGAACACCTATTCCTGTTATTACAGTAGGAGCCATATCGCTCCGGGATCTTCAAGTGTTCTGACTACCGCATCTGGGTTATGGTACCACACTGATTCGACGCATCTCGACCCCAAGATCTGTTCAGTGGATCTATCTATAAAAGCCAGCGTGCACGGTATCGAAGGACACACTTGCAGCAGGGCAGCACCGCATGATCAGCTGGCCTAAAAGATATCCTGTTATTACATAAGAGCCATATCGCTCCGGGAACTTCAAGAGCGCAGGACTACCGCATCTGGGTTATGAGACCGCACTGCTTCGGCGCATCTCCACCCCAAGATCTGTTCCGTGGATCTGCCCATAAAAGCAAGCATGCACGGTCTCGAAAGACACACTGGCAGAAGGACAGCACCGCATACGCAGCTGGCTTAAGAAAAAATCTACTGTTATTACAGTAGGTGCTGTATAGCTAGGGGATCTTCAAGAAGTGTGCTGACCACCGCATCTGTGTTATGATTCCACACTGCTTCGATGCATCTCCACACCAAGAGCCGTCATCAGTAGATCATCCTACAAAAGCCAGCGTGCACGGTCTCGAAGGACCCACTGGCAGCAGGGCAGCACCGCATACGCAGCTGGCCTAAAAGAAATGTCTACTCCTGTTTTAGAGTAGGAGCCGTATCGCTCTGGAATCTTAGTGTGCTGACTACCGCATTTGAGTTATGACACCACACTGCTTCGACGCATCTCCACCCAAAGAGCTGTCATCAGTAGATCTGCCTACAAAAGCCAGCGTGCACAGTGTCGAAGGACACACTGGCAGCACGACAGCACCGCATGAACAGCTGGCCTAAAAGAACACCTTTTCCTGTTATTACAGTAGGAGCCATATTGCTCCGGGATCTTCATGTGTGCTGACTACCACATCTGGGTTATGATGCCACACTGATTCGACTCATCCCGACCCCAACATCTGTTCAGTGGATCTGCCTATAAAAGCCAGCGTGCACGGTCTCGAAGGACACACTTGCAGCAGAGCAGCACCGCATGATCAGCTGGCCTAAAAGATATCCTGTTATTACATAGGAGCCATATCGCTCCGGGATCTTCAAGTGTGCTGACTACGGCATCAGTGTTAAGAAACCACACTGCTTCGACGCATCTCCACCCCAAGAGCTGTTATCAGTTGATCTGCCTACAAAAACCACGTGCACGGTTTCGAAGGACCCACTGGCAGCAGGGCAGCACCGCATACGCAGCTGGCCTAAATCAAATGGCTACTCCTGTTATTAGAGTAGGAGCCGTATCGCTCTGGAATCTTAGTGTGCTGACTACCGCATCTGGGTTATGATACCACAATGTTTCGACGCATCTCCACCCCAAGAGCTGCCATCAGTAGATCTGCCTACAAAAGAAAGCGTGCACAGTGTCGAAGGACACACTGGCAGCACGACAGCACCGCATGAACAGCTGGCCTAAAAGAACACTTTTTCCTGTTATTACAGTAGGAGCCATATCGCTCCGGGATCTTCAAGTGTGCTGACTACCACATCTGGGTTATGATACCACACTGATTCGACTCATCTCGACTCCAAGATCTGTTCAGTGGATCTGCCTATAAAAGCCAGCGTGCACGGTCTCGAAGGACACACTTGCAGCAGGGCAGCACCGCATGATCAGCTGGCCTAAAAGATATCCTGTTATTACATAGGAGCCATATCGCTCCGGGATCTTCAAGAGTGCAGGACTACCGCATCTGGATAATGATAACACACTGCTTCGACGCATCTCCACTACGAGATCTGTTCCGTGGATCTGCCTACAAAAGCCAGCGTGCACGGTCACGAAGAACCCACTGGCAACAAGGCAGCACGGCATACGCAGCTGGCCTAAAAGAAAATCATCTGTTATTACAGTAGCAGCCGTATCGCTCCAGGATCTTCAAGTGTGCTGACTACGGCATCGGGGTTATGACACCGCACTGCTTCGGCGCATCTCCACCCCAAGATCTGTTCCGTGGATCTGCCTATAAAAGCCAGCATGCACGTTCTCGAAGGACACACTGGCAGCAGGGCAGCTCCGCATAAGCAGCTGGCCTAAAAGAAAATCTACTCTTGTTATTACAGTAGGAGCCGCATCGCTCCAGGATCTTCAAGTGTGCTGACTACCGCACCTGGGTTATGATACCACACTGCTTCGACGCATCTCCACCCCAAGAGCTGTCATCAGTAGATCTGCCTTCAAAAGCCAGCGTGCACGGTCACGAAGAACCCACTGGCAACAAGGCAGCACGGCATACGCAGCTGGCCTAAAAGAAAATCATCTCCTGTTATTACAGTATGAGCCGTATCGCTCCGGGATCTTCAAGTGTGCTGACTACGGCATCGGGGTTATGAGACCGCACTGCTTCGGCGCATCACCCCAAGATGTTCATCTGTTTTTACAGTATGAGCCGTATCGCTCCGAGATCTTCAAGTGTGCTGACTACCGCAGCAGGGTTAAGAAACTATACTGCTTCGATGCATCTCCACCCCAAGAGCTGTGATCAGTAGGTCTGCCTACAAAAGCCAGCGTGCACGTTGTCGAAGGACACACTGGCAGCAGGACAGCACCGCATGAACAGCTGGCCTAAAAGAACACCTATTCCTGTTATTACAGTAGGAGCCATATCGCTCTGGGATCTAGAAGTGTGCTGACTACCGCATCTGGGTTATGATAAAACACTGATTCGACGCATCTCGACCCCAAGATCTGTTCAGTAGATCTGCCTATAAAAGCCAGCGTGCACGGTGTCGAAGGACACACTTGCAGCAGGGCAGCACCGCATGATCAGCTGGCCTAAAAGATATCCTGTTATTACATAGGAGCCATATCTCTCCGGGATCTTCAAGAGTGCAGGACTACCGCATCTGGGTTATGATAACACACTGCTTCGACGCATCTCCACCCCAAGAGCTGTCATCAGTAGATCTGCCTACAAAAGGCAGCGTGCACGGTCACGAAGAACCCACTGGCAACAGGGCAGCACGGCATATGCAGCTGGCCTTTAACAACCATCTCCTGTTATTACAGTAGGAGCCGTATCGCTCCGGGATCTACAAGTGTGCTGACTACGGCATCAGGGTTATGAGACCGCACTGCTTCGGCGCATCTCCACCCCAAGATCTGTTCCGTGGATCTGCCCATAAAAGCAAGCATGCACGGTCTCGAAAGACACACTGGCAGGAGGGCAGCTCCGCATAAGCAGCTGGCCTAAAAGAAAATCTACTCCTGTTATTACAGTAGGAGCCGGATCGCTCCAGGATCTTCAAGTGTGCTGACTACCGCAACTGGGTTATGATACCACACTGTTTCGACGCATCTCCACCCCAAGAGCTGTCATGAATGGTTCTGCCTACAAAATCCAGTGTGCACGGCCTCGAAGGACCCACTGGCAGAAGGACAGCACCGAATACGCAGCTGGCTTAAGAGAAAATCTACTCCTGTTATTACAGTAGGAGCCGTATCGCTCCGGGATCTTCAAGTGTGCTGGCTACCGCATCTGGGTTATGATACCACAATGCTTCGACGCTCCTCCACCCCAAGAGCTGTCATCAGTATATCTGCCTACAAAAGGGAGCGTGCACGGTCTCGAAGGACCCACTGGCAGCAGGGCAGCACCGCATGAACAGCTGGTCTAAACGAATTCTACTCCTGTTATTACAGTAGGAGCCGTACCTCTCCGGGATCTTCAAGTGTGCTGACTACCGCATCTGGGTTATGATACCACACTGCTTGGACGCATCTCCACCCCAAGAGCTGTCATCAGTAGATCTGCGTACAAAAGCCAGCGCGCACGGTCGCGAAGGACCCACTGGCAGCAATGCAGCACGGCATACGCAGCTGGCCCGAAAGAAAACCTACTCCTGGTATTACAGTAGGAGCCGTATTGCTCCGGGATCTTCAAATGTGCTGACTACCGCATCAGTGTTAAGAAACCACACTGCTTCGACGCATCTCCACCCCAAGAGCTGTTATCAGTTGATCTGCCTACAAAAACCACGTGCACGGTTTCGAAGGACCCACTGGCAGCAGGGCAGCACCGCATACGCAGCTGGCCTAAATCAAATGGCTACTCCTGTTATTAGAGTAGGAGCCGTATCGCTCTGGAATCTTAGTGTGCTGACTACCGCATCTGGGTTATGATACCACAATGCTTCGACGCATGTCCACCCCAAGAGCTGCCATCAGTAGATCTGCCTACAAAAGAAAGCGTGCACAGTGTCGAAGGACACACTGGCAGCACGACAGCACCGCATGAACAGCTGGCCTAAAAGAACACTTTTTCCTGTTATTACAGTAGGAGCCATATCGCTCCGGGATCTTCAAGTGTGCTGACTACCACATCTGGGTTATGATACCACACTTATTCGACTCATATCGACTCCAAGATCTGTTCAGTGGATCTGCCTATAAAAGCCAGCGTGCACGGTCTCGAAGGACACACTTGCAGCAGGGCAGCACCGCATGATCAGCTGGCCTAAAAGATATCCTGTTATTACATAGGAGCCATATCGCTCCGGGATCTTCAAGAGTGCAGGACTACCGCATCTGGATAATGATAACACACTGCTTCGACGCATCTCAATCCCAAGAGCTGTCATCGGTAGATCTGCCTACAAAAGCCAGCGCGCACGGTCACGAAGAACCCACTGGCAACAAGGCAGCACGGCATACGCAGCTGGCCTAAAAGAAAATCATCTGTTATTACAGTAGCAGCCGTATCGCTCCAGGATCTTCAAGTGTGCTGACTACGGCATCGGGGTTATGACACCGCACTGCTTCGGCGCATCTCCACCCCAAGATCTGTTCCGTGGATCTGCCTATAAAAGCCAGCATGCACGCTCTCGAAGGACACACTGGCAGCAGGGCAGCTCCGCATAAGCAGCGGGCCTAAAGGAAAATCTACTCCTGTTATTACAGTAGGAGCCGTACCGCTCCGGGATCTTCAAGTGTGCTGGCTACCGCATCTGGGTTATGATACCACAATGCTTCGACGCATCTCCACCCCAATAGCTGTCACTCTTAGATCTGCGTACAAAAGCCAGCGCGCACGGTCTCGAAGGACCATCTGGCAGCAGGGCAGCACCCCATGAACAGCTGGCCTAAACGAATTCTACTCCTGTTATTACAGTAGGAGCCATATAGCTCCGGGATGTTCAAGTGTGCTGACTACCACATCTGGGTTATGATACCACACTGATTCGACTCATCTCGACCCCAAGATCTGTTCAGTGGATCTGCCTATAAAAGCCAGCGTGCACGGTGTCGAAGGACACACTGGCTGCAGGACAGCGCCGCATGAACAGCTGGCCTAAAAGATATTCTGTTATTACATAGGAGCCATATCGCTCCGGGATCTTCAAGAGTGCAGGACTACCGCATCTGGGTTATCATAACACACTGCTTCGACGCATCTCCACCCCAAGAGCTGTCATCAGTAGATCTGCATACAAAAGGCAGCGTGCACGGTCACGAAGAACCCACTGGCAACAGGGCAGCACGGCATAAGCAGCTGGCCTTAAAAAACCATCTCCTGTTATTACAGTAGGAGCCGTATCGCTCCGGGATCTACAAGTGTGCTGACTACGGCATCGATGTTATGAGACCGCACTGCTTCGGCGAATCTCCACCCCAAAATCTGTTCCGTGGATCTGCCCATAAAACCCAGCATGCACGGTCTCGAAAGACACACTGGCAGCAGGGGAGCTCCGCATAAGCAGCTGGCCTAAAAGAAAATCTACTCCTGTTATTACAGTAGGAGCCGTATCGCTCCAGGATCTTCAAGTGTGCTGACTACCGCAACTGGGTAATGATACCACACTGTTTCGACGCATCTCCACCCCAAGAGCTGTCATCAGTGGTTCTGCCTACAAAAGCCAGCGTGAACGGTCTCGAAGGACCCACTGGCAGAAGGTCAGCACCGCATACGCAGCTGGCTTAAGAGAAAATCTACTGTTATTACAGTAGGTGCTGTATCGCTAGAGGATCTTCAAGTGTGCTGACCACCGCATCTGTGTTATGATACCACACTGCTTCGACTCATCTCCACACCAAGAGCCGTCATCAGTAGATCTGCCTACAAAAGGCAGCGTGCACGGTCTCGAAGGACCCACTGGCAGCAGGGCAGCACTGCATACGCAGCTGGCCTAAAAGAAAAGTCTACTCCTGTTATCGGAGTAGGAGCCGTATCGCTCTGGGATCTTTGTGTGCTGACTACCGCATTTGAGATATGACACCACACTGCTTCGACGCATCTCCACCCCAAGAGCTGTCATCAGCAGATCTGCATGCAAAAGCCAGCGTGCACGGTCTCGAAGGACCCACTGGCAGCAGGGCAGCACCGCATGAACAGCTGGTCTAAACGAATTCTACTCCTGTTATTACAGTAAGAGCCATATCTCTCCGGGATCTTCAAGAGGGCTGACTACCGCATCTGGGTTATGATACCACACTGCCTGGACGCATCTCCACCCCAAGAGCTGTCATCAGTAGATCTGCGTACAAAAGCCAGCGCGCACTATCGCGAAGGACCCACTGGCAGGAGGTCAGCACCGCATACGCAGCTGGCCTAAAAGAAAATCTACTCCTGTTATTACAGTAGGAGCCGTATTGCTCCGGGATCTTCAAATGTGCTGACTACCGCATCAGGGTTAAAAAACCACACTGCTTCGACACATCTCCTCCCCAAGAGTTGTTATCAGTTTATCTGCCTACAAAAGCCACGTGCACGGTCTCGAAGGACACGCTGGCAGCAAGGCAGCACCGCATAATCAGCTGGCCTAAAAGAAATCCTGTTATTACATAGGAGCCAAATCGCTCCGCGATCTTCAAGAGTGCTGTTATTACATCGGAGTTATGAGACCACACTGCTTCGACGAATCTCCACCCCAAGAGCTGCCATCAGCAGATCTGCATACAAAAGCCAGCGTGCACGGTCTCGAAGGACCCACTGGCAGCAGGGCAGCTCCGCATAAGCAGCGGGCCTAAAAGAAAATCTACTCCTGTTATTACAGTAGGAGCCGTATCGCTCCGGGATCTTCAAGTGTGCTGACTACCGCATCTGGGTTATGATACCACACTGATTCGACGCATCTCGACCCCAAGATCTGTTCAGTGGATCTGTCTATAAATCCAGCGTGCACGGTGTCGAAGGACACACTGGCAGCAGGACAGCGCCGCATGAACAGCTGGCCTAAAAAATATTCTGTTATTACATAGGAGCCATATCTCTCCGGGATCTTCAAGAGTGCAGGACTACCGCATCTGGGTTATAACACACTGCTTCGACGCATCTCCACCCCAAGAGCTGTCATCAGTAGATCTGCCTTCAAAAGCCATCGTGCACGGTCACGAAGAACCCACTGGCAACAAGGCAGCACGGCATACGCAGTTGGCCTAAAAAAAATCATCTCCTGTTATTACAGTATGAGCCGTATCGCTCCGGGATCTTCAAGTGTGCTGACTACGGCATCGGGGATATCAGACCGCACTGCTTCGGCGCATCTCCACCCCAAGATCATCATCTGTTTTTACAGTAGGAGCAGTATCGCTCCGGGATCTTCAAGTGTGCTGACTACGGCATCATTGTTAAGAAACTATACTGCTTCGATGCATCTCCACCCCATGAGCCGTGATCAGTATATCTGCCTACAAAAGCCAGCGTGCACGTTGTCGAAGGACACACTGGCAGCTGAACAGCACCGCATGAACAGTTGGCCTAAAAGAATACCTATTCCTGTTATTACAGTAGGAGCCATATCGCTCCGGGATCTAGAAGTGTGCTGACTACCGCATCTGGATTATGATACCACACTGATTCGACCCATCTCGACCCCAAGATCTGTTCAGTAGATCTGCCTATAAAAGCCAGCGTGCACGGTGTCGAAGGACACACTTGCAGCAGGGCAGCACCGCATGATCAGCTGGCCTAAAAGATATCCTGTTATAACATAGGAGCCATATCGCTCCGGGATCTTCAAGAGTGCTGACTACCGAATCTGGGTTATGATAACACACTGCTTCGACGCATCTCCACCCCAAGAGCTGGCATCAGTAGATCTGCCTACAAAAGGCAGCGTGCACGGTCACGAAGAACCCACTGGCAACAGGGCAGCGCGGCATATGCAGCTGGCCTTAAAAAACCATCTCCTGTTATTACAGTAGGAGCCGTATCGCTCCGGGATCTCCAAGTGTGCTGACTACGGCATCGGGGTTATGAGACCGCACTGTTTCGGCGCATCTCCACCCCAAGATGTGTTCCGTGGATCTGCCCGTAAAAGCCAGCATGCACGGTCTCGAAAGACACACTGGCAGTAGGGCAGCTCCGCATAAGCAGCTGGCCTAAAAGAAAATCTACTCCCGTTATTACAGTAGGAGCCGTATCGCTCCAGGATCTTCAAGTGTGCTGACTACCGCAACTGGGTAATGATACCACACTGTTTCGACGCATCTCCACCCCAAGAGCTGTCATCAGTGGTTCTGCCTACAAAAGCCAGCATGCACGGTCTCGAAGGACCCACTGGCAGAAGGACAGCACCACATACGCAGCTGGCTTAAGAGAAAATCTACTGTTATTACAGTAGGTGCTGTATCGCTAGAGGATCTTCAAGTGTGCTGACCACCGCATCTGTGTTATGATACCACACTGCTTCGACTCATCTCCACACCAAGAGCCGTCATCAGTAGATCTGCCTACAAAAGGCAGCGTGCACGGTCTCGAAGGACCCACTGGCAGCAGGGCAGCACCGCATACGCAGCTGGCCTAAAAGAAATGTCTACTCCTGTTATTAGAGTAGGAGCCGTATCGCTCTGGGATCTTAGTGTGCTGACTACCGCATTTGAGTTATGACACCACACTGCTTCGAAGCATCTCCACCCCAAGAGCTGTCATCAGCAGATCTGCATAAAAAAGCCAGCGTGCACGGTCTCGAAGGACCCATTGGCTGCAGGGCAGCTCCGCATAAGCAGCGGGCCTAAAAGAAAATCTACACCTGTTATTACAGTAGGAGCCGTATCGCTCCGGGATCTTCAAGTGTGCTGGCTACCGCATCTGGGTTATGATACCACAATGCTTCGACGCACCTCCACCCCAAGAGCTGTCATCAGTAGATCTGCCTAAAAAAGGCAGCGTGCACGGTCTCGAAGGACCCACTGGCAGCAGGGCAGCACCGCATCAACAGCTGGTCTAAACGAATTCTACTCCTGTTATTACAGTAAGAGCCGTATCTCTCCGGGATCTTCAAGTGCGCTGACTACCGCATCTGGGTTATGATACCACACTGCTTGGACGCATCTCCACCCCAAGAGCTGTCATCAGTAGATCTGCGTACAAAAGCCAGCACGCACGGTCGCGAAGGACCCACTGGCAGCAATGCAGCACGGCATACGCAGCTGGCCCGAAAGAAAATCTACTCCTTTTATTACAGTAGGAGCCGTATTGCTCCGGGATCTTCAAATGTGCTGACTACCGCATCAGTGTTATGAAACCACACTGCTTCGACGCATCTCCTCTCCAAGAGCTGTCATCAGTTGATCTGCATAAAAGAGCCACGAGCACGGTCTCGAAGGACCCACTGGCAGCAGGGCAGGACCGCATGAACAGCTGGCCTAAAAGAATTCTACTCCTGTTATTACAGTAGGAGCCGTATCGCTCCGGGATCTTCAAGTGTGCTGACTACCGCATCTGGGTTATGATACCACACTGCTTGGACGCATCTCCACCCCTAGAGCTGTCATCAGTGGTTCTGCCTACAAAAGCCAGCATGCACGGTCTCGAAGGACCCACTGGCAGAAGGACAGCACCACATACGCAGCTGGCTTAAGAGAAAATCTACTGTTATTACAGTAGGTGCTGTATCGCTAGAGGATCTTCAAGTGTGCTGACCACCGCATCTGTGTTATGATACCACACTGCTTCGACTCATGTCCACACCAAGAGCCGTCATCAGTAGATCTGCCTACAAAGGCAGCGTGCACGGTCTCGAAGGACCCACTGGCAGCAGGGCAGCACCGCATACGCAGCTGGCCTAAAAGAAATGTCTACTCCTGTTATTAGAGTAGGAGCCGTATCGCTCTGGGATCTTAGTGTGCTGACTACCGCATTTGAGTTATGACACCACACTGCTTCGAAGCATCTCCACCCCAAGAGCTGTCATCAGCAGATCTGCATAAAAAAGCCAGCGTGCACGGTCTCGAAGGACCCACTGGCAGCAATGCAGCACGGCATACGCAGCTGGCCTAAAAGAAAATCTACCCCTGTTATTACAGTAGGAGCCGTATCGCTCCGGGATGTTCAAGTGTGCTGGCTACCGCACCTAGGTTATGATACAACAATGCTTCGACGCATCTCCACCCCAAGAGCTGTCATCTGTAGATCTGCCTACAAAAGCCAGAGTGCACGGTCTCGAAGGACCCACTGGCAGCAGGGCAGCACCGCATGAACAGCTGGCCTAAAAGAATTGTACTCCTGTTATTATAGTAGGAGCCGTATCGCTCCGGGATCTTCAAGTGTGCTGACTACCGCATCTGGATTATGATACCACACTGCTTGGACGCATCTCCACCCCAAGAGCTGTCATCAGTAGATCTGCGTACAAAAGCCAGCGTGCACGGTTTCGATGGACCCACTGTCAGGAGGTCAGCACCGCATACGCATTTGGCCTAAAAGAAAATCTACTTCTGTTATTACAGTAGGAGCCGTATTGCTCCGGGATCTTCAAATGTGCTGACTACCGCATCATGGTTAAGAAACCACACTGCTTCGACGCATCTCCTCCCCAAGAGTTGTTATCAGTTGATCTGCCTACAAAAGCCACGTGCAGGGTCTCGAAGGACACACTGGCAGCAAGACAGCACCGCATGAACAGCTGGCCTCAAAGAACATGTATTCCTGTTATTAAAGTAAGAGCCATATCGCTCCTTGATCTTCAAGTGTGCTGCCTACCGCATCTGGGTTATGATACCACACTGATTCGATGCATCTCGACCCCAATATCTGTTCAGTGGATCTACCTATAAAAGCCGGCGTGCACGGTCTCGAAGGACACGCTGGCAGCAAGGCAGCACCGCATGATCAGCTGGCCTAAAAGATATCCTGTTATTACATAGGAGCCAAATCGCTCCGCGATCTTCAAGAGTGCTGTGATTACATCGGAGTTATGAGACCACACTGCTTCGACGCATCTCCACCCCAAGAGCTGTCATTAGTAGATCTGCCTACAAAAGCCAGCGTGCACGGTCACGAAGAACCCACTGGCAACAAGGTAGCACGTCATACGCAGCTGGCCTAAAAGAAAATCTACTCCTGTTATTACAGTAAGAGCCGCATCGCTCCAGGATCTTCAAGTGTGCTGACTACCGCAACTGGGTTATGATACCACACTGTTTCGATGCATCTCCACCCCAAGAGCTGTAATCAGTGGTTCTGCCTACAAAAGCCAGCGTGCACGGCCTCGAAGGACCCACTGGCAGAAGGACAGCACCGCATACACAGCTGGCTTAAGAGAAAATCTACTGTTATTACAGTAGGTGCTGTATCGCTAAGGGATCTTCAAGTGTGCTGACCACCGCATCTTGGTTATGATACCACACTGCTTGGACGCAACTCCACCCCAAGAGCTGTCATCAGTAGATCTGCGTACAAAAGCCAGCGTGCACGGTCTCGAAGGACCCACTGTCAGGAGGTCAGCACCGCATACGCAGCTGGCCTAAAAGAAAATCTAATCCTGTTATTACAGTAGGAGCCGTATTGCTCCGGGATCTTCAAATGTGCTGACTACCGCATCATGGTTAAGAAACCACACTGCTTCGACGCCTCTCCTCCCCAAGAGTTGTTATCAGTTGATCTGCCTACAAAAGCCACGTGCACGGACCCACTGGCAGCAGGGCAGCTCCGCATAAGCAGCGGGCCTAAAAGAAAATCTACTCCTGTTATTACAGTAGGAGCCGTATCTCTCTGGGATCTTCAAGTGTGCTGACTACCGCATCTGGGTTATGATACCACACTGATTCGACGCATCTCGACCCCAAGATCTGTTCAGTCATCATCATCATCCTCAGCCTTACTACACCCACTGCAGGGCAAAGGCCTCTCCCATGTCTCTCCAATTAACCCTATCCTTTGCCAGCTGCATCCACCCTTTGCCTGCAAACTTCTTAATCTCATCCGCCCACCTAACCTTCTGCCGCCCCCTGCTACGCTTACTTTCTCTTGGAACCCACTCCGTTACCCTTAAGGACCAGCGGTTATCTTGCCTTCGCATTACATGCCCTGCCCAAGCCCATTTCTTTCTCTTGATTTCGACTAGGATGTCATTAACCCGTGTTTGTTCCCTCACCCACTCTGCCCGCTTCCGATCTCTTAACGTTACACCTATCATTTTTCTTTCCATGGCTCGCTGCGTTGTCCTTAACCTAAGCTGAACTCTTTTCGTTAGCCTCCACGTTTCTGCCCAGTAGGTGAGTACCGGTAAGATTATGCTGTTGTACACTTTCCTCTTGAGGGAAATTCGTAAACTGCCACTCATGATCTGCGAGAATTTGCCATATGCGCTCCAGCCCATTCTTATCCTTCTAGTTATCTCCCTCTCATGATCTGGATCAGCTGTCACTACCTGCCCTAAGTAGACGTATTCCGGCACAATTTCTAGGCTCAAGCTGCCAGTTGTGAACTGTTGTTCCCTTGCTAGGCTGTTGAACATTACCTTGGTTTTCTGCATGTTAATTTTTAGGCCCAACGATCTGCTCTGCCTGTCTAACTCGTTGATCATGATTTGCAGTTCACCTCCTGAGTGACTCAGCAAGGCAGTGTCATCAGCAAATCGCAGATTATTTAGGTATTCTCCATTAATTCTTATTCCCAACTGTTCCCAATTCAGGCTTCGAAATACCTCCTGCAAACATGCGGTGAACAGCATTGGCGAGATCGTGTCTCCTTGCCTGACGCCCTTCCTTATTGGAATTTTATTGCTGACTTTATGGAGGACTATAGTAGCTGTGCAGTTGCTATATATATCTTCCAGTATTTTGACATAAGGCTCTTCTACCCCCTGATTACGCAATGCCTGTATGACTTCTGAGGTTTCCACTGAGTCGAATGCTTTCTCGTAATCAATGAAAGCTATATATAGAGGTTGGTTATATTCTGCGCATTTCTCTATCACCTGATTGATAGTGTGTATATGATCTATTGTGGAATATCCTTTACGAAAGCCTGCCTGATCATTTGGTTGATTAAAGTCTAACGTTGCCCTGACTCTATTAGCGATTACCTTAGTAAATACTTTGTAGGCAACGGATAGTAAGCTGATCGGCCTGTAATTTTTCAAGTCCTTGGCGTCTCCCTTCTTATGAATTAAGATAATGTTTACATTCTTCCAAGCTTCTGGTACAGTTGAGGTCATAAGGCATTGCGTATAAAGGGTGGCTAGTTTTTCTAGCACGATATCCCCTCCATCCTTCAACAGATCTGCTGTTACCTGATCCTCCCCAGCTGCTTTTCCCCTTTTCATTGCTTCTAAGGCTTTCTTTACTTCGTCTTTCGTTACTGGCGGGATGACGCATTGCTGTGCACTGCTGTCTTTCTCATTAGCGCTCTGATTACATTGGCTACTGTACAGGTCTGTGTAGAACTCTTCGGCTACGTTAACTATGTTATCCATATTGCTAATGACATTGCCCTGCTTGTCTCTAAATGCATACATCTGGTTTTTACCTATGCCTAGTTTCCTCTTCACGGTTTTTGGCTACCTCCGTTCTTTATAGCATGCTCGATTCTCTCCATATTAAACTTCCTAATGTCGGCTACCTTGCGCTTATTTATTAACTTTGATAGCTCCGTTAGTTGTATTCTATCGGTAGTGTTAGATGCCTTCATGTTTTGGCGCTTCTTAATCAGATCTTTCGTCACCTGAGATAGCTTCCCGGTATCTTTTCGAACTGTCCTACCGCCTACTTCTACTGCGCACTCCGTAATTATTGATGTCAGGTTATCGTGCATTGAATGAACATCAAGATCATCTTCCTCAGTTAAAGCCGAATATCTGTTTTGCAGCGCTATGCTAAACTCCTGTGCTTTCCCTCTTACGGCTAACTCGTTAATGGTCTTCTTCTTCGCTAGCTTCTTTCGTTCCCTCTTCAAGTCTAAGCTAATTTTAGACCTTACCATTCTATGGTCGCTGCAACGCACCCTTCCGAGGAGGACGGCCACATCCTGAATGGTGCCAGGTTTAGCGCATAGTATGAAGTCGATTTCATTTTAAATCTCATCATTGGGGCTCTTCCAGGTCCACTTCCTGTTTTCTCGTTTGCGGAAGAAGGTATTCATGATCCGTAAATTATTTCTATCCGCGAATTCAACTAATAACTCTCCCCTGCTATTTCTAGAGCCTATCCCATAGTCACCTACCGCGTGGTCGTCAGCCTGCTTCTTGCCCACCTTCGCATTGAAGTCGCCCATCAGTACAGTGTACTGCGATTTTGCTTTATTCATTGCTGATGATTCTACGTCCTCATATAAGCTTTCAACGGTCTGGTCATCATGGCTGGGTGTGGGTGCGTAGGCCTGCACCACTTTCAGCTTGTACCTCCTATTCAGCCTAATTACTATAGCTGCTACCCTCTCGTTAATACTGTAGAACTCCTCTACGTTGCCAGCTATATCCTTATTAATGAGGAAACCCACACCTAGTTCTCGTCTATCCTCTAACCCGCGATAGCACAATATGTGTCCGTCCTTTAGTACTGTATACGCCTCACCTGTCCTCCTAACTTCGCTAAGCCCTATCACATCCCATTTAATTCCCGCTAGTTCCTCAAACAGCACTGCTAGGCTAGCCTCACTAGCTAAAGTTCTAGCGTTAAACGTTGCCAGGTTCAGATTCCAGCGCTAGTTCCTCAAACAGCACTGCTAGGCTAGCCTCACTAGCTAAAGTTCAAGCGTTAAACGTTGCCAGGTTCAGATTCCAGCAAGGCAGCACCGCATGATCAGCTGGCCTAAAAGATATCCTGTTATTTCATAGAAGACAAATCGCTCCGCGATCTTCAAGAGTGCTGTTATTACATCGGAGTTATGAGACCACACTGCTTCAACGCATCTCCACCCCAAGAGCTGTCATCAGTAGATCTGCCTACAAAAGCCAGCGTGCACGGTCACGAAGAACCCACTGGCAACAAGGTAGCACGGCATACGCAGCTGGCGTAAAAGAAAATCTACTCCTGTTATTACAGTAGGAGCCGCATCGCTCCAGGATCTTCAAGTGTGCTGACAACCGCAACTGGGTTATGATACCACACTGTTTCGACGCATCTCCACCCCAAGAGCTGTCATCAGTGGTTCTGCCTACAAAAGGCAGCGTGCACGGTCTCGAAGGACCCACTGGCAGCAGAGCAGCACCGCATGAACAGCTGGTCTAAACGAATTCTACTCCTGTTATTACAGTAAGAGCCATATCTCTCCGGGATCTTCAAGAGGGCTGACTACCGCATCTGGGTTATGATACCACACTGCTTGGACGCATCTCCACCCCAAGAGCTGTCATCAGTAGATCTGCGTACAAAAGCCAGCGCGCACGGTCGCGAAGGACCCACTGGCAGGAGGTCAGCACCGCATACGCAGCTGGCCTAAAAGAAAATCTACTCCTGTTATTACAGTAGGAGCCGTATTGCTCCGGGATCTTCAAATGTGCTGACTACCGCATCAGGGTTAAAAAACCACACTGCTTCGACACATCTCCTCCCCAAGAGTTGTTATCAGTTTATCTGCCTACAAAAGCCACGTGCACGGTATCGAAGGACACACTGGCAGCAAGGCAGCACCGCATGAATAGCTGGCCTAAAAGAACATCTATTCCTGTTATTAAAGTAAGAGCCATATCGCTCCTTGATCTTCAAGTGTGCTGACTACCGCATCTGGGTTATGATACCACACTGATTCGATGCATCTCGACCCCAATATCTGTTCAGTGGATCTGCCTATAAAAGCCAGCGTGCACGGTCTCGAAGGACACGCTGGCAGCAAGGCAGCACCGCATAATCAGCTGGCCTAAAAGAAATCCTGTTATTACATAGGAGCCAAATCGCTCCGCGATCTTCAAGAGTGCTGTTATTACATCGGAGTTATGAGACCACACTGCTTCGACGAATCTCCACCCCAAGAGATGCCATCAGCAGATCTGCATACAAAAGCCAGCGTGCACGGTCTCGAAGGACCCACTGGCAGCAGGGCAGCTCCGCATAAGCAGCGGGCCTAAAAGAAAATCTACTCCTGTTATTACAGTAGGAGCCGTATCGCTCCGGGATCTTCAAGTGTGCTGACTACCGCATCTGGGTTATGATACCACACTGATTCGACGCATCTCGGCCCCAAGATCTGTTCAGTGGATCTGTCTATAAAAGCCAGCGTGCACGGTGTCGAAGGACACACTGGCAGCAGGACAGCGCCGCATGAACAGCTGGCCTAAAAGATATTCTGTTATTACATAGGAGCCATATCACTCCGGGATCTTCAAGAGTGCAGGACTACCGCATCTGGGTTATGATAACACAGTGATTCGACGCATCTCCACCCCAAGAGCTGTCATCAGTAGATCTGCCTTCAAAAGCCAGCGTGCACGGTCACGAAGAACCCACTGGCAACAAGGCAGCACGGCATGCGCAGCTGGCCTAAAAGAAAATCATCTGTTTTTACAGTAGGAGCAGTATCGCTCCGGGATCTGCAAGTGTGCTGACTACCGCATCAGGGTTAAGAAACTATACTGCTTCGATGCATCTCCACCCCAAGAGCTGTGATCAGTAGATCTGCCTACAAAAGCCAGCGTGCACGTTGTCGAAGGACACACTGGCAGCAGGAGAGCACCGCATGAACAGTTGGCCTAAAAGAACACCTATTCCTGTTATTACAGTAGGAGCCATATCGCTCCGGGATCTAGAAGTGTGCTGACTACCGCATCTGGGTTATGATACCACACTGATTCGACGCATCTCGACCCCAAGATCTGTTCAGTAGATCTGCCTATAAAAGCCAGCGTGCACGGTGTCGAAGGACACACTTGCAGCAGGGCAGCACCGCATGATCAGCTGGCCTAAAAGATATCCTATTATAACATAGGAGCCATATCGCTCCAGGATCTTGAAGACTGCAGGACTACCGCATCTGGGTTGTCATAACACACTGCTTCGACGCATCTCCACCCCAAGAGCTGTCATCAGTAGATCTGCGTACAAAAGGCAGCGTGCACGGTCACGAAGAACCCACTGGCAACAGGGCAGCACGGCATATGCAGCTGGCCTTAAAAAACCATCTCCTGTTATTACAGTAGGAGCCGTATCGCTCCGGGATCTACAAGTGTGCTGACTACGGCATCGATGTTATGAGACCGCACTGCTTCGGCGCATCTCCACCCCAAAATCTGTTCCGTGGATCTGCCCATAAAAGCCAGCATGCACGGTCTCGAAAGACACACTGGCAGCAGGGGAGCTCCGCATAAGCAGCTGGCCTAAAAGAAAATCTACTCCTGTTATTACAGTAGGAGCCGTATCGCTCCAGGATCTGCAAGTGTGCTGACTACCGCAACTGGGTAATGATACCACACTGTTTCGACGCATCTCCACCCCAAGAGCTGTCATCAGTGGTTCTGCCTACAAAAGCCAGCGTGAACGGTCTCGAAGGACCCACTGGCAGAAGGACAGCTCCGCATACGCAGCTGGCTTAAGAGAAAATCTACTGTTGTTACAGTAGGTGCTGTATCGCTAGAGGATCTTCAAGTGTGCTGACCACCGCATCTGTGTTATGATACCACACTGCTTCGACTCATCTCCACACCAAGAGCCGTCATCAGTAGATCTGCCTACAAAAGGCAGCGTGCACGGTCTCGAAGGACCCACTGGCAGCAGGGCAGCACCGCATACGCAGCTGGCCTAAAAGAAATGTCTACTCCTGTTATTAGAGTAGGAGCCGTATCGCTCTGGGATCTTAGTGTGCTGACTACCGCATTTGAGTTATGACACCACACTGCTTCGTAGCATCTCCACCCCAAGAGCTGTCATCAGTAGATCTGCCTACAAAAGGCAGCGTGCACGGTCTCGAAGGACCCACTGGCAGCAGGGCAGCACCGCATCAACAGCTGGTCTAAACGAATTCTACTCCTGTTATTACAGTAAGAGCCGTATCTCTCCGGGATCTTCAAGTGCGCTGACTACCGCATCTGGGTTATGATACCACACTGCTTGGACGCATCTCCACCCCAAGAGCTGTCATCAGTAGATCTGCGTACAAAAGCCAGCGCGCACGGTCGCGAAGGACCCACTGGCAGCAAGGCAGCTCGGCATACGCAGCTGGCCCGAAAGAAAATCTACTCCTTTTATTACAGTAGGAGCCGTATTGCTCCGGGATCTTCAAATGTGCTGACTACCGCATCAGTGTTATGAAACCACACTGCTTCGACGCATCTCCTCTCCAAGAGCTGTCATCAGTTTATCTGCATAAAAGAGCCACGAGCACGGTCTCGAAGGACCCACTGGCAGCAGGGCAGCACCGCATGAACAGCTGGCCTAAAAGAATTCTACTCCTGTTATTACAGTAGGAGCCGTATCGCTCCGGGATCTTCAAGTGTGCTGACTACCGCATCTGGGTTATGATACCACACTGCTTAGACGCATCTCCACCCCAAGAGCTGTCATCAGTGGTTCTGCCTACAAAAGCCAGCATGCACGGTCTCGAAGGACCCACTGGCAGAAGGACAGCACCACATACGCAGCTGGCTTAAGAGAAAATCTACTGTTATTACAGTAGGTGCTGTATCGCTATAAGATCTTCAAGTGTGCTGACCACCGCATCTGTGTTATGATACCACACTGCTTCGACTCATGTCCACACCAAGAGCCGTCATCAGTAGATCTGCCTACAAAGGCAGCGTGCACGGTCTCGAAGGACCCACTGGCAGCAGCGCAGCACCGCATACGCCGCTGGCCTAAAAGAAATGTCTACTCCTGTTATTAGAGTAGGAGCCGTATCGCTCTGGGATCTTAGTGTGCTGACTACCGCATTTGAGTTATGACACCACACTGCTTCGAAGCATCTCCACCCCAAGAGCTGTCATCAGCAGATCTGCATAAAAAAGCCAGCGTGCACGGTCTCGAAGGAACCACTGGCAGCAATGCAGCACGGCATACGCAGCTGGCCTAAAAGAAAATCTACCCCTGTTATTACAGTAGGAGCCCTATCGCTCCGGGATGTTCAAGTGTGCTGGCTACCGCACCTGGGTTATGATACAACAATGCTTCGACGCATCTCCACCCCAAGAGCTGTCATCTGTAGATCTGCCTACAAAAGCCAGAGTGCACGGTATCGAAGGACCCACTGGCAGCAGGGCAGCACCGCATGAACAGCTGGCCTAAAAGAATTGTACTCCTGTTATTATAGTAGGAGCCGTATCGCTCCGGGATCTTCAAGTGTGCTGACTACCGCATCTGGATTATGATACCACACTGCTTGGACGCATCTCCACCCCAAGAGCTGTCATCAGTAGATCTGCGTACAAAAGCCAGCGTGCACGGTTTCGATGGACCCACTGTCAGGAGGTCAGCACCGCATACGCATTTGGCCTAAAAGAAAATCTACTTCTGTTATTACAGTAGGAGCCGTATTGCTCCGGGATCTTCAAATGTGCTGACTACCGCATCATGGTTAAGAAACCACACTGCTTCGACGCATCTCCTCCCCAAGAGTTGTTATCAGTTGATCTGCCTACAAAAGCCACGTGCAGGGTCTCGAAGGACACACTGGCAGCAAGACAGCCCCGCATGAACAGCTGGCCTAAAAGAACATGTATTCCTGTTATTAAAGTAAGAGCCATATCGCTCCTTGATCTTCAAGTGTGCTGCCTACCGCATCTGGGTTATGATACCACACTGATTCGATGCATCTCGACCCCAATATCTGTTCAGTGGATCTACCTATAAAAGCCGGCGTGCACGGTCTCGAAGGACACGCTGGCAGCAAGGCAGCACCGCATGATCAGCTGGCCTAATAGATATCCTGTTATTACATAGGAGCCAAATCGCTCCGCGATCTTCAAGAGTGCTGTTATTACATCAGAGTTATGAGACCACACTGCTTAGACGCATCTCCACCCCAAGAGCTGTCATTAGTAGATCTGCCTACAAAAGCCAGCGTGCACGGTCACGAAGAACCCACTGGCAACAAGGTAGCACGTCATACGCAGCTGGCCTAAAAGAAAATCTACTCCTGTTATTACAGTAAGAGCCGCATCGCTCCAGGATCTTCAAGTGTGCTGACTACCGCAACTGGGTTATGATACCACACTGTTTCGATGCATCTCCACCCCAAGAGCTGTAATCAGTGGTTCTGCCTACAAAAGCCAGCGTGCACGGCCTCGAAGGACCCACTGGCAGAAGGACAGCACCGCATACACAGCTGGCTTAAGAGAAAATCTACTGTTATTACAGTAGGTGCTGTATCGCTAAGGGATCTTCAAGTGTGCTGACCACCGCATCTGGGTTATGATACCACACTGCTTGGACGCAACTCCACCCCAAGAGCTGTCATCAGTAGATCTGCGTACAAAAGCCAGCGTGCACGGTCTCGAAGGACCCACTGTCAGGAGGTCAGCACCGCATACGCAGCTGGCCTAAAAGAAAATCTACTCCTGTTATTACAGTAGGAGCCGTATTGCTCCGGGATCTTCAAATGTGCTGACTACCGCATCATGGTTAAGAAACCACACTGCTTCGACGCATCTCCTCCCCATGAGTTGTTATCAGTTGATCTGCCTACAAAAGCCACGTGCACGGACCCACTGGCAGCAGGGCAGCTCCGCATAAGCAGCGGGCCTAAAAGAAAATCTACTCCTGTTATTACAGTAGGAGCCGTATCTCTCTGGGATCTTCAAGTATGCTGACTACCGCATCTGGGTTATGATACCACACTGATTCGACGCATCTCGACCCCAAGATCTGTTCAGTCATCATCATCATCATCAGCCTTACTACACCCACTGCAGGGCAAAGGCCTCTCCCATGTCTCTCCAATTAACCCTATCCTTTGCCAGCTGCATCCACCCTTTGCCTGCAAACTTCTTAATCTCATCCGCCCACCTAACCTTCTGCCGCCCCCTGCTACGCTTACTTTCTCTTGGAACCCACTCCGTTACCCTTAAGGACCAGCGGTTATCTTGCCTTCGCATTACATGCCCTGCCCAAGCCCATTTCTTTCTCTTGATTTCGACTAGGATTTCATTAACCCGTGTTTGTTCCCTCACCCACTCTGCCCGCTTCCGATCTCATAACGTTACACTTATCATTTTTCTTTCCATGGCTCGCTGCGTTGTCCTTAACCTAAGCTGAACTCTTTTCGTTAGCCTCCACGTTTCTGCCCCGTAGGTGAGTACCGGTAAGATTATGCTGTTGTACACTTTCCTCTTGAGGGAAATTGGTAAACTGCCACTCATGATCTGCGAGAATTTGCCATATGCGCTCCAGCCCATTCTTATCCTTCTAGTTATCTCCCTCTCATGATCTGGATCAGCTGTCACTACCTGCCCTAAGTAGACGTATTCCGGCACAATTTCTAGGCTCAAGCTGCCAGTTGTGAACTGTTGTTCCCTTGCTAGGCTGTTGAACATTACCTTGGTTTTCTGCATGTTAATTTTTAGACCCAACGATCTGCTCTGCCTGTCTAACTCGTTGATCATGATTTGCAGTTCACCTCCTGAGTGACTCAGCAAGGCAATGTCATCAGCAAATCGCAGATTATTTAGGTATTCTCCATTAATTCTTATTCCCAACTGTTCCCAATTCAGGCTTCGAAATACCTCCTGCAAACATGCGGTGAACAGCATTGGCGAGATCGTGTCTCCTTGCCTGACGCCCTTCCTTATTGGAATTTTATTGCTGACTTTATGGAGGACTATAGTAGCTGTGCAGTTGCTATATATATCTTCCAGTATTTTGACATAAGGCTTTTCTACCCGCTGATTACGCAATGCCTGTATGACTGCTGAGGTTTCCACTGAGTCGAATGCTTTCTCGTAATCAATGAAAGCTATATATAGAGGTTGGTTATATTCTGCGCATTTCTCTATCACCTGATTGATAGTGTGTATATGATCTATTGTGGAATATCTTTTACGAAAGCCTGCCTGATCATTTGGTTGATTAAAGTCTAACGTTGCCCTGACTCTATTAGCGATTACCTTAGTAAATACTTTGTAGGCAACGGATAGTAAGCTGATCGGCCTGTAATTTTTCAAGTCCTTGGCGTCTCCCTTCTTATGAATTAAGATAATGTTTACATTCTTCCAAGCTTCTGGTACAGTTGAGGTCATAAGGCATTGCGTATACAGGGTGGCTAGTTTTTCTAGCACGATGTCCCCTCCATCCTTCAACAGATCTGCTGTTACCTGATCCTCCCCAGCTGCTTTTCCCCTTTTCATTGCTTCTAAGGCTTTCTTTACTTCATCTTTCGTTACTGGCGGGATGACGCATTGCTGTGCACTGCTGTCTTTCTCATTAGCGCTCTGATTACATTGGCTACTGTACAGGTCTGTGTAGAACTCTTCGGCTACGTTAACTATGTTATCCATATTGCTAACGACATTGCCCTGCTTGTCTCTAAATGCATACATCTGGTTTTTACCTATGCCTAGTTTCCTCTTCACTGTTTTTTGACTACCTCCGTTCTTTATAGCATGCTCGATTCTCTCCATATTAAACTTCCTAATGTCGGCTACCTTGCGCTTATTTATTAACTTTGATAGCTCCGTTAGTTCTATTCTATCGGTAGTGTTATATGCCTTCATGTTTTGGCGCTTCCTTATCAGATCTTTCGTCACCTGAGATAGCTTCCCGGTATCTTTTAGAACTGTCCTACCGCCTACTTCTACTGCGCACTCCGTAATTATTGATGTCAGGTTATCGTGCATTGAATGAACATCAAGATCATCTTCCTCAGTTAAAGCCGAATATCTGTTTTGCAGCGCTATGCTAAACTCCTGTGCTTTCCCTCTTACGGCTAACTCGTTAATGGTCTTCTTCGCTAGCTTCTTTCGTTCCCTCTTCAAGTCTAAGCTAATTCTAGACCTTACCATTCTATGGTCGCTGCAACGCACCCTTCCGAGGAGGACGGCCACATCCTGAATGATGCCAGGTTTAGCGCATAGTATGAAGTCGATTTCATTTTTAATCTCACCATTGGGGCTCTTCCAGGTCCACTTCCTGTTTTCTCGTTTGCGGAAGAAGGTATTCATGGTCCGTAAATTATTTCTATCCGCGAATTCAACTAATAACTCTCCCCTGCTATTTCTAGAGCCTATCCCATAGTCACCTACCGCGTGGTCGTCAGCCTGCTTCTTGCCCACCTTCGCATTGAAGTCGCCCATCAGTACAGTGTACTGCGATTTTGCTTTATTCATTGCTGATGATTCTACGTCCTCATATAAGCTTTCAACGGTCTGGTCATCATGGCTGGGTGTGGGTGCGTAGGCCTGCACCACTTTCAGCTTGTACCTCCTATTCAGCCTAATTACTATAGCTGCTACCCTCTCGTTAATACTGTAGAACTCCTCTACGTTGCCAGCTATATCCTTATTAATGAGGAAACCCACACCTAGTTCTCGTCTATCCTCTAACCCGCGATAGCACAATATGTGTCCGTCCTTTAGTACTGTATACGCCTCACCTGTCCTCCTAACTTCGCTAAGCCCTATCACATCCCATTTAATTCCCGCTAGTTCCTCAAACAGCACTGCTAGGCTAGCCTCACTAGCTAAAGTTCTAGCGTTAAACGTTGCCAGGTTCAGATTCCAGCGCTAGTTCCTCAAACAGCACTGCTAGGCTAGCCTCACTAGCTAAAGTTCAAGCGTTAAACGTTGCCAGGTTCAGATTCCAGCAAGGCAGCACCGCATGATCAGCTGGCCTAAAAGATATCCTGTTATTGCATAGGAGCCAAATCGCTCGGCGATCTTCAAGAGTGCTGTTATTACATCGGAGTTACGAGACCACACTGCTTCGACGCATCTCCACCCCAAGAGCTGTCATCAGTAGATCTGCCTACAAAAGCCAGCGTGCACGGTCACGAAGAACCCACTGGCAACAAGGTAGCACAGCATACGCAGCTGGCGTAAAAGAAAATCTACTCCTGTTATTACAGTAGGAGTCGCATCGCTCCAGGATCTTCAAGTGTGCTGACAACCGCAACTGAGTTATGATACCACACTGTTTCGACGCATCGCCACCCCAAGAGCTGTCATCAGTGGTTCTGCCTACAAAAGCCAGCGTGCACGGCCTCGAAGGACCCACTGGCAGAAGGACAGCAGCGCATACGCAGCTGGCTTAAGATAAAATCTACTGTTATTAAAGTATGTGCTGTATCGCTAAGGGATCTTCAAGTGTGCTGACCACCGCATCTGTGTTATGATACCACACTGCTTCGACTCATCTCCACTCCCAGAGCCGTCATCAGTAGATCTTCCTACAAAAGCCAGCGTGCACGGTCTCGAAGGACCCACTTGCAGCAGGGCAGCACCGCATACGCAGCTGGCCTAAAAGAAAAGTCTACTCCTGCTATTAGAGTAGGAGCCGTATCGCTCTGGGATCTTAGTGTGCTGACTACCGCATTTGAGTTATGACACCACTATGCTTCGACGAATCTCCACCCCAAGAGCTGCCATCAGCAGATCTGCATACAAAAGCCAGCATGCACGGTCTCGAAGGACCCACTGGCAGCAGGGCAGCTCCGCATAAGCAGCGGGCCTAAAAGAAAATCTACTCTTGTTATTACAGTAGGAGCCGTATCGCTCCGGGATCTTCAAGTGTGCTGGCTACCGCATCTGGGTTATGATACCACAATGCTTCGACGCATCTCCACCCCAAGAGCTGTCATCATTAGATCTGCCTACAAAAGCCAGCGCGCACGGTCTCGAAGGACCCACTGGCAGCAGGGCAGCACCGCATGAACAGCTGGCCTAAACGAATTCTACTCCTGTTATTACAGTAGGAGCCGTATCTCTACGGGATCTTCAAGCGTGCTGACTACCGCATCTGGGTTATGATACCACACTGCTTGGACGCATCTCCACCCCAAGAACTCTCATCAGTAGATCTGCGTACAAAAGCCAGCGCGCACGGTCGCGAAGGACCCACCGGCAGCAGGGCAGCACCGCTTGAACAGCTGGCCTTAAAGAATTCTACTCCTGTTATTACAGTAGGAGCCGTATCGCTCCGGGATCTTCATGTGTGCTGACTACCGCATCTGGGTTATGATACCACACTGCTTGGACGCATCTCCACCTCAAGAGCTGTCATCAGCAGATCAGCATACAAAAGCCAGCGTGCACGGTCTCGAAGGACCCACTGGCAGCAATGCAGCACGGCATACGCAGCTGGCCTAAAAGAAAATCTACCGCTGTTATTACAGTAGGAGCCGTATCGCTCCGGGATCTTCAAGTGTGCTGACTACCGCATCTGGATTATGATACCACATTGGTTGGACGCATCTCCATCCCAAAACTGTCATCAGTAGATCTGCGTACAAAAGCCAGCGTGCACGGTCTCGAAGGACCCACTGTCAGGAGGTCAGCACCGCATACGCAGCCGGCCTAAAAGAAAATCTACTCCTGTTATTACAGTAGGAGCCGTATTGCTCCGGGATCTTCAAATGTGCTGACTACCGCATCATGGTTAAGAAACCACACTGCTTCGAAGCATCTCCTCCCCAAGAGTTGTTATCAGTTGATCTGCCTACAAAAGCCACGTGCACGGTCTCGAAGGACACACTGGCAGCAAGACAGCACCACATGAACAGCTTGCCTAAAAGAACATGTATTCCTGTTATTAAAGTAAGAGGCATATCGCTCCTTGATCTTCAAGTGTGCTGACTACCGCATCTGGGTTATGATACCACACTGATTCGATGCATCTCGACCCCAATATCTGTTCAGTGGATCTACCTATAAAAGCCAGCGTGCACGGTCTCGAAGGACACGCTGGCAGCAAGGCAGCACCGCATGATCAGTTGGCCTAAAAGATATCCTGTTATTACATAGGAGCCAAATCGCTCCGCGATCTTCAAGAGTGCTGTTATTACATCGGAGTTATGAGACCACACTGCTTCGACGCATCTCCACCCCAAGAGCTGTCATTAGTAGATCTGCCTACAAAAGCCAGCGTGCACGGTCACGAAGAACCCACTGGCAACAAGGTAGCACGGCATACGCAGCTGGCCTAAAAGAAAATCTACTCCTGTTATTACAGTAGGAGCCGCATCGCTCCAGGATCTTCAAGTGTGCTGACTACCGCAACTGGGTTATGATACCACACTGTTTCGACGCATCTCCACCCCAAGAGCTGTCATCAGTGGTTCTGCCGAGAAAAGCCAGCGTGCACGGCCTCGAAGGACCCACTGGCAGAAGGACAGCACCGCATACGCAGCTGGCTTAAGAGAAAATCTACTGTTATTACAGTAGGTGCTGTATCGCTAAGGGATCTTCAAGTGTGCTGACCACCGCATCTGTGTTATGATACCACACTGCTTCGACGCATCTCCACTCCCAGAGCCGTCATCAGTAGATCTTCCTACAAAAGCCAGCGTGCACGGTCTCGAAGGACCCACTGGCAGAAGGGCAGCACCGCATACGCAGCTGGCCTAAAAGAAAAGTCTACTCCTGCTATTAGAGTAGGAGCCGTATCGCTCTGGGATCTTAGTGTGCTGACTACCGCATTTTGAGTTATGACACCAGACTGCTTCGACGAATCTCCACCCCAAGAGCTGCCATCAGCAGATCTGCGTACAAAAGCCAGCGCGCACGGTCTCGAAGGACCACTGGCAGCAGGGCAGCACCGCATGAACAGCTGGCCTAAACGAATTCTACTCCTGTTATTACAGTAGGAGCCGTATCTCTCCGGGATCTTCAAGTGTTCTGACTACCGCATCTGGGTTATGATACCACACTGATTCGACGCATCTCGACCCCAAGATCTGTTCAGTGGATCTGTCTATAAAAGCCAGCGTGCACGGTGTCGAAGGACACACTGGCAGCAGGACAGCGCCGCATGAACAGCTGGCCTAAAAGATATTCTGTTATTACATAGGAGCCATATCGCTCCGGGATCTTCAAGAGTACAGGACTACCGCATCTGGGTTATGATAACACACTGCTTCGACGCATCTCCACCCCAAGAGCTGTCATCAGTAGATCTGCCTTCAAAAGCCAGCGTGCACAGTCACGAAGAACCCACTGGCAACAAGGCAGCACGGCATACGCAGCTGGCCTAAAAGAGAATCATCTCCTGTTATTACAGTACGAGCCGTATCGCTCCGGGATCTACAAGTGTGCTGACTACGGCATCGGGGTTATGAGACCGCACTGCTTCGGCGCATCTCCACCCCAAGATCTGTTCCGTGGATCTGCCCATAAAAGCCAGCATGCACGGTCTCGAAAGACACACTGGCAGCAGGGCAGCTCCGCATAAGCAGCTGGCCTAAAAGAAAATCTACTCCTGTTATTTCAGTAGGAGCCGTATCGCTCCAGGATCTTCAAGTGTGCTGACTACCGCAACTGGGTAATGATACCACACTGTTTCGACGCATCTACACCCCAAGAGCTGTCATCAGTGGTTCTGCCTACAAAAGCCAACGTGCACGGTCTCGAAGGACCCACTGGCAGAAGGACAGCACCGTATACGCAGCTGGCTTAAGAGAAAATCTACTGTTATTACAGTAGGTGCTGTATCGCTAGAGGATCTTCAAGTGTGCTGACCACCGCATCTGTGTTATGATACCACACTGCTTCGACTCATCTCCACACCAAGAGCCGTCATCAGTAGATCTGCCTACAAAAGGCAGCGTGCACGGTCTCGAAGGACCCACTGGCAGCAGGGCAGCACCGCATACGCAGCTGGCCTAAAAGAAATGTCTACTCCTGTTATTAGAGTAGGAGCCGTATCGCTCCGGGATCTTCATGTGTGCTGACTACCGCATCTGGGTTATGATACCACACTGCTTGGACGCATCTCCACCTCAAGAGCTGTCATCAGCAGATCAGCATACAAAAGCCAGCGTGCGCGGTCTCGAAGGACCCACTGGCAGCAATGCAGCACGGCATACGCAGCTGGCCTAAAAGAAAATCTACCGCTGTTATTACAGTAGGAGCCGTATCGCTCCGGGATCTTCAAGTGTGCTGACTACCGCATCTGGATTATGATACCACATTGGTTGGACGCATCTCCATCCCAAAACTGTCATCAGTAGATCTGCGTACAAAAGCCAGCGTGCACGGTCTCGAAGGACCCACTGTCAGGAGGTCAGCACCGCATACGCAGCCGGCCTAAAAGAAAATCTACTCCTGTTATTACAGTAGGAGCCGTATTGCTCCGGGATCTTCAAATGTGCTGACTACCGCATCATGGTTAAGAAACCACACTGCTTCGAAGCATCTCCTCCCCAAGAGTTGTTATCAGTTGATCTGCCTACAAAAGCCACGTGCACGGTCTCGAAGGACACACTGGCAGCAAGACAGCACCACATGAACAGCTTGCCTAAAAGAACATGTATTCCTGTTATTAAAGTAAGAGGCATATCGCTTCTTGATCTTCAAGTGTGCTGACTACCGCATCTGGGTTATGATACCACACTGATTCGATGCATCTCGACCCCAATATCTGTTCAGTGGATCTACCTATAAAAGCCAGCGTGCACGGTCTCGAAGGACACGCTGGCAGCAAGGCAGCACCGCATGATCAGCTGGCCTAAAAGATATCCTGTTATTACATAGGAGCCAAATCGCTCCGCGATCTTCAAGAGTGCGGTTATTACATCGGAGTTATGAGACCACACTGCTTCGACGCATCTCCACCCCAAGAGCTGTCATTAGTAGATCTGCCTACAAAAGCCAGCGTGCACGGTCACGAAGAACCCACTGGCAACAAGGTAGCACGGCATACGCAGCTGGCCTAAAAGAAAATCTACTCCTGTTATTACAGTAGGAGCCGCATCGCTCCAGGATCTTCAAGTGTGCTGACTACCGCAACTGGGTTATGATACCACACTGTTTCGACGCATCTCCACCCCAAGAGCTGTCATCAGTGGTTCTGCCGAGAAAAGCCAGCGTGCACGGCCTCGAAGGACCCACTGGCAGAAGGACAGCACCGCATACGCAGCTGGCTTAAGAGAAAATCTACTGTTATTACAGTAGGTGCTGTATCGCTACGGGATCTTCAAGTGTGCTGACCACCGCATCTGCGTTATGATACCACACTGCTTCGACGCATCTCCACTCCCAGAGCCGTCATCAGTAGATCTTCCTACAAAAGCCAGCGTGCACGGTCTCGAAGGACCCACTGGCAGAAGGGCAGCACCGCATACGCAGCTGGCCTAAAAGAAAAGTCTACTCCTGCTATTAGAGTAGGAGCCGTATCGCTCTGGGATCTTAGTGTGCTGACTACCGCATTTTGAGTTATGACACCAGACTGCTTCGACGAATCTCCACCCCAAGAGCTGCCATCAGCAGATCTGCGTACAAAAGCCAGCGCGCACGGTCTCGAAGGACCACTGGCAGCAGGGCAGCACCGCATGAACAGCTGGCCTAAACGAATTCTACTCCTGTTATTACAGTAGGAGCCGTATCTCTCCGGGATCTTCAAGTGTTCTGACTACCGCATCTGGGTTATGATACCACACTGATTCGACGCATCTCGACCCCAAGATCTGTTCAGTGGATCTGTCTATAAAAGCCAGCGTGCACGGTGTCGAAGGACACACTGGCAGCAGGACAGCGCCGCATGAACAGCTGGCCTAAAAGATATTCTGTTATTACATAGGAGCCATATCGCTCCGGGATCTTCAAGAGTACAGGACTACCGCATCTGGGTTATGATAACACACTGCTTCGACGCATCTCCACCCCAAGAGCTGTCATCAGTAGATCTGCCTTCAAAAGCCAGCGTGCACAGTCACGAAGAACCCACTGGCAACAAGGCAGCACGGCATACGCAGCTGGCCTAAAAGAGAATCATCTCCTGTTATTACAGTACGAGCCGTATCGCTCCGGGATCTACAAGTGTGCTGACTACGGCATCGGGGTTATGAGACCGCACTGCTTCGGCGCATCTCCACCCCAAGATCTGTTCCGTGGATCTGCCCATAAAAGCCAGCATGCACGGTCTCGAAAGACACACTGGCAGCAGGGCAGCTCCGCATAAGCAGCTGGCCTAAAAGAAAATCTACTCCTGTTATTTCAGTAGGAGCCGTATCGCTCCAGGATCTTCAAGTGTGCTGACTACCGCAACTGGGTAATGATACCACACTGTTTCGACGCATCTACACCCCAAGAGCTGTCATCAGTGGTTCTGCCTACAAAAGCCAACGTGCACGGTCTCGAAGGACCCACTGGCAGAAGGACAGCACCGTATACGCAGCTGGCTTAAGAGAAAATCTACTGTTATTACAGTAGGTGCTGTATCGCTAGAGGATCTTCAAGTGTGCTGACCACCGCATCTGTGTTATGATACCACACTGCTTCGACTCATCTCCACACCAAGAGCCGTCATCAGTAGATCTGCCTACAAAAGGCAGCGTGCACGGTCTCGAAGGACCCACTGGCAGCAGGGCAGCACCGCATACGCAGCTGGCCTAAAAGAAATGTCTACTCCTGTTATTAGAGTAGGAGCCGTATCGCTCTGTGATCTTAGTGTGCTGAATACCGCATTTGAGTTATGACACCACACTGCTTCGAAGCATCTCCACCCTAAGAGCTGTCATCAGCAGATCTGCACACAAAAGCCAGCGTGCACGGTCTCGAAGGACACACTGGCAGCAGGGCAGCTCCGCATAAGCAGCGGGCCTAAAAGAAAATCTACTCCTGTTATTACAGTAGGAGCCGTATTGCTCCGGGATCATCAAATCTCCTGACTACCGCATCAGTGTTAAGAAACCACACTGCTTCGACGCATCTCCTCTCCAAGAGCTGTCATCAGTTGATCTGCATAAAAAAGCCACGTGCACGGTCTCGAAGGACCCACTGGCAGCAGGGCAGCACCGCATGAACAGCTGGCCTAAAAGAATTCTACTCCTGTTATTACAGTAGGAGCCGTATCGCTCCGGGATCTTCAAGTGTGCTGACTACCGCTTCTGGGTTATGATACCACAATGCTTGGACGCATCTCCACCCCAAGAACTGTCATCAGCAGATCAGCATACAAAAGCCAGCGTGCACGGTCTCGAAGGACCCACTGGCAGCAATGCAGCACGGCATACGCAGCTGGCCTAAAAGAAAATCTACCCCTGTTATTACAGTGGGAGCCGTATCGCTCCGGGATGTTCAAGTGTGCTGGCTACCGCACCTGGGTTATGATATAACAATGCTTCGACGCATCTCCACCCCAAGAGCTATCATTTGTAGATCTGCCTACAAAAGCCAGCGTGCACGGTCACGAAGAACCCACTGGCAACAAGGCAGCACGGCATACGCAGCTGGCCTAAAAGAAAATCTACTCCTGTTATTACAGTAGGAGCCGTATTGCTCCGGGATCTTCAAATGTGCTGACTACCGCATCATGGTTAAGAAACCACACTGCTTCGACGCATCTCCACCCCAAGAGCTGTCATTAGTAGATCTGCCTACAAAAGCCAGCATGCACGGTCATAAAGAACCCACTGGCAACAAGGTAGCACGGCATACGCAGCTGGCCTAAAAGAAAATCTACTCCTGTTATTACAGTAGGAGCCGTATCGCTCTGGGATCTTAGTGTGCTGACTACCGCATTTGAGTTATGACACCACACTGCTTCGACGCATCTCCACCCCAAGAGCTGTCATCAGCAGATCTACATACAAAAGCCAGCGTGCACGGTCTCGAAGGACCCACTGGCAGCAGGGCAGCTCCGCATAAGCAGCGGGCCTAAAAGAAAATCTACACCTGTTATTACAGTAGGAGCCGTATCGCTCCGGGATCTTCAAGAGTGCTGGCTACCGCATCTGGGTTATGATACCACAATGCTTCGACGCACCTCCACCCCAAGAGCTGTCATCAGTAGATCTGCCTACAAAAGGCAGCGTGCACGGTCTCGAAGGACCCACTGGCAGCAGGGCAGCACCGCATGAACAGCTGGTCTAAACGAATTCTACTCCTGTTATTACAGTAAGAGCCATATCTCTCCGGGATCTTCAAGAGGGCTGACTACCGCATCTGGGTTATGATACCACACTGCTTGGACGCATCTCAACCCCAAGAGCGGTCATCAGTAGATCTGCGTACAAAAGCCAGCGCGAACGGTCGCGAAGGAACCACTGGCAGCAATGCAGAAGGGCATACGCAGCTGGCCCGAAAGAAAATCTACTCCTGTTTTTACAGTAGGAGCCGTATTACTCCGGGATCTTCAAATGTGCTGACTACCGCATCAGTGTTAAGAAACCACACTGCTTCGACGCATCTCCTCTAAAAGAGCTGTCATGCATAAAAAAGCCACGTGCACGTTCTCTAAGGACCCACTGGCAGCAGGGTAGCACCGCATGAACAGCTGGCCTAAAAGAATTCTACTCCTGTTATTACAGTAGGAGCCGTATCGCTCCGGGATCTTCATGTGTGCTGACTACCGCATCTGGCTTAGGATACCACACTGCTTGGACGCATCTCCACCTCAAGAGCTGTCATCAGCAGATCAGCATACAAAAGCCAGCGTGCACGGACTCGAAGGACCCACTGGCAGCAATGCAGCACGGCATACGCAGCTGGCCTAAAAGAAAATCTACCGCTGTTATTACAGTAGGAGCCGTATCGCTCCGGGATGTTCAAGTGTGCTGGCTACTGCACCTGGGTTATGATACAACAATGCTTCGACGCATCTCCATCCCAAGAGCTGTCATCTGTAGATCTGCCTACAAAAGCCAGAGTGCACGGTCTCGAAAGACCCACTGGCAGCAGGGCAGCACCGCATGCGCAGCTGGCCTAAAAGAAAAGTCTACTCCTGCTATTGGAGTAGGAGCCGTATCGCTCTGGGATCTTAGTGTGCTGACTACCGCATTTGAGTTATGACACCACACTGCTTCGACGAATCTCCACCCCAAGAGCTGCCATCAGCAGATCTGCATACAAACACCAGCGTGCACGGTCTCGAAGGACCCACTGGCAGCAGGGCAGCACCGCATGAACAGCTGGCCTAAACGAATTCTACTCCTGTTATTACAGTAGGAGCCGTATCTCTCCGGGATCTTCAAGTGTGCTGACTACCGCATCTGGGTTATGATACCAAACTGATTCGACGCATCTCGACCCCAAGATCTGTTCAGTGGGTCTGTCTATAAATCCAGCGTGCACGGTGTCGAAGGACACACTGGCAGCAGGACAGCGCCGCATGAACAGCTGGCCTAAAAAATATTCTGTTATTACATAGGAGCCATATCTCTCCAGGATCTTCAAGAGTGCAGGACTACCGCATCTGGGTTATAACACACTGCTTCGACGCATCTCCACCCCAAAAGCTGTCATCAGTAGATCTGCCTTCAAAAGCCAGCGTGCACGGTCACGAAGAACCCACTGGCAACAAGGCAGCACGGCATACGCAGTTGGCCTAAAAGAAAATCATCTCCTGTTATTACAGTATGAGCCGTATCGCTCCGGGATCTTCAAGTGTGCTGACTACGGCATCGGGGTTATCAGACCGCACTGCTTCGGCGCATCTCCACCCCAAGATCATCATCTGTTTTTACAGTAGGAGCAGTATCGCTCCGGGATCTTCAAGTGTGCTGAATACCGCATCAGGGTTAAGAAAATATACTGCTTCGATGCATCTCCACCCCATGAGCCGTGATCAGTAGATCTGCGTACAAAAGCCAGCGTGCACGTTGTCGAAGGACACACTGGCAGCAGAACAGCACCGCATGAACAGTTGGCCTAAAAGAAAACCTATTCCTGTTATTACAGTAGGAGCCATATCGCTCCGGGATCTAGAAGTGTGCTGACTACCGCATCTGGGTTATGATACCACACTGATTCGACGCATCTCGTCCCCAAGATCTGTTCAGTAGATCTGCCTATAAAAGCCAGCGTGCACGGTGTCGAAGGACACACTTGCAGCAGGGCAGCACCGCATGATCAGCTGGCCTAAAAGATATCCTGTTATAACATAGGAGCCATATCGCTCCGGGATCTTCAAGAGTGCTGACTACCGCATCTGGGTTATGATAACACACTGCTTCGACGCATCTCCACCCCAAGAGCTGGCATCAGTAGATCTGCCTACAAAAGGCAGCGTGCACGGTCACGAAGAACCCACTGGCAACAGGGCAGCACGGCATATGCAGCTGGCCTTAAAAAACCATCTCCTGTTATTACAGTAGGAGCCGTATCGCTCCGGGATCTACAAGTCTGCTGACTACGGCATCGGGGTTATGAGACCGCACTGCTTCGGCGCATCTCCACCCCAAGATGTGTTCCGTGGATCTGCCCATAAAAGCCAGCATGCACGGTCTCGAAAGACACACTGGCAGCAGGGCAGCTCCGCATAAGCAGCTGGCCTAAAAGAAAATCTACTCCTGTTATTACAGTAGGAGCCGTATCGCTCCAGGATCTTCACGTGTGCTGACTACCGCAACTGGGTAATGATACCACACTGTTTCGACGCATCTCCACCCCAAGAGCTGTCATCAGTGGTTCTGCCTACAAAAGCCAGCACGCACGGTCTCGAAGGACCCACTGGCAGAAGGACAGCACCGCATACGCAGCTGGCTTAAGAGAAAATCTACTGTTATTACAGTAGGTGCTGTATCGCTAGAGGATCTTCAAGTGTGCTGACCACCGCATCTGTGTTATGATACCACACTGCTTCGACTCATCTCCACACCAAGAGCCGTCATCAGTAGATCTGCCTACAAAAGACAGCGTGCACGGTCTCGAAGGACCCACTGGCAGCAGGGCAGCACCGCATACGCAGCTGGCCTAAAAGAAATGTCTACTCCTGTTATTAGAGTAGGAGCCGTATCGCTCTGTGATCTTAGTGTGCTGAATACCGCATTTGAGTTATGACACCACACTGCTTCGAAGCATCTCCACCCCAAGAGCTGTCATCAGCAGATCTGCATAAAAAAGCCAGCGTGCACGGTCTCGAAGGACCCATTGGCAGCAGGGCAGCTCCGCATAAGCAGCGGGCCTAAAAGAAAATCTACACCTGTTATTACAGTAGGAGCCGTATCGCTCCGGGATCTTCAAGTGTGCTGGCTACCGCATCTGGGTTATGATACCACAATGCTTCGACGCACCTCCACCCCAAGAGCTGTCATCAGTAGATCTGCCTACAAAAGGCAGCGTGCACGGTCTCGAAGGACCCACTGGCAGCAGGGCAGCACCGCTTGAACAGGTGGTCTAAACGAATTTTAATCCTGTTATTACAGTAAGAGCCGTATCTCTCCGGGATCTTCAAGTGCGCTGACTACCGCATCTGGGTTATGATACCACACTGCTTGGACGCATCTCCACCCCAAGAGCTGTCATCAGTAGATCTGCGTACAAAAGCCAGCGCGCACGGTCGCGAAGGACCCACTGGCAGCAATGCAGCACGGCATACGCAGCTGGCCCGAAAGAAAATCTACTCCTTTTATTACAGTAGGAGCCGTATTGCTCCGGGATCTTCAAATGTGCTGACTACCGCATCAGTGTTATGAAACCACACTGCTTCGACGCATCTCCTCTCCAAGAGCTGTCATCAGTTGATCTGCATAAAAAAGCCACGAACATGGTCTCGAAGGACCCACTGGCAGCAGGGCAGCACCGCATGAACAGCTGGCCTAAAAGAATTCTACTCCTGTTATTACAGTAGGAGCCGTATCGCTCCGGGATCTTCAAGTGTGCTGACTACCGCATCTGGGTTATAATACCACACTGCTTGGACGCATCTGCAACCCAAGAGCTGTCATCAGCAGATCATCATACAAAATCCAGCGTGCACGGTCTCGAAGGACCCACTGGCAGCAATGCAACACGGCATACGCAGCTGGCCTAAAAGAAAATCTACCCCTGTTATTACAGTAGGAGCCGTATCGCTCCGGGATGTTCAAGTGTGCTGGCTACCGCACATGGGTTATGATACAACAATGCTTCGACGCATCTCCACCCCAAGAGCTGTCGTCTGTAGATCTGCCTACAAAAGCCACAGTGCACGGTCTCGAAGGACCCACTGGCAGCAGGGCAGCACCGCATGAACAGCTGGCCTAAAAGAATTCTACTCCTGTTATTATAGTAAAAGCCGTATCGCTCCGGGATCTTCAAGTGTGCTGACTACCGCATCTGGATTATGATACCACACTGCTTGGACGCATCTCCACCCCAAGAGCTGTCATCAGTAGATCTGCGTACAAAAGCCAGCGTGCACGGTTTCGATGGACCCACTGCCAGGAGGTCAGCACCGCATACGCACCTGGCCTAAAAGAAAATCTACTCCTGTTATTACAGTAGGAGCCGTATTGCTCGGGGATCTTCAAATGTGCTGACTACCGCATCATGGTTAAGAAACCACACTGCTTCGACGCATCTCCTCCCCAAGAGTTGTTATCAGTTGATCTGCCTACAAAAGCCACGTGCAGGGTCTCGAAGGACACACTGGCAGCAAGACAGCACCGCATGAACAGCTGGCCTAAAAGAACATGTATTCCTGTTATTAAAGTAAGAGCCATATCGCTCCTTGATCTTCAAGTGTGCTGCCTACCGCATCTGGGTTATACCACACTGATTCGATGCATCTCGACCCCAATATCTGTTCAGTGGATCTACCTATAAAAGCCGGCGTGCACGGTCTCGAAGGACACGCTGGCAGCAAGGCAGCACCGCATGATCAGCTGGCCTAAAAGATATCCTGTTATTACATAGGAGTCAAATCGCTCCGCGATCTTCAAGAGTGCTGTTATTACATCGGAGTTATGAGACCACACTGCTTCGACGCATCTCCACCCCAAGAGCTGTCATTAGTAGATCTGCCTAAAAAAGCCAGCGTGCACGGTCACGAAGAACCCACTGGCAACAAGGTAGCACGTCATACGCAGCTGGCCTAAAAGAAAATCTACTCCTGTTATTACAGTAAGAGCCGCATCGCTCCAGGATCTTCAAGTGTGCTGACTACTGCAACTGGGTTATGATACCACACTGTTTCGACGCATCTCCACCCAAGAGCTGTCATCAGTGGTTCTGCCTACAAAAGCCAGCGTGCACGGCCTCGAAGGACCCACTGGCAGAAGGACAGCACCGCATACGCAGCTGGCTTAAGAGAAAATCTACTGTTATTACAGTAGGTGCTGTATCGCTAAGGGATCTTCAAGTGTGCTGACCACCGCATCTGTGTTATGATACCACACTGCTTGGACGCATCTCCACCCCAAGAGCTGTCATCAGTAGATCTGCGTACAAAAGCCAGCGTGCACGGTCTCGAAGGACCCACTGTCAGGAGGTCAGCACCGCATACGCAGCTGGCCTAAAAGAAAATCTACTCCTGTTATTACAGTAGGAGCCGTATTGCTCCGGGATCTTCAAATGTGCTGACTACCGCATCATGGTTAAGAAACCACACAGCTTCGACGCATCTCCTCCCCAAGAGTTGTTATCAGTTGATCTGCCTACAAAAGCCACCTGCACGGTCTCGAAGGACCCACTGGCAGCAGGGCAGCTCCGCATAAGCAGCGGGCCTAAAAGAAAATCTACTCCTGTTATTACAGTAGGAGCCGTATCTCTCTGGGATCTTCAAGTGTGCTGACTACCGCATCTGGGTTATGATACCACACTGATTCGACGCATCTCGACCCCAAGATCTGTTCAGTCATCATCATCATCATCAGCCTTACTAGACCCCCTGCAGGGCAAAGGCCTCTCCCATGTCTCTCCAATTAACCCTATCCTTTGCCAGCTGCATCCACCCTTTGCCTGCAAACTTCTTAATCTCATCCGCCCACCTAAGCTTCTGCCGCCCCCTGCTACGCTTACTTTCTCTTGGAACCCACTCCGTTACCCTTAAGGACCAGCGGTTATCTTGCCTTCGCATTACATGCCCTGCCCAAGCCCATTTCTTTCTCTTGATTTCGACTAGGATGTCATTAACCCGTGTTTGTTCCCTCACCCACTCTGCCCGCTTCCGATCTCTTAACGTTACACCTATCATTTTTCTTTCCATGGCTCGCTGCGTTGTCCTTAACCTAAGCTGAACTCTTTTCGTTAGCCTCCACGTTTCTGCCCCGTAGGTGAGTACCGGTAAGATTATGCTGTTGTACACTTTCCTCTTGAGGGAAATTGGTAAACTGCCACTCATGATCTGCGAGAATTTGCCATATGCGCTCCAGCCCATTCTTATCCTTCTAGTTATCTCCCTCTCATGATCTGGATCAGCTGTCACTACCTGCCCTAAGTAGACGTATTCCGGCACAATTTCTAGGATCAAGCTGCCAGTTGTGAACTGTTGTTCCCTTGCTAGGCTGTTGAACATTACCTTGGTTTTCTGCATGTTAATTTTTAGACCCAACGATCTGCTCTGCCTGTCTAACTCGTTGATCATGATTTGCAGTTCACCTCCTGAGTGACTCAGCAAGGCAATGTCATCAGCAAATCGCAGATTATTTAGGTATTCTCCATTAATTCTTATTCCCAACTGTTCCCAATTCAGGCTTCGAAATACCTCCTGCAAACATGCGGTGAACAGCATTGGCGAGATCGTGTCTCCTTGCCTGACGCCCTTCCTTATTGGAATTTTATTGCTGACTTTATGGAGGACTATAGTAGCTGTGCAGTTGCTATATATATCTTCCAGTATTTTGACATAAGGCTCTTCTACCCCCTGATTACGCAATGCCTGTATGACTGCTGAGGTTTCCACTGAGTCGAATGCTTTCTCGTAATCAATGAAAGCTATATATAGAGGTTGGTTATATTCTGCGCATTTCTCTATCACCTGATTGATAGTGTGTATATGATCTATTGTGGAATATCCTTTACGAAAGCCTGCCTGATCATTTGGTTGATTAAAGTCTAACGTTGCCCTGACTCTATTAGCGATTACCTTAGTAAATACTTTGTAGGCAACGGATAGTAAGCTGATCGACCTGTAATTTTTCAAGTCCTTGGCGTCTCCCTTCTTATGAATTAAGATAATATTTACATTCTTCCAAGCTTCTGGTACAGTTGAGGTCATAAGGCATTGCGTATACAGGGTGGCTAGTTTTTCTAGCACTATGTCCCCTCCATCCTTCAACAGATCTGCTGTTACCTGATCCTTCCCAGCTGCTTTTCCCCTTTTCATTGCTTCTAAGGCTTTCTTTACTTCATCCTTCGTTACTGGCGGGATGACGCATTGCTGTGCCCTGCTGTCTTTCTCATTAGCGCTCTGATTACATTGGCTACTGTACAGGTCTGTGTAGAACTCTTCGGCTACGTTAACTATCTTATCCATATTGCTAATGACATTGCCCTGCTTGTCTCTTAATGCATACATCTGGTTTTTACCTATGCCTAGTTTCCTCTTCATTGTTTTTGGCTACCTCCGTTCTTTATAGCATGCTCGATTCTCTCCATATTAAACTTCCTAATGTCGGCTACCTTGCGCTTATTTATTAACTTTGATAGCTCTGTTAGTTCTATTCTATCGGTAGTGTTAGATGCCTTCATGTTTTGGCGCTTCTTAATCAGATCTTTCATCACCTGAGATAGCTTCCCGGTATCTTTTCGAACTGTCCTACCACCTACTTCTACTGCGCACTCCGTAATTATTGATGTCAGGTTATCGTGCATTGAATGAACATCAATATCATCTTCCTCAGTTAAAGCCGAATATCTGTTTTGCAGCGCTAAGCTAAACTCCTGTGCTTTCCCTCTTACGGCTAACTCGTTAATGGTCTTCTTCTTCGCTAGCTTCTTTCGTTCCCTCTTCAAGTCTAAGCTAATTCTAGACCTTACCATTCTATGGTGGCTGCAACGCACCCTTCCGAGGAGGACGGCCACATCCTGAATGATGCCAGGTTTAGCGCATAGTATGAAGTCGATTTCATTTTTAATCTCACCATTGGGGCTCTTCCAGGTCCACTTCCTGTTTTCTCGTTTGCGGAAGAAGGTATTCATGATCCGTAAATTATTTCTATCCGCGAATTCAACTAATAACTCTCCCCTGCTATTTCTAGAGCCTATCCCATAGTCACCTACCGCGTGGTCGTCAGCCTGCCTCTTGCCCACCTTCGCATTGAAGTCGCCCATCAGTACAGTGTACTGCGATTTTGCTTTATTCATTGCTGATGATTCTACGTCCTCATATAAGCTTTCAACGGTCTGGTCATCATGGCTGGGTGTGGGTGCGTAGGCCTGCACCACTTTCAGCTTGTACCTCCTATTCAGCCTAACTACTATAGCTGCTACCCTCTCGTTAATACTGTAGAACTCCTCTACGTTGCCAGCTATATCCTTATTAATGAGGAAACCCACACCTAGTTCTCGTCTATCCTCTAACCCGCGATAGCACAATATGTGTCCGTCCTTTAGTACTGTATACGCCTCACCTGTCCTCCTAACTTCGCTAAGCCCTATCACATCCCATTTAATTCCCGCTAGTTCCTCAAACAGCACTGCTAGGCTAGCCTCACTAGCTAAAGTTCTAGCGTTAAACGTTGCCAGGTTCAGATTCCAGCGCTAGTTCCTCAAACAGCACTGCTAGGCTAGCCTCACTAGCTAAAGTTCTAGCGTTAAACGTTGCCAGGTTCAGATTCCAGCAAGGCAGCACCGCATGATCAGCTGGCCTAAAAGATATCCTGTTATTACATAGGAGCCAAATCGCTCCGCGATCTTCAAGAGTGCTGTTATTACATCGGAGTTATGAGACCACACTGCTTCGACGCATCTCCACCCCAAGAGCTGTCATCAGTAGATCTGCCTACAAAAGCCAGCGTGCACGGTCACGAAGAACCCACTGGCAACAAGGTAGCACGGCATACGCAGCTGGCCTAAAAGAAAATCTACTCCTGTTATTACAGTAGGAGCCGCATCGCTCCAGGATCTTCAAGTGTGCTGACAACCGCAACTGGGTTATGATACCACACTGTTTCGACGCATCTCCACCCCAAGAGCTGTCATCAGTGGTTCTGCCTACAAAAGCCAGCGTGCACGGCCTCGAAGGACCCACTGGCAGAAGGACAGCAGCGCATACGCAGCTGGCTTAAGATAAAATCTACTGTTATTACAGTAGGTGCTGTATCGCTAAGGGATCTTCAAGTGTGCTGACCACCGCATCTGTGTTATGATACCACACTGCTTCGACGCATCTCCACTCCCAGAGCCGTCATCAGTAGATCTTCCTACAAAAGCCAGCGTGCACGGTCTCGAAGGACCCACTTGCAGCAGGGCAGCACCGCATACGCAGCTGGCCTAAAAGAAAAGTCTACTCCTGCTATTAGAGTAGGAGCCGTATCGCTCTGGGATCTTAGTGTGCTGACTACCGCATTTGAGTTATGACACCACACTGCTTCGACGAATCTCCACCCCAAGAGCTGCCATCAGCAGATCTGCATACAAAAGCCAGCATGCACGGTCTCGAAGGACCCACTGGCAGCAGGGCAGCTCCGCATAAGCAGCGGGCCTAAAAGAAAATCTACTCTTGTTATTACAGTAGGAGCCGTATCGCTCCGGGATCTTCAAGTGTGCTGGCTACCGCATCTGGGTTATGATACCACAATGCTTCGACGCATCTCCACCCCAAGAGCTGTCATCAGTAGATCTGCCTACAAAAGCCAGCGCGCACGGTCTCGAAGGACCCACTGGCAGCAGGGCAGCACCGCATGAACAGCTGGCCTAAAAGAATTCTACTCCTGTTATTATAGTAGGAGCCGTATTGCTCCGGGATCTTCAAGTGTGCTGACTACCACATCTGGATTATGATACCACACTGGTTGGACGCATCTCCACCCCAAAACTGTCATCAGTAGACCTGCGTACAAAAGCCAGCGTGCACGGTCTCGAAGGACCCACTGGCAGCAAGACAGCACCACATGAACAGCTGGCCTAAAAGAACATGTATTCCTGTTATTAAAGTAAGAGCCATATCGCTCCTTGATCTTCAAGTGTGCTGACTACCGCATCTGGGTTATGATACCACACTGATTCGATGCATCTCGACCCCAATATCTGTTCAGTGGATCTACCTATAAAAGCCAGCGTGCACGGTCTCGAAGGACACGCTGGCAGCAAGGCAGCACCGCATGATCAGCTGGCCTAAAAGATATCCTGTTATTACATAGGAGCCAAATCGCTCCGCGATCTTCAAGAGTGCTGTTATTACATCGGAGTTATGAGACCACACTGCTTCGGCGCATCTCCACCCCAAGAGCTGTCATTAGTAGATCTGCCTACAAAAGCCAGCGTGCACGGTCACGAAGAACCCACTGGCAACAAGGTAGCACGGCTTACGCAGCTGGCCTAAAAGAAAATCTACTCCTGTTATTCCAGTAGGAGCCGCATCGCTCCAGGATCTTCAAGTGTGCTGACTACCGCAACTGGGTTATGATACCACACTGTTTCGACGCATCTCCACCCCAAGAGCTGTCATCAGTGGTTCTGCCTACAAAAGCCAGCGTGCACGGCCTCGAAGGACCCACTGGCAGAAGGACAGCACCGTATACGCAGCTGGCTTAAGAGAAAATCTACTGTTATTACAGTAGGTGCTGTATCGCTAAGGGATCTTCAAGTGTGCTGACCACCGCATCTGTGTTATGATACCACACTGATTCGACGCATCTCGACCCCAAGATCTGTTCAGTGGATCTGTCTATAAAAGCCAGCGTGCACGGTGTCGAAGGACACACTGGCAGCAGGACAGCGCCGCATGAACAGCTGGCCTAAAAGATATTCTGTTATTACATAGGAGCCATATCGCTCCGGGATCTTCAAGAGTGCAGGACTACCGCATCTGGGTTATGATAACACACTGCTTCGACGCATCTCCACCCCAAGAGCTGTCATCAGTAGATCTGCCTTCAAAAGCCAGCGTGCACGGTCACGAAGAACCCACTGGCAACAAGGCAGCACGGCATACGCAGCTGGCCTAAAAGAAAATCATCTCCTGTTATTCCAGTATGAGCCGTATCGCTCCGGGATCTACAAGTGTGCTGACTACGGCATCGGGGTTATGAGACCGCACTGCTTCGGCGCATCTCCACCCCAAGATCTGTTCCGTGGATCTGCCCATAAAAGCCAGCATGCACGGTCTCGAAAGACACACTGGCAGCAGGGCAGCTCCGCATAAGCAGCTGGCCTAAAAGAAAATCTACTCCTGTTATTTCAGTAGGAGCCGTATCGCTCCAGGATCTTCAAGTGTGCTGACTAACGCAATTGGGGAATGATACCACACTGTTTCGACGCATCTACACCCCAAGAGCTGTCATCAGTGGTTCTGCCTACAAAAGCCAACGTGCACGGTCTCGAAGGACCCACTGGCAGAAGGACAGCACCGCATACGCAGCTGGCTTAAGAGAAAATCTACTGTTATTACAGTAGGTGCTGTATCGCTAGAGGATCTTCAAGTGTGCTGACCACCGCATCTGTGTTATGATACCACACTGCTTCGACTCATCTCCACACCAAGAGCCGTCATCAGTAGATCTGCCTACAAAAGGCAGCGTGCACGGTCTCGAAGGACCCACTGGCAGCAGGGCAGCACCGCATACGCATCTGGCCTAAAAGAAAAGTCTACTCCTGTTATTAGAGTAGGAGCCGTATCGCTCTGGGATCTTAGTGTGCTGACTACCGCATTTGAGTTATGACACCACACTGCTTCACCGCATCTCCACCCTAAGAGCTGTCATCAGCAGATCTGCATACAAAAGCCAGCGTGCACGGTCTCGAAGGACACACTGGCAGCAGGGCAGCTCCGCATAAGCAGCGGGCCTAAAAGAAAATCTACTCCTGTTATTACAGTAGGAGCCGTATTGCTCCGGGATCATCAAATGTGCTGACTACCGCATCAGTGTTAAGAAACCACACTGCTTCGACGCATCTCCTCTCCAAGAGCTGTCATCAGTTGATCTGCATAAAAAATCACGTGCACGGTCTCGAAGGACCCACTGGCAGCAGGGCAGCACCGCATGAACAGCTGGCCTAAAAGAATTCTACTCCTGATATTACAGTAGGAGCCGTATCGCTCCGGGATCTTCAAGTGTGCTGACTACCGCATCTGGGTTATGATACCACACTGCTTGGACGCATCTCCACCCCAAGAACTGTCATCAGCAGATCAGCATACAAAAGCCAGCGTGCACGGTCTCGAAGGACCCACTGGCAGCAATGCAGCACGGCATACGCAGCTGGCCTAAAAGAAAATCTACCCCTGTTATTACAGTAGGAGCCGTATCGCTCCGGGATGTTCAAGTGTGCTGGCTACCGCACCTGGGTTATGATATAACAATGCTTCGACGCATCTCCACCCCAAGAGCTGTCATTTGTAGATCTGCCTACAAAAGCCAGCGTGCACGGTCACGAAGAACCCACTGGCAACAAGGCAGCACGGCATACGCAGCTGGCCTAAAAGAAAATCATCTCCTGTTATTACAGTATGAGCCGTATCGCTCCGGGATCTTCAAGTGTGCTGACTACCGCATCTGGATTATGATACCACACTGCTTGGACGCATCTCCACCCCAAGAGCTGTCATCAGTAGATCTGCGTACAAAAGCCAGCGTGCACGGTCTCGAAGGACCCACTGTCAGGAGGTCAGCACCGCATACGCAGCTGGCCTAAAAGAAAATCTACTCCTGTTATTACAGTAGGAGCCGTATTGCTCCGGGATCTTCAAATGTGCTGACTACCGCATCATGGTTAAGAAACCACACTGCTTCGACGCATCTCCACCCCAAGAGCTGTCATTAGTAGATCTGCCTACAAAAGCCAGCGTGCACGGTCATAAGGAACCCACTGGCAACAAGGTAGCACGGCATACGCTGCTGGAATAAAAAAAAATCTACTCCTGTTATTACAGTAGGAGCCGCATCGCTCCAGGATCTTCAAGTGTGCTGACTACCGCAACTGGGTTATGATACCACACTGTTTCGACGCATCTCCACCCCAAGAGCTGTCATCAGTGGTTCTGCCTACAAAAGCCAGCGTGCACGGCCTCGAAGGACCCACTGGCAGAAGGACAGCACCGCATACGCAGCTGGCTTAAGAGAAAATCTACTGTTATTACAGTAGGTGCTGTATCGCTAAGGGATCTTCAATTGTGCTGACCACCGCATCTGTGTTATGATACCACACTGCTTCGACGCATCTCCACTCCCAGAGCCGTCATCAGTAGATCTTCCTACAAAAGCCAGCGTGCACGGTCTCGAAGGACCCACTGGCAGCAGGGCAGCACCGCATACGCAGCTGGCCTAAAAGAAAAGTCTACTCCTGCTATTAGAGTAGGAGCCGTATCGCTCTGGATCTTAGTGTGCTGACTACCGCATTTGAGTTATGACACCACACTGCTTCGACGAATCTCCACCCCAAGAGCTGCCATCAGCAGATCTGCATACAAAAGCCAGCGTGCACGGTCTCGAAGGACCCACTGGCAGCAGGGCAGCTCCGCATAAGCAGCGGGCCTAAAAGAAAATCTACTTCTGTTATTACAGCAGGAGCCGTATCGCTCCAGGATCTTCAAGTGTGCTGGCTACCGCATCTGGGTTATGATACCACAATGCTTCGACGCATCTCGACCCCAAGATCTGTTCAGTGGATCTGTCTATAAAAGCCAGCGTGCACGGTGTCGAAGGACACACTGGCAGCAGGACAGCGCCGCATGAACAGCTGGCCTAAAAGATATTCTGTTATTACATAGGAGCCATATCGCTCCGGGATCTTCAATAGTGCAGGACCACCGCCTCTGGGTTATGATAACACACTGCTTCGACGCATCTCCACCCCAAGAGCTGTCATCAGTAGATCTGCCTTCAAAAGCCAGCGTGCACGGTCACGAAGAACCCACTGGCAACAAGGCAGCACGGCATACGCAGCTGGCCTAAAAGAAAATCATCTCCTGTTATTACAGTATGAGCCGTATCGCTCCGGGATCTTCAAGTGTGCTGACTACGGCATCGGGGTTATGAGACCGCACTGCTTCGGCGCATCACCCCAAGATGTTCATCTGTTTTTACAGTAGGAGCCGTATCGCTCCGAGATCTTCAAGTGTGCTGACTACCGCAGCAGGGTTAAGAAACTATACTGCTTCGATGCATCTCCACCCCAAGAGCTGTGATCAGTAGGTCTGCCTACAAAAGCCAGCGTGCACGTTGTCGAAGGACACACTGGCAGCAGGACAGCACCGCATGAACAGCTGGCCTAAAAGAACACCTATTCCTGTTATTACAGTAGGAGCCATATCGCTCTGGGATCTAGAAGTGTGCTGACTACCGCATCTGGGTTATGATAAAACACTGATTCGACGCATCTCGACCCCAAGATCTGTTCAGTAGATCTGCCTATAAAAGCCAGCGTGCACGGTGTCGAAGGACACACTTGCAGCAGGGCAGCACCGCATGATCAGCTGGCCTAAAAGATATCCTGTTATTACATAGGAGCCATATCGCTCCGGGATCTTCAAGAGTGCAGGACTACCGCATCTGGGTTATGATAACACACTGCTTCGACGCATCTCCACCCCAAGAGCTGTCATCAGTAGATCTGCCTACAAAAGGCAGCGTGCACGGTCACGAAGAACCCACTGGCAACAGGGCAGCACGGCATATGCAGCTGGCCTTTAACAACCATCTCCTGTTATTACAGTAGGAGCCGTATCGCTCCGGGATCTACAAGTGTGCTGACTACGGCATCAGGGTTATGAGACCGCACTGCTTCGGCGCATCTCCACCCCAAGATCTGTTCCGTGGATCTGCCCATAAAAGCAAGCATGCACGGTCTCAAAAGACACACTGGCAGAAGGACAGCACCGCATACGCAGCTGGCTTAAGAAAAAATCTACTGTTATTACAGTAGGTGCTGTATAGCTAGGGGATCTTCAAGAAGTGTGCTGACCACCGCATCTGTGTTATGATACCACACTGCTTCGATGCATCTCCACACCAAGAGCCGTCATCAGTAGATCTTCCTACAAAAGCCAGCGTGCACGGTCTCGAAGGACCCACTGGCAGCAGGGCAGCACCGCATACGCAGCTGGCCTAAAAGAAATGTCTACTCCTGTTATTAGAGTAGGAGCCGTATCGCTCTGGAATCTTAGTGTGCTGACTACCGCATTTGAGTTATGACACCACACTGCTTCGACGCATCTCCACCCAAAGAGCTGTCATCAGTAGATCTGCCTACAAAAGCCAGCGTGCACAGGGTCGAAGGACACACTGGCAGCACGACAGCACCGCATGAACAACTGGCCTAAAAGAACACCTTTTCCTGTTATTACAGAAGGAGCCATATTGCTCCGGGATCTTCAAGTGTGCTGACTACCACATCTGGGTTATGATACCACACTGATTCGACTCATCCCGACCCCAAGATCTGTTCAGTGGATCTGCCTATAAAAGCCAGCGTGCACGGTCTCGACGGACACACTTGCAGCAGGGCAGCACCGCATGATCAGCTGGCCTAAAAGATATCCTGTTATTACATAGGAGCCATATCGCTCCGGGATCTTAAAGTGTGCTGACTACGGCATCGGGATTATGACACCGCACTGCTTCGGCGCATCTCCACCCCAAGATCTGTTCCGTGGATCTGCCTATAAAAGCCAGCATGCACGCTCTCGAAGGACACACTGGCAGGAGGGCAGCTCCGCATAAGCAGCTGGCCTAAAAGAAAATCTACTCCTGTTATTACAGTAGGAGCCGGATCGCTCCAGGATCTTCAAGTGTGCTGACTACCGCAACTGGGTTATGATACCACACTGTTTCGACGCATCTCCACCCCAAGAGCTGTCATGAATGGTTCTGCCTACAAAATCCAGTGTGCACGGCCTCGAAGGACCCACTGGCAGAAGGACAGCACCGAATACGCAGCTGGCTTAAGAGAAAATCTACTCCTGTTATTACAGTAGGAGCCGTATCGCTCCGGGATCTTCAAGTGTGCTGGCTACCGCATCTGGGTTATGATACCACAATGCTTCGACGCTCCTCCACCCCAAGAGCTGTCATCAGTAGATCTGCCTACAAAAGGGAGCGTGCACGGTCTCGAAGGACCCACTGCCAGCAGGGCAGCACCGCATGAACAGCTGGTCTAAACGAATTCTACTCCTGTTATTACAGTAGGAGCCTTACCTCTCCGGGATCTTCAAATGTGCTGACTACCGCATCTGGGTTATGATACCACACTGCTTGGACGCATCTCCACCCCAAGAGCTGTCATCAGTAGATCTGCGTACAAAAGCCAGCGCGCACGGTCGCGAAGGACCCACTGGCAGCAATGCAGAACGGCATACGCAGCTGGCCCGAAAGAAAACCTACTCCTGGTATTACAGTAGGAGCCGTATTGCTCCGGGATCTTCAAATGTGCTGACTACCGCATCAGTGTTAACAAACCACACTGCTTCGACGCATCTCCACCCCAAGAGCTGTTATCAGTTGATCTGCCTATAAAAACCACGTGCACGGTTTCGAAGGACCCACTGGCAGCAGGGCAGCACCGCATACGCAGCTGGCCTAAATCAAATGGCTACTCCTGTTATTAGAGTAGGAGCCGTATCGCTCTGGAATCTTAGTGTGCTGACTACCGCATCTGGGTTATGATACCACAATGCTTCGACGCATCTCCACCCCAAGAGCTGCCATCAGTAGATCTGCCTACAAAAGAAAGCGTGCACAGTGTCGAAGGACACACTGGCAGCACGACAGCACCGCATGAACAGCTGGCCTAAAAGAACACTTTTTCCTGTTAATACAGTAGGAGCCATATCGCTCCGGGATCTTCAAGTGTGCTGACTACCACATCTGGGTTATGATACCACACTGATTCGACTCATCTCGACTCCAAGACCTGTTCAGTGGATCTGCCTATAAAAGCCAGCGTGCACGGTCTCGAAGGACACACTTGCAGCAGGGCAGCACCGCATGATCAGCTGGCCTAAAAGATATCCTGTTATTACATAGGAGCCATATCGCTCCGGGATATTCAAGAGTGCAGGACTACCGCATCTGGATAATGATAACACACTGCTTCGACGCATCTCAATCCCAAGAGCTGTCATCAGTAGATCTGCCTACAAAAGCCAGCGTGCACGGTCACGAAGAACCCACTGGCAACAAGGCAGCACGGCATACGCAGCTGGCCTAAAAGAAAATCATCTGTTATTACAGTAGCAGCCGTATCGCTCCAGGATCTTCAAGTGTGCTGACTACGGCATCGGGGTTATGACACCGCACTGCTTCGGCGCATCTCCACCCCAAGATCTGTTCCGTGGATCTGCCTATAAAAGCCAGCATGCACGCTCTCGAAGGACACACTGGCAGCAGGGCAGCTCCGCATAAGCAGCTGGCCTAAAAGAAAATCTACTCTTGTTATTACAGTAGGAGCCGTATCGCTCCAGGATCTTCAAGTGTGCTGACTAACGCATCAGGGTTAAGAAACCACACTGCTTCGACGCATCTCCTCCCCAAGAGCTGTTATCAGTTGATCTGCCTACAAAAGCCACGTGCACGGTCTCGAAGGACACACTGGCAGCAAGACAGCACCGCATGAACAGCTGGCCTAAAAGAACATGTATTCCTGTTATTAAAGTAAGAGCCATATCGCTCCTTGATCTTCAAGTGTGCTGACTACCGCATCTGGGTTATGATACCACACTGATTCGATGCATCTCGACCCCAATATCTGTTCAGTGGATCTGCCTATAAAAGCCAGCGTGCACGGTCTCGAAGGACACGCTGGCAGAAAGGCAGCACCGCATGATCTGCTGGCCTAAAAGATATCCTGTTATTACATAGGAGCCAAATCGCTCCGCGATCTTCTAGAGTGCTGTTATTACATCGGAGTTGTGAGACCACTCTGCTTCGACGCATATCCTCTCCAAGAGCTGTCATGAGTTGATCTGCATAAAAAAGCCACGTGCACGGTCTCGAAGGACCCACTGGCAGCAGGGCAGCACCGCATGAACAGCTAGCCTAAAAGAATTCTACTCCTGTTATTACAGTAGGAGCCGTATCGCTCCGGGATCTTCAAGTGTGCTGACTACCGACTCTGGGTTATGATACCACACTGCTTGGACGAATCTCCACCCCTAGAGCTGTCATCAGCAGATCAGCATACAAAAGCCAGCGTGCACAGTCTCGAAGGACCCACTGGCAGCAGGGCAGCACCACATACGCAGCTGGCCTAAAAGAAAAGTCTACTCCTGTTATTAGGGTAAGAGCCGTATCGCTCTGGGATCTTAGTGGGCTGACTACTGGATTTGACTTATGACACCACACTGCTTCGACGCATCTCCACCCCAAGAGCTGCCATCAGCAGATCTGCATACAAATGCAAGCGTGCACGGTCTCGAAGGACCCACTGGCAGCAGGGCAGCTCCGCATAAGCAGCGGGCCTAAAAGAAAATCTACTCCTGTTATTACAGTAGGAGCCGTATCGCTCCGGGATCTTCAAGTGTGCTGGCTACCAAATCTGGGTTATGATACCACAATGCTTCGACACATCTCCACCCCAAGAGCTGTCATCAGTAGATCTGCGTACAAAAGCCAGCGCGCACGGTTTCGAAGGACCCACTGGCAGCAGGGCAGCACCGCATGAACAGCTGGCCTAAACGAATTCTCTCCTGTTATTACAGTAGGAGCCGTATCTCTCCGGGATCTTCAAGTGTGCTGACTACCGCATCTGGGTTATGATACCACACTGATTCGATGCATCTCGACCCCAATATCTGTTCAGTGGATCTACCTATAAAAGCCAGCGTGCACGGTCTCGAAGGACACGCTGGCAGCAAGGCAGCACCGCATGATCAGCTGGCCTAAAAGATATCCTGTTATTACATAGGAGCCAAATCGCTCCGCGATCTTCAAGAGTGCTGTTATTACATCGGAGTTATGAGACCACACTGCTTCGGCGCATCTCCACCCCAAGAGCTGTATTAGTAGATCTGCCTACAAAAGCCAGCGTGCACGGTCACGAAGAACCCACTGGCAACAAGGTAGCACGGCTTACGCAGCTGGCCTAAAAGAAAATCTACTCCTGTTATTCCAGTAGGAGCCGCATCGCTCCAGGATCTTCAAGTGTGCTGACTACCGCAACTGGGTTATGATACCACACTGTTTCGACGCATCTCCACCCCAAGAGCTGTCATCAGTGGTTCTGCCTACAAAAGCCAGCGTGCACGGCCTCGAAGGACCCACTGGCAGAAGGACAGCACCGTATACGCAGCTGGCTTAAGAGAAAATCTACTGTTATTACAGTAGGGGCTGTATCGCTAAGGGATCTTCAAGTGTGCTGACCACCGCATCTGTGTTATGATACCACACTGCATCGACGCATCTTCACTCCCAGAGCCGTCATCAGTCGATCTTCCTACAAAAGCCAGCGTGCACGGTCTCGAAGGACCCACTGGCAGAAGGGCAGCACCGCATACGCAGCTGGCCTAAACGAATTCTACTCCTGTTATTACAGTAGGAGCCGTATCTCTCCGGGATCTTCAAGTGTTCTGACTACCGCATCTGGGTTCTGATACCACACTGATTCGACGCATCTCGACCCCAAGATCTGTTCAGTGGATCTGTCTATAAAAGCCAGCGTGCACGGTGTCGAAGGACACACTGGCAGCAGGACAGCGCCGCATGAACAGCTGGCCTAAAAGATATTCTGTTATTACATAGGAGCCATATCGCTCCGGGATCTTCAAGAGTGCAGGACTACCGCATCTGGGTTATGATAACACACTGCTTCGACGCATCTCCACCCCAAGAGCTGTCATCAGTAGATCTGCCTTCAAAAGCCAGCGTGCACGGTCACGAAGAACCCACTGGCAACAAGGCAGCACGGCATACGCAGCTGGCCTAGAAGAAAATCATCTCCTGTTATTACAGTATGAGCCGTATCGCTCCGGGATCTACAAGTGTGCTGACTACGGCATCGGGGTTATGAGACCGCACTGCTTCGGCGCATCTCCACCCCAAGATCTGTTCCGTGGATCTGCCCATAAAAGCCAGCATGCACGGTCTCGAAAGACACACTGGCAGCAGGGCAGCTCCGCATAAGCAGCTGGCCTAAAAGAAAATCTACTCCTGTTATTTCAGTAGGAGCCGTATCGCTCCAGGATCTTCAAGTGTGCTGACTAACGCAATTGGGTAATGATACCACACTGTTTCGACGCATCTACACCCCAAGAGCTGTCATCAGTGGTTCTGCCTACAAAAGCCAACGTGCACGGTCTCGAAGGACCCACTGGCAGAAGGACAGCACCGCATACGCAGCTGGCCTAAAAGAAAAGTCTACTCCTGTTATTAGAGTAGGAGCCGTATCGCTCTGGGATCTTAGTGTGCTGACTACCGCATTTGAGTTATGACACCACACTGCTTCACCGCATCTCCACCCTAAGAGCTGTCATCAGCAGATCTGCATACAAAAGCCAGCGTGCACGGTCTCGAAGGACACACTGGCAGCAGGGCAGCTCCGCATAAGCAGCGGGCCTAAAAGAAAATCTACTCCTGTTATTACAGTAGGAGCCGTATTGCTCCGGGATCATCAAATGTGCTGACTACCGCATCAGTGTTAAGAAACCACACTGCTTCGACGCATCTCCTCTCCAAGAGCTGTCATCGGTTGATCTGCATAAAAAATCACGTGCACGGTCTCGAAGGACCCACTGGCAGCAGGGCAGCACCGCATGAACAGCTGGCCTAAAAGAATTCTACTCCTGATATTACAGTAGGAGCCGTATCGCTCCGGGATCTTCAAGTGTGCTGACTACCGCATCTGGGTTATGATACCACACTGCTTGGACGCATCTCCACCCCAAGAACTGTCATCAGCAGATCAGCATACAAAAGCCAGCGTGCACGGTCTCGAAGGACCCACTGGCAGCAATGCAGCACGGCATACGCAGCTGGCCTAAAAGAAAATCTACCCCTGTTATTACAGTAGGAGCCGTATCGCTCCGGGATGTTCAAGTGTGCTGGCTACCGCACCTGGGTTATGATATAACAATGCTTCGACGCATCTCCACCCCAAGAGCTGTCATTTGTAGATCTGCCTACAAAACAAAAACCAGCGTGCACGGTCACGAAGAACCCACTGGCAACAAGGCAGCACGGCATACGCAGCTGGCCTAAAAGAAAATCATCTCCTGTTATTACAGTATGAGCCGTATCGCTCCGGGATCTTCAAGTGTGCTGACTACCGCATCTGGATTATGATACCACACTGCTTGGACGCATCTCCACCCCAAGAGCTGTCATCAGTAGATCTGCGTACAAAAGCCAGCGTGCACGGTCTCGAAGGACCCACTGTCAGGAGGTCAGCACCGCATACGCAGCTGGCCTAAAAGAAAATCTACTCCTGTTATTACAGTAGGAGCCGTATTGCTCCGGGATCTTCAAATGTGCTGACTACCGCATCATGGTTAAGAAACCACACTGCTTCGACGCATCTCCACCCCAAGAGCTGTCATTAGTAGATCTGCCTACAAAAGCCAGCGTGCACGGTCATAAGGAACCCACTGGCAACAAGGTAGCACGGCATACGCTGCTGGAATAAAAAAAAATCTACTCCTGTTATTACAGTAGGAGCCGCATCGCTCCAGGATCTTCAAGTGTGCTGACTACCGCAACTGGGTTATGATACCACACTGTTTCGACGCATCTCCACCCCAAGAGCTGTCATCAGTGGTTCTGCCTACAAAAGCCAGCGTGCACGGCCTCGAAGGACCCACTGGCAGAAGGACAGCACCGCATACGCAGCTGGCTTAAGAGAAAATCTACTGTTATTACAGTAGGTGCTGTATCGCTAAGGGATCTTCAAGTGTGCTGACCACCGCATCTGTGTTATGATACCACACTGCTTCGACGCATCTCCACTCCCAGAGCCGTCATCAGTAGATCTTCCTACAAAAGCCAGCGTGCACGGTCTCGAAGGACCCACTGGCAGCAGGGCAGCACCGCATACGCAGCTGGCCTAAAAGAAAAGTCTACTCCTGCTATTAGAGTAGGAGCCGTATCGCTCTGGGATCTTAGTGTGCTGACTACCGCATTTGAGTTATGACACCACACTGCTTCGACGAATCTCCACCCCAAGAGCTGCCATCAGCAGATCTGCATACAAAAGCCAGCGTGCACGGTCTCGAAGGACCCACTGGTAGCAGGGCAGCTCCGCATAAGCAGCGGGCCTAAAAGAAAATCTACTTCTGTTATTACAGCAGGAGCCGTATCGCTCCAGGATCTTCAAGTGTGCTGGCTACCGCATCTGGGTTATGATACCACAATGCTTCGACGCATCTCGACCCCAAGATCTGTTCAGTGGATCTGTCTATAAAAGCCAGCGTGCACGGTGTCGAAGGACACACTGGCAGCAGGACAGCGCCGCATGAACAGCTGGCCTAAAAGATATTCTGTTATTACATAGGAGCCATATCGCTCCGGGATCTTCAATAGTGCAGGACCACCGCCTCTGGGTTATGATAACACACTGCTTCGACGCATCTCCACCCCAAGAGCTGTCATCAGTAGATCTGCCTTCAAAAGCCAGCGTGCACGGTCACGAAGAACCCACTGGCAACAAGGCAGCACGGCATACGCAGCTGGCCTAAAAGAAAATCATCTCCTGTTATTACAGTATGAGCCGTATCGCTCCGGGATCTTCAAGTGTGCTGACTACGGCATCGGGGTTATGAGACCGCACTGCTTCGGCGCATCACCCCAAGATGTTCATCTGTTTTTACAGTAGGAGCCGTATCGCTCCGAGATCTTCAAGTGTGCTGACTACCGCAGCAGGGTTAAGAAACTATACTGCTTCGATGCATCTCCACCCCAAGAGCTGTGATCAGTAGGTCTGCCTACAAAAGCCAGCGTGCACGTTGTCGAAGGACACACTGGCAGCAGGACAGCACCGCATGAACAGCTGGCCTAAAAGAACACCTATTCCTGTTATTACAGTAGGAGCCATATCGCTCTGGGATCTAGAAGTGTGCTGACTACCGCATCTGGGTTATGATAAAACACTGATTCGACGCATCTCGACCCCAAGATCTGTTCAGTAGATCTGCCTATAAAAGCCAGCGTGCACGGTGTCGAAGGACACACTTGCAGCAGGGCAGCACCGCATGATCAGCTGGCCTAAAAGATATCCTGTTATTACATAGGAGCCATATCGCTCCGGGATCTTCAAGAGTGCAGGACTACCGCATCTGGGTTATGATAACACACTGCTTCGACGCATCTCCACCCCAAGAGCTGTCATCAGTAGATCTGCCTACAAAAGGCAGCGTGCACGGTCACGAAGAACCCACTGGCAACAGGGCAGCACGGCATATGCAGCTGGCCTTTAACAACCATCTCCTGTTATTACAGTAGAAGCCGTATCGCTCCGGGATCTACAAGTGTGCTGACTACGGCATCAGGGTTATGAGACCGCACTGCTTCGGCGCATCTCCACCCCAAGATCTGTTCCGTGGATCTGCCCATAAAAGCAAGCATGCACGGTCTCAAAAGACACACTGGCAGAAGGACAGCACCGCATACGCAGCTGGCTTAAGAAAAAATCTACTGTTATTACAGTAGGTGCTGTATAGCTAGGGGATCTTCAAGAAGTGTGCTGACCACCGCATCTGTGTTATGATACCACACTGCTTCGATGCATCTCCACACCAAGAGCCGTCATCAGTAGATCTTCCTACAAAAGCCAGCGTGCACGGTCTCGAAGGACCCACTGGCAGCAGGGCAGCACCGCATACGCAGCTGGCCTAAAAGAAATGTCTACTCCTGTTATTAGAGTAGGAGCCGTATCGCTCTGGAATCTTAGTGTGCTGACTACCGCATTTGAGTTATGACACCACACTGCTTCGACGCATCTCCACCCAAAGAGCTGTCATCAGTAGATCTGCCTACAAAAGCCAGCGTGCACAGGGTCGAAGGACACACTGGCAGCACGACAGCACCGCATGAACAGCTGGCCTAAAAGAACACCTTTTCCTGTTATTACAGTAGGAGCCATATTGTTCCGGGATCTTCAAGTGTGCTGACTACCACATCTGGGTTATGATACCACACTGATTCGACTCATCCCGACCCCAAGATCTGTTCAGTGGATCTGCCTATAAAAGCCAGCGTGCACGGTCTCGACGGACACACTTGCAGCAGGGCAGCACCGCATGATCAGCTGGCCTAAAAGATATCCTGTTATTACATAGGAGCCATATCGCTCCGGGATCTTAAAGTGTGCTGACTACGGCATCGGGATTATGACACCGCACTGCTTCGGCGCATCTCCACCCCAAGATCTGTTCCGTGGATCTGCCTATAAAAGCCAGCATGCACGCTCTCGAAGGACACACTGGCAGGAGGGCAGCTCCGCATAAGCAGCTGGCCTAAAAGAAAATCTACTCCTGTTATTACAGTAGGAGCCGGATCGCTCCAGGATCTTCAAGTGTGCTGACTACCGCAACTGGGTTATGATACCACACTGTTTCGACGCATCTCCACCCCAAGAGCTGTCATGAATGGTTCTGCCTACAAAATCCAGTGTGCACGGCCTCGAAGGACCCACTGGCAGAAGGACAGCACCGAATACGCAGCTGGCTTAAGAGAAAATCTACTCCTGTTATTACAGTAGGAGCCGTATCGCTCCGGGATCTTCAAGTGTGCTGGCTACCGCATCTGGGTTATGATACCACAATGCTTCGACGCTCCTCCACCCCAAGAGCTGTCATCAGTAGATCTGCCTACAAAAGGGAGCGTGCACGGTCTCGAAGGACCCACTGCCAGCAGGGTAGCACCGCATGAACAGCTGGTCTAAACGAATTCTACTCCTGTTATTACAGTAGGAGCCTTACCTCTCCGGGATCTTCAAGTGTGCTGACTACCGCATCTGGGTTATGATACCACACTGCTTGGACGCATCTCCACCCCAAGAGCTGTCATCAGTAGATCTGCGTACAAAAGCCAGCGCGCACGGTCGCGAAGGACCCACTGGCAGCAATGCAGCACGGCATACGCAGCTGGCCCGAAAGAAAACCTACTCCTGGTATTACAGTAGGAGCCGTATTGCTCCGGGATCTTCAAATGTGCTGACTACCGCATCAGTGTTAGCAAACCACACTGCTTCGACGCATCTCCACCCCAAGAGCTGTTATCAGTTGATCTGCCTATAAAAACCACGTGCACGGTTTCGAAGGACCCACTGGCAGCAGGGCAGCACCGCATACGCAGCTGGCCTAAATCAAATGGCTACTCCTGTTATTAGAGTAGGAGCCGTATCGCTCTGGAATCTTAGTGTGCTGACTACCGCATCTGGGTTATGATACCACAATGCTTCGACGCATCTCCACCCCAAGAGCTGCCATCAGTAGATCTGCCTACAAAAGAAAGCGTGCACAGTGTCGAAGGACACACTGGCAGCACGACAGCACCGCATGAACAGCTGGCCTAAAAGAACACTTTTTCCTGTTAATACAGTAGGAGCCATATCGCTCCGGGATCTTCAAGTGTGCTGACTACCACATCTGGGTTATGATACCACACTGATTCGACTCATCTCGACTCCAAGATCTGTTCAGTGGATCTGCCTATAAAAGCCAGCGTGCACGGTCTCGAAGGACACACTTGCAGCAGGGCAGCACCGCATGATCAGCTGGCCTAAAAGATATCCTGTTATTACATAGGAGCCATATCGCTCCGGGATCTTCAAGAGTGCAGGACTACCGCATCTGGATAATGATAACACACTGCTTCGACGCATCTCAATCCCAAGAGCTGTCATCAGTAGATCTGCCTACAAAAGCCAGCGTGCACGGTCACGAAGAACCCACTGGCAACAAGGCAGCACGGCATACGCAGCTGGCCTAAAAGAAAATCATCTGTTATTACAGTAGCAGCCGTATCGCTCCAGGATCTTCAAGTGTGCTGACTACGGCATCGGGGTTATGACACCGCACTGCTTCGGCGCATCTCCACCCCAAGATCTGTTCCGTGGATCTGCCTATAAAAGCCAGCATGCACGCTCTCGAAGGACACACTGGCAGCAGGGCTGCTCCGCATAAGCAGCTGGCCTAAAAGAAAATCTACTCTTGTTATTACAGTAGGAGCCGTATCGCTCCAGGATCTTCAAGTGTGCTGACTAACGCATCAGGGTTAAGAAACCACACTGCTTCGACGCATCTCCTCCCCAAGAGCTGTTATCAGTTGATCTGCCTACAAAAGCCACGTGCACGGTCTCGAAGGACAAACTGGCAGCAAGACAGCACCGCATGAACAGCTGGCCTAAAAGAACATGTATTCCTGTTATTAAAGTAAGAGCCATATCGCTCCTTGATCTTCAAGTGTGCTGACTACCGCATCTGGGTTATGATACCACACTGATTCGATGCATCTCGACCCCAATATCTGTTCAGTGGATCTGCCTATAAAAGCCAGCGTGCACGGTCTCGAAGGACACGCTGGCAGAAAGGCAGCACCGCATGATCAGCTGGCCTAAAAGATATTCTGTTATTACATAGGAGCCAAATCGCTCCGCGATCTTCTAGAGTGCTGTTATTACATCGGAGTTGTGAGACCACACTGCTTCGACGCATATCCTCTCCAAGAGCTGTCATCAGTTGATCTGCATAAAAAAGCCACGTGCACGGTCTCGAAGGACCCACTGGCAGCAGGGCAGCACCGCATGAACAGCTAGCCTAAAAGAATTCTACTCCTGTTATTACAGTAGGAGCCGTATCGCTCCGGGATCTTCAAGTGTGCTGACTACCGACTCTGGGTTATGATACCACACTGCTTGGACGAATCTCCACCCCTAGAGCTGTCATCAGCAGATCAGCATACAAAAGCCAGCGTGCACAGTCTCGAAGGACCCACTGGCAGCAGGGCAGCACCACATACGCAGCTGGCCTAAAAGAAAAGTCTACTCCTGTTATTAGGGTAAGAGCCGTATCGCTCTGGGATCTTAGTGGGCTGACTACTGGATTTGACTTATGACACCATACTGCTTCGACGCATCTCCACCCCAAGAGCTGCCATCAGCAGATCTGCATACAAATGCAAGCGTGCACGGTCTCGAAGGACCCACTGGCAGCAGGGCAGCTCCGCATAAGCAGCGGGCCTAAAAGAAAATCTCTCCTGTTATTACAGTAGGAGCCGTATCGCTCCGGGATCTTCAAGTGTGCTGGCTACCAAATCTGGGTTATGATACCACAATGCTTCGACACATCTCCACCCCAAGAGCTGTCATCAGTAGATCTGCGTACAAAAGCCAGCGCGCACGGTCTCGAAGGACCCACTGGCAGCAGGGCAGCACCGCATGAACAGCTGGCCTAAACGAATTCTCTCCTGTTATTACAGTAGGAGCCGTATCTCTCCGGGATCTTCAAGTGTGCTGACTACCGCATCTGGGTTATGATACCACACTGCTTCCACGCATCTCCTCTCCAAGAGCTGTCATCAGTTGATCTGCATAAAAAGCCGCGTGCACGGTCTCGAAGGACCCACTGCTAGCAGGACAGCACCGCATGAACAGCTGGCCTAAAAGATTTCTACTCCTGTTATTAAGAAGGAGCCGTATCGCTCCGGGATCTTCAAGTGTGCTGACTACCGCATCTGGGTCATGATACCACACTGCTTCGACGCATCTCCACTCCAAGAGCCGTCATCAGTGGATCTGCCTACAAAAGCCAGCGTTCACGGTCTCGAAGGACACACTGGCAACAGGACAGCACCGCATGAACAGCTAGCCTAAAAGAACACCTATTCCTGTTATTACAGTAGGAGCCATATCGCTCCGGGATCTTCAAGTGTTCTGAATACCGCATCTGGGTTATGGTACCACACTGATTCGACGCATCTCGACCCCAAGATCTGTTCAATGGATCTATCTATAAAAGCCAGCGTGCACGGTATCGAAGGAAACACTTGCAGCAGGGCAGCACCGCATGATCAGCTGGCCTAAAAGATATCCTGTTATTACATAAGAGCCATATCGCTCCGGGAACTTCAAGAGCGCAGGACTACCGCATCTGGGTTATGAGACCGCACTGCTTCGGCGCATCTCCACCCCAAGATCTGTTCCGTGGATCTGCCCATAAAAGCAAGCATGCACGGTCTCGAAAGACACACTGGCAGAAGGACAGCACCGCATACGCAGCTGGCTTAAGAAAAAATCTACTGTTATTACAGTAGGTGCTGTATAGCTAGGGGATCTTCAAGAAGTGTGCTGACCACCGCATCTGTGTTATGATACCACACTGCTTCGATGCATCTCCACACCAAGAGCCGTCATCAGTAGATCATCCTACAAAAGCCAGCGTGCACGGTCTCGAAGGACCCACTGGCAGCAGGGCAGCACCGCATACGCAGCTGGCCTAAAAGAAATGTCTACTCCTGTTAATAGAGTAGGAGCCGTATCGCTCTGGAATCTTAGTGTGCTGACTACCGCATTTGAGTTATGACACCACACTGCTTCGACGCATCTCCACCCAAAGAGCTGTCATCAGTAGATCTGCCTACAAAAGCCAGCGTGCACAGTGTCGAAGGACACACTGGCAGCACGACAGCACCGCATGAACAGCTGGCCTAAAAGAACACCTTTTCCTGTTATTACAGTAGGAGCCATATTGCTCCGGGATCTTCATGTGTGCTGACTACCACATCTGGGTTATGATACCACACTGATTCGACTCATCCCGACCCCAAGATCTGTTCAGTGGATCTGCCTATAAAAGCCAGCGTGCACGGTCTCGAAGGACACACTTGCAGCAGAGCAGCACCGCATGATCAGCTGGCCTAAAAGATATCCTGTTATTACATAGGAGCCATATCGCTCCGGGATCTTCAAGTGTGCTGACTACGGCATCAGTGTTAAGAAACCACACTGCTTCGACGCATCTCCACCCCAAGAGCTGTTATCAGTTGATCTGCCTACAAAAACCACGTGCACGGTTTCGAAGGACCCACTGGCAGCAGGGCAGCACCGCATACGCAGCTGGCCTAAATCAAATGGCTACTCCTGTTATTAGAGTAGGAGCCGTATCGCTCTGGAATCTTAGTGTGCTGACTACCGCATCTGGGTTATGATACCACAATGTTTCGACGCATCTCCACCCCAAGAGCTGCCATCAGTAGATCTGCCTACAAAAGAAAGCGTGCACAGTGTCGAAGGACACACTGGCAGCACGACAGCACCGCATGAACAGCTGGCCTAAAAGAACACTTTTTCCTGTTATTACAGTAGGAGCCATATCGCTCCGGGATCTTCAAGTGTGCTGACTACCACATCTGGGTTATGATACCACACTGATTCGACTCATCTCGACTCCAAGATCTGTTCAGTGGATCTGCCTATAAAAGCCAGCGTGCACGGTCTCTAAGGACACACTTGCAGCAGGGCAGCACCGCATGATCAGCTGGCCTAAAAGATATCCTGTTATTACATAGGAGCCATATCGCTCCGGGATCTTCAAGAGTGCAGGACTACCGCATCTGGATAATGATAACACACTGCTTCGACGCATCTCCACTACGAGATCTGTTCCGTGGATCTGCCTACAAAAGCCAGCGTGCACGGTCACGAAGAACCCACTGGCAACAAGGCAGCACGGCATACGCAGTTGGCCTAAAAGAAAATCATCTGTTATTACAGTAGCAGCCGTATCGCTCCAGGATCTTCAAGTGTGCTGACTACGGCATCGGGGTTATGACACCGCACTGCTTCGGCGCATCTCCACCCCAAGATCTGTTCCGTGGATCTGCCTATAAAAGCCAGCATGCACGTTCTCGAAGGACACACTGGCAGCAGGGCAGCTCCGCATAAGCAGCTGGCCTAAAAGAAAATCTACTCTTGTTATTACAGTAGGAGCCGCATCGCTCCAGGATCTTCAAGTGTGCTGACTACCGCACCTGGGTTATGATACCACACTGCTTCGACGCATCTCCACCCCAAGAGCTGTCATCAGTAGATCTGCCTTCAAAAGCCAGCGTGCACGGTCACGAAGAACCCACTGGCAACAAGGCAGCACGGCATACGCAGCTGGCCTAAAGGAAAATCATCTCCTGTTATTACAGTATGAGCCGTATCGCTCCGGGATCTTCTAAGTGTGCTGACTACGGCATCGGGGTTATGAGACCGCACTGCTTCGGCGCATCACCCAAGATGTTCATCTGTTTTTACAGTACGAGCCGTATCGCTCCGAGATCTTCAAGTGTGCTGACTACCGCAGCAGGGTTAAGAAACTATACTGCTTCGATGCATCTCCACCCCAAGAGCTGTGATCAGTAGGTCTGCCTACAAAAGCCAGCGTGCACGTTGTCGAAGGACACACTGGCAGCAGGACAGCACCGCATGAACAGCTGGCCTAAAAGAACACCTATTCCTGTTATTACAGTAGGAGCCATATCGCTCTGGGATCTAGAAGTGTGCTGACTACCGCATCTGGGTTATGATAAAACACTGATTCGACGCATCTCGACCCCAAGATCTGTTCAGTAGATCTGCCTATAAAAGCCAGCGTGCACGGTGTCGAAGGACACACTTGCAGCAGGGCAGCACCGCATGATCAGCTGGCCTAAAAGATATCCTGTTATTACATAGGAGCCATATCGCTCCGGGATCTTCAAGAGTGCAGGACTACCGCATCTGGGTTTGATGAAACACACTGCTTCGACGCATCTCCACCCCAAGAGCTGTCATCAGTAGATCTGCCTACAAAAGGCAGCGTGCACGGTCACGAAGAACCCACTGGCAACAGGGCAGCACGGCATATGCAGCTGGCCTTTAACAACCATCTTCTGTTATTACAGTAGGAGCCGTATCGCTCCGGGATCTACAAGTGTGCTGACTACGGCATCAGGGTTATGAGACCGCACTGCTTCGGCGCATCTCCACCCCAAGATCTGTTCCGTGGATCTGCCCATAAAAGCAAGCATGCACGGTCTCGAAAGACACACTGGCAGAAGGACAGCACCGCATACGCAGCTGGCTTAAGAAAAAATCTACTGTTATTACAGTAGGTGCTGTATAGCTAGCGGATCTTCAAGAAGTGTGCTGACCACCGCATCTGTGTTATGATACCACACTGCTTCGATGCATCTCCACACCAAGAGCCGTCATCAGTAGATCTTCCTACAAAAGCCAGCGTGCACGGTCTCGAAGGACCCACTGGCAGCAGGGCAGCACCGCATACGCAGCTGGCCTAAAAGAAATGTCTACTCCTGTTATTAGAGTAGGAGCCGTATCGCTCTGGAATCTTAGTGTGCTGACTACCGCATTTGAGTTATGACACCACACTGCTTCGACGCATCTCCACCCAAAGAGCTGTCATCAGTAGATCTGCCTACAAAAGCCAGCGTGCACAGGGTCGAAGGACACACTGGCAGCACGACAGCACCGCATGAACAGCTGGCCTAAAACAACACCTTTTCCTGTTATTACAGTAGGAGCCATATTGCTCCGGGATCTTCAAGTGTGCTGACTACCACATCTGGGTTATGATACCACACTGATTCGACTCATCCCGACCCCAAGATCTGTTCAGTGGATCTGCCTATAAAAGCCAGCGTGCACGGTCTCGACGGACACACTTGCAGCAGGGCAGCACCGCATGATCAGCTGGCCTAAGAGATATCCTGTTATTACATAGGAGCCATATCGCTCCGGGATCTGCAAGTGTGCTGACTACGGCATCGGGATTATGACACCGCACTGCTTCGGCGCATCTCCACCCCAAGATCTGTTCCGTGGATCTGCCTATAAAAGCCAGCATGCACGCTCTCGAAGGACACACTGGCAGGAGGGCAGCTCCGCATAAGCAGCTGGCCTAAAAGAAAATCTACTCCTGTTATTACAGTAGCAGCCGGATCGCTCCAGGATCTTCAAGTGTGCTGACTACCGCAACTGGGTTATGATACCACACTGTTTCGACGCATCTCCACCCCAAGAGCTGTCATGAATGGTTCTGCCTACAAAATCCAGTGTGCACGGCCTCGAAGGACCCACTGGCAGAAGGACAGCACCGAATACGCAGCTGGCTTAAGAGAAAATCTACTCCTGTTATTACAGTAGGAGCCGTATCGCTCCGGGATCTTCAAGTGTGCTGGCTACCGCATCTGGGTTATGATACCACAATGCTTCGACGCTCCTCCACCCCAAGAGCTGTCATCAGTTATATCTGCCTACAAAAGGGAGCGTGCACGGTCTCGAAGGACCCACTGGCAGCAGGGCAGCACCGCATGAACAGCTGGTCTAAACGAATTCTACTCCTGTTATTACAGTAGGAGCCGTACCTCTCCGGGATCTTCAAGTGTGCTGACTACCGCATCTGGGTTACGATACCACACTGCTTGGACGCATCTCCACCCCAAGAGCTGTCATCAGTAGATCTGCGTACAAAAGCCAGCGCGCACGGTCGCGAAGGACCCACTGGCAGCAATGCAGCACGGCATACGCAGCTGGCCCGAAAGAAAACCTACTCCTGGTATTACAGTAGGAGCCGTATTGCTCCGGGATCTTCAAATGTGCTGACTACCGCATCAGTGTTAAGAAACCACACTGCTTCGACGCATCTCCACCCCAAGAGCTGTTATCAGTTGATCTGCCTACAAAAACCACGTGCACGGTTTCGAAGGACCCACTGGCAGCAGGGCAGCACCGCATACGCAGCTGGCCTAAATCAAATGGCTACTCCTGTTATTAGAGTAGGAGCCGTATCGCTCTGGAATCTTAGTGTGCTGACTACCGCATCTGGGTTATGATACCACAATGCTTCGACGCATCTCCGACCCCAAGAGCTGCCATCAGTAGATCTGCCTACAAAAGAAAGCGTGCACAGTGTCGAAGGACACACTGGCAGCACGACAGCACCGCATGAACAGCTGGCCTAAAAGAACACTTTTTCCTGTTATTACAGTAGGAGCCATATCGCTCCGGGATCTTCAAGTGTGCTGACTACCACATCTGGGTTATGATACCACACTTATTCGACTCATATCGACTCCAAGATCTGTTCAGTGGATCTGCCTATAAAAGCCAGCGTGCACGGTCTCGAAGGACACACTTGCAGCAGGGCAGCACCGCATGATCAGCTGGCCTAAAAGATATCCTGTTATTACATAGGAGCCATATCGCTCCGGGATCTTCAAGAGTGCAGGACTACCGCATCTGGATAATGATAACACACTGCTTCGACGCATCTCAATCCCAAGAGCTGTCATCGGTAGATCTGCCTACAAAAGCCAGCGCGCACGGTCACGAAGAACCCACTGGCAACAAGGCAGCACGGCATACGCAGCTGGCCTAAAAGAAAATCATCTGTTATTACAGTAGCAGCCGTATCGCTCCAGGATCTTCAAGTGTGCTGACTACGGCATCGGGGTTATGACACCGCACTGCTTCGGCGCATCTCCACCCCAAGATCTGTTCCGTGGATCTGCCTATAAAAGCCAGCATGCACGCTCTCGAAGGACACACTGGCAGCAGGGCAGCTCCGCATAAGCAGCTGGCCTAAAAGAAAATCTACTCTTGTTATTACAGTAGGAGCCGCATCGCTCCAGGATCTTCAAGTGTGCTGACTACCGCACCTGGGTTATGATACCACACTGCTTCGACGCATCTCCACTCCAAGAGCCGTCATCAGTGGATCTGCCTACAAAAGCCAGCGTTCACGGTCTCGATGGCAGCAATGCAGCACGGCACACGCAGCAGGCCTAAAAGAAAATCTACTCCTGCTATTACAGTAGGAGCCGTTTCGCTCCGGGATGTTCAAGTGTGCTGGCTTTCGCACCTGGGTTATGATACAAAAATGCTTCGACGCATCTCCACCCCAAGAGCTGTCATCTGTAGATCTGCCTAGAAAAGCCAGAGTGCACGGTCTCGAAGGACCCACTGGCAGCAGGGCAGCACCGCATGAAACAGCTGGCCTAAAAGAACATGTATTCCTGTTATTAAAGTAAGAGCCATATCGCTCCTTGATCTTCAAGTGTGCTGACTACCGCATCTGGGTTATGATACCACACTGATTCGATGCATCTCGACCCCAATATCTGTTCAGTGGATCTGCCTATAAAAGCCAGCGTGCACGGTCTCGAAGGACACGCTGGCAGAAAGGCAGCACCGCATGATCAGCTGGCCTAAAAGATATCCTGTTATTACATAGGAGCCAAATCGCTCCGCGATCTTCTAGAGTGCTGTTATTACATCGGAGTTGTGAGACCACACTGCTTCGACGCATCTCCTCTCCAAGAGCTGTCATCAGTTGATCTGCATAAAAAAAGCCACGTGCACGGTCTCGAAGGACCCACTGGCAGCAGGGCAGCACCGCATGAACAGCTAGCCTAAAAGAATTCTACTCCTGTTATTACAGTAGGAGCCGTATCGCTCCGGGATCTTCAAGTGTGCTGACTACCGCATCTGGGTTATGATACCACACTGCTTGGACGAATCTCCACCCCTAGAGCTGTCATCAGCAGATCAGATAACAAAAGCCAGCGTGCACAGTCTCGAAGGACCCACTGGCAGCAGGGCAGCACCACATACGCAGCTGGCCTAAAAGAAAAGTCTACTCCTGTTATTAGGGTAAGAGCCGTATCGCTCTGGGATCTTAGTGTGCTGACTACTGCATTTGACTGATGACACCACACTGCTTCGACGCATCTCCACCCCAAGAGCTGCCATCAGCAGATCTGCATAAAAAGCCGCGTGCACGGTCTCGAAGGACCCACTGGTAGCAGGACAGCACCGCATGAACAGCTGGCCTAAATGATTTCTACTCCTGTTATTAAGAAGGAGCCGTATCGCTCCGGGATCTTCAAGTGTGCTGACTACCGCATCTGGGTCATGATACCACACTGCTTCGACGCATCTCCACTCCAAGAGCCGTCATCAGTGGATCTGCCTACAAAAGCCAGCGTTCACGGTCTCGAAGGACACACTGGCAACAGGACAGCACCGCATGAACAGCTAGCCTAAAAGAACACCTATTCCTGTTATTACAGTAGGAGCCATATCGCTCCGGGATCTTCAAGTGTTCTGACTACCGCATCTGGGTTATGGTACCACACTGATTCGACGCATCTCGACCCCAAGATCTGTTCAGTGGATCTATCTATAAAAGCCAGCGTGCACGGTATCGAAGGACACACTTGCAGCAGGGCAGCACCGCATGATCAGCTGGCCTAAAAGATATCCTGTTATTACATAAGAGCCATAACGCTCCGGGAACTTCAAGAGCGCAGGACTACCGCATCTGGGTTATGAGACCGCACTGCTTCGCCGCATCTCCACCCCAAGATCTGTTCCGTGGATCTGCCCATAAAAGCAAGCATGCACGGTCTCGAAAGACACACTGGCAGAAGGACAGCACCGCATACGCAGCTGGCTTAAGAAAAAATCTACTGTTATTACAGTAGGTGCTCTATAGCTAGGGGATCTTCAAGAAGTGTGCTGACCACCGCATCTGTGTTATGATACCACACTGCTTCGATGCATCTCCACACCAAGAGCCGTCATCAGTAGATCTTCCTACAAAAGCCAGCGTGCACGGTCTCGAAGGACCCACTGGCAGCAGGGCAGCACCGCATACGCAGCTGGCCTAAAAGAAATGTCTACTCCTGTTATTAGAGTAGGAGCCGTGTCGCTCTGGAATCTTAGTGTGCTGACTACCGCATTTGAGATATGACACCACACTGCTTCGACGCATCTCCACCCAAAGAGCTGTCATCAGTAGATCTGCCTACAAAAGCCAGCGTGCACAGTGTCGAAGGACACACTGGCAGCATGACAGCACCGCATGAACAGCTGGCCTAAAAGAACACCTTCTCCTGTTATTACAGTAGGAGCCATATTGCTCCGGGATCTTCAAGTGTGCTGACTACCACATCTGGGTTATGATACCACACTGATTCGACTCATCCCGACCCCAAGATCTGTTCAGTGGATCTGCCTATAAAAGCCAGCGTGCACGGTCTCCAAGGACACACTTGCAGCAGGGCAGCACCGCATGATCAGCTGGCCTAAAAGATATCCTGTTATTACATAGGAGCCATATCGCTCCGGGATCTTCAAGTGTGCTGACTACGGCATCGGGGTTATGACACCGCACTGCTTCGGCGCATCTCCACCCCAAGATCTGTTCCGTGGATCTGCCTATAAAAGCCAGCATGCACGCTCTCGAAGGACACACTTGCAGGAGGGCAGCTCCGCATAAGCAGCTGGCCTAAAAGAAAATATACTCCTGTTATTACAGTATGAGCCGTATCGCTCCGGCATCTTCAAGGGTGCTGGCTACCGCATCTGGGTTATGATACCACAATGCTTCGACGCATCTCCACCCCAAGAGCTGTCATCAGTAGATCTGCGTACAAAAGCCAGCGCGCACGTCTCGAAGGACCCACTGGCAGCAGGGCAGCACCGCATGAACAGCTGGCCTGAACGAATTCTACTCCTGTGATTACAGTAGGAGCCGTATTTCTCCGGGATCTTCAAGTGTGCTGACTACCGCATCTGGGTTATGATACCACACTGATTCGACGCATCTCGACCCCGATATCTGTTCAGTGGATCTGTCTATAAAAGCCAGCGTGCACGGTGTCGAAGGACACACTGGCAGCAGGACAGCGCCGCATGAACAGCTGGCCTAAAAGATATTCTGTTATTACATAGGAGCCATATCGCTCCGGGATCTTCAAGAGTGCAGGACCACCGCCTCTGGGTTATGATAACACACTGCTTCGACGCATCTCCACCCCAAGAGCTGTCATCAGTAGATCTGCCTTCAAAAGCCAGCGTGCACGGTCAAGAAGAACCCACTGGCAACAAGGCAGCACGGCATACGCAGCTGGCCTAAAAGAAAATCATCTCCTGTTATTACAGTATGAGCCGTATCGCTCCGGGATCTTCAAGTGTGCTGACTATGGCATCGGGGTTATGAGACCGCACTGCTTCGGCGCATCACCCCAAGATGATCATCTGTTTTTACAGTAGGAGCCGTATCACTCCGAGATCTTCAAGTGTGCTGACTACGCAGCAGGATTAAGAAACTATACTGCTTCGATGCATCTCGACCCCAAGATCTGTTCAGTAGATCTGCCTATAAAAGCCAGCGTGCACGGTGTCGAAGGACACACTTGCAGCAGGGCAGCACCGCATGATCAGCTGGCCTAAAAGATATCCTGTTATAACATAGGAGCCATATCGCCCCGGGATCTTCAAGAGTGCAGGACTACCGCATCTGGGTTATGATAACACACTGCTTCGACGCATCCCCACCCCAAGAGCTGTCATCAGTATATCTGCCTACAAAAGGCAGCGTGCACGGTCACGAAGAACCCACTGGCAACAGGGCAGCACGGCATATGCAGCTGGCCTTAAACAACCATCTCCTGTTATTACAGTAGGAGCCGTATCGCTCCGGGATCTACAAGTGTGCTGACTACGGCATCAGGGTTATAAGACCGCACTGCTTCGGCGCATCTCCACCCCAAGATCTGTTCCGTGGATCTGCCCATAAAAGCCAGCATGCACGGTCTCGAAAGACACACTGGCAGAAGGACAGCACCGCATACGCAGCTGGCTTAGGAGAAAATCTACTGTTATTACAGTAGGTGCTGTATAGCTAGGGGATCTTCAAGAAGTGTGCTGACCACCGCATCTGTGTTATGATACCACACTGCTTCGACGCATCTCCACACCAAGAGCCGTCATCAGTAGATCTTCCTACAAAAGCCAGCGTGCACGGTCTAGAAGGACCCACTGGCAGCAGTGCCGCACCGCATACGCAGCTGGCCTAAAAGAAATGTCTACTTCTGTTATTCGAGTAGGAGCCGTATCGCTCTGGAATCTCAGTGTGCTGACTACCGCATTTGAGTTATGACACCACACTGCTTCGACGCATCTCCACCCCAAGAGTTGTCATCAGCAGATCTGCTTACAAAAGCCAGCGTGCACGGACTCGAAGGACCCACTGCCAGCAGGGCAGCTCCGCATAAGCAGCAGGCCTAAAAGAAAATCTACTCCTGTTATTACAGTAGGAGCCGTATCGCTCCGGGATCTTCAGGTGTGCTGGCTACCACATCTGGGTTATGATACCACAATGTTTCGACGCATCTCCACCCCAAGAGCGGTCATCAGTAGATCTGCCTACAAAAGGCAGCGTGCACGGTCTCGAAAGACCCACTGGCAGCAGGGCAGCACCGCATACGCAGCTGGCCTTAAAGAAAAGTCTACTCCTGTAATTAGAATAGGAGCCGTATCGCTCTGGGATCTTAGTGTGCTGACTACCGCATTTGAGTTATGACACCACACTGCTTCGACGCATCTCCTGTCCAAGAGCTGTCATCAGTTGATCTGCATAAGAAAGCCACGTGCACGGTCTCGAAGGACCCACTGGCAACAGGGCAGCACCGCATGAACAGCTGGCCTAAAAGAACATGTATTCCTGTTATTAAAGTAAGAGCCATATCGCTCCTTGATCTTCAAGTGTGCTGACTACCGCATCTGGGTTATGATACCACACTAATTCGATGCATCTGGACCCCAATATCTGTTCAGTGGATCTGCCTATAAAAGCCGGCGTGCACGGTCTCGAAGGACACGCTGGCAGCAAGGCAGCACCGCATGATCAGCTGGCCTAAAAGATATCCTGTTATTACATAGGAGCCAAATCGCTCCGCGATCTTCAAGAGTGCTGTTATTACATCGGAGTTATGAGACCACACTGCTTCGACGCATCTCCACCCCAAGAGCTGTCATTAGTAGATCTGCCTACAAAAGCCAGCGTGCACGGTCACGAAGAACCCACTGGCAACAAGGCAGCACGGCATACTCAGCTGGCCTAAAAGAAATCTACTCCTCTTATTACAGTAGGAGCCGTTTCGCTCCGGGATGTTCAAGTGTGCTGACTACCGCATCTGGGTTATGATACCATACTGATTCGATGCATCTCCACCCCAAGAGCTGTCATTAGTAGATCTGCCTACAAAAGCCAGCGTGCACGGTCACGAAGGACCCACTGGCAGCAGGGCAGCACCGCATACGCAGCTGGCCTAAAAGAAATGTCTACTCCTGTTATTAGAGTAGGAGCCGTATCGCTCTGGAATCTTAGTGTGCTGACTACCGCATTTGAGTTATGACACCACACTGCTTCGACGCATCTCCACCCCAAGAGCTGTCATCAGCAGATCTGCATACAAAAGCCAGCGTGCACGGTCTCGAAGGACCCACTGGCAGCAGGGCAGCTCCGCAAAACCAGCGGGCCTAAAAGAAAATCTACTCCTGTTATTACAGTGGGAGCCGTATCGCTCCGGGATCTTCAAGTGTGCTGGCTACCGCATCTGGGTTATGATACCACAATGCTTCGACGCATCTCCACCCCAAGCGCTGTCATCAGTAGATCTGCCTACAAAAGGCAGCGTGCACGGTCGCGAAGGACCCACTGGCAGCAATGCAGCACGGCATACGCAGCTGGCCCGAAAGAAAATCTACTCCTGTTATTACAGTAGGAGCCGTATCGCTCCGGGATCTTCAGGTGTGCTGGCTACCACATCTGGGTTATGATACCACAATGTTTCGACGCATCTCCACCCCAAGAGCGGTCATCAGTAGATCTGCCTACAAAAGGCAGCGTGCACGGTCTCGAAAGACCCACTGGCAGCAGGGCAGCACCGCATACGCAGCTGGCCTTAAAGAAAAGTCTACTCCTGTAATTAGAATAGGAGCCGTATCGCTCTGGGATCTTAGTGTGCTGACTACCGCATTTGAGTTATGACACCACACTGCTTCGACGCATCTCCTGTCCAAGAGCTGTCATCAGTTGATCTGCATAAGAAAGCCACGTGCACGGTCTCGAAGGACCCACTGGCAACAGGGCAGCACCGCATGAACAGCTGGCCTAAAAGAACATGTATTCCTGTTATTAAAGTAAGAGCCATATCGCTCCTTGATCTTCAAGTGTGCTGACTACCGCATCTGGGTTATGATACCACACTAATTCGATGCATCTGGACCCCAATATCTGTTCAGTGGATCTGCCTATAGAAGCCGGCGTGCACGGTCTCGAAGGACACGCTGGCAGCAAGGCAGCACCGCATGATCAGCTGGCCTAAAAGATATCCTGTTATTACATAGGAGCCAAATCGCTCCGCGATCTTCAAGAGTGCTGTTATTACATCGGAGTTATGAGACCACACTGCTTCGACGCATCTCCACCCCAAGAGCTGTCATTAGTAGATCTGCCTACAAAAGCCAGCGTGCACGGTCACGAAGAACCCACTGGCAACAAGGCAGCACGGCATACTCAGCTGGCCTAAAAGAAATCTACTCCTGTTATTACAGTAGGAGCCGTTTCGCTCCGGGATGTTCAAGTGTGCTGACTACCGCATCTGGGTTATGATACCATACTGATTCGATGCATCTCCACCCCAAGAGCTGTCATTAGTAGATCTGCCTACAAAAGCCAGCGTGCACGGTCACGAAGGACCCACTGGCAGCAGGGCAGCACCGCATACGCAGCTGGCCTAAAAGAAATGTCTACTCCTGTTATTAGAGTAGGAGCCGTATCGCTCTGGAATCTTAGTGTGCTGACTACCGCATTTGAGTTATGACACCACACTGCTTCGACGCATCTCCACCCCAAGAGCTGTCATCAGCAGATCTGCATACAAAAGCCAGCGTGCACGGTCTCGAAGGACCCACTGGCAGCAGGGCAGCTCCGCAAAACCAGCGGGCCTAAAAGAAAATCTACTCCTGTTATTACAGTGGGAGCCGTATCGCTCCGGGATCTTCAAGTGTGCTGGCTACCGCATCTGGGTTATGATACCACAATGCTTCGACGCATCTCCACCCCAAGCGCTGTCATCAGTAGATCTGCCTACAAAAGGCAGCGTGCACGGTCGCGAAGGACCCACTGGCAGCAATGCAGCACGGCATACGCAGCTGGCCCGAAAGAAAATCTACTCCTGTTATTACAGTAGGAGCCGTATTGCTCCGGGATCTTCAACTGTGCTGACTACCGCATCTGGATTATGATACCACACTGCTTGGACGCATTTCCACCCCAAGAGCTGTCATCAGTCAATCTGCATAAGAAAGCCACGTGCACGGTCTCGAAGGACCCACTGGCAGCAGGGCAGCACCCCATGAACAGCTGGCCTAAACGAATTCTACTCCTGTTATTACAGTAGGAGCCGTATCTCTCCGGGGTCTTCAAGTGTGCTGACAACCGCACCTGGGTTATGATACCACACTGCTTGGACGCATCTCCACCCCAAGAGCTGTCATCAGTAGATCTGCGTACAAAAGCCAGCGTGCACGGTCGCGAAGGACCCACTGGCAGCAATGCAGCACGGCATACGCAGCTGGCCCGAAAGAAAATCTACTCCTGTTATTACAGTAGGAGCCGTATTGCTCCGGGATCTTCAAATGTGCTGACTACCGCATCAGTGTTAAGAAACCACACTGCTTCCACGCATCTCCTCTCCAAGAGCTGTCATCAGTTGATCTGCATAAAAAGCCACGTGCACGGTCTCGAAGGACCCACTGGTAGCAGGGCAGCACCGCATGAACAGCTGGCCTAAAAGAATTCTACTCCTGTTATTAAGTAGGAGCCGTATCGCTCCGGGATCTTCAAGTGTGCTGACTACCGCATCTGGGTCATGATACCACACTGCTTCAACGCATCTCCACTCCAAGAGCTGTGATCAGTAGATCTGCCTACAAAAGCCAGCGTGCACGTTGTCGAAGGACACACTGGCAGCAGGGCAGCACCGCATGAACATCTGGCCTAAAAGAACACCTATTCCTGATATTACAGTAGGAGCCATATCGCTCCGGGATCTTCAAGTGTTCTGACTACCGCATCTGGGTTATGGTACCACACTGATTCGACGCATCTCGACCCCAAGATCTGTTCAGTGGATCTGTCTATAAAAGCCAGCGTGCACGGTGTCGAAGGACACACTTGCAATAGGGCAGCACCGCATGATCAGCTGGCCTAAAAGATATCCTGTTATTACATAGGAGCCATATCGCTCAGGGATCTTCAAGAGCGCAGGACTACCGCATCTGGGTTATGATAACACACTGCTTCGACGCATCTCCACCCCAAGAGCTGTCATCAGTAGATCTGCTTAAAAAAGCCAGCGTGCACGGTCACGAAGAACCCACTGGCAACAGGGCAGCACGGCATATGCAGCTGGCCTAAGAAAATCATCGCCTGTTATTACAATAGGAGCCGTATCGCTCCGGGATCTTCAAGTGTGCTGACTACGGCATCGGGGTTTTGAGACCACACTGCTTCGGCGCATCTCCACCCCAAGATGTGTTCCGTGGATCTGCCCATAAAAGCCAGCATGCACGGTCTCGAAGGAGACACTGGAAGCAGGGCAGCTCCGCATAAGCAGCTGGCCTAAAAGAAAATCTACTGTTATTACAGTAGGAGCCGTATCGCTCCAGGATCTTCAAGTGTGCTGACTACCGCAACTGGGTTATGATACCACACTGTTTCGACGCATCTCCACCCCAAGAGCTGTCATGAATGGTTCTGCCTACAAAAGCCAGCGTGCACGGCCTCGAAGGACCCACTGGCAGAAGGACAGCACAGCATACGCAGCTGGCTTAAGAGAAAATCTACTCATGTTATTACAGTAGGAGCCGTATCGCTCCGGGATCTTCAGGTGTGCTGGCTACCACATCTGGGTTATGATACCACAATGTTTCGACGCATCTCCACCCCAAGAGCTGTCATCAGTAGATCTGCCTACAAAAGGCAGCGTGCACGGTCTCGAAAGACACACTGGCAGCAGGGCAGCACCGCATACGCAGCTCGCCTAAAAGAAAAGTCTACTCCTGGTATTAGAATAGGAGCCGTATCGCTCTGGGATCTTAGTGTGCTGACTACCGCATTTGAGTTATGACACCACACTGCTTCGACGCGTCTCCACCCCAAGAGCTGTCATCAGCAGATCTGCATACAAAAGCCAGCGTGCACGGTCTCGAAGGACCCACTGGCAGCAGGGCAGCTCCGCAAAAGCAGCGGGCCTAAAAGAAAATCTACTCCTGTTATTACATTAGGAGCCGTATCGCTCCGGGATCTTCAAGTGTGCTGGCTACCGCATCTGGGTTATGATACCACAATGCTTCGACGCATCTCCACCCCAAGCGCTGTCATCAGTAGATCTGCCTACAAAAGGCAGCGTGCACGTTCTCGAAGGACCCACTGGCAGCAGCGCAGCAACCGCATGAACAGCTGGTCTAAACGAATTCTACTCCTGTTATTACAGTAGGAGCCGTATCTCTCCGGGATCTTCAAGTGTGCTGACTACCGCATCTGGGTTATGATACCACACTGCTTGGACGCATCTCCACCCCAAGACCTGTCATCAGTAGATCTGCGTACAAAAGCCAGCGCGCACGGTCGCGAAGGACCCACTGGCAGCAATGCACCACGGCATACGCAGCTGGCCCGAAAGAAAATCTACTCCTGTTATTACAGTAGGAGCCGTATTGCTCCGGGATCTTCAAGTGTGCTGACAACCGCATCAGTGTTAAGAAACCACACTGCTTCGACGCATCTCCACCCCAAGAGCTGTCATCAGCAGATCTGCTTACAAAAGCCAGCGTGCACGGTCTCGAAGGACCCACTGCCAAAAGGGCAGCTCCGCATAAGCAGCAGGCCTAAAAGAAAATCTACTCCTGTTATCACAGTAGGAGCCGTATCGCTCCGGGATCTTCAAGTGTGCTGGCTACCGCATCTGGGTCATGATACCACAATGCTTCGACGCGTCTCCACCCCAAGAGCTGTCATCAGTAGATCTGCGTACAAAAGCCAGCGCGCACGGTCTCGAAGGACCCACTGGCAGCAGGGCAGCACCGCATGAACAGCTGGCCTAAACGAATTCCACTCCTGTTATTACAGTAGGAGCCGTTTCGCTCCGGGATGTTCAAGTGTGCTGACTACCGCATCTGGGTTATGATACCATACTGATTCGATGCATCTCCACCCCAAGAGCTGTCATTAGTAGATCTGCCTACAAAAGCCAGCGTGCACGGTCACGAAGGACCCACTGGCAGCAGGGCAGCACCGCATACGCAGCTGGCTCGAAAGAAAATCTACTCCTGTTATTACAGTAGGAGCCGTGTAGATCTGCCTACAAAAGGCAGCGTGCACGGTCTCGAAGGACCCACTGGAAGCAGGGCAGCACCGCATGAACAGCTGGTCTAAACGAATTCTACTCCTGTTATAACAGTAGAAGCCGTATCTCTCCGGGATCTTCAAGTGTGCTGACTACCGCATCTGGGTTATGATACCACACTGCTTGGACGCATCTCCACCCCAAGAGCTGTCATCAGTAGATCTGCGTACAAAAGCCAGCGCGCACGGTCGCGAAGGACCCACTGGCAGCAATGCAGCACGGCATACGCAGCTGGCCCGAAAGAAAATCTACTCCTGTTATTACAGTAGGAGCCGTATTGCTCCGGGATCTTCAAGTGTGCTGACTACCGCATCTGGATTATGATACCACACTGCTTGGACGCATTTCCACCCCAAGAGCTGTCATCAGTCAATCTGCGTACAAAAGCCAGCGTGCACGGTCTCGAAGGACCCACTGGCAGGAGGTCAGCACCGCATACGCAGCTGGCCTAAAAGAAAATCTTCTCCTGTTATTACAGTAGGAGCCGTATCGCTCCGGGATCTTCAAATGTGCTGACTACCGCATCTGGGTCATGATACCACAATGCTTCGACGCATCTCCACCCCAAGAGCTGTCATCAGTAGATCTGCGTACAAAAGCCAGCGCGCACGGTCTCGAAGGACACACTGGCAGCAGGGCAGCACCGCATGAACAGCTGGCCTAAACGAATTCCACTCCTGTTATTACAGTAGGAGCCGTATCTCTCCGGGATCTTCAAGTGTGCTGACTACCGCATCTGGGTTATGATACCACACTGCTTGGACGCATCTCCACCCCAAGAGCTGTCATCAGTAGATCTGCGTACAAAAGCCAGCGTGCACGGTCGCGAAGGACCCACTGGCAGCAATGCAGCACGGCATACGCAGCTGGCCCGAAAGAAAACCTACTCCTGGTATTACAGTAGGAGCCGTATTGCTCCGGCATCTTCAAATGTGCTGACTACCGCATCAGTGTTAAGAAACCACACTGCTTCGAAGCATCTCCACCCCAAGAGCTGTTATCAGTTGATCTGCCTACAAAAACCACGTGCACGGTTTCGAAGGACCCACTGGCAGCAGGGCAGCACCGCATACGCAGCTGGCCTAAATCAAATGGCTACTCCTGTTATTAGAGTAGGAGCCGTATCGCTCTGGAATCTTAGTGTGCTGACTACCGCATCTGGGTTATGATACCACAATGCTTCGACGCATCTCCACCCCAAGAGCTGCCATCAGTAGATCTGCCTACAAAAGAAAGCGTGCACAGTGTCGAAGGACACACTGACAGCACGACAGCACCGCATGAACAGCTGGCCTAAAAGAACACTTTTTCCTGTTATTACAGTAGGAGCCATATCGCTCCGGGATCTTCAAGTGTGCTGACTACCACATCTGGGTTGTGATACCACACTGATTCCACGCATCTCGACTCCAAGATCTGTTCAGTGGATCTGCCTATAAAAGCCAAAGTGCACGGTCTCGAAGGACACACTTGCAGCAAGGCAGCACCGCATGATCAGCTGGCCTAAAAGATATCCTGTTATTATATAGGAGCCATATCGCTCCGGGATCTTCAAGAGTGCAGGACTACCGCATCTGGATAATGATAACACAATGCTTCGACGCATCTCAATCCCAAGAGCTGTCATCAGTAGATCTGCCTACAAAAGCCAGCGTGCACGGTCACGAAGAACCCACTGGCAACAAGGCAGCACGGCATACGCAGCTGGCCTAAAAGAAAATCATCTGTTATTACAGTAGCAGCCGTATCGCTCCAGGATCTTCAAGTGTGCTGACTACGGCATCGGGGTTATGACACCGCACTGCTTCGGCGCATCTCCACCCCAAGATCTGTTCCGTGGATCTGCCTATAAAAGCCAGCATGCACGCTCTCGAAGGACACACTGGCAGCAGGGCAGCTCCGCATAAGCAGCTGGCCTAAAAGAAAATCTACTCTTGTTATTACAGTAGGAGCCGCATCGCTCCAGGATCTTCAATTGTGCTGACTACCGCACCTGGGTTATGATACCACACTGCTTCGACGCATCTCCACTCCAAGAGCCGTCATCAGTGGATCTGCCTACAAAAGCCAGCGTTCACGGTCTCGATGGCAGCAATGCAGCACGGCACACGCAGCAGGCCTAAAAGAAAATCTACTCCTGTTATTACAGTAGGAGCCGTTTCGCTCCGGGATGTTCAAGTGTGCTGGCTTTCGCACCTGGGTTATGATACAACAATGCTTCGACGCATCTCCACCCCAAGAGCTGTCATCTGTAGATCTGCCTAGAAAAGCCAGAGTGCACGGTCTCGAAGGACCCACTGGCAGCAGGGCAGCACCGCATGAACAGCCGGCCTAAAAGAAAATCTACTCCTGTTATTACAGTAGGAGCCGTATTGCTCCGGCATCTTCAAATCTGCTGACTAACGCATCAGGGTTAAGAAACCAAACTGCTTCGACGCATCTCCTCCCCAAGAGCTGTTATCAGTTGATCTGCCTACAAAAGCCACGTGCACGGTCTCGAAGGACACACTGGCAGCAAGACAGCACCGCATGAACAGCTGGCCTAAAAGAACATGTATTCCTGTTATTAAAGTAAGAGCCATATCGCTCCTTGATCTTCAAGTGTGCTGACTACCGCATCTGGGTTATGATACCACACTGCTTCCACGCATCTCCTCTCCAAGAGCTGTCATCAGTTGATCTGCATAAAAAGCCGCGTGCACGGTCTCGAAGGACCCACTGGTAGCAGGACAGCACCGCATGAACAGCTGGCCTAAAAGATTTCTACTCCTGTTATTAAGAAGGAGCCGTATCGCTCCGGGATCTTCAAGTGTGCTGACTACCGCATCTGGGTCATGATACCACACTGCTTCGACGCATCTCCACTCCAAGAGCCGTCATCAGTGGATCTGCCTACAAAAGCCAGCGTTCACGGTCTCGAAGGACACACTGGCAACAGGACAGCACCGCATGAACAGCTAGCCTAAAAGAACACCTATTCCTGTTATTACAGTAGGAGCCATATCGCTCCGGGATCTTCAAGTGTTCTGACTACCGCATCTGGGTTATGGTACCACACTGATTCGACGCATCTCGACCCCAAGATCTGTTCAGTGGATCTATCTATAAAAGCCAGCGTGCACGGTATCGAAGGACACACTTGCAGCAGGGCAGCACCGCATGATCAGCTGGCCTAAAAGATATCCTGTTATTACATAAGAGCCATATCGCTCCGGGAACTTCAAGAGCGCAGGACTACCGCATCTGGGTTATGAGACCGCACTGCTTCGGCGCATCTCCACCCCAAGATCTGTTCCGTGGATCTGCCCATAAAAGCAAGCATGCACGGTCTCGAAAGACACACTGGCAGAAGGACAGCACCGCATACGCAGCTGGCTTAAGAAAAAATCTACTGTTATTACAGTAGGTGCTGTATAGCTAGGGGATCTTCAAGAAGTGTGCCGACCACCGCATCTGTGTTATGATACCACACTGCTTCGATGCATCTCCACACCAAGAGCCGTCATCAGTAGATCTTCCTACAAAAGCCAGCGTGCACGGTCTCGAAGGACCCACTGGCAGCAGGGCAGCACCGCATACGCAGCTGGCCTAAAAGAAATGTCTACTCCTGTTATTAGAGTAGGAGCCGTATCGCTCTGGAATCTTAGTGTGCTGACTACCGCATTTGAGTTATGACACCACACTGCTTCGACGCATCTCCACCCAAAGAGCCGTCATCAGTAGATCTGCCTACAAAAGCCAGCGTGCACAGTGTCGAAGGACACACTGGCAGCACGAGAGCACCGCATGAACAGCTGGCCTAAAAGAACACCTTTTCCTGTTATTACAGTAGGAGCCATATTGCTCCGGGATCTTCAAGTGTGCTGACTACCACATCTGGGTTATGATACCACACTGATTCGACTCATCCCGACCCCAAGATCTGTTCAGTGGATCTGCCTATAAAAGCCAGCGTGCACGGTCTCGAAGGACACACTTGCAGCAGGGCAGCACCGCATGATCAGCTGGCCTAAAAGATATCCTGTTATTACATAGGAGCCATATCGCTCCGGGATCTTCAAGTGTGCTGACTACGGCATCGGGGTTATGATACCACAATGCTTCGACGCATCTCCACCCCAAGAGCTGTCATCAGAAGATCTGCGTACAAAAGCCAGCGCGCACATCTCGAAGGACCCACTGGCAGCAGGGCAGCACCGCATGAACAGCTGGCCTGAACGAATTCTACTCCTGTGATTACAGTAGGAGCCGTATTTCTCCGGGATCTTCAAGTGTGCTGACTACCGCATCTGGGTTATGATACCACACTGATTCGACGCATCTCGACCCCGAGATCTGTTCAGTGGATCTGTCTATAAAAGCCAGCGTGCACGGTGTCGAAGGACACACTGGCAGCAGGACAGCGCCGCATGAACAGCTGGCCTAAAAGATATTCTGTTATTACATAGGAGCCATATCGCTCCGGGATCTTCAAGAGTGCAGGACCACCGCCTCTGGGTTATGATAACACACTGCTTCGACGCATCTCCACCCCAAGAGCTGTCATCAGTAGATCTGCCTTCAAAAGCCAGCGTGCACGGTCACGAAGAACCCACTGGCAACAAGGCAGCACGGCATACGCAGCTGGCCTAAAAGAAAATCATCTCCTGTTATTACAGTATGAGCCGTATCGCTCCGGGATCTTCAAGTGTGCTGACTACGGCATCGGGGTTATGAGACCGCACTGCTTCGGCGCATCACCCCAAGATGATCATCTGTTTTTACAGTAGGAGCCGTATCGCTCCGAGATCTTCAAGTGTGCTGACTACGCAGCAGGATTAAGAAACTATACTGCTTCGATGCATCTCCACCCCAAGAGCTGTGATCAGTATATCTGCCTACAAAAGCCAGCGTGCACGTTGTCGAAGGACACACTGGCAGCAGGACAGCACCGCATGAACAGCTGGCCTAAAAGAACACCTATTCCTGTTATTACAGTAGGAGCCATATCGCCCCGGGATCTTGAAGAGTGCAGGACTACCGCATCTGGATTATGATAACACACTGCTTCGACGCATCCCCACCCCAAGAGCTGTGATCAGTAGATCTGCCTACAAAAGGCAGCGTGCACGGTCACGAAGAACCCACTGGCAACAGGGCAGCACGGCATATGCAGCTGGCCTTAAACAACCATCTCCTGTTATTACAGTAGGAGCCGTATCGCTCCGGGATCTACAAGTGTGCTGACTACGGCATCGGGGTTATGACACCGCACTGCTTCGGCGCATCTCCACCCCAAGATCTGTTCCGTGGATCTGCCCATAAAAGCCAGCATGCACGGTCTCGAAAGACACACTGGCAGAAGGACAGCACCGCATACGCAGCTGGCTTAGGAGAAAATCTACTGTTATTACAGTAGGTGCTGTATCGCTCCAGGATCTTCAAGTGTGCTGACTACGGCATCGGGGTTATGACACCGCACTGCTTCGGCGCATCTCCACCCCAAGATCTGTTCCGTGGATCTGCCTATAAAAGCCAGCATGCACGCTCTCGAAGGACACACTGGCAGCAGGGCAGCTCCGCAAAAGCAGCGGGCCTAAAAGAAAATCTACTCCTGTTATTACATTAGGAGCCGTATCGCTCCGGGATCTTCAAGTGTGCTGGGTACCGCATCTGTGTTATGATACCACACTGCTTCGGCGCATCTCCACCCCAAGATCTGTTCCGTGGATCTGCCTATAAAAGCCAGCATGCACGCTCTCGAAGGACACACTGGCAGCAGGGCAGCTCCGCAAAAGCAGCTAGCCTAAAAGAACACCTATTCCTGTTATTACAGTAGGAGCCATATCGCTCCGGGATCTTCAAGTGTTCTGACTACCGCATCTGGGTTATGGTACCACACTGATTCGACGCATCTCGACCCCAAGATCTGTTCAGTGGATCTATCTATAAAAGCCAGCGTGCACGGTATCGAAGGACACACTTGCAGCAGGGCAGCACCGCATGATCAGCTGGCCTAAAAGATATCCTGTTATTACATAAGAGCCATATCGCTCCGGGAACTTCAAGAGCGCAGGACTACCGCATCTGGGTTATGAGACCGCACTGCTTCGGCGCATCTCCACCCCAAGATCTGTTCCGTGGATCTGCCCATAAAAGCAAGCATGCACGGTCTCGAAAGACACACTGGCAGAAGGACAGCACCGCATACGCAGCTGGCTTAAGAAAAAATCTACTGTTATTACAGTAGGTGCTGTATAGCTAGGGGATCTTCAAGAAGTGTGCTGACCACCGCATCTGTGTTATGATACCACACTGCTTCGATGCATCTCCACACCAAGAGCCGTCATCAGTAGATCTTCCTACAAAAGCCAGCGTGCACGGTCTCGAAGGACCCACTGGCAGCAGGGCAGCACCGCATACGCAGCTGGCCTAAAAGAAATGTCTACTCCTGTTATTAGAGTAGGAGCCGTATCGCTCTGGAATCTTAGTGTGCTGACTACCGCATTTGAGTTATGACACCACACTGCTTCGACGCATCTCCACCCAAAGAGCCGTCATCAGTAGATCTGCCTACAAAAGCCAGCGTGCACAGTGTCGAAGGACACACTGGCAGCACGAGAGCACCGCATGAACAGCTGGCCTAAAAGAACACCTTTTCCTGTTATTACAGTAGGAGCCATATTGCTCCGGGATCTTCAAGTGTGCTGACTACCACATCTGGGTTATGATACCACACTGATTCGACTCATCCCGACCCCAAGATCTGTTCAGTGGATCTGCCTATAAAAGCCAGCGTGCACGGTCTCGAAGGACACACTTGCAGCAGGGCAGCACCGCATGATCAGCTGGCCTAAAAGATATCCTGTTATTACATAGGAGCCATATCGCTCCGGGATCTTCAAGTGTGCTGACTACGGCATCGGGGTTATGATACCACAATGCTTCGACGCATCTCCACCCCAAGAGCTGTCATCAGTAGATCTGCGTACAAAAGCCAGCGCGCACATCTCGAAGGACCCACTGGCAGCAGGGCAGCACCGCATGAACAGCTGGCCTGAACGAATTCTACTCCTGTGATTACAGTAGGAGCCGTATTTCTCCGGGATCTTCAAGTGTGCTGACTACCGCATCTGGGTTATGATACCACACTGATTCGACGCATCTCGACCCCGAGATCTGTTCAGTGGATCTGTCTATAAAAGCCAGCGTGCACGGTGTCGAAGGACACACTGGCAGCAGGACAGCGCCGCATGAACAGCTGGCCTAAAAGATATTCTGTTATTACATAGGAGCCATATCGCTCCGGGATCTTCAAGAGTGCAGGACCACCGCCTCTGGGTTATGATAACACACTGCTTCGACGCATCTCCACCCCAAGAGCTGTCATCAGTAGATCTGCCTTCAAAAGCCAGCGTGCACGGTCACGAAGAACCCACTGGCAACAAGGCAGCACGGCATACGCAGCTGGCCTAAAAGAAAATCATCTCCTGTTATTACAGTATGAGCCGTATCGCTCCGGGATCTTCAAGTGTGCTGACTACGGCATCGGGGTTATGAGACCGCACTGCTTCGGCGCATCACCCCAAGATGATCATCTGTTTTTACAGTAGGAGCCGTATCGCTCCGAGATCTTCAAGTGTGCTGACTACGCAGCAGGATTAAGAAACTATACTGCTTCGATGCATCTCCACCCCAAGAGCTGTGATCAGTATATCTGCCTACAAAAGCCAGCGTGCACGTTGTCGAAGGACACACTGGCAGCAGGACAGCACCGCATGAACAGCTGGCCTAAAAGAACACCTATTCCTGTTATTACAGTAGGAGCCATATCGCCCCGGGATCTTGAAGAGTGCAGGACTACCGCATCTGGATTATGATAACACACTGCTTCGACGCATCCCCACCCCAAGAGCTGTGATCAGTAGATCTGCCTACAAAAGGCAGCGTGCACGGTCACGAAGAACCCACTGGCAACAGGGCAGCACGGCATATGCAGCTGGCCTTAAACAACCATCTCCTGTTATTACAGTAGGAGCCGTATCGCTCCGGGATCTACAAGTGTGCTGACTACGGCATCGGGGTTATGACACCGCACTGCTTCGGCGCATCTCCCCCCCAAGATCTGTTCCGTGGATCTGCCCATAAAAGCCAGCATGCACGGTCTCGAAAGACACACTGGCAGAAGGACAGCACCGCATACGCAGCTGGCTTAGGAGAAAATCTACTGTTATTACAGTAGGTGCTGTATCGCTCCAGGATCTTCAAGTGTGCTGACTACGGCATCGGGGTTATGACACCGCACTGCTTCGGCGCATCTCCACCCCAAGATCTGTTCCGTGGATCTGCCTATAAAAGCCAGCATGCACGCTCTCGAAGGACACACTGGCAGCAGGGCAGCTCCGCAAAAGCAGCGGGCCTAAAAGAAAATCTACTCCTGTTATTACATTAGGAGCCGTATCGCTCCGGGATCTTCAAGTGTGCTGGGTACCGCATCTGTGTTATGATACCACACTGCTTCGACGCATCTCCACACCAAGAGCCGTCATCAGTAGATCTTCCTACAAAAGCCAGCGTGCACGGTCTCGAAGGACCCACTGGCAGCAGGGCAGCACCGCATACGCAGCTGGCCTAAAAGAAATGTCTACTCCTGTTATTAGAGTAGGAGCCGTATCGCTCTGGAATCTCAGTGTGCTGACTACCGCATTTGAGTTATGACACCACACTGCTTCGACGCATCTCCACCCCAAGAGCTGTCATCAGCAGATCTGCTTACAAAAGCCAGCGTGCAAAGTCTCGAAGGACCCACTGCCAGCAGGGCAGCTCCGCATAAGCAGCAGGCCTAAAAGAAAATCTACTCCTGTTATTACAGTAGGAGCCGTATTGCTCCGGGATCTTCAAATGTGCTGACTACCTCATCAGTGTTAAGAAACCACACTGCTTCCACGCATCTCCTCTCCAAGAGCTGTCATCAGTCGATCTGCATAAAAAGCCACGTGCACGATCTCGAAGGACCCACTGGTAGCAGGGCAGCACCGCATGAACAGCTGGCCTAAAAGAATTCTACTCCTGTTATTAAGTAGGAGCCGTATCGCTCCGGGATCTTCAAGTGTGCTGACTACCGCATCTGGGTCATGATACCACACTGCTTCGACGCATCTCCACTCCAAGAGCTGTGATCAGTAGATCTGCCTACAAAAGGCAGCGTGCACGTTGTCGAAGGACACACTGGCAGCAGGGCAGCACCGCATGAACATCTGGCCTAAAAGAACACCTATTCCTGCTATTACAGTAGGAGCCATATCGCTCCGGGATCTTCAAGTGTTCTGACTACCGCATCTGGGTTATGGTACCACACTGATTCGACGCATCTCGACCCCAAGATCTGTTCAGTGGATCTGTCTATAAAAGCCAGCGTGCACGGTGTCGAAGGACACACTTGCAGCAGGGCAGCACCGCATGATCAGCTGGCCCAATAGATATCCTGTTATAACATAGGAGCCATATCGCTCAGGGATCTTCAAGAGCGCAGGACTACCGCATCTGGGTTATGATAACACACTGCTTCGACGCATCTCCACCCCAAGAGCTGTCATCAGTAGATCTGCTTAAAAAAGTCAGCGTGCACGGTCACGAAGAACCCACTGGCAACAGGGCAGCACGGCATATGCAGCTGGCCTAAGAAAATCATCTCCTGTTATTACAATAGGAGCCGTATCGCTCCGGGATCTTCAAGTGTGCTGACTACGGCATCGGGGTTTTGAGACCACACTGCTTCGGCGCATCTCCACCCCAAGATCTGTTCCGTAGATCTGCCCATAAAGGCCAGCATGCACGGTCTCGAAGGAGACACTGGAAGCAGGGCAGCTCCGCATAAGCAGCTGGCATAAAAGAAAATCTACTGTTATTACAGTAGGAGCCGTATCGCTCCAGGATCTTCAAGTGTGCTGACTACCGCAACTGGGTTATGATACCACACTGTTTCGACGCATCTCCACCCCAAGAGCTGTCATGAATGGTTCTGACTACAAAAGCCAGCGTGCACGGCCTCAAAGGACCCACTGGAAGAAGCACAGCACCGCATACGCAGCTGGCTTAAGAGAAAATCTACTCCGGTTATTACAGTAGGAGCCGTATCGCTCCGGGATCTTCAGGTGTGCTGGCTACCACATCTGGGTTATGATACCACAATGTTTCGACGCATCTCCACCCCAAGAGCGGTCATCAGTAGATCTGCCTACAAAGGCAGCGTGCACGGTCTCGAAAGACCCACTGGCAACAGGGCAGCACCGCATGAACAGCTGGCCTAAAAGAACATGTATTCCTGTTATTAATGTAAGAGCCATATCGCTCCTTGATCTTCAAGTGTGCTGACTACCGCATCTGGGTTATGACACCACACTGATTCGATGCATCTGGACCCCAATATCTGTTCAGTGGATCTGCCTATAAAAGCCGGCGTGCACGGTCTCGAAGGACACGCTGGCAGCAAGGCAGCACCGCATGATCAGCTGGCCTAAATGATATCCTGTTATTACATAGGAGCCAAATCGCTCCGCGATCTTCAAGAGTGCTGTTATTACATCGGAGTTATGAGACCACACTGCTTCGACGCATCTCCACCCCAAGAGCTGTCATTAGTAGATCTGCCTACAAAAGCCAGCGTGCACGGCCACGAAGAACCCACTGGCAACAAGGCAGCACGGCATACGCCGCTGGCCTGAAAGAAATCTACTCCTGTTATTACAGTAGGAGCCGTTTCGCTCCGGGATGTTCAAGTGTGCTGACTACCGCATCTGGGTTATGATACCATACTGATTCGATGCATCTGGACCCCAAAATCTGTTCAGTGGATATGCCTACAAAAGCTGGCGTGCACGGTCTCGAAGGACACGCTGGCAGCAAGGCAGCACCGCATGATCAGCTGGCTTAAAAGATATCCTGTTATTACATAGGAGCCAAATCGCTCCGCGATCTTCAAGAGTGCTGTTATTACATCGGAGTTATGAGACCACACTGCTTCGACGCATCTCCACCCCAACAGCTGTCATTAGTAGATCTGCCTTCAAAAGCCAGCGTGCACGGTCACGAAGGACCCACTGGCAGCAGGGCAGCACCGCATACGCAGCTGGCCTACAAGGAATGTCTACTCCTGTTATTAGAGTAGGAGCCGTATCGCTCTGGAATCTTAGTGTGCTGACTACCGCATTTGAGTTATGACACCACACTGCTTCGACGCATCTCCACCCCAAGAGCTGTCATCAGCAGATCTGCATACAAAAGCCAGCGTGCACGGTCTCGAAGGACCCACTGGCAGCAGGGCAGCTCCGCAAAACCAGCGGGCCTAAAAGAAAATCTACTCCTGTTATTACAGTAGGAGCCGTATCGCTCCGGGATCTTCAAGTGTGCTGGCTACCGCATCTGGGTTATGATACCACAATGCTTCGACGCATCTCCACCCCAAGCGCTGTCATCAGTAGATCTGCCTACAAAAGGCAGCGTGCACGGTCTCGAAGGACCCACTGGCAGCAGGGCAGCACCGCATGAACAGCTGGCCCGAAAGAAAATCTACTCCTGTTATTACAGTAGGAGCCGTATTGCTCCGGGATCTTCAAGTGTGCTGACTACCGCATCTGGATTATGATACCACACTGCTTGGATGCATTTCCACCCCAAGAGCTGTCATCAGTCAATCTGCATAAGAAAGCCACGTGCACGGTCTCGAAGGACCCACTGGCAGCAGGGCAGCACCGCATGAACAGCTGGCCTAAACGAATTCTACTCCTGTTATTACAGTAGGAGCCGTATCTCTCCGGGGTCTTCAAGTGTGCTGACAACCGCACCTGGGTTATGATACCACACTGCTTGGACGCATCTCCACCCCAAGAGCTGTCATCAGTAGATCTGCGTGCAAAAGCCAGCGTGCACGGTCGCGAAGGACCCACTGGCAGCAATGCAGCACGGCATACGCAGCTGGCCCGAAAGAAAATCTACTCCTGTTATTACAGTAGGAGCCGTATTGCTCCGGGATCTTCAAATGTGCTGACTACCGCATCAGTGTTAAGAAACCACACTGCTTCCACGCATCTCCTCTCCAAGAGCTGTCATCAGTTGATCTGCATAAAAAGCCACGTGCACGGTCTCGAAGGACCCACTGGTAGCAGGGCAGCACCGCATGAACAGCTGGCCTAAAAGAACACCTATTCCTGATATTACAGTAGGAGCCATATCGCTCCGGGATCTTCAAGTGTTCTGACTACCGCATCTGGGTTATGGTACCACACTGATTCGACGCATCTCGACCCCAAGATCTGTTCAGTGGATCTGTCTATAAAAGCCAGCGTGCACGGTGTCGAAGGACACACTTGCAATAGGGCAGCACCGCATGATCAGCTGGCCTAAAAGTTATCCTGTTATTACATAGGAGCCATATCGCTCGGGGATCTTCAAGAGCGCAGGACTACCGCATCTGGGTTATGATAACACACTGCTTCGACGCATCTCCACCCCAAGAGCTGTCATCAGTAGATCTGCTTAAAAAAGCCAGCGTGCACGGTCACGAAGAACCCACTGGCAACAGGGCAGCACGGCATATGCAGCTGGCCTAAGCAAATCATCGCCTGTTATTACAATAGGAGCCGTATCGCTCCGGGATCTTCAAGTGTGCTGACTACGGCATCGGGGTTTTGAGACCACACTGCTTCGGCGCATCTCCACCCCAAGATCTGTTCCGTGGATCTGCCCATAAAAGCCAGCATGCACGGTCTCGAAGGAGACACTGCAAGCAGGGCAGCTCCGCATAAGCAGCTGGCCTAAAAGAAAATCTACTGTTATTACAGCAGGAGCCGTATCGCTCCAGGATCTTCAAGTGTGCTGACTACCGCAACTGGGTTATGATACCACACTGTTTCGACGCATCTCCACCCCAAGAGCTGTCATGAATGGTTCTGCCTACAAAAGCCAGCGTGCACGGCCTCGAAGGACCCACTGGCAGGACAGCACCGCATACGCAGCTGGCTTAAGAGAAAATCTACTCCTGTTATTACAGTAGGAGCCGTATCGCTCCGTGATCTTCAGGTGTGCTGGCTACCACATCTGGGTTATGATACCACAATGCTTCGACGCATCTCCACCCCAAGAGCTGTCATCAGTAGATCTCCCTACAAAAGGCAGCGAGCACGGTCTCGAAAGACCCACTGGCAGCACGGCAGCACCGCATACGCAGCTGGCCTAAAAGAAAAGTCTACTCCTGTTATTAGATTAGGAGCCGTATCGCTCTGGGATCTTAGTGTGCTGAAAACCGCATTTGAGTTATGACACCACACTGCTTCGACGCGTCTCCACCCCAAGAGCTGTCATCAGCAGATCTGCATACAAAAGCCAGCGTGCACGGTCTCGAAGGACGCACTGGCAGCAGGGCAGCTCCGCAAAAGCAGCGGGCCTAAAAGAAAATCTACTCCTGTTATTAAAGTAGGAGCCGTATCGCTCCGGGATCTTCAAGTGTGCTGGCTACCGCATCTGGGTTATGATACCACATAGCTTCGACGCATCTCCACCCCAAGCGCTGTCATCAGTAGATCTGCCTACAAAAGGCAGCGTGCACGGTCTCGAAGGACCCACTGGAAGCAGGGCAGCACCGCATGAACAGCTGGTCTAAACGAATTCTACTCCTGTTATTACAGTAGGAGCCGTATCTCTCCGGGATCTTCAAGTGTGCTGACTACCGCATCTGGGTTATGATACCACACTGCTTGGACGCATCTCCACCCCAAGAGCTGTCATCAGTAGATCTGCGTACAAAAGCCAGCGCGCACGGTCGCGAAGGACCCACTGGCAGCAATGCAGCACGGCATACGCAGCTGGCCCGAAAGAAAATCTACTCCTGTTATTACAGTATGAGCCGTATTGCTCCGGGATCTTCAAGTGTGCTGACTACCGCATCTGGATTATGATACCACACTGCTTGGACGCATTTCCACCCCAAGAGCTGTCATCAGTCAATCTGCGTACAAAAGCCAGCGTGCACGGTCTCGAAGGACCCACTGGCAGGAGGTCAGCACCGCATACGCAGCTGGCCTAAAAGAAAATCTACTCCTGTTATTACAGTAGGAGCCGTATTGCTCCGGGATCTTCAAATGTGCTGACTACCGCATCTGGGTTATGATACCACAATGCTTCGACGCATCTCCACCCCAAGAGCTGTCATCAGTGGATCTGCGTACAAAAGCCAGCGCGCACGGTCTCGAAGGACACGCTGGCAGCAGCGCAGCACCGCATGAACAGCTGGCCTAAACGAATTCTACTTCTGTTATTACAGTAGGAGCCGTATCTCTCCGGGATCTTCAAGTGTGCTTACTGCCGCATCTGGGTCATGATACCACACTGCTTCGACGCATCTCCACTCCAAGAGCTGTGATCAGTAGATCTGCCTACAAAAGCCAGCGTGCAAGTTGTCGAAGGACACACTGGCAGCAGGGCAGCACCGCATGAACATCTGGCCTAAAAGAACACCTATTCCTGCTATTACAGTAGGAGCCATATCGCTCCGGGATCGTCAACTGTTCTGACTACCGCATCTGGGTTATGGTACCACACTGATTCGACGCATCTCGACCCCAAGATCTGTTCAGTGGATCTGTCTATAAAAGCCAGCGTGCACGGTGTCGAAGGACACACTTGCAGCAGGGCAGCACCGCATGATCAGCTGGCCTAAAAGATATCCTGTTATTACATAGGAGCCATATCGCTCAGGGATCTTCAAGAGCGCAGGACTACCGCATCTGGGTTATGATAACACACTGCTTCGACGCATCTCCACCCCAAGAGCTGTCATCAGTAGATCTGCTTAAAAAAGCCAGCGTGCACGGTCACGAAGAACCCACTGGCAACAGGCAGCACGGCATATGCAGCTGGCCTAAGAAAATCATCTCCTGTTATTACAATAGGAGCCGTATCGCTCCGGGATCTTCAAGTGTGCTGACTACGGCATCGGGGTTTTGAGACCACACTGCTTCGGCGCATCTCCACCCCAAGATCTGTTCCGTGGATCTGCCCATAAAAGCCAGCATGCACGGTCTCGAAGGAGACACTGGAAGCAGGGCAGCTCCGCATAAGCAGCTGGCCTAAAAGAAAATCTACTGTTATTACAATAGGAGCCGTATCGCTCCAGGATCTTCAAGTGCGCTGACTACCGCAACTGGGTTATGATACCACACTGTTTCGACGCATCTCCACCCCAAGAGCTGTCATGAATGGTTCTGCCTACAAAAGCCAGCGTGCACGGCCTCGAAGGACCCACTGGCAGGACAGCACCGCATACGCAGCTGGCTTAAGAGAAAATCTACTCCGCTTATTACAGTAGGAGCCGTATCGCTCCGGGATCTTCAGGTGTGCTGGCTACCACATCTGGGTTATGATACCACAATGTTTCGTAGCATCTCCACCCCAAGAGCTGTCATCAGTAGATCTGCCTACTGTGACATTCCTTGTGTGTGCTACGAGGTACATTCCTTGTGTGTGCTACGAGGTACATTCCTTGTGTGTGCTACGAGGTTCCGCGTTCCACGGCGCGGCGTAGACGGAGACCCAGATGACAGCGGCATCATCAATTACCCAGCCATGCACTTTGAGTGACGACCAGAACGAAGGGGTTTAAGCCCAACCGGACCCAACCGGACCCGCCGCCGCCGCCGCGGGGAAACAGGCTTTATCCTCCCCAATTGGCGTGGCGGCTCCAGGGGCGGCCCTCCCGGGCACATTCCAGGACAAGGGAAATGTCAGCGATCCAGAGCGCGCCTTACCTTGAGGAGCGAGTGTGAGTTGATGGATGAAGAATGGAGGCCGGTGACCCGCGGGAACTGTCAGCGGGCCAGAGCGCGCCGTACCACAGCCGACGCTATGCGCTACCGCGAAGACAACCTTCTTTCCCTCGGACTCAACACGTGAGGGGGGCGAGACAATAAGTGCGGTGGTATGTTTGTGCGCCCAAGTGAAAGCCCTAGCCCCCCCTCCTTCCCCTCCGGCGTGGGCGTCCTCACCCTAGGGAGTGTGGAGAAGAGGATATAAAAATCGAGAAGCAGTACGGAAGAGGGACGCTCAGGACGACATCGTTCGCCAAGAGGGTCTTCAGCGCCGAAGCCCGACGGCGTGCAGCTTCTGCCAGCAACCGCTCGAGCCCAACTCCGGAGCCACTCCATCGCCCCCATGAAGTCGTCGGCACGTAAGCTCGGACGCCCCAGCCTCTGAATCTTAATCATGTATAATTATTGAATATATCTGTTTGTTTAAACTGAGCCATACGGTGTCTCTTTGCCTCTCCGTCCCGTGTGGACCTGCGCATTATGGGGGTCATCACACTGGTGTCAGAAGTGGGGTCTCAAAAGCAAATGTCCTCTGAATGCAGCGACATTCATGACTTCAAAATTGTAATCAAAAGGGAATCACGGGACTGATTGTGGGACTTTTACCCCCATTTGAGAGGCTTGAGGCACCGGAGGGCGTGAAAAAAAAATGTCTTTATCTGAGGGAGCTCCCACTCCACAGCCGTCGCTCGGAGCAAGCATGCTGGCATTAGGAAGCGTCATTCCGACGTTTACAGGAGATAAGACGGGGGTTCCAATCTGCGATTTCTTTTCCATGCTAGAAGAGATTGGGAAAATGAGGGGGATGGTCCGATGCTCAAATGCTGGGAATGGTGAGGTGTAAGATGGCAGGAGCTGCTCATGATTTTGCATGGCGAGACGAAAAGGTAAAATCCACAAAATCATTTGCGGAATTTAAGAAGCTCGCGTTTGAGCATTTTGACACTGAACCACGTCACGTGCGAGTACAGAGGTTCCGTGACGCCGGACAGATGGTAGGGGCGGACGTGCGAACGTTTGCGTCGCGGCTTCAGCGCTTAGCGCGCGATACGTTAAGCAGGGAGGAGGAAGGAGACCAGCTTAAGAAGAAATACGCGGAGGATATACTTAAAGAGGAAATGACCGCTTTGTTCGTGGCTGGTCTGCAAGACCCCGTGCGCCGGTTCGTGCTCTCGCGCAAGCCGAGCAATTTCGACCAAGCCGTGGAGGCCGCATTGGATGAGGAACAAAATGAGGCGTTAACGACAGCCGCAGCGAGAGTACGCGTCATAGAGAGAGCGGTGCTCAACCCTGAGGTTGCTCTCTTGACAGAGCGGTTAGATCGCTTAGAACAGCTGCTATCTCAGCAGGTAGAATGCCAGGTTGAAGCGCGCGCTCAACAGCGCCCATTCGCTGGAAACCGGAGACCGCCACAAAGCTACAGGCGCAGTATGCGAGATTTTGAAGAAATCGTATGCTTCGCTTGCCAGGGTCGCGGACACATCGCCAGGTTCTGCCAAAACGTGCGCCGTGGGGAGCCACAAAGAGAAGCAGGCGAGACACGCCCTAAGCAAGCCTACAGCGGGGCTCCAGATACCGAGACAAAAAACTAGTTAGTCCTCCCCAGCCTGAGGAGCGTGGGGAGGGAGCAGTAGATGATGAGGTGGTGGTAGTTTGTGTGGCCGACGAGGCATGCCCTGTTGTGCGTTGCAAGTTAAATGGTTGTTGTATGGAATTGTTGATAGATACGGGGTCAAAGGTGACATTGCTTAAGGAGAGCAGTTTTAACACGCTTCGAAGGAAGGGGGACCGCGAGGTGTTGGAAGCGTCTGGTAGTATGGCAACCAAATTTGTAGGCATAACGGGGGATCCTCTAGGCATAAGTGGACTCTACCGGTTACACTTCTCTCTCGGCGGAATTGCATTGGAGCACCCCTGCTACGTATGCCCGGACACGGTGTCTCTGCCAAACGGAGTGTCAGGTATATTAGGGCAGGATTTTTTGAGAAAAGGGAAGGTAGTAGTCTCATTCTCTGAGGAAGAGGTTAATGCGGGCGGCTCAAAAGTTCCGTTTTTGAACAGGAGAGGGGCTGAGATTCGCATTACCGATATTGACACCCGTCAAACAGTGGGATCATTGGAGAAGGTATATTCGCGGGTTGCCGTCAGGCTGGTCGAGGAGGCGGTCGTCCTTCCTTGGTCGGAGCACATTTTGTACGCGTTTGTACCTTCAGATGTAGAGAGCGGCGCCGTGGGAGTGCTTGAGCCGGTCGACTCTCTCAGCAATGGCCTGAAGGCAGCCGCGTGCCTCGTGACAGTTAATGACGCCCACAGAGTGCCCCTACGGGTGGTTAACTGTAGCCAGCAGCCACTGAGCCTTCCCAAGAACAAAACATTGGCTTTCTTCACCTCTGCGATAGAGAAACGTGAGCCCACCGATACGGTACTCGCAACTGTAGAGCATGCTAGTCCTTCGGCTGCTCCAAAGGTGTCGTTCGATCTTTCTCACGTAAAATCTAGGGAGAGGGAGGCCCTGGCTGGTTTGCTGAACGACTACTCGGAGGTATTCGCCGCGTCCAACCTGGATTTGGGCTGCTGTGGCGTTATAAAGCACAGGATAGAAACCGGCACTTCATCGCCCGTTTACCAGCGTGCGTACAGGATTCCTTACTCCCAACGTGAGGAGATGGAGCGGCAGGTGCAGGACCTGATTGATCGCGGCATTGTCGAACACTCAAAGTCACCCTGGGGAGCACCAGCACTATTGGTGGAAAAGCCAGATGGCTCGTATCGATTGGTAGTGGACTACCGCAAACTAAATGCCGTAACTCGCATCGATCCATACCCCATCCCCAATATACAGGAGACGCTTTCTCAGCTGGGCTCTGCCAGGTACTTCACGGTAGTGGACATGGCGGCGGGATTCTGGCAGATAGCAATGGATCCGGCAGATGCCGAGAAAACGGCATTCAACACGCCCTCAGGGCACTATGAATGGAAAAGAATGCCGATGGGTCTGGCCAACAGCCCTGCTGTCTGGCAGAGAACCGCTGATGTTATCCTGGCAGGTCTTCTGGGGAGGCTGTGCTTCGTGTATATGGATGACATTATCATATACAGTGACAGTTTTGAGAACCATTTGCGCGATATTGAGCAGGTTTTGGTGCGACTAAGAGGAGCGGGTCTCAAGCTGAAGCCCTCTAAGTGCCAATTCCTCAAAAACGAGGTGAAATACCTCGGGCACGTTGTTTCAGCTGACGGCGTGCGACCGGACCCTGAGAAACTAAGGTGTGTCTCGGATTTTCCATCCCCGACTAGCGTCCGCCAGGTCCGGCAGTTTCTCGGCCTGATCGGTTACTACCGAAGGCACATAGAGGAGTTCGCCAGGCTCGCTAAGCCGCTCACCGCATTAACAGCCAAAAATGTCGCCTTTCGCTGGGACGAAAACGCGGAGAATGCTTTTGGGGCCCTGAAAAGGAAGCTAATGAGTGCACCGCTGTTGCGCCACCCGGATTTTAATTTGCCCTTCGTTATGGCCACAGATGCGTCAAAGTTCGCGGTTGGTGCCGTGCTATCTCAGGTTATCGAGGGCAAAGAACATCCCATTGCTTTTGCTAGCCGACAGCTGAGCCCCACAGAGCAAAAGTACGGAGCTACGGAAAGGGAGTGCCTCGCCGTTGTCTGGGCAGTAAAGCACTTCAGATGCTACCTTTACCGCCGCAAATTCAAGCTAGTCACAGACTGCCATCCTCTGAAATGGGTCATGAGTGTCAGGGACCCTAGCTCGCGACTCGCTAGATGGAATCTACACCTGCAGGAATACTGCTTTGAAGTTGAGCACAAGTCAGGAAAGACACATCTGAATGCTGATGCACTCAGCCGCACAGCTGCCGTGGCAGCTATAGATGAGTTTGTCACCGTAGTCGACCCCGCCGAATTACGCACAGAGCAGTGCAAAGATCCTGACCTGAAGTGAATAATCGAAAGCTTAGAGGGCGCACCGTCTCACCCCGAACAGCTAGGTTATTTCATTGGCAAAGACGGCACCCTGTGTCGGCGCACGAGGCCAACCAGGAAAGGGAGACCAGAGAAAACCGCTTGGGAGAGAGTCGTCATACCTCGGTCGTGGACAGAAAGGGTTCTTCGCGCGTTTCACGATTCGCCATGCGCCGGTCATTTTGGCGTAGCGAAGACACGCAGGCGTGTGGAGCGTTTGTACTTTTGGAGTGGCATGCGACAGGATGTTAGAGACTACTGTGCGAAGTGTCATTCCTGTCTCGAAAGAAAAACACCCAAGGGACGAAGACCAGCTCCAATTCAGCCGTTCCCTGAGGTTTCGGCTCCCTTCGAGCGGACAGGTATGGACATAATGGGCCCATTGCCCACGACCACTTCCGGAAACAAGTACATCTTAGTATTTGTCGACCACCTTTCAAAATACGCGGAAGCGGTAGCACTCCCAGATCAGAAGGCAGACACGGTTGCAAGAGCATTTGTCGAACAGATCGTGCTCCGACATGGACCCCCGAGGCAACTCTTGACAGATCGGGGAACGAACTTCGTGTCGCAGCTAATGAGGAGAGTTTGCGAGCTGCTTAAGATAGCTAAGAAGCAGACAACACCGTACCATCCGGCTTGCAACGGCGCGGTGGAGCGACTGAACCAAACCGTGGCCGGGTTCCTGTCGCATTTTGTTTCGCGCGACCAGCGGGACTGGGACTTGTGGCTCCCGTATGCAATGTTTGCCTACAATTCCGCAGCACACGAGAGCACGGGCGAATCGCCATTCTTTCTTCTCTACGGCCGAGACCCGGACCAGCCTAGTGAAACTGCCAGAGGGCCCCCGTCGTGTCCCATACGCTTCACTGGACGACTATAAGGTGGAGCTAGAATCGCGCTTGCAAGTGGCGAGGGACATCGCAAAGGAGGCCTTAAAGAAAGCGGCGAAGCGCAGGAAGGAGGTGCACGATCTGTTCGACAAATGCTCTTGCAACCGTGTCTGCCTTCTGATCTGGGAGTGCTACCGCTTCCGCGTATTTTGAAAGGTGGTCGACAAATACTAAAATGTACTTGTTTCCGGAAGTGGTCGTGGGCAATGGGCCCATTATGTCCATACCTGTCCGCTCGAAGGGAGCCGAAACCTCAGGGAACGGCTGAATTGGAGCTGGTCTTCGTCCCTTGGGTGTTTTTCTTTCGAGACAGGAATGACACTTCGCACAGTAGTCTCTAACATCCTGTCGCATGCCACTCCAAAAGTACAAACGCTCCACACGCCTGCGTGTCTTCGATACGCCAAAATGACCGGCGCATGGCGAATCGTGAAACGCGCGAAGAACCCTTTCTGTCCACGACCGAGATATGATGACTCTCTCCCAAGCGGTTTTCTCTGGTCTCCCTTTCCTGGTTGGCCTCGTGCGCCGACACAGGGTGCCGTCTTTGCCAATGAAATAACCTAGCTGTTCGGGGTGAGACGGTGCGCCCTCTAAGCTTTCGATTATTCGCTTCAGGTCAGGATCTTTGCACTGCTCTGTGTTGTCTGCTTCTTAGCTATCTTAAGCAGCTCGCAAACTCTCCTCATTAGCTGCGACACGAAGTTCGTTCCCCGATCACACGAGAGCACGGGCGAATCGCCATTCTTTCTTCTCTACGGCCGAGATCCGGACCAGCCTAGTGAAGTGCCAGAGGGCCCCCGTCGTGTCCCATACGCTTCACTGGACGACTATAAGGTGAAGCTAGAATCGCGCTTGCAAGTGGCGAGGGACATCGCAAAGGAGGCCTTAAAGAAAGCGGCGAAGCGCAGGAAGGAGGTGCACGATCGCAGTGCTAGAGACGCGCCGTTTAATGTGGGGGACAGCGTGTACATTGAAAACTGCCAAAGGCAGATTGGGCTAGCTCGTAAGTTCCAGACGAAGTGGAGAGGACCGTGCGAGGTTGTCGAGAAGCTTTCTCCGGTAAACTTCAGAGTCCGAGACGTGAACCGGCGCTTGATAAGGATACACGCAAATCGCCTCAAGTCGGCACCGGTTCAGTATTCACGAAATGAGGAATGGGAAAGCGCGGATTTGATGGGGACAGAAGTGAAGCGGAGCGCGCAGATAGTTCGCAAGAAACGCCCTCTCCTGCATTTGTTCGGCACGCGCCAGAGGTGACGGCCGGAATGCCACCGGATTTACTTCATGCATTGCTAGAAGAAGAAGCGCGCGAGGTTGCCGCGCAGATAACGCCAGGAGAGGCTCCTGCCACGAGCCCTCGCGAGTCCCAAAGCAGACAAAGGGTCACAGACTTACTTAGTATGACTCATGAAGGCCGATATCCGCTGCGAAATCGGAAAGCTAAGTCGGACTAATGGTGTAAACAGAGCGGAGTTGTGAACTGGTCAGAATTGTGTAATGCCGCAGCTCATAACATTGCTATATGCGTATGTGTTAAGTTATCGGAGTTAGTAGTTAAACCTTTCTGTCATTAAGTAACACCTTCACAGGAGAGCATGCGGAGCGCATGCAGAGCCTGCCCTACTTCCTTTCGTTATCTATATTTTTGTCTGTGCCGTGATCGTGCTAGAAGTGGGAGCTCCTTTGTAACTGTGGTAAATTTATTTCGTCCAGTTTGGACTAGAAAGGAGAGGCTTGGATGCTGAGTTTCATGTTTATCTGTAAAAGAAGATCAGTGCTGCCCCTGGAGACGCCAGTTATGACAGCGGAGGCATATGGTGTTGTGCAGTGGTGTTGAGTGCAGCGAAAAGTGTTTTGTCGGACGCACTGTGCGAGGCGATTCAGAAAGACAAGGGGAGCTGCAGGGACTCAAATGTTCGGAGAACATTCTTCTGGAGGGTGAGCGAGTGTGACATTCCTTGTGTGCTACGAGGTACATACCTTGTGTGTGCTACGAGGTACATTCCTTGTGTGTGCTACGAGGTACATTCCTTGTGTGTGCTACGAGGTTCCGCGTTCCACGGCGCGGCGTAGACGGAGACCCAGATGACAGCGGCATCATCAATTACCCAGCCACGCACTTTGAGTGACGATCAGAACGAAGGGGTTTAAGCCCAACCGGACCCGCCGCCGCCGCCGCGGGGAAACAGGCTTTATCCTCCCCAATTGGCGTGGCGGCTCCAGGGGCGGCCCTCCCGGGCACATTCCAGGACAAGGGAACTGTCAGCGATCCAGAGCGCGCCTTACCTTGAGGAGCGAGTGTCAGTTGATGGATGAAGAATGGAGGCCGGTGACCCGCGGGAACTGTCAGCGGGCCAGAGCGCGCCGTACCACAGCCGACGCTATGCGCTACCGCGAAGACAATCTTCTTTCCCTCGGACTCAACACGTGAGGGGGGCGAGACAATAAGTGCGGTGGTATGTTTGTGCGCCCAAGTGAAAGCCCTAGCCCCCCTCCTTCCCCTCCGGCGTGGGCGTCCTCACCCTAGGGAGTGTGGAGAAGAGGATATAAAAATCGAGAAGCAGTACGGAAGAGGGACGCTCAGGACGACATCGTTCGCCAAGAGGGTCTTCAGCGCCGAAGCCCGACGGCGTGCAGCTTCTGCCAGCAACCGCTCGAGCCCAACTCCGGAGCCACTCCATCGCCCCCATGAAGTCGTCGGCACGTAAGCTCGGACGCCCCAGCCTCTGAATCTTAATCATGTATAATTATTGAATATATCTGTTTGTTTAAAATGAGCCATACGGTGTCTCTTTGCCTCTCCGTCCCGTGTGGACCTGCGCATTAGGGGGGTCATCACACTACAAAAGGCAGCGTGCACGGTCTCGAAAGACCCACTGGCAGCACGGCAGCACCGCATACGCAGCTGGCCTAAAAGAAAAGTCTACTCCTGTTATTAGAATAGGAGCCGTATCGCTCTGGGATCTTAGTGTGCTGACTACCGCATTTGAGTTATGACACCACACTGCTTCGACGCATCTCCACCCCAAGAGCTGTCATCAGCAGATCTGCATACAAAAGCCAGTGTGCACGGTCTCGAAGGACGCACTGGCAGCAGGGCAGCTCCGCAAAAGCAGCGGGCCTAAAAGAAAATTACTCCTGTTATTACAGTAGGAGCCGTATCGCTCCGGGATCTTCAAGTGTGCTGGCTACCGCATCTGGGTTATGATACCACAATGCTTCGACGCATCTCCACCCCAAGCACTGTCATCAGTAGATCTGCCTACAAAAGGCAGCATGCACGGTCTCGAAGGACCCACTGGAAGCAGGGCAGCACCGCATGAACAGCTGGTCTAAACGAATTCTACTCCTGTTATTACAGTAGGAGCCGTATCTCCGGGATCTTCAAGTGTGCTGACTACCGCATCTGAGTTATGATACCAAACTGCTTGGACGCATCTCCACCCCAAGAGCTGTCATCAGTAGATCTGCGTACAAAAGCCAGCGCGCACGGTCGCGAAGGACCCACTGGCAGCAATGCAGCACGGCATACGCAGCTGGCCCGAAAGAAAATCTACTCCTGTTATTACAGTAGGAGCCGTATTGCTCCGGGATCTTCAAGTGTGCTGACTACCGCATCTGGATTATGATACCACACTGCTTGGACGCATTTCCACGCCAAGAGCTGCCATCAGTCAATCTGCGTACAAAAGCCAGCGTGCACGGTCTCGAAGGACCCACTGGCAGGAGGTCAGCACAGCATACGCAGCTGGCCTAAAAGAAAATCTACTCCTGTTATTACAGTAGGAGCCGTATTGCTCCGGGATCTTCAAATGTGCTGACTACCGCATCTGGGTTATGATACCACAATGCTTCGACGCATCTCCACCCCAAGAGCTGTCATCAGTAGATCTGCGTACAAAAGCCAGCGCGCACGGTCCACGAAGGACCCACTGGCAGCAGGGCAGCACCGCATGAACAGCTGGCCTAAACGAATTCTACTCCTGTTATTACAGTAGGAGCCGTATCTCTCCGGGATCTTCAAGTGTGCTGACTACCGCATCTGGGTTATGATACCACACTGCTTGGACGCATCTCCACCCCAAGAGCTGTCACCAGTAGATCTGCGTACAAAAGCCAGCGTGCACGGTCGCGAAGGACCCACTGGCAGCAATGCAGCACGGCATACGCAGCTGGCCCGAAAGAAAATGTACTCCTGTTATTACAGTAGGAGCCGTATTGCTCCGGGATCTTCAAATGTGCTCACTACCGCATCAGTGTTAAGAAACCACACTGCTTCCACGCATCTCCTCTCCAAGAGCTGTCATCAGTTGATCTGCATAAAAAGCCACGTGCACGGTCTCGAAGGACCCACAGGTAGCAGGGCAGCACCGCATAAACAGCTGGCCTAAAAGAATTCTACTCCGGTTATTAAGTAGGAGCCGTATCGCTCCGGGATCTTCAAGTGTGCTTACTGCCGCATCTGGGTCATGATACCACACTGCTTCGACGCATCTCCACTCCAAGAGCTGTGATCAGTAGATCTGCCTACAAAAGCCAGCGTGCAAGTTGTCGAAGGACACACTGGCAGCAGGGCAGCACCGCATGAACTTCTGGCCTAAAAGAACACCTATTCCTGCTATTAAAGTAGGAGCCATATCGCTCCGGGATCGTCAACTGTGCTGACTACCGCATCTGGGTTATGGTACCACACTGATTCGACGCATCTCGACCCCAAGATCTGTTCAGTGGATCTGTCTATAAAAGCCAGCGTGCACGGTGTCGAAGGACACACTTGCAGCAGGGCAGCACCGCATGATCAGCTGGCCTGAAAGATATCCTGTTATTACATAGGAGCCATATCGCTCAGGGATCTTCAAGAGCGCAGGACTACCGCATCTGGGTTATGATAACACACTTCTTCGACGCATCTCCACCCCAAGAGCTGTCATCAGTAGATCTGCTTAAAAAAGCCAGCGTGCACGGTCACGAAGAACCCACTGGCAACAGGGCAGCACGGCATATGCAGCTGGCCTAAGAAAATCATCTCCTGTTATTACAATAGGAGCCGTATCGCTCCGGGATCTTCTAGTGTGCTGACTACGGCATCGGGGTTTTAGACCACACTGCTTCGGCGCATCTCCACCCCAAGATCTGTTCCGTGGATCTGCCCATAAAAGCCAGCATGCACGGTCTCGAAGGAGACACTGGAAGCAGGGCAGCTCCGCATAAGCAGCTGGCCTAAAAGAAAATCTACTGTTATTACAGTAGGAGCCGTATCGCTCCAGGATCTTCAAGTGTGCTGACTACCGCAACTGGGTTATGATACCACACTGTTTCGACGCATCTCCACCCCAAGAGCTGTCATGAATGGTTCTGCCTACAAAAGCCAGCGTGCACGGCCTCGAAGGACCCACTGGCAGGACAGCACCGCATACGCAGCTGGCTTAAGAGAAAATCTACTCCTGTTATTACAGTAGGAGCCGTATCGCTCCGGGATCTTCAGGTGTGCTGGCTACCACATCTGGGTTATGATACCACAATGTTTCGACGCATCTCCACCCCTAGAGCTGTCATCAGTAGATCTGCCTACAAAAGGCAGCGTGCACGGTCTCGAAAGAACCACTGGCAGCAGGGCAGCACCGCATACGCAGCTGGCCTAAAAGAAAAGTCTACTCCTGTTATTAGAATAGGAGCCGTATCGCTCTGGGATCTTAGTGTGCTGACTACCGCACTTGAGTTATGACACCACACTGCTTCGACGCATCTCCACCCCAAGAGCTGTCATCAGCAGATCTGCATACAAAAGCCAGCGTGCACGGTCTCGAAGGACCCCCTGGCAGCAGGGCAGCTCCGCAAAAGCAGCGGGCCTAAAAGAAAATCTACTCCTGTTATTACAGTAGGAGCCGTATCGCTCCGGGATCTTCAAGTGTGCTGGCTACCGCATCTGGGTTATGATACCACAATGCTTCGACGCATCTCCACCCCAAGCGCTGTCATCAGTAGATCTGCCTACAAAAGGCAGCGTGCACGGTCTCGAAGGACCCACTGGCAGCAGGGCAGCACCGCATGCACAGCTGGTCTAAAAGAAAATCTACTCCTGTTATTACAGTAGGAGCCGTATCTCTCCGGGATCTTCAAGTGTGCTGACTACCGCATCTGGGCTACGATACCACACTGCTTGGACGCATCTCCACCCCAAGAGCTGTCATCAGTAGATCTGCGTACAAAAGCCTGCGCGCACGGTCGCGAAGGACCCACTGGCAGCAATGCAGCGCGGCATACGCAGCTGGCCCGAAAGAAAATCTACTCCTGTTATTACAGTAGGAGCCGTATTGCTCCGGGATCTTCAAATGTGCTGACAACCGCATCATTGTTAAGAAACCACACTGCTTCGACGCATCTCCTCTCCAAGAGCTGTCATCAGTTGATCTGCATAAGAAAGCCACGTGCACGGTCTCGAAGGACCCACTGGCAACAGGGCAGCACCGAACGAACAGCTGGCCTAAAATAATTCTACTCCTGTTATTACAGTAGGAGCCGTATTGCTCCCGGATTTTCAGGTGTGCTGACTACCGCATCTGGGTTACGATACCACACTGCTTGGACGCATCTCCACCCCAAGAGCTGTCATCAGCAGATCAGCATACAAAAGCCAGCGTGCACGGTCTCGAAGGACCCACTGGCAGCAATGCAGCACGGCATACGCAGCTGGCCTAAAAGAAAATCTACTCCTGCTATTACAGTAGGAGCCGTATCGCTCCGGGATGTTCAAGTGTGCTGGCTACCGCATCTGGGTTATGATACAACAATGCTTCGAGGCATCGCCACCCCAAGAGCTGTCATCTGTAGATCTGCCTACAAACGCCAGAGTGCACGGTCTCGAAGGACCCACTGGCAGCAGGGCAGCACCGCATAAAGAGCTGGCCTAAACGAATTCTACTCCTGTTATTACAGTAGGAGCCGTATCGCTCCGGGATCTTCAAGTGTGCTGACTACCGCATCTGGATTATGATACCACACTTCTTGGACGCATTTCCACCCCAAGAGCTGTCATCAGTCAATCTGCGTACAAAATCCAGTGTGCACGGTCTCGAAGGACCCACTGGCAGGAGGTCAGCACCGCATACGCAGCTGGCCTAAAAGAAAATCTACTCCTGTTATTACAGTAGGAGCCGTATTGCTCCGGGATCTTCAAATGTGCTGACTACCGCATCAAGGTTAAGAAACCACACTGCTTCGACGCATCTCCTCCCCAAGAGCTGTTATCAACGCAGATTTCTCTGAGCTGTATTCTATGGAAGACTGCAACGTCGCCTATGAATTGTTTATTGATACTGTGAAAAAAGTGTGCGCAAAGCATTTTCCATATGTAACCAAAAGGCAATCGACACGTATAGGAAAACCATGGATTACACGTGATTTATTAAAGCGAATAAAGGAAAAACACAAAATATACAATAACTTTATCAAATGTAGAGATCCTGCAGTGTTTTCAACATTTAAAGCCTATCGAAATAAGCTAAACAAAGATATTAGGCTTGCTAGAGATCGATATTTCTGTGAATATTTTGAAGGATGTAGTAATAATTCAGACCTGCTATGGAAAAAACTTAATTCGCTGTTGAAGCCCTCGAGAAAGGAAGGCGCTATTGAAACCATAACATGTGGCGATAATGTCCTCACGGGTGCCGCTATGTCGAACGCTTTCAACAGCTTTTTCACAGATGTCACAAGCATGCCTTGTGACAATACTGACTACCCCTACATTAATGATCGCTTAGAAAATAGCTTGTTCCTTCATTCTGTTTCTGAGGCTGAGGTTGTGTCGGCATTTTTGGAACTTTCTAATAGTTCGGCCTGTGATGCGGACGATATCCAGGTCAAGCCAATTAAGTTTGTTATAGACATATTATCATCGCCAATAAGTTATTTATTCAACTTATGTTTTTTAAAGGGCATATTTCCAAATAAAAGGCAGGTGGCTAAAGTAGTAGTTATTTACAAGAAAGGTGACAAGAACTCCCTTGGAAATTACAGACCTATTTCTTTGCTCCCTGTCTTTTCTAAAGGCTTAGAAAAGCTTATCTTCTCTCGACTGCAAAAATTCATAGAAAAAAATGATATTATAACAGGATGGCAGTTTGGATTTCGGAAGAATAAATCCACTGAGCTTGCGCTTCTTCACGAGAAAGAATATATCCTAAACAGTTTTGAAAAGAAACATATCGTGCTAGCTACCTTCGTAGATTTCAAAAAAGCATTTGATTCTCTAAATCACGAACTGCTGATTAGAAAGCTTGAAATGTATGGAATTAGAGGTCTTCCTCTGCAACTATTAAACTCTTATCTTTCTAATCGTGCACAATATACAACCATTAATGGTATTGAGTCTTCTTTAAAGAATATAAAATGTGGAGTGCCGCAGGGTAGCATATTGGGGTCTTTGCTCTTCAACTTATTTATTAACGACATAGTAAACATCACCGACCAAGCATCGTTTTTTATTTATGCAGACGACACAAGTATTTTCCTCTCAACGAATGACTGCGATTCCCTGATAGACAAAGGAAACAATATTTTATGCCAACTAAACACCTGGACAGAACTAAATGGGTTAAAAATAAATGTGAATAAAAGCAAGGCTGTTATCTTCCGACCAAGGAATAAACTTCTGCATACAAATAAAAAGCTACTACTTAATTCAGGGGAGATTGAGATAGTAGAAAAATTTAAAACACTTGGAGTCGTCTTTCACGAAACAATGTCATGGGACCATCATGTAGATACTATCTTGCCTAAACTCGCTCGAGTCGTAGGACACCTATATCGCCTGAAAACAATGCTTCCTTCGAGGATTAAGGAGCTCATATACAAATCGTTGTTTTTGTCCCATTTAAATTATTGTCACCTTGTCTGGGGCATGACCACTCTGAATAATCTAGACAAAATTTATCTACTTCAAAAGAAAGCGATAAGGTGCATATTCCAGCTTAGTTTCAACCAGCATACAAACCAGTACTTTGAAGATGCATGTATTATGAAAATTTTTGACATCTATAGTTTTCAACTGCTTTCGAGATATAAGAAGGAGCTACTTCGTCATACTGATTATTTGGGGAGACTGGCCTCCCTAACGCCGAGCGAGAAGCTGTATAACACTAGACAACACTCCCCGTGGCAGACTAAAACTCCAAGAACAAACAACGGATTACAAATGATTGCCTTCCAGTTGCCTAAACACCTAAACACGTTACATCATAAAAATATTGACATAATTAGTACGCCGATCCGTGACCTTTGTAAACATTTCCTGTGTTTCAAAAATTAGTCTGCTTTTATAATCTTTTCATTTTTCCTTTTTATTCAGTGTTTGCATCAAAAGTTTGTAGTACTAATTTTGTTATTGTGATACTGTTGCACAATATGTATTCTTTGTTCCGCTGATGCCTTTGTATATGTAGGGGCCGAGGGCTCGTCAAGCCTTGCTGGCTTTTTTCCTCGGCCCTTTTCATCGTTGTGATGAATAAATCTCTATTATTATTATTATTATTATCAGTTGATCTGCCTACAAAAGCCACGTGCACGGTCTCGAAGGACACACTGGCAGCAAGACAGCACCGCATGAACAGCTGGCCTAAAATAACATGTATTCCTGTTATTAAAGTAAGAGCCATATCGCTCCTTGATCTTCAAGTGTGCTGACTACCGCATCTGGGTTATGATACCACACTGATTCGATGCATCTGGACCCCAATATCTGTTCAGTGGATCTGCCTATAAAAGCCGGCGTGCACGGTCTCGAAGGACACGCTGGCAGCAAGGCAGCACCGCATGATCAGCTGGCCTAAAAGATATCCTGTTATTACATAGGAGCCAAATCGCTCCGCGATCTTCAAGAGTACTGTTATTACATCGGAGTTATGAGACCACACTGCTTCGACGCATCTCCACCCCAAGAGCTGTCATTAGTAGATCTGCCTACAAAAGCCAGCGTGCACGGTCACGAAGAACCCACTGGCAACAAGGCAGCACGGCATACGCAGCTGGCCTAAAAGAAATCTACTCCTGTTATTACAGTAAGAGCCGTTTCGCTCCGGGATGTTCAAATGTGCTGGCTACCGCACCTGTGTTATGATACAACAATGCTTCAACGCATCTCCACCCCAAGAGCTGTCATCTGTAGATCTGCCTACAAAAGCAAGAGTGCACGGTCTCGAAGGACCCACTGGCAGCAGGGCAGCACCGCATGAACAGCTGGCCTAAAAGAAAATCTACTCCTGTTATTACAGTAGGAGCCGTATTGCTCCGGGATCTTCAAATGTGCTGACTACCGCATCAGGGTTAGGAAACCACACTGCATCGACGCATCTCCTCCCCAAGAGCTGTTATCAGTTGATCTGCCTATAAAAGCCACGTGCGCGGTCTCGAAGGACCCACTGGCAGCAGGGCAGCACCGCATACGCAGCTGGCCTAAATGAAATGTCTACTCCTGTTATTAGAATAGGAGCCGTATCGCTCTGGAATCTTAGTGTGCTGACTACCGCATTTGAGTTATGACACCACACTGCTTCGACGCATCTCCACCCCAAGAGCTGTCATCAGCAGATCTGCTTACAAAAGCCAGCGTGCACGGTCTCGAAGGACCCACTGCCAGCAGGGCAGCTCCGCATAAGCAGCAGGCCTAAAAGAAAATTACTCCTGTTATCACAGTAGGAGCCGTATCGCTCCGGGATTTTCAAGTGTGCTGGCTACCGCATCTGGGTTATGATACCACAATGCTTTGACGAATCTCCACTCCAAGAGCTGTCATCAGTAGATCTGCCTACAAAAGCCAGCGTGCACAGTGTCGAAGGAAACACTGGCAGCACGACAGCACCGCATGTACAGCTGGCCTAAAAGAACGCTTTTTCCTGTTATTACAGTAGGAGCCATATCGCTCCGGGATCTTCAAGTGTGCTGACTACCACATCTGGGTTATGATACCACACTGATTCGACTCATCTCGACCCCAAGATCTGTTCAGTGGATCTGCCTGTAAAAGCCAGCGTGCACGGTCTCGAAGGACACACTTGCAGCAGGGCAGCACCGCATGATCAGCTGGCCTAAAAGATATCCTGTTATTACATAGGAGCCATATCGCTCCGGGATCTTCAAGAGTGCAGGACTACCGCATCTGGATTATGATAACACACTGCTTCGACGCATCTCAATCCCAAGAGCTGTCATCAGTAGATCTGCCTACAAAAGCCAGAGTGCACGGTCACGAAGAACCCACTGGCAACAAGGCAGCACGGCATACGCAGCTGGCCTAAATGAAAATCATCTGTTATTACAGTAGGAGCCGTATCGCTCCAGGATCTTCAAGTGTGCTGACTACGGCATCGGGGTTATGACACCGCACTGCTTCGGCGCATCTCCACCCCAAGATCTGTTCCGTGGATCTGCCTATAAAAGCCAGCATGCACGCTCTCGAAGGACACACTGGCAGCAGGGCAGCTCTGCATAAGCAGCTGGCCTAAATGAAAATCTACTCCCGTTATTACAGTAGGAGCCATATCGCTCCGGGATCTTCAAGTATGCTGACTACCGCTTCATTGTTAAGAAACTATACTGCTTCGATATATCTCCACCCCAAGAGCTGTGATCAGTAGATGTGCCTACAAAAGCCAGCGTGCACGTTGTCGAAGGACACACTGGCCGCAGGGCAGCACCGCAAGAACAGCTGGCCTAAAAGAACACCTATTCCTGCTATTACAGTAGGAGCCATATCGCTCCGGGATCTTCAAGCTTGCTGACTACCGCACCTGGGTTATGATACCACACTGATTCGACGCATCTCGACCCGAAGATCTGTTCAGTGGATCTGCCTATAAAAGCCAGCGTGCACGGTGTCGAAGGACACACTTGCAGCAGGGCAGCACCGCATGATCAGCTGGCCTAAAAGATATCCTGTTATTACATAGGAGCCATATCGCTCCGGGATCTTCAAGAGCGCAGGACTACCGCATCTGGGTTATGATAACACACTGCTTCGACGCATCTCCACCCCAAGAGCTGTCATCAGTAGATCTGCCTACAAAAGCCAGCGTGCACGGTCAGGAAGAACCCACTGGCAAAAGGGCAGCACGGCATATGCAGCTGGCCTAAGAAAATCATCTCCTGTTATTACAATAGGAGCCGTATCGCTCCGGGATCTTCAAGTGTGCTGGCTACGTCATCGGGGTTATGAGACCACACTGCTTTGACGCATCTCCTCTCCAAGAGCTGTCATCAGTTGATCTGCATAAAAAAGCCACGTGCACGGTCTCGAAGGACCCACTGGCAGCAGGGCAGCGCCGCATGAACAGCTGGCCTAAGAGAATTCTACTCCTGTTATTACAGTAGGAGCCGTATCGCATCGGGATCTTCAAGTGTGCTGACTACCGCATCTGGGTTATACCACACTGCTTGGACGCATCTCCACCCCAAGATCTGTCATCGGCAGATCAGCATACAAAAGCCAGCGTGCACGGTCTCGAAGGCAGCAATCCAGCACGGCATACGCAGCTGGCCTAAAAGAAAACCTACTCCTATTATTACAGTAGGAGCCGTTTCGCTCCGGGATGTTCAAGTGTGCTGGCTACCGCACCTGGGTTATGATACAACAATGCTTCGACGCATCTCCACCCCAAGAGGTGTCATCTGTAAATCTGCCTACAAAAGCCAGAGTGCACGGTCTCGAAGGACACACTGGCAGCAAGACAGCACCGCATGAACAGCTGGCCTAAAAGAATATGTATTCCTGTTATTAAAGTAAGAGCCATATCGCTCCTTGATCTTCAAGTGTGCTGACTACCGCATCTGGGTTATGATACCACACTGATTCGATGCATCTCGACCCCAATATCTGTTCAGTGGATCTGCCTATAAAAGCCAGCGTGCACGGTCTCGAAGGACACGCTGGCAGCAAGGCAGCACCGCATGATCAGCTGGCCTAAAAGTTATCCTGTTATTACATAGGAGCCAAATCGCTCCGCGATCTTCAAGAGTGCTGTTATTACATCGGAGTTGTGAGACCACGCTGCTTCGACGCATCTCCACCCCAAGAGCTGTAATTGTAGATCTGCCTACAAAAGCCAGCGTGCACGGTCACGAAGAACCCACTGGCAACAAGGCAGCACGGCATACGCAGCTGGCCTAAAAGAAAATCTACTCCTGTTACTACGGTAGGAGCCGTATCGCTCCGGATCTTCAATAGTGCAGGACTACCGCATCTGGGTTATGATAACACACTGCTTCGACGCATCTCCTCTCCAAGAGCTGTCATCAGTTGATCTGCATAAAAAAGCCACGTGCACGGTCTCGAAGGACCCACTGGCAGCAGGGCAGCACCGCATGAACAGCTGGCCTAAAAGAATTCTACTCCTGTTATTACAGTAGGAGCCGTATCGCTCCGGGATCTTCAAGTCTGCTGACTACCGCATCTGGGTTATGATACCACACTGCTTGGACGAATCTCCACCCCAAGAGCTGTCATCAGCAGATCAGCATACAAAAGCCAGCCTGCACAGTCTCGAAGGACCCACTGGCAGCAGGGCAGCACCACATACGCAAATGGCCTAAAAGAAAAGTCTACTCCTGTTATTAGAGTAAGAGCTGTATCGCTCTGGGATCTTAGTGTGCTGACTACCGCATTTGACTTATGACACCACACTGCGACGCATCTCCACCCCAAGAGCTGCCATCAGCAGATCTGCATACAAAAGCAAGCGTGCACGGTCTCGAAGGACCCACTGGCAGCAGGGCAGCTCCGCATGAACAGCTGGCCTAAAAGAACACCTATTCCTGCTATTACAGTAGGAGCCATATCGCTCCGGGATCTTCAAATGTTCTGACTACCGCATCTGGGTTATGGTACCACACTGATTCGACGCATCTCGACCCCAATATCTGTTCAGTGGATCTGCCTATAAAAGCCAGCGTGCACGGTGTCGAAGGACACACTGGCCGCAGGACAGCGCCGCATGAACAGCTGGCCTAAAAGATATCCTGTTATTACATAAGAGCCATATCGCTCCAGGATCTTCAAGTGTGCTGACTACCGCAACTGGGTTATGATACCACACTGTTTCGACGCATCTCCACCCCAAGAGCTGTCATTAATGGTTCTGCCTACAAAATCCAGCGTGCACGGTCTCGAAGGACCCACTGGCAGCAGGGCAGCTCCGCATGAACAGCTGGCCTAAAAGAACACATATTCCTGCTATTACAGTAGGAGCCATATCGCTCCGGGATCTTCAAATGTTCTGACTACCGCATCTGGGTTATGGTACCACACTGATTCGACGCATCTCGACCCCAATATCTGTTCAGTGGATCTGCCTATAAAAGCCAGCGTGCACGGTGTCGAAGGACACACTGGCCGCAGGACAGCGCCGCATGAACAGCTGGCCTAAAATATATCCTGTTATAAAATAAGAGCCATATCGCTCCAGGATCTTCAAGTGTGCTGACTACCGCAACTGGGTTATGATACCACACTGTTTCGACGCATCTCCACCCCAAGAGCTGTCATTAATGGTTCTGCCTACAAAATCCAGCGTGCACGGTCTCGAAGGACCCACTGGCAGCAGGGCAGCACCGCATACGCAGCTGGCCTAAAAGAAAGTCTACTCCTGTTATTAGAGTAGGAGCCGTATCGCTCTGGGATCTTAGTGTGCTGACTACCGCATTTGAGTTATGACACCACACTGCTTCGACGCATCTCCACACCAAGAGCTGTCATCAGCAGATCTGCATACAAAAGCCAGCGTGCACGGTCTCGAAGGACCCACTGGCAGCAGGGCAGCTCCGCATAAGTAGCGGGCCTAAAAGAAAATCTACTCCTGTTATTACAGGAGGAGCCGTATCGCTCCGGGATCTTCAAGTGTGCTGGCTACCGCATCTGGGTTATGATACCACAATGCTTCGACGCATCTCCACCCCAAGAGCTGTCATCAGTAAATCTGCGTACAAAAGCCAGCGCGCACGGTCTCGAATTACCCACTGGCAGCAGGGCAGCACCGCATGAACAGCTGGCCTAAACGAATTCTACTCCTGTTATTACAGTAGGAGCCGTATCTCTCCGGGATCTTCAAGTGTGCTGACTACCGCATCAGGGTTATGATACCACACTGCTTCCACGCATCTCCTCTCCAAGAGCTGTCATCAGTTGATCTGCATAAAAAGCCGCGTGCACGGTCTCGAAGGACCCACTGGTAGCAGGGCAGCACCGCATGAACAGCTGGCCTAAAAGAATTCTACTCCTGTTATTAAGTAGGAGCCGTATCGCTCCGGGATCTTCAAGTGTGCTGACTACCGCATCTGGGTCATGATACCACACTGCTTCGACGCATCTCCACTCCAAGAGCCGTCATCAGTGGATCTGCCTACAAAAGCCAGCGCTCACGGTCTGGAAGGACACACTGGCAGCAGGACAGCACCGCATGAACAGCTAGCCTAAAAGAACACCTATTGCTGTTATTACAGTAGGAGCCATATCGCTCCGGAATCTTCAAGTATGCTGACCACCGCTTCAGTGTTAAGAAACTATACTGCTCCGATGCATCTCCACCCCAAGAGCTGTGATCAGTAGATCTGCCTACAAAAGCCAGCGTGCACGTTGTCGAAGGACACACTGGCAGCAGGGCAGCACCGCATGAACAGCTGGCCTAAAAGAACACCTATTCCTGCTATTACAGTAGGAGCCATATCGCTCCGGGATCTTCAAGTGTTCTGACTACCGCATCTGGGTTATGGTACCACACTGATTCGACGCATCTCGACCCCAAGATCTGTTCAGTGGATCTGTCTATAAAAGCCAGCGTGCACGGTATCGAAGGACACACTTGCAGCAGGGCAGCAGCGCTTGATCAGCTGGCCTAAATGATATCCTGTTATTACATAAGAGCCATATCGCTCCGGGATCTTCAAGAGCGCAGGACTACCGCATCTGGGATATGATAACACACTGCTTCGACGCATCTCCACCCCAAGAACTGTCATCAGTAGATCTGCCTACAAAAGCCAGCGTGCACGGTCACGAAGAATCCACTGGCAACAGGGCAGCACGGCATATGCAGCTGGCCTAAGAAAATCATCTCCTGTTATTACAATAGGAGCCGTATCGCTCCGGGATCGTCCAGTGTGCTGACTACGGCATCGGGGTTTTGAGACCACACTGCTTCGGCGCATCTCCACCCCAAGATCTGTTCCGCGGATCTGCCCATAAAAGCCAACATGCACGGTCTCGAAGGAGACACTGGCAGCAGGGCAGCTCCGCATATGTAGCTGGCCTAAAAGAAAATCTACTGTTATTACAGTAGGAGCCGTATCGCTCCAGGATCTTCAAGTGTGCTGACTACCGCAACTGGGTTATGATACCACACTGTTTGGACGCATCTCCACCCCAAGAGCTGTCATGAATGGTTCTGCCTACAAAAGCCAGCGTGCACGGCCTCGAAGGACCCACTGGCAGAAGGACAGCACCGCATACGCAGCTGACTTAAGAGAAAATCTACTCCTGGTATTACAGTAGGAGCCGTATCGCTCCGGTATCTTCAAGTGTGCTGGCTACCGCATCTGGGTTATGATACCACAATGTTTCGACGCATCTCCACCCCAAGAGCTGTCATCAGTAGATCTGCCTACGAAAGGCAGCGTGCACGGTCTCGAAAGACCCACTGGCAGCAGGGCAGCACCGCATACGCAGCTGGCCTAAAAGAAAAGTCTACTCCTGTTATTAGAGTAGGAGCCGTATCGCTCTGGGATCTTAGTGTGCTGACTACCGCATTTGAGTTATGACACCACACTGCTTCGACGCATCTCCACCCCAAGAGCTGTCATCAGCAGATCTGCATACAAAAGCCAGCGTGCACGGTCTCGAAGGACCCACTGGCAGCAGGGCAGCTCCGCATAAGCAGCGGGCCTAAAAGAAAATCTACTCCTGTTATTACAGTAGGAGCCGTATCGCTCCGGGATCTTCAAGTGTGCTGGCTACCGCATCTGGGTTATGATACCACAATGCTTCGACGCATCTCCACCTCAAGAGCTGTCATCAGTAGATCTGCCTACAAAAGGCAGCGTGCACGGTCGCGAAGGACCCACTGACAGCAATGCAGCACGGAATACGCAACTCGCCCGAAAGAAAATCTACTCCTGTTATTACAGTAGGAGCCGTATTGCTCCGGGATCTTCAAATGTGCTGACTACCGCATGTGTTAAGAAACCACACTGCTTCGACGCATCTCCTCTCCAAGAGCTGTCATCAGTTGATCTGCATAAGAAAGCCGCGTGCACGGTCTCGAAGGACCCACTGGTAGCAGGGCAGCACCGCATGAACAGCTGGCCTAAAAGAATTCTACTCCTGTTATTAAGTAGGAGCCGTATCGCTCCTGGATCTTCAAGTGTGCTGACTACCGCATCTGGGTCATGATACCACACTGCTTCGACGCATCTCCACTCCAAGAGCCGTCATCAATGGATCTGCATACAAAAGCCTGCGTTCACGGTCTCGAAGGACACTCTGGCAGCAGGACAGCACCGCATGAACAGCTAGCCTAAAAGAACACCTATTCCTGTTATTACAGTAGAAGCCATATCACTCCGGGATCTTCAAGTATGCTGACTACCGCTTCAGTGTTAAGAAACTATACTGCTCCGATGCATCTCCACCCCAAGAGCTGTGATCAGTAGATCTGCCTACAAAAGCCAGCGTGCACGTTGTCGAAGGACACACTGGCAGCAGGGCAGCACCGCATGAACAGCTGGCCTAAAAGAACACCTATTCCTGCTATTACAGTAGGAGCCATATCGCTCCGGGATCTTCAAGTGTTCTGACTACCGCATCTGGGTTATGGTACCACACTGATTCGACGCATCTCGACCCCAAGATCTGTTCAGTGGATCTGTCTATAAAAGCCAGCGTGCACGGTATCGAAGGACACACTTGCAGCAGGGCAGCAGCGCTTGATCAGCTGGCCTAAATGATATCCTGTTATTACATAAGAGCCATATCGCTCCGGGATCTTCAAGAGCGCAGGACTACCGCATCTGGGATATGATAACACACTGCTTCGACGCATCTCCACCCCAAGAACTGTCATCAGTAGATCTGCCTACAAAAGCCAGCGTGCACGGTCACGAAGAATCCACTGGCAACAGGGCAGCACGGCATATGCAGCTGGCCTAAGAAAATCATCTCCTGTTATTACAATAGGAGCCGTATCGCTCCGGGATCGTCCAGTGTGCTGACTACGGCATCGGGGTTTTGAGACCACACTGCTTCGGCGCATCTCCACCCCAAGATCTGTTCCGCGGATCTGCCCATAAAAGCCAACATGCACGGTCTCGAAGGAGACACTGGCAGCAGGGCAGCTCCGCATATGTAGCTGGCCTAAAAGAAAATCTACTGTTATTACAGTAGGAGCCGTATCGCTCCAGGATCTTCAAGTGTGCTGACTACCGCAACTGGGTTATGATACCACACTGTTTGGACGCATCTCCACCCCAAGAGCTGTCATGAATGGTTCTGCCTACAAAAGCCAGCGTGCACGGCCTCGAAGGACCCACTGGCAGAAGGACAGCACCGCATACGCAGCTGACTTAAGAGAAAATCTACTCCTGGTATTACAGTAGGAGCCGTATCGCTCCGGTATCTTCAAGTGTGCTGGCTACCGCATCTGGGTTATGATACCACAATGTTTCGACGCATCTCCACCCCAAGAGCTGTCATCAGTAGATCTGCCTACGAAAGGCAGCGTGCACGGTCTCGAAAGACCCACTGGCAGCAGGGCAGCACCGCATACGCAGCTGGCCTAAAAGAAAAGTCTACTCCTGTTATTAGAGTAGGAGCCGTATCGCTCTGGGATCTTAGTGTGCTGACTACCGCATTTGAGTTATGACACCACACTGCTTCGACGCATCTCCACCCCAAGAGCTGTCATCAGCAGATCTGCATACAAAAGCCAGCGTGCACGGTCTCGAAGGACCCACTGGCAGCAGGGCAGCTCCGCATAAGCAGCGGGCCTAAAAGAAAATCTACTCCTGTTATTACAGTAGGAGCCGTATCGCTCCGGGATCTTCAAGTGTGCTGGCTACCGCATCTGGGTTATGATATCACAATGCTTCGACGCATCTCCACCTCAAGAGCTGTCATCAGTAGATCTGCCTACAAAAGGCAGCGTGCACGGTCGCGAAGGACCCACTGACAGCAATGCAGCACGGAATACGCAACTCGCCCGAAAGAAAATCTACTCCTGTTATTACAGTAGGAGCCGTATTGCTCCGGGATCTTCAAATGTGCTGACTACCGCATGTGTTAAGAAACCACACTGCTTCGACGCATCTCCTCTCCAAGAGCTGTCATCAGTTGATCTGCATAAGAAAGCCGCGTGCACGGTCTCGAAGGACCCACTGGTAGCAGGGCAGCACCGCATGAACAGCTGGCCTAAAAGAATTCTACTCCTGTTATTAAGTAGGAGCCGTATCGCTCCTGGATCTTCAAGTGTGCTGACTACCGCATCTGGGTCATGATACCACACTGCTTCGACGCATCTCCACTCCAAGAGCCGTCATCAATGGATCTGCATACAAAAGCCTGCGTTCACGGTCTCGAAGGACACTCTGGCAGCAGGACAGCACCGCATGAACAGCTAGCCTAAAAGAACACCTATTCCTGTTATTACAGTAGAAGCCATATCACTCCGGGATCTTCAAGTATGCTGACTACCGCTTCAGTGTTAAGAAACTATACTGCTTCGATGCATCTCCACCCCAAGAGCTGTGATCAGTAGATCTGCCTACAAATGCCAGCGTGCACGTTGTCGAAGGACACACTGGCAGCAGGGCAGCACCGCATGAACAGCTCGCATAAAAGAACACCTATTCCTGCTCTTACAGTAGGAGCCATATCGCTCCGGGATCTTCAAGTGTTCTGACTACCGCATCTTGGTTATGGTACCACACTGATTCGACGCATCTCGACCCCAAAATCTGTTCAGTGGATCTGTCTATAAAAGCCAGCGTGCACGGTATCGAAGGACACACTTGCAGCAGGGCAGCACCGCATGATCAGCTGGCCTAAAAGATATCCTGTTATTACATAAGAGCCATATCGCTCCGGGATCTTCAAGAGCGCAGGACTACCGCATCTGGGTTATGATAACACACTGCTTCGACGCATCTCCACCCTAAGAACTGTCATCAGTAGATCTGCCTACAAAAGCCAGCGTGCACGGTCACGAAGAACCCACTGGCAACAGGGCAGCACGGCATATGCAGCTGGCCTAAGAAAATCATCTCCTGTTATTACAATAGGAGCCGTATCGCTCCGGGATCTTCAAGTGTGCTGACTACGGCATCGGGGTTTTGAGACCACACTGCTTCGGCGCATCTCCACCCCAAGATCTGTTCCGCGGATCTGCCCATAAAAGCCAGCATGCACTCTCGAAGGAGACACTGGCAGCAGGGCAGCTCCGCATAAGCAGCTGGCCTAAAAGAAAAGTCTACTCCTGGTATTACAATAGGAGCCGTATCACTCCGGGATCTTCAAGTGTGCTGACTACCGCATCTGGGTTATGATACCACACTTATTCGATGCATCTCGACCCCAATATCTGTTCAGTGGATCTGCCTATAAAAGCCAGCGTGCACGGTCTCGAAGGACACGCTGGCAGCAAGGCAGCACCGCATGATCAGCTGGCCTAAGAGATATCCTGTTATTACATAGCAGCCAAATCCCTCCGCGATCTTCAAGAGTGCTGTTTTTACATCGGAGTTATGAGACCACACTGCTTCGACGCATCTCCACCCCAAGAGCTGTCATTAGTAGATCTGCCTACAAAAGCCAGCGTGCACGGTCACGAAGAACCCACTGGCAACAAGGCAGCACGGCATACGCAGCTGGCCTAAAAGAGAATCTACTATTATTACAGTAGGAGCCGTATCGCTCCACGATCTTCAAGTGTGCTGCCTACCGCATCTGGGTTATGATACCACACTGATTCGGCGCATCTCGACCCCAAGATCTGTTCAGTGGATCTGCCTATAAAAGCCAGCGTGCACGGTGTCGAAGGACACACTGGCCGCAGGACAGCGCCGCATGAACAGCTGGCGTAAAAGATATTCTGTTATTACACAGGAGCCATATCGCTCCGGGATCTTCAAGAGTGCAGGACTACCGCATCTGGGTTATGATAACACACAGCTTCGACGCATCTCCACCCCAAGAGCTGTCATCAGTAGATCTGCCTACAAAAGCCACCGTGCACAGTCACGAAGAACCCACTGGCAACAAGGCAGCACGGCATACGCAGCTGGCCTAAAAGAAAATCATCTCCTGTTATTACAGTATGAGCCGTATCGCTCCGGGATCTTCAAGTGTGCTGACTACGGCATCGGGGTTATGAGACCGCACTGCTTCGGCGCATCTCCACCCCAAGATCATCATCTGTTCTTACAGTAGGAGCCGTATCGCTCCGGGATCTTCAAGTGTGCTGACTACCGCATCAGGGTTAAGAAAATATACTGCTTCGATGCATCTCCACCCCAAGAGCTGTGATCAGTAGATCTGCCTACAAAAGCCAGCGCGCACGTTGTCGAAGGACACACTGGCAGCAGGACAGCACCGCATGAACAGCTGGCCTAAAAGAACACCTATTCCTGTTATTACAGTAGGAGCCATATCGCTCCGGGATGTAGAAGTGTGCTGACTACCGCATCTGGGTTATGATACCACACTGATTCGACGCATCTCGACCCCAAGATCTGTTCAGTAGATCTGCCTATAAAAGCCAGCGTGCACGGTGTCGAAGGACACACTTGCAGCAGAGCAGCACCGCATGATCAGCTGGCCTAAAAGATATCCTATTACATAGGAGCCATATCGCTCCGGATCTTCAAGAGTGCAGGACTACCGCATCTGGAATATGATAACACACTGCTTCGACGCATCTCCACCCCAAGAGCTGTCATCAGTAAATCTGCCTACAAAAGGCAGCGTGCACGGTCACGAAGAACCCACTGGCAACAGGGCAGCACGGCATATGCAGCTGGCCTTAAAAAATCATCTCCTGTTATTACAATAGGAGCCGTCTCGCTCCGGGATCTTCAAGTGTGCTGACTACGGCATCGGGGTTGAGACCACACTGCTTCGGCGCATCTCCACCCCAAGATCTGTTCCGTCGATCTGCCCATAAAAGCCAGCATGCACGGTCTCGAAGGACACACTGGCAGCAGGGCAGCTCCGCATAAGCAGCTGGCCTAAAAGAAAATCTACTGTTATTTCAGTAGGAGCCGTATCGCTCCAGGATCTTCAACTGTGCTGACTACCGCAACTGGGTTATGATACCACACTGTTTCGACGCATCTCCACCCCAAGAGCTGTCATGAATGGTTCTTTCTACAAAAGCCAGCGTGCACGGCCTCGAAGGACCCACTGGCAGGACAGCACCGCATACGCAGCTGGCTTAAAAGAAAATCTACTCCTGTTATTACAGTAGGAGCCGTATCGCTCCGGGATCTTCAAGTGTGCTGGCTACCGCATCTGGGTTATGATACCACAATGCTTCGACGCATCTCCACCCCAAGAGCTGTCAGCAGTAGATCAGCCTACAAAAGGCAGCGTGCACGGTCTCGAAGGACCCACTGGCAGCAGGGCAGCACCGCATGAACAGCTGGTCTAAACGAATTCTACTCCTGTTATTACAGTAGGAGCCGTATCTCTTCGGGATATTCAAGTGTGCTGACTACCGCATCTGGGTTATGATACCACACTGCTTGGACGCATCTCCACCCCAAGAGCTGTCATCAGTAGATCTGCGTACAAAATCCAGCGCGCACGGTCGCGAAGGACCCACTGGCAGCAATGCAGCACGGCATACGCAGCTGGCCCGAAAGAAAATCTACTCCTGTTATTACAGTAGGAGCCGTATTGCTCCGGGATCTTCAAATGTGCTGACTACCGCATCAGTGTTAAGAAACCACACTGCTTCGACGCATCTCCTCTCCAAGAGCTGTCATCAGTTGATCTGCATAAAAAAGCCACGTGCAGGGTCTCGAAGGACCCACTGGCAGCAGGGCAGCACCGCATGAACAGCTGGCCTAAAAGAATTCTGCTCCTGTTATTACAGTAGGAGCCGTATCGCTCCGGGATCTTCAAGTGTGCTGACTACCGCATCTGGGTTATGATACCACACTGCTTGGACGAATCTCCACCCCAAGAGCTGTCATCAGCAGATCAGCATACAAAAGCCAGAGTGCACGGTCTCGAAGGACCCACTGGCAGCAGGGCAGCACCGCATGGACAGCTGGCCTAAAAGAATTCTACTCCTGCTATTACAGTAGGAGCCGTATCGCTCCGGGATCTTCAAGTGTGCTGACTACCGCATCTGGATTATGATACCACACTGCTTGGACGCATCTCCTCTCCAAGAGCTGTCATCAGTTGATCTGCATAAAAAGCCACGTGCACGTTCTCGAAGGACCCACTGATAGCAGGGCAGCACCGCATGAACAGCTGGCCTAAAAGAATTCTACTCTTGTTATTAGGTAGGAGCCGTATCGCTCCGGGATCTTCAAGTGTGCTGACTACCGCATCTGGGTCATGATACCACACTGCTTGGACGCATCTCCACCGCAAGAGCTGTCATCAGTAGATCTGCCTACAAAAGCCAGCGTGCACACTGTCGAAGGACACACTGGCCGCAGGACAGCACCGCATGAACAGCTGGCCTAAAAGAACACCTATTCCTGTTATTACAGTAGGAGCCATATCGCTCCGGGATCTTCAAGTGTGCTGACTACCGCATCTGGGTTATGATACCACACTGATTCGGCGCATCTCGACCCCAAGATCTGTTCAGTGGATCTGCCTATAAAAGCTAGCGTGCACGGTGTCGAAGGACACACTGGACGCAGGACAGCGCCGCATGAACAGCTGGCGTAAAAGATATTCTGTTATTACATAGGAGCCATATCGCTCCGGGATCTTCAAGAGTGCAGGACTACCGCATCTGGGTTATGATAACACACTGCTTCGACGCATCTCCACCCCAAGAGCTGTCATCAGTAGATCTGCCTACAAAAGCCACCGTGCACGGTCACGAAGAACCCACTGGCAACAAGGCAGCACGGCATACGCAGCTGGCCTAAACGAAAATCATCTCCTGTTATTACAGTATGAGCCGTATCGCTCCGGGATCTTCAAGTGTGCTGACTACGGCATCGGGGTTATGAGACCGCACTGCTTCGGCGCATCTCCACCCAAAGATCATCATCTGTTCTTACAGTAGGAGCCGTATCGCTCCGGGATCTTCAAGTGTGCTGACTACCGCATCAGGTTTAAGAAACTATACTGCTTCGATGCATCTCCACCCCAAGAGCTGTGATCAGTAGATCTGCCTACAAAAGCCAGTGCGCACGTTGTCGAAGGACACACTGGCAGCAGGACAGCACCGCATGAACAGCTGGTCTAAAAGAACACCTATTCCTGTTATTACAGTAGGAGCCATATCGCTCCGGGATCTAGAAGTGTGCTGACTACCGCATCTGGGTTATGATACCACACTGATTCGACGCATCTCGACCCCAAGATCTGTTCAGTAGATCTGCCTATAAAAGCCAGCGTGCACGGTGTCGAAGGACACACTTGCAGCAGGGCAGCACCGCATGATCAGCTGGCCTAAAAGATATCCTATTACATAGGAGCCATATCGCTCCGGATCTTCAAGAGTGCAGGACTACCGCATCTGGATTATGATAACACACTGCTTCGACGCATCTCCACCCCAAGAGCTGTCATCAGTAGATCTGCCTACAAAAGGCAGCGTGCACGGTCACGAAGAACCCACTGGCAACAGGGCAGCACGGCATATGCAGCTGGCCTTAAAAAATCATCTCCTGTTATTACAATAGGAGCCGTCTCGCTCCGGGATCTTCAAGTGTGCTGACTACGGCATCGGGGTTGAGACCACACTGCTTCGGCGCATCTCCACCCCAAGATCTGTTCCGTGGATCTGCCCATAAAAGCCAGCATGCACGGTCTCGAAGGACACACTGGCAGCAGGGCAGCTCCGCATAAGCAGCTGGCCTAAAAGAAAATCTACTGTTATTACAGTAGGAGCCGTATCGCTCCAGGATCTTCAACTGTGCTGACTACCGCAACTGGGTTATGATACCACACTGTTTCGACGCATCTCCACCCCAAGAGCTGTCATGAATGGTTCTGCCTACAAAAGCCAGCGTGCACGGCCTCGAAGGACCCACTGGCAGGACAGCACCGCATACGCAGCTGGCTTAAAAGAAAATCTACTCCTGTTATTACAGTAGGAGCCGTATCGCTCCGGGATCTTCAAGTGTGCTGGCTACCGCATCTGGGTTATGATACCACAATGCTTCGACGCATCTCCACCCCAAGAGCTGTCAGCAGTAGATCTGCCTACAAAAGGCAGCGTGCACGGTCTCGAAGGACCCACTGGCAGCAGGGCAGCACCGCATGAACAGCTGGTCTAAACGAATTCTACTCCTGTTATTACAGTGGGAGCCGTATCTCTTCGGGATATTCAAGTGTGCTGACTACCGCATCTGGGTTATGATACCACACTGCTGGGACGCATCTCCACCCCAAGAGCTGTCATCAGTAGATCTGCGTACAAAATCCAGCGCGCACGGTCGCGAAGGACCCACTGGCAGCAATGCAGCACGGCATACGCAGCTGGCCCGAAAGAAAATCTACTCCTGTTATTAGAGTAGGAGCCGTATTGCTCCGGGATCATCAAATGTGCTGACTACCGCATCAGTGTTAAGAAACCACACTGCTTCGACGCATCTCCTCTCCAAGAGCTGTAATCAGTTGATCTGCATTAAAAAGCCACGTGCAGGGTCTCGAAGGACCAACTGGCAGCAGGGCAGCACCGCATGAACAGCTGGCCTAAAAGAATTCTGCTCCTGTTATTACAGTAGGAGCCGTATCGCTCCGGGATCTTCAAGTGTGCTGACTACCGCATCTGGGTTATGATACCACACTGCTTGGACGAATCTCCACCCCAAGAGCTGTCATCAGCAGATCAGCATACAAAAGCCAGAGTGCACGGTCTCGAAGGACCCACTGGCAGCAGGGCAGCACCGCATGGACAGCTGGCCTAAAAGAATTCTACTCCTGCTATTACAGTAGGAGCCGTATCGCTCCGGGATCTTCAAGTGTGCTGACTACCGCATCTGGATTATGACACCACACTGCTTGGACGCATCTCCACCCCAAGAGCTGTAATCAGTAGATCTGCGTACAAAAGCCAGCGTGCACGGTCTCGAAGGACCCACTGGCAGGAGGTCAGCACCGCATACGCAGCTGGCCTAAAATAAAATCTACTCCTGTTATTACAGTAGGAGCCATATTGCTCCGGGATCTTCAAATGTGCTGACTACCGCATCAGGGTTAAGAAACCACACTGCTTCGACGCATCTCCTCCCCAAGAGCTGTTATCAGTTGATCTGCCTACAAAAGCCACGTGCACGGTCTCGGAGGACACACTGGCAGCAAGACAGCACCGCATGAACAGCTGGCCTAAAAGAACATGTATTCCTGTTATTAAAGTAAGAGCCATATCGCTCCTTGATCTTCAAGTGTGCTGACTATCGCATCTGGGTTATGATACCACACTGATTCGATGCATCTCGACCCCAATGTCTGTTCAGTGGATCTGCCTATAAAAGCCAGCGTGCACGGTCTCGAAGGACACACTGGCAGCAAGGCAGCACCGCATGATCAGCTGGCCGAAAAGATATCCTGTTATTACATAGGAGCCAAATCGCTCCGCGATCTTCAAGAGTGCTGTTATTACATCGGAGTTATGAGACCACACTGCTTCGACGCATCTCCACCCCAAGAGCTGTCATTAGTAGATCTGCCTACAAAAGCCAGCGTGCACGGTCACGAAGAACCCACTGGCAACAAGGCAGCACGGCATACGCAGCTGGCCTAAAAGAAAATCTACTCCTGTTATTACAGTAGGAGCCGTATTGCTCCGGGATCTTCAAATGTGCTGACTACCGCATTAGGGTTAAGAAACCACACTGCTTCGACGCATCTCCTCCCCAAGAACTGTCATCAGTTGATCTGCCGGAAGTTCTCCAGACGGGCCTAAACATCCGCTCACGCGGGACCACCGTACTCGACGTACGACGCATGGGCCAAACATCGTCGATGCTGATCACTTTCAACGGCCCGAACACCCCCAAAGTTGTGTACTTCAAGAGTGCGGAGTTTCGTTGCCATCTGTACCGCCCAGCACGACAATTCTGCTATGTGTGCATGCAGCCGGGTCATCGCTCCGATGTGTGCCCCACGCCAGACCTGGCGGCCTGCAGGAAACGCGGGGCCCAAAATCCTCCTGACGGACATCAGTGCCTGCCGAAGTGTGCTCTGTGCGGAGGAACACACGAAACCTGCAGCAAGGAGTGCCCCAATCGGTTAAAACCACTCAAGCAAAAGCCACCATTCGTCCGATCCTCCACCCCACCCATCAAGGAACACCAGTCCAGGAAAGACAACCAGGCCCGAACTCGGACGCCGCGCTGGTTCAGCACGGACGACGAGTCATCCAGCCAAAGCGGCAGCAGTAGGAGCAGATCGAGATCCGTCTCCACCAACCGGTCAACCCCTCCTCCCCCTGCACCCAAGCAAAAAAGGAAATTATCCGGCCACACCAGGAGCAAGCCAAGGCCACGGCAGCGAAAACAAACTACTTCTCAGTTACGCTTCCTAATTTTTTAAAACACTCCCCTGGAAAATTTTGGAAATACCTCAGCCCCAAAACACAAGAAGACACCTTCAATTGGCAAGGACAAAATCAAAATTTTGCAAATTCCTTAAATACATACCTCCAATCTGTGTTCACAGTTGACGATGGCTGTACACCGGAGAGTATTCAGCGCATTCAAACACCGCTAGACATGCCAACAATAACTGAGACAGGCGTGCTCAACCTACTATTATCAATAGAAACAAAAAAAGCAAATGGTCCTGATAATATTCCAAACACTTTTTTGCAAAGATATGCTGAAGTCAACGCGAAATATTTACATTTATTGTTCAATAAATCTTTATCAACCTGTAGTCTAGCTAATGAATGGAAAATAGCGAAAGTTATTCCTATACACAAAACAGGAAGCAAAGATGACGTTTCAAATTATAGACCAATATCACTAACGTGCACGGTAGGAAAATTATTGGAACACATCATACTAAAGCATATCACCAGTTATGTTAAGCAAGAAAACATTTTATCGCCTGTTCAACATGGATTTCGAAGGGGACTTTCAACTATCACCCAATTACTCGAACTAACACATGATTTGTTCCAGAGCATTGATAACCAAAAGCAAGTTGACTTGATTGCACTTGATTTCTCTAAGGCGTTTGACAGAGTAAGCCATAAAAAACTAATTAGCAAACTTAGATCAACTTTAGGTAACGGCCCTATTATCAACTGGATCGAGGACTACTTAACTAACCGATCTCAGTATGTTGTAGTTAACAATGAAATTTCTTCTACTGCGCTCGTTACGTCGGGAGTACCCCAAGGGTGCGTCCTTGCTCCACTTTTATTTCTTATCTTCATTAATGATCTGCCCTCTAACATACAAGTTAAAATTAAACTTTTTGCCGATGACTGCATACTTTACAACGAAATTAACACTGTAAATGACCACGATGATTTAAACAGCGCCCTTCATGAAGTGGTAATATGGTGTCACAAATGGCAAATGGAATTGAACATTAAAAAAACAGCCTTCTTATGTGTAACCCGTAAAAAACAAAGGTCCGAATATGTGTACAGCATCAATAACATACCGCTCACCCGAGTTCACGAACACAAATACCTTGGATTAATCATTTCACATGATCTAAGATGGGAATCACATATTAACAGTATAGTATCATCTGCTTAAAAACGATTGTTCTTCCTTAGAAGACGGCTTCGAGAAGCGCCACCGGAGACCAAACTGTTAGCATATAACACATTTATACGATCAGTTCTCGAATATGGAAACACGATTTGGTTTCCCTACACACAACAGCTCATTAACAAACTAGAAGGAGTACAGAGAAAGGCAATTAGATTTATCTTTAACAAATACAGGACCAGTGATTCACCATCCCAACTACTAAACCAAGCATGTATTCTTACTTTACAGAAACGCGCCAGACTAGCACGACTAAAATTATTGTTCCAATTAGTTCATAACTCGTTAAACATAGATACTTCGTTATATATATATGTAGATGAATCGAGAACATCCCGGCATAAGCACCCATTAACCCTTAGAGAGTACGCATTCCGAACCGACTGTTTCAGATATTCATTTTTTCCGCTTGCCATAAAAGATTGGAATAGTTTGAACCCCTCTGTCACTACTAATACATCTTTGCAGAAATTTGTAACTCTGGTAGAACAGTTGCGCGATAATTAAAATAGATAAATAAATAATAATTATACAAGTACAACAGACCGCTCGTATCACTGCATTTAACAGCATCTGTATGAACATACTACTTACAATGTATAAAATCGCACCCTTTTCTGTGAAATATACTCTTTCGTTATGTGTTTTATTTTCTGCTATCTGTGTTTTTTTTCCCATACTCATGTAATTACTTGCAAACAACAGTGTTCTTAATATATACCATTCCATTTGTATTCGCTTTGTACCTTCTTACTATGTGCCCATCCTGTAAAAATCCCAATGGGATTGACAGTATCTGAAATAAATAAATAAAAAGGTGAGCTGGGCAGAGCTCGTTAAGAACTCTCCCACTGTTCTTTCAAACACACCCACTCCACCCAAATGCGCAGACTGCGCAAAAATGGCACACACTATCGACAAGCTACGATCCCAGGTAGCGGAGCTAGCCCGCAAGTGCACTCCTCTCACCACCCCCACGTTCAACCTACCCCACCTCCTGCGCCCCGGGACGTTGAGACTTCCCCCAAACCACTGCTACCACCAGTGGCGACACCCACTCCCACACCTCGCCAACCGACAACCACCGCCCTCCCCAACACATATGAAGAAATAGAGGGACGTCTCTTGAAAAACATTATGAACAACATAAACCCCCTTCTCACAACATTCACCTCCCAGCTCTCAGCCCAAATCGCACAAATAGGCGCGCGCCTGGACGCACATGACGCCCAATTTTTTACCCTACAAGCACTGATAAACAGCAAAGCCCCAAGCAGAAAATGTGTTACCAGCTCTGACAACCCTCGAGCAAAAACCTACCGGTCCGCGACCGCGGCGGTCGCTATGAGTAGCGACAACGAATCTGTCGGGAGCTTTACCAGCCACCGGGATGGCTCCACTCTCTAAATCAGGCACTCCTGACCGCCTAGAGATCTGGCAATGGAATTGGCGAAGTTTCAGGAGAAAACAAAGCCTCTTGAAACAATACATCAATGCCACCCCCATTCGACCCGATATAATCTGCCTGCAAGAGGTAGGAGCCGACCCGGCGCCGACTCTCCCAGGATATTACACAGTCCACAACGCGAGCACGCCAAAAGTTGCCACCCTTGTTTCTAAGGACATCCCGGTGGTCGAACACTCCTTGAGAGAACAGGAGATCAACTACAACATGATCGAGGTCATTCCCAACAAGAGGGGCCGCAAGAGCACCTTCGTTCTGAACGTGTATCACCCCCCACGAGCAACCAAGGCCGATTTCTCTGACATACTTCAAGAGGCAGATCAGCTAGCTGTTTCGCATCAGCTTATCGCACTCGGTGACTTTAACGCCCCCCACAGGGAATGGGGCTACAAAACGAACTCGCTTCGTTGTCTGAGCGTGGTACGAGCTCGGGATGCCCTGGGCCTCGAAATACTTACTGATCATTTATACCCAACCCGCGAAGGAAACAGCGTCACGCGCGATTCATGCCCTGACCTTACAATCGTCAAGAACATCCATAACGCTACGTGGACAAATCTCGGAGAGAGCTTAGGTAGCGACCACTACATCGTAAGCACGTCTATCACCTCCGCAAACATTCGTCGCACCCTTGGAACAGCCAAAATCACGGACTGGACTAAATACCGTGCACAGCCCGTTCCGGAAGACGCCATTCAATCAATCAGTGAATGGAGTAAACAGATTCGGAAAGCACACAAGGAGGCCACCACCGAAGTACAATGCACACCCGATAATCCGGCGGTTGATCGTCACCTTCTGATGTTGTGGCAGACCAGACGGACTCTGGTTCGCAGATGGAAACGCCAACGCCTCAATTGTCCCTTGAGACTCCGCATATCACAGATCACGGCAGAAGCACAAGAGTATGCACAACACCTTTCTCAACAGAATTGGCAGGAATTTTGCGAGTCACTACGCGGCACGCTGGGGACCTCCCACACCTGGGCGATCCTCCGCAGCCTCATCGATCCGCAAACATCGCGGTCTGCCACTAACCGTACACTCAAGAAAATCGCCCATCTGTACCCCGGAGACGACGCGGCCCTCCTCACCGCCCTCAAAACCAAATACATCGGCGCCCCCATCCTCCCAGCACAATCTCGTACACGGGAGGCCCAAATGAGAGGCTGGACGCCCCCATCACCACTGCCGAGGTTTACGCCACGGCTCGATCTGCCACACGCAACACGGCAGCTGGCGCGGACAAGATCACAAATGGGATGATTCGAAACCTGGGCAAGTCGCAGATCGAGGTCCTCACTACCTACATAAATGACACCCTATGGGAGGCGGGAGAACTCACTGCAGAGTGGAAGCACTCCGAAATCGTGGCTATCCCAAAACCAGGCAAACCACCAAGCCTGGAAGCATTACGACCCATCTCCCTCACCTCTTGCCTGGGCAAACTATACGAGCGCGTTATTCAGACCCGCCTCCAAAACTACATAGAGGACAACAACCTCTTTCCACCCACTATGATCGGCTTCAGGAAAGGTCTTTCTACGCAAGACGCTTTCCTCCTTCTCAAGGAAGAAGTACTCAGTAACATCCCGAGAGGCGGCGAGCACCTAATTATGGCACTTGATCTGAAAGGCGCTTTTGACAACGTTTCTCACGACGCCATCTTGAAAGAGCTCAACGCCCTCGATTGCGGACCCAAGACCTTCAACTACATCAAAAACTTTCTCAGCAACCGAACGGCCACGATTGGCATGGGAGATGTCCGCTCCGGCACAGAGCAGACACCCAACAAAGGCATTCCCCAAGGCTCTATCATCTCTCCTCTCCTCTTCAATATAGCCATGATCGGCGTGGCAAAAGCACTCGAGGCTATTGAAGGCATCGGCTATACTACCTACGCTGATGATATTACCATCTGGTCCACCTGTGGTTCCCTTGCCGACAAAAAAAACACCCTACAAGAGGCAGTCAATTGCGTAGAAAGACAAGCAGCAAATTGCGGCCTCCGCTGCGCACCCGACAAATCCGAAATTATCCGCATTCAGGGCTATGCCTACAAATCTCCCGGCGACATCGAGGTTTACCTCGAAGGCACGAGAATAAAGTCCCTCTTATCCGCATCCTGGGCCTTTGGCTTCAGAGCGACAGGAAAGCCAACCACACGTTACAGCGTCTCCGGACAACTGCCCTCCAGATCTCCCGCATGATTCGACGCATCACCCGCAACCGAAAAGGCATGAGAGAGGAGGATACAATTCGACTGATACAGGCTCTAGTTATGAGCAGCCTGTCATACGGTCTCCCATTCCTACCACTTCTGGGGAATGAGCGAGACAAAGCAGATGCCATCATCCGTACCGCCTACAAACATGCGTTAGGCCTCCCTATGTACACGGCCAACTGCCACCTCGAGGACCTGGGACTGACCAACACAATAAAAGAAATTCGAGAAGCCGTCCTAGCATCGCAAAAGGAACGCCTCCTCACCACCAAAGCTGGAAGCGCAATCTTGGAAAGAGTGGGTTCCCCGGCTGACATACGCGCCATACACGACAACCGAGACCTACCGTCAACTCTGCGAACTCGCGTGTATGTAGCTCCACTCCCGAAGAGCATGCACTCGGACTCACAAAAGGGACGACGAAAGGCGCGAGTGGACTATCTGCGCCGCACACATCGACAGGCACAAAATGCTGTATACGTCGACGCAGTCATGTACCCCGATTCAACAAACGCGGTGGCGGTCATCTTGGACACCAATTTCAAGGAAATCGCCAGCGCCTCCCCACGAAACTGCTCTCCCACAGTAGCAGAAACTGCTGCAATTGCCCTCGCAATCCAGCACGGCGATGCTACGGGAAATGAGTTAAAAATTATTACCGACTCCCAGTCCGCGTGTCGCCTCTTCCTCTCTGGCAGACTTCCACATTCCGTCGCTCCCATTCTGACTACCCCACAAGTTCAAAATTCCACATGCAAGCACCAAATCACTTGGACTCCTGGGCACGAGGGGCTTGAGGGAAACGAGGCCGCGGACAGTCTAGCTCGAGGATATACTAACCGAGCGACTAACCTCCCCGACCTCACCCCTCTACGTACGGCGAGCGCCTCCTCCTTCTCCGAACACAAAGACAAGTCTATCCCCCACCACACCGTAAGCTAACGGCGGCAGAGGCGAGGGAATGTCGACAACTACAGACGAACACCTTTCCTAACCTACAAAAGTACCACATAATCTTCCCCGACAGATATGACAGCATCTGCCCCTGGTGTGGCGGAATTCCAAGAACATATCATGTAACATGGGGCTGCTCCAGTCCCAAGCCCCCCGAAAGGATAGGCGGGCTATCCTGCGTCTGACGTGGAGTGGTTTAATATAATTTGCTGTCATTACCGAGGATGGGGAATCAGTTCTTTTGTATCTATTAAATATGAAACGTACTGCGCGTCTCTGTATTTTTCTCTAATTCTGCTATGTCTTTTTTTGCATGGGGGTCCCAAACGATGGCGGCATATTGAAGTTTTGGTCTTATAAGCGTATTATAGGCTAATAGCTTGCAGCTGCTAGGTGCGCCCCTAAGTTTATGGCGAAGAAAACCAAGTTTACGTAAAGCTGAGGATTTAATGTGGTCTATATGGTCACTCCATTTTAGTTGCGAGTTTATTACAATACCAAGATACTTATACCTTGGCACTTCTTTAACCGGAACGCCATTAATGCAATAGTTGAAGGAAAACGGATTTTTCTTCCTTGTTATCCGCAAGAGCACAATCTTCTGAGTATTTATTTCCATACCCCATTTTTCACTCCAGGAAACGACACTAAGCAGAGCATTATCTAAATGTTCCTGGTCAGAAACGGGATACCGGAGTATATATCATGCAATCATCGGCAAACAGAGCAATCTTAACAGCTGGGTTAATACCGGAAACTAGATCATTTACCTAAATTAAAAAAAGTAGAGGACCAAGCACACTTCCCTGAGGGACTCCAGAGGTTACAGGGAGTGGGGGAGAACAACTACCGCCAATCTCCACAAACTGCGTCCTGTGTTGTAGATAAGCTGCAATCCAAGCAATGAGCGGAGGTGGTACACCAATGAGCTTCAGTTTTAAAAGTTTGTTATGTGGCACCTTGTCAAAGGCTTTGGCAAAATCTAAACGTAAAACATCAATTTGGCCTGACTTGTCTAAAGCTGCACTGAAATTATGAATGGCTATTATCAGTTGGGTAGTAGTAGAGAATCCTTTCCTAAAGCCGTGCTGAGCAGGGTTTAACGCACCATTACTGTTTATTATTGCAAGTATATGATTGGCAATAATATGTTCAATAAGCTTACAACAGGATGTCGTTAGAGAGATTGGGCGGTAGTTGTTTACAGAGTCGATCATCATTTTTATAAACAGGAATAACCTTCCCTCTCAGCCAATCAGGCGGCAATGAGCAAGAAGATAAGGAAGCACGAAATATTTTGGACAAAAAACGAGACAATGATTCAGCATAGCGCCGCAAAAATGCATTAGGGATGCCGTCTGGGCCGGAAGAACACTTCGTATCTAATCGGAGTAGCATTTCAATGACACCCCCATCAGATACAATGTGTAAAGGTTCAAAGGGATCACAAAGAAAACCGTCATTTCCACCAGCTGAGAATACAGAGTGGAAATAATTATTAAAAGCTGTGGCAATGCCCATTTGGCACCTAACAACGCATCCATTCGCAACTATTTGCTCGATCGGCTTATGAGACTCTCTGATATGATTCCAAAACTTAGCAGGATTACTTTTTATGAATTCCGGGAGACATTCTATGAAGTACCGTTTCCTGGCAACTCTAATATTCGAAGAAACTTCAGCTGCAAGTTCTGCTAAAAGATCTATGTTTGCCCGTTTCGAGCGCTTCAGGCGCTTTACGTTTGAGATGAATAATGTGGCGATTAATCCACGGATTCTTTTTCTTTACAGCTTTTTTTTGTCTGGAATGAAATTCAACAGACAAAATTCACAGTGCTCCTTGAAAGTATCCCACAAAACTGAAACATCTTCACCCGAAAAACTCTCAAAAGCAATGTCTAAATAATCAAGTACTGATTCATCATCATATCTGACCCATTCACTCTGCACACCGCAGGTTGTTTGGATTCCTGATAGCGAAGCATCACCGTATCACTACAGTGCTCTAGAATATGGGTAGTGGGTTCAGGAGCCGGCGCGCTCCATGCGATGCAGTGAGGCGGCGAGTGTCGACAGGTCCCGGATGTAAGCGGTGGCGCTGTTGTAGCGTGGGCTGTAGGCTCGGCGCGCCCGCGCGCGCGGCTAGCAGTCCCGCCAAGCTGCCTGCAGCTGTTTGTTGCTTTTTGTGCGGTGCATTTTTCCTCTTTGTGAGTTCGCGGCGTTAAGACTACGGTAATGCCGAATCGTCGGCGTCAACGGCATTGTTTTGCTCCCGGGTGCAAAACGGGATACCAGTGGACGAAAGGCGATCAGCCGTCGCTCTTCGCTGTGCCAAAGGATGAGAACCGACGGAAGCAGTGGGAACGCAACCTTCATCGAAAAGATAAGGTTTTGGACGAAAACTGCTGTATGTGTGAGCTACATTTCGAGCCATCATGCATTGTGAGGGACTTTATACACATCATTGACGGCAAAGAAGTCCGCATCCCGCGTGGAAAGCCGGAACTTTTACCTGATGCGGTGCCAGCTTTGCTGCCGAGCTATCTGTCAAAGAAAACACCGCTACAGAGACCACCTAGAAAGAGGAAAAGCACAAGTGCATATCCTAATGAAGCGAAAAGACCACAAAGTAATGCTTACGACGTTAACAAGGAATCGAGGTGTCCGGGCATTGACACTGGAGAGTAGCGTGTTGGCGAACGACCAAGACCCTTGTGAAGTTGACGAAGCATCGGTGCCGGACGATTTTTCTAAACTGGATATTCCTTCAGAATACTGGAGCTGCCATCGCATACCTGATTACAGTGGTACTGTGTACTGCAAGCTAAGAATGGGCGAAAATCAATGCGTGGAGCCAGAGAGTTTGCAGTGAGTTTACTGCAATTTGTGACAAAGGAGGGTTGCTCTACCCGTCTCGTATGCTTTTTTTGATGGTGAGAAGGCTGGAAAACCTTTTCATAACTTTTTTTAGTCAGGAAAAGCTGCGCAGTAACAGCATAGTAGATGTTATGGTGCTGGGAAAATCTCAGATTTCATGTGGTGTAGGGTGCAGCCAGCACTCAGAAGCGCTCACAGTCAGCATTCTCAAGTTTTATGTTTTGACAAGGCTGCATTTTTATGTTAAATCAATCAATGAGTCGCGAGAAGCTCGCAGGAAAAAGAAGCTTCATGCTAAGATGGGCAAATAAGTGCTCATAGTCGCGCGGCTAAATGTACTGTGCAAACAAGAAAACACGGCATTCCTTTGAGAAAATCAAGCATATGTCTCACACTGTGCATAGTTGGAGCGCTGCAATAAAGGAGTGCTTTGTTTTATAAAAGTTATTTTATCTTGTCTTGCATTCATCAGCGTTTATACATCGGCGGCAATTGACCCTTCGTTTTTATGAAAAAAATGCATGCATCAAAACAACAATTAAAACAGGGGCATGAAATCTAAAGTTCGACGAAAACTCGTCCGGTCAGGTAGAAGATTCATGTAAAAAGGAAAGGAACGCCGACCAAAGGTTGTTAGAAAAAAAGACTTTTCGGCTTCCCTACGGAAGCCTTGATCAGAGTTATCAAGGCCTCCATAGGGAAGCCAGAACGTCTTTTTAAACAACAACCTTTGGTCGGCGTTCCTTTCCTTTTTACAAAACAGAGGCATGCATACCACACTTAAAATTATCGCATTCACATGTAGTACGCTGTACACACAACGGTCTCTAAGTGAAGCGTTTTTTTTATTCCAATTTCTTGTTGCCCCGCCCCTCTACTAAAACACTTCCGATGGCTCAAGCTGGAGTACACTCGGCCACGTTTGCCGACAGCTTCGAGTTGGCCGCTGGATAACCCCGATGATCGATAGAATGTTTGCTCCTCTCCCTGTACTCAGCCTTTCCTATGGGTGGCGATAATACTAGTATGCACTAACGTTGAAATATGGGAGCCGTACCTGCAAAAGAGCACGATCAGCGTTGCGAAGCATTAACGGGGCCGCTCGTCCGCACCACCGCGCTATCGGCTGTTGGCTACTACTACATCTAATTTTCTTTATTCGCCGACAATATCTGTGTACAGCTTCACCTATTTGTAGGACCTGTTTTAAAAGACAGAGCCTTGCTTATTTCAAGACGATTCTATGCACAGCGCGCATCCAAGGCGCGGCGCGCCGCATTTCATACAGCCCATGCTCTGGTGGCGCCATCAGGTATCGTCGACACAAGTCGCCTCACCGCTGGCCGCTCCCTGAACCCACTACCCATATTCTAGAGCACTGTAGTATCACGGAACTATCCCACGGAACGCCGATTGTTTCTGCCCGTGGCCAGCGGTAGCTCTCAACCGTCCTGCGGCGCTGCCACCCGGCAGCTGAAACGCCCATTGGCCCTTGCAGTGGGTGGCATCTTGGACTACGGCTATATAACCGGAAAATCTACCTTCAACGCTTCTTGGCAGCAGTGGCAGCGGGCACAGCTCTTGCGCTGTATATCTGACCCATTCACTCTGCACATCGCAGGTTGTTTGGATTCCTGATAGCGAAGCATCACCGTATCACGGAACTATCCCACGGAACGCCGATTGTTTCTGCCCGTGGCCAGCGGTAGCTCTCAACCGTCCTGCGGCGCTGCCACCCGGCAGCTGAAACGCCCATTGGCCCTTGCAGTGGGTGGCATCTTGGACTACGGCTATATAACCGGAAAATCTACCGTCAACGCTTCTTGGCAGCAGTGGCAGCGGGCACAGCTCTTGCGCTGTATATCTGACCCATTCACTCTGCACATCGCAGGTTTGTGACCTTATATTTACTCTGTCTGTTTTAGTGCACCTTCGCCACTGCTGCTGCTGCCTGATTGTGCTTCCCTGTTACTTTCTGTGCATAGCCTTTAGCAGCCTCCGGGCACATCAAACTCTTGACAGTGTTGTGTGAAACTTTCTTACCTGCTGTAGACCTCTGATATGTCGAAGGCTGCTATTGCAGAGTTAAGGCTTGAATTCGAGGAAAACCTTGCACAGTGTAAACAGGAAATGGAAGATAAAATAGCGGAGCTTAAAGCAACAGTGGAATTCCTCAGTGAAAAGTACGAGGAAAGTAAAACATTGCTGGAGTCTACGCAAGCAGAAAACGAAAGACTGCGAGAAGAAAATCAATCCCTGAACGCAAAGCATGAGGCCTTCGAAACGAAACTGGAAACTGATGAGGACAGGCTGACTCAGTGTGAGCAATACTCCCGAAATTGCAACTTAGAGATCAAAGGTGTCCCTGTGCGACAAAGCGAAAATCTTGCAGACATTCTCGGCAAGATTGGCGAAAAGGCCGGAGAGCCAATCGAGGCATCAGACATCGAAATTGTGCGCCGTGTGCCAGTTGCCAAAAATTCTAGCCATAAAAACATTGTTGTCCAGTTTGTACACCGCAAGAAACGTGACGCAGTCTTGGAAAAGGCTCGTAAAGCTAACATTGTGGGAACTGACCTTGGTCTAGACACTTCTGACACCGTATATGTCAATGAGCATCTGTGTCCTCAGATGAAAAGGCTCCTCGGAAGCGCAGTGGCGCGAAAACGCGAGGTTGGGTGGAAATTTGTTTGGGTTCGAAACAGCCGCATTTTTGCACGAAAAGCTGAAAAATCGCCATTGCTTAAAATTTTTCGTATGTCTGACCTGTCCAAGATCATTTAAACAACTTCCGGGTGCCACAAAGCGATTTCGGAGTTCAGTCTTATCAGTCATGGAAACATTTCTGCGCGATTATGCTGCCATGTTTTCGGAATTTTCTTGTTACCCTTGTTATCATGGTCTCATGACGCGAAGGCCTCTTCTTGTCCGAAGAGCAGATACAATTATCACTCCCAAAGTTACATCACAAGCAACGTCACTCTTTTGCTTCATGAATACCATTCAGCCCATCCTAATCATTCAGGCTTCCACTCATTAGAAGCCATTTTTGGCAACCTGAATACGCCCCCCAAAATTGATCACAGGATGAAAAGTGTTCGTGTGCCCGACATTTCTACCACCGTATATCTGTTTCTCGCGGCAACAAAACATGCATTATTCCTAAGCCCGCCATGATTGAACCACATGACGTTGTTTTTCCCCAGGTAGGGGGGAACTTTGGTTTTTTCCATTGTAATGTACAATCAGCAAGAAATAAGCACGATGACATATCGCAATTTCTTAATGAATTCTCTTTTAAATTTCAGATTATAATGTTAACTGAATATGATGTCTTGACCCTACCTGGGTATACTACCTATTATTTAAATAGGCAAAGCAAACGCGGTGGAGGAGTACTACAACTAGTGGAAGCCGGCTTGCCCGCTAGCTTACTATCAGATTTTTCAATCTCAAATGAGAATTATGAGGCACTTTCTGTCGTTTGTGGCTGCAATATGTTTACAGTTATATACCGCCCACCTTCTGGAAATCTAGATGCCTTTTACCAGTTCCTGGAAAACATGTTCTCTTTTGTCCATAGCAACCAATTAAAACTAGTTATAGGTGGGGACCTAAATATTAATCTCCTTAAACATAGTACGGCATCACAGGATTTCACATTACTCCTTGAGTCAAACGACTTCAAGAACGTCATTACAGAGTAAACGCGCATCACAGTAGAATCAGAATCACTAGTAGATATGTTCATCACCCACCGTTACATAGACGATATAAAGGCTGGTGTCATTGCGACTAGTATAAGCGACCACTTGCCAGTATATATGTTTTGGAATGCTGATACTCAGAATAAAAGAAAAGCTATTCTAGAAACGTTCACAGTTGAGGAGCGCATTAGGACATAACTCCTAATGCGCTTGACAATTTTCGGACTCAAATTTCCTTAACAAACTGGAACGCCGTGTTCGAATCTCGCCAAGCAAATGAGGCATATGATATTTTCCTCAATAGTTTCAAGCGCGTTTACAGGGATTGCTTCAAAATTAAAAATGTTAAAAACCTAAAAGAGTACGGAAGACTTGGATTACGCCGAATGCCTTGCTATGATCCGTAAGAAGACATCCATGTATGCGCAATTCATAAAAAATAGGAACCCAGCAGACCTCGCTAATTTTAAAAAGTACAGAAATTTTGTGACGCGCTTTCTTCGAAATGCAAAACAGGTTTATTTTAACAGCTTACTTGGCAGGGCAAATAATCGCACTGATGAGCTATGGCGCGCTCTAAATACCATCATGAACCGCAATAAATCGAGAAATGACGATATTCAAGTAACACAAAACGGAAAAACTCTCGAGGGCCTTCAACTCGCAGACGCATTTAAATCCTATTTTGTTAACTTAGTAAAAAGTGGTCATGATGAACGTGTGACGAGCTACTTGCGTAATCGTAACGAACATACGGCTTTTTTTTATCCAACATCTGAGAATGAAATACGTTCGGTCTTTACATCACTAAGCAATAGCAACACAAGAGATATTGATGGTCTTAGAATTAAACCGATCAAATTTGTCTTAGACTACATTTTGCCTGTGCTCAATCACATATACAACTTATGTTTGTCATCAGGTGTATTTCCCGATAGCATGAAACGTGCTAAAGTGACTGTTATTTATAAATCAGGCGATTTATATCTGTCCTTCCCGTTCTCTCAAAACCGCTTGAGAAGTTATTATTGCTGAGGCTGGACTCATTCTGCAATAAGCATTCATTAATTTCCCCTTTCCAGTTTGGCTTCCGGAAAGGTATGTCCACAGAGTTAGCCTTACTAACACAAAAAGAAATAATCCTTAAGTCATTTTTGGATAAGAAGTTAATAATGGGCATTTTCATAGATTTCACAAAAGCATTTGACAGCTTAAATCACCAAACGCTGATAGCAAAATTAGAATTTTATGGGTTTCGAGGCATTGCCTTGGAATTTCTCAAGTCATATCTTTCAAACAAAAAACAATGCCTTGCTATAAATAACAATTTTTCTTCTCCAATGAACTTGAATGCAGGCGTTCCTCAGGGCAGCATATTGGGGCCACAGCTTTTTAACTTGTATATAAATGATATAGGGAATATAGCCGAGAAATCACAACTTATTGTTTATGCCGATGACACAAGTATTTTTGTTCAGTCAGATAATCCCAGTGATTTGTGCAATAACGTAAATCCGACACTACAAAACTTATACGAATGGAGCAATAGAAATTCCCTGCAGATCAACAGTGCAAAAACCAAAGCTGTGTTATTTACACCCCCCCCCCCCCCCCTTTCGACGCGGGCAGTACTCGCCAAGAATGTGGGAAGACAGGCGCTAGTGAACAAAAGCGCATTCCCAGGAGGGCCGTGACGGACACCTGTCATGGCGGACAGGCAAGACTCGCCAAGAATGTGGGAAGACAGGGGCGACCCTTAATCTGGTTTCCCGGAGCGACAGACGAACCCCTTCATGCTTATTAGCTGTGTCCCGCCGTCGGTAGCCCGGCAGCATCGTGGGCCCTTTCGCCCCCTCCTCTGTTGCTGACGGGCGACGCGGACCGATGGTGGGTGGCGGTATGCATGCATGGGGCAAGGATTAGCTCCGAAGGGAGAGCCTGTGGATACTCTCACTTGAGAGAGAGTTGTGGCGTTTTTGTTTATTTAGTTTGTGTTGTTAACAAGACTCTGGGTTCGAGGCTAAGCCCAACCCAAGGGGTTGTCCCCATCTCGCATGTTATTTTTGATTGGAGAATTGATGCTTTGGGCGGGCCACTGAAAATGACCGCCCTTAGTCCTTTGTTAATCAAGTGCTTAAAAGCGCATGTAAACGGATGCAGTCCAGTCTGAGCTGGGGCTCCATGCTTAGCATGTAATGTGATGCTACTTAGGCACTAACCTGCCCGGTCGATGAGTAAAGTAGTGCAAAGTTTGTTCTTTTGTAAATTCAGTTCTGCTTTTTCCAGTTTAACTCTCTGTATATGTATGTTGTAAAATTATGCTCTGCTGTCATCATCTACAAGCTCGCCTCCTGTTCATCTTCCAAGCCGAACGACACTAGAGGAAGGGTTTGTGAACCATCCTCGAAGAAACGGACGACTATTGAAATTCTACTGCATACACGCTCAGGACGACATCGTTCGCGAAGAGGGCCTTCAGCGCCGAAGCCCGACGGCGTGCAGCTTCTGCCAGCAACCGCTCGAGCCCAACTCCGGAGCCACTCCATCGCCCCCATGAAATCGTCGGCACGTAAGCTCGGACGCCCCAGCCTCTGATGTATAATCTTAATCATGTGTAATTATTGAATTTACCTGTTTGTTTAAACTGAGCCATGCGGTGTCTCTTTGCCTCTCCGTCCCGTGTGGACCTGCGCATTATGGGGGTCATCACAACCCTTTCCAGTATTATATGACTTTAACCTGTCGATGAGATATAAACATAGCTTAAAAACTAATAACAATGCATTTTTGTCTTTATGTAGTTTAAAAAGCCTTCCTGACAGGGGGTATGTATTTCGGAATAAAGGAACATGGCACGTGCCATTCACTAGGCTAACACACGGGCTAGATAGCGTCGAAAATCGCCTTCCGAGACCATTGAACAAATTATTAACGATGAAAATCGACCTGCAAACAGCCACTAAATGTAATATAAAACTTCATTTCATCAACCAGTTTAATGGCGTTTAACAGTGTCAACCATCTTCATAACCAAAAACAGAGCTTTTTGTAAAACGTCATTTCATCCCAGAGTACTGTAGTTGTGTGTATTTGTCTTTACTATTTCTTTTCCCTTATATTCAGGCGAGTTTGTTTATTAACATTGTCATTTTTCAGGTCTGCTATCACGCGAGTGTTTGTTGCATTTTTGTTGTATTTTTTATATTGTAACAAGACTGCATTTGTAACATTATTCATTTCCTGCGCAAAAATCGCATGTGCTGTGAATTGTTCTCTTTTAAACATTCAACATTTCATGCATAACTGCTGCACAAACTGCCATGTAAAGGGGGTGGGGACCCAGTTAAGCTTGCCTTAGAGCAGCTTTTTGTCCCCACTCCCTGCATTTTTATTTGTACTAAAAATGCAAAATAAAGATTGTTTGATGTGAAGTCTTTTATATCTTTAAGCAAATTTTTGAGCGGTTTATCACAAAAAGAAAATATTACAGAAACAAGTACCAGTCTGTGATCTGATATTCCCTCCAATACAGCAGACATGTGCACAGAAAACAAGCGGCTGACAAATACTAAGTCTAAAACGGAATTGCACATTCCTCGCACCCTTGTTGGCTCAGTTACAACTTGTACAAGGTCATGAGCAATAATTAGGTCTGAAATTATGTCTGCATTTTCAGAAGGTTCAAAAGATCCAGTACACCAATTCATATTTGGAATATTAAAGTCTCGAGAAATAATGATTTTACTGTTCCTAAATGAATACATATGATCCTGCAGTTTGCGCATATAGTTAGGACCAGAATCTGGAGGCCTATACAGCGCGCCCAGAATGAAAGTGTGACCAAGGTAATTAACCTTTAGGAATAAACTTTCACGGTTGTCTATTTGCTGCAAAACCTCACTTTTAATATCACATTTTAATAGGATAGCGACGCCGCCACCGCGGGAACCGCTATCACGCCTGAAGACATGGTAAGAGGGAGGAAAAACGCAGTCGTCACTAACGCCAGAGTGAAGCCAAGTTTCAGTTATCACAACTATGTGGGGACTATGAGTGATCAGTAAGACTTGAAGCGATTCTGCTTTATTGACTATGCTCTGAGCATTGAGGTTAATAATAGTTAGGTGTCGATAGTTTGCAGAAGTGCGAGCGGGTAGTCGGAGTGCCGTGCAGGGTCCGAGGCGATTTTAGTACGTCTATTCGATGCGTCGTTCCAGACAAACGTTTCATTGTCAACAATCAGTCTATCGTGAACTAACTTCACTTTATGGCCGTCATCATTTTCCTTTCGAGCTGACTGCCAGAGTAACTTGCGTTTTTGTAATGTTTCCTGAGAGTAGTCGATCTGAATGTAAATGCCAGTGCCTTTTAGTTTCCCTATGTTTTTAAACACGGCGTTCTTTTCATCAAGATCTTGGAAATGAACTATTATTGGCCTCTTTTTATTGGTCGATTTACCAAGTCTGAGGAAACGGTCTACTGATGAAGCAGAGACATCAAGCTGCTTGTGAAATACTTCGTTAAGAACGGTTTGCTTTAAATCTTTTTCAGTTTCTTTCTCTTTTTCTGATACTCCATAAATGACTACGTTTGCGCGCCTGTTACGATCTTCCAAACAGACCAATTTTCGGTTTTGCATATGAAGAGACTGACGAGCAGAATTCAAGTGTTGCTCGACAGCTTTTTCTGCTTGAATTAGACGATCAGACCGGGAAATGAAAGCCGTATTAATCTTTTCAGGCTGAATTTTCAGATCAGACACGTCCTGCTGTATGCACTTCTGGCTTTCCAAAATCTTATCAAACATTACTTGTACATCAGGACCCGGGTTACTTTCAACATCTCCACACAAGAGGAGTTCAGAAACGCGCAGACACTCGTATGCTATACAAACAACACGCCGTGGGCTCGGCAGGACCAGCAAAAAGGGGTCGTCACTTCTGTAAGCATAACCGACACTGACATGCATAAGCAAGAACGGAGGCATGCTTAGTGCGAAGTTCCGGCGCGGTCCGCCGTGCCCACTGAAGATGAAGCTGTGCAGGCCTTCTTTTATAGCTGAAGCTCTTGTCGACGTCACATCTCGAACAAAACTGCCAGCAGGGGGCTGATCGGGAGCTGATGCGTCATATTCAGATGCCAAGCCCACAGGTGATATCGGTGAAAGACAGTCGATGCACGTGTCATTGCTGATACCGACGAAGCCGAGCAGAAAAACCTGCATAAGCAAGAACGGAGGCATGCTTAGTGCGATGTTCCGGCGTGGTCCGCCGTGCCCACTGAAGATGAAGCTGTGCAGGTCTTCTTTTATAGCTGAAGCTCTTGTCGACGTCACATCTCGAACGATACTGCCAGCAGGGGGCTGATGCGTCATATTCCGATGCCAAGCCCACAGGTGATATCGGTGAAAGACAGTCGATGCACGTGTGATTGTTGATACCGACGAAGCCGAGCAGAAAAACCTGCATAAGCAAGAACAGAGGCATGCTTAGTGCGATGTTCCGGCGCGGTCCGCCGTGCCCACTTCGGCGCGAGCGGACGTGTCACTCACAGCACTCACAGCTCCGCTCTTCGCCGGCGGGGCGAGGAAGCGACGGGGAGACAGGCTCCCGTACTCGTCCCGTCCGGCCTTCGGAGTATATATCCCTTCCCTAGCGCGGGCGAACGTTCGCTCGGAACTTTGCTGGTGAGTCGGACGACCTCGATTCATTAGCGTACCTTGTTGCTAGCTGGCGTTATTGTTTCTGTAGCAATAAATCCCTATTTGTGTCAGCCAGTGTGTCGTTCCTTTGTTCCCCCAGAGCAAGGCCCGCCGTGGTCGGCGAGCGCTCGGTAGCGTACGCGATCACGGGGTGGGGTCCGGGCGGCTTTGAACCGTGTCAGCCGCGATTGAGCGGGGAGAACGTACTTATCTCCTCAAATCAAACCCCATAGTCTGCCCTCCTCAGCTCTGACTTGGCGTCGCAGCGAAAGCTGATATCCCAACCAAGAGCATCTGCGGTGGACATTGGGGTCCTGAAATAAGGATTCCACCCAAAATCTGTATTTTTTTTTAAAAAAGTGTACCTTTAAGCTTTATTATTGGTCTTTCATTACATATAATGGAGGAGATAAGGCAAAAAGCTGCGTACGCAGCTTGACTAAGGCCTTATCCCCTCAAAGGCAAAACAGTAGTGAACACAGACCGAACACCGATCAGAAACTAGTAACAAAGAATAATGAAGACAATAGTTACAAATGTACAATAGATTCAAGTATCTGCGCAAAAGAAAAACAAATTTCGGTTAGGAGCAAACACAAAATGCAGTGATAGGCCAAGTCGACAATGTACACAATGAAGAAATTATGGGTACAGAAGGAGCATGAGTAGCACAGCATATTATGACGTGAAGCAATGAAGGCACATAAAAATGTCTAGCACATCATTTGACATAGGAAAACAAAGGAAAAAACAGGTTCTTACTCGCTGAGCATTAAAAATAGCGATAAGGACACAAAAGTATGGTACAGCTGCACATTGCTTAAGATATAAAACTAATAAGGACATTACAAAAATAGTGTCATGAATTATCATGAAGGAAAAAAAAGTTGTTTTAAATGTTTGAGGTGAATGTTAAGAATGTCTGTATTTTCTTGAAGAAAATTGTTGAGAAGAGTTGGTATCTGATATTTTAGAGATTGTGTTGCATAATTAGTTCGATAATGCTCTACTTTCCAGTATAAGGGATTACGCGTATTATAACCCGATGGCTCTTTGATTTCCAACTCACCAAGGTTAATAAGATAATTATTGTGCTGTAGTTTGCCACGAATCAAACATTTACAAAGCTGGTATCTATGTATATCATTAACGCTTAGCAAATTCAGGTTATGGAGCAAGGGTGCAGTCGGATGATCATAGGCAGACCGGGTCATAACACGGATTGCCTTATTTTGGAGCCGGGACAGTTTTAACTTGTTGCTTAGTGTGGTAGTACCCCATACAAGAATGCAATAATTTATGTGCGACATGAACAGAGAATTGTATAGGATTAATGCTATTTTCTGAGGAAGGTAGTCTCTACGGCGATGAAAAATACCTATGTTTCCTAACTTGGAAGCTATGTGGTCCACATGGGTGTCCCAAGACAAGGTTTCTGTAAACAATACGCCTTGGGTTTTAAAACTAGGTACTATCTCTACTGTGCAATTATTGAGGGTAAGTGTTGTGTTTTTCGGAACAGATCGAGACTTTGCGCGATAAATGATGGCTTTAGTTTTTGCTTCATTAATTACTAGACCATTTGCCCTTGCCCAGTTACTAACTTTATGTACAATTGAGTTACCGCTATCAAGAAGTTGTGTGCACGTGTCTGATGAGAGTAATATGGTGGTGTCGTCTGCATATATTACAAATTCTGCTCGTGCATCAATTGCTGAAATGTCATTAAGATATATGTTAAATAAAAGTGGACCCAATATACTGCCTTGAGGAACTCCAGAGTTAATTGGCAACGGACATGATGGGTGATCGTTTATGCTTACGTACTGGGAGCGATCACTCAAAAAAGACTTCAATAAGTCTAAAGGTGGGCCGTATATACCATAATATTGTAATTTGTCAGTAAGAAGATTGCGATTCATGTAGTCAAATGCTTTAGTGAAATCAATGAATATGCTTAGTACAAATTTCTTAGCCTCCAGATTTTTAATTATATAATCTTTCTGCTTAAGAAGAGCTAACTGAGTTGATCGGTACTTGCGAAAACCGTACTGATCGTCGCTTAGTATATTTATCTTTTCACAGTATGATGTAAGCCGTTTGTGAATTAATTTTTCAAGTCCTTTCGAGAAGACTGGCAAGATAGAAATAGGACGGTAGTTATTGAGATTATTTTTTTCACCTTTTTTATGGATGACAGTTACTTTCGCTAACTGCAGCGATGCAGGAAAGACACCATCTCTGAAGCACATATTAAATATATCAGTAAGAATGGGGGCTATGATGTCTAGTACAAATTTGATAGGCTTGATTTGCATTCATTTTGGGTGGAAAAAACAGCGCGAAAGGGACGGAAGACAAAGAAGAAGGAAACCACACGGACGAGCGCTGACTCACAACTATTTTTTATTCAGAAAAAAAAACAGACATTTATATTTAAAAAGTCACATGACCTGACGTCACTCGCGCACATGCCCAGAAATACAACAGTCTAAGACTATATCATGAGTCAAGATTAAAACCTTACAATGCGATTTCAGAACTCTGTGATTAACCGAAAAAACACGAGACAGCCAGAAAAAACAAAGGTACTAAAAAAACAAAACAAATCACGTGTTGTCAAGAAAAGCGACCTCTTTATCGACCATCAATAAGGAAGGCTGACTGGTGCATTCATCCCGTCTTTTCCGAATGTGATATGCCTCAATGAGCTCCCTTGTCGTCTTATCTCTATGGCGGAATAAAATACGTGTGCGCGCGACTAGAGGGCTGCATACTTTCTTATTTTCAATCTTGCATGCTTCGCAGTGCTCTCTTAGATGCGAATAGTTTGAATCTGATAGTGAACGAAGATGCTCCCTAAGTCGAATATTTATACATCGGCCGGTCTGTCCTATATATACTTTTTTACATGAAAGAGGAAGTTCATACACAACTGAACATGCGCACTCTACACACCTTGATCTATGGGAAACCAAACAACGAAATGGGCTAATTCTTGATATATTGTCATGGCGGTTCCCTACCATGCGACAAAGCCCCCCCAACTTGTGTGGCGCAGAAAACACCACATTCACGTCAAATCTGCCCGCCACCTTTTTTAGATTATGAGCCGTTTGGTGCATATACGGAATAACAGCAAATTTTTTTCCTGTTCTGTCCAATTTTGTATTCAAGAAATCTTTTCGCACTACCCTCACCAGCTTCTCGCAAGTTGCTGAAATCACCCCCTGTGGAAACCCTGCGGCTTCTAATCTACTTACTTGTAACATCAGACTGTCGGCTATGCAGTGATGGCATGAATTTGTGAGGCTTGAACGTAAGGTAGTCATTGCAATTCCATTCTTTACTAGCTTTGAGTGCCCCGAGGTAAAACTTAACACCGGTTTTTGGGATCGGGGTGAATGCATCCAGCAGGTGTGCTCTTCCCTAAAAAACAACTTCAAACTTAAAAACTGCAGTGCATTTTCTGACGGCAACTCGAAAGTGAAGGACAGTCCTTTACCACATTCTTGAAAAACCTTTAGAATGTCATTCACTCTTGTATTGAAACTGTCCCTGTCTACTAAAACTAAAAAATCATCAACAAATCTTGAAATATGCATTGCAAGACCCCCAATTTTGTTTTTTATTTCCTTGTCTACCTGGGAAAGATAAATGCTGCTTAGGGCTGGAGCAACCTTCGAACCTATGCATATGCCCTTTCTTTGAACATATACATCTCCTCGCCATCCCACGTATGTTGATTGCAAATAGAAAGCAAAAATCTCAAGAAAAGCAGACACCGAAATGCCGCACCGACTCACAAACCTAGCTTCGTCATTTTCTTCATTTTTGCACTTGCGTACCGCTTTTAACATGCCTTTATGCGGAAGAGAATAATACAGGTCTTGTATGTCTATGCTGAAACCGGTACACCTTCCCGGATTTTCTTGCCTTAGGAACTTGACAAGAACATCGGCATTTTTCACAGCAAAAGGATCGTCAACTGTCAATTCTGAAATGTGTTCCTGTAGGTAACTAGAGATTAAATACTGCCAAGTGCCGCCTTCGGAAACTATAGCCCTAAATGGGACATCGATCTTGTGGGTTTTTGCCGAAAAAAATAAGTCCAATTCCGTTCCCTGTGATTTCTGAACCGAGGTGGCTAATGCTTTCAAATTAAACTCATTCAACAATGAGATCACCCGCTCTTTCACAACCACATGATCTACGTTGACCCGTTTAAAACACTTTTTGACAGCCGCCAAAGCCTTTTCATTGAACATCCCTTCCGGAATCACAACAAAATGCCCTTCCTTATCTGATAACACGTCTTAAATCGGCAGTGTGGAAATAATCTACAAGGCCACGCAAGTCCTTACTCCGTTTCGGTCTGCCCGGTGACACACCCAAGGCGTTGACGCTCTCCTCCAGGAACCTTGGCCGAAGTTCATCCTTGACTTTTCTGGAGATACTTCTGGAAATGGCTAGCCTCTCCACCGGTGATAGGATTGGCTCCTGGGAGTACTTCGGTCCGTGTTCAAGGGTCTTACGGTGTTGCGGTGGAAGATGTGCTTCGCCCAGAAGCTGCACTCTTCCAGCTTGCTTTGCAGTCCTTTCTTTCCTTGGAAGGTGAGGAAGGGCGGAAGCCCACAGGAACTCCGTCGTCTGCAGTGAGGTTGCAAACCACTCCCTGTAGACCTTGGTTTGCTGATGTTCTGTTCCGTACCGCCCGCATGCCACCCATAAGCACTCCTTCAGATACCGTGCCTGTCGCCAAAGCTCTGAACGAAGAATGCGACAAATACGTCTTGAATGCCCTGGTGACGGCTGTAGAACTCCGCACATGAGCGGCAGATCCGTGGGGCAAAGGCCGGGCTTGAAATGCCACGCAGCTACTCTGGCTCTGCATACACATACTGCATACAACGTGGCGATGTACGCTGGGGAAGACAGGTCTAAGTTGAAACACGTAAAAGAGCCCTGTGCACTAGAAATACACTGTAGTAGAATGGAAAGTTGGGCGAGTTGGTATGCGTTCATTTTGTGTGGAAAAAACAGCGCGAAAGGGACGGAAGACAAAGAAGAAGGAAACCACACGGACGAGCGCTGACTCACAACTATTTTTTATTCAGAAAAAAAACAGACATTTATATTTAAAAAGTCACATGACCTGACGTCACTCGCGCACATGCCCAGAAATACAACAGTCTAAGACTATATCATGAGTCAAGATTAAAACCTTACAACGCGATTTCAGAACTCTGTGATTAACCGAAAAAACACGAGACAGCCAGAAAAAAACAAAGGTACTAAAAAAACAAAACACAAATCACGTGTTGTCAAGAAAAGCGACCTCTTTATCGACCATCAATAAGGAAGGCTGACTGGTGCATTCATCCCGTCTTTTCCGAATGTGATATGCCTCAATGAGCTCCCTTGTCGTCTTATCTCTGTGGCGGAATAAATTACGTGTGCGCGCGACTAGATTGAAAATAAGAAAGTATGCAGACCTCTAGTCGCGCGCACACATATTTTATTCGCCATAGAGATAAGACGACAAGGGAGCTCATTGAGGCATATCACATTCGGAAAAGACGGGATGAATGCACCAGTCAGCCTTCCTTATTGATGGTCGATAAAGAGGTCGCTTTTCTTGACAACACGTGATTTGTGTTTTGTTTTTTTATTACCTTTGTTTTTTTAGTACCTTTGTTTTTTTCTGGCTGTCTCGTGTTTTTTCGGTTAATCACAGAGTTCTGAAATCGCGTTGTAAGGTTTTAATCTTGACTCATGATATAGTCTTAGACTGTTGTATTTCTGGGCATGTGCGCGAGTGACGTCAGGTCATGTGACTTTTTAAATATAAATGTCTGTTTTTTTTTTCTGAATAAAAAATAGTTGTGAGTCAGCGCTCGTCCGTGTGGTTTCCTTCTTCTTTGTCTTCCGTCCCTTTCGCGCTGTTTTTTCCACCCAAAATGAACGCATACCAACTCGCCCAACTTTCCATTCTACTACTTGATTTGCATGTTATACGCATCACAGCTGCAACTGTTTTTGAGGGACATAAACGCGGTTATTACTTCGTTCTCAGTTACTGGATGGAGATACATACTGTTTGTGTGGTTAAGTTTTATAAAAGAACTTGCAGCACCGGTCAACGTCGGTGTCGGCAAATTAGTAAAGTATTCAATGAATACATTCGCTAAGTCAGAACCGGATATTGTTCGACCATTTATGACAAGATCGTCTACAGAACTTGAAGATGCTGACCGATTTAAGAGACTGTTTAGTTTGTTCCACGTAACTTTAACGTCACTGGCGGTACTTTGAAATGAATTTTCAAGGTAACTCACTTTAGCAACCTTTAGTGCTTTATTAAGATTGTTGCGGTATTTTTGAACTCGCGCAAGTCGCTGACTTCAAGGGTGGCTAAGAATTTGCTAAACAGTTGATTCTTCAAGGTAATTTTGGTTAACAATTGAGTCGTTATCCAAGGTTTTCGAATTCTGTTAGAGGTACGATATTCTATAACAGGAAAGTATTGATTATAAAGTGTACTTAATTTGTCACGGAACAAATCAAATGCATCACCTGCGTTTACAGCATTTATCACATACGACCAATTGACGTTCTGTAGATCGTGACGAAACCTTATCAAACTTGAAGGCAAAATTTTCTGATACAAAACAGATTGCGCGGTGTTTATTCATTTTCTACCTAACTTAACACATATAAAAATTGGAAGATGATCACTGAAGCCGTAAGCCATAACTCCTGACACAGTTTGGTTGAATTCGTAATTAGTTAGAAATAAATCAATTAGCGTTGCAGAACTGCATGTAACTCTTGTGGGTAGTTTAATGGTATTTTTTATGTAATGTGTCTTAAGTAGAAGACTGAGCTCTTTCACAGCTGATGAATTTGAAAGAATGTTAAGATTAAAATCACCGCCACAGACAACATGAAGTCTATTCTCATTAACATATGTAAAAAGACGTTCGAGAAACGCAAAAAAAGGTGAATAATTTTCTTCTAGCAGCCTGTATATTGTTACCAGTATGGTTTTGTCGCATAGTACTGATAGTACTTCTATATCTCTAGTGCAAAGTGTTAAAGATGGCAGCAGCTCATACTTTATGGTGTCATGTAATAATAAGGATACACCCCCTCCATGACTATGTTCTATTCAAGTTGCATGTATTGTAACCAGGAAGTCTGTAGGCGTCCATATCACATGTGTACCAAGTTTCAGAGAACATTATAACCTGATATTGAATTCTTGACTAACTGAAAAATGTGTCTAGTAAAGTACTTTTATTTCTTGCCGACTGCGTGTTCACGTGAAATACCTTAAACGAAGTTTGGAAACCTGCACCAAGAAAGTTGTATATATTATCTGGATCTATGTAACATTCACCTGACATTCAAGAAAAAAAGAATCCGCTTAACCGAACAACAACCATGGAAACTACAGTTCTATCATTGCCAGGTCACCTACTGTCTTGATGCGCCACGCATTCTCGCCATCTTTCTGCCTGACAAAGATCTTTGCATTCCTGTGCCATGCATACTGGAAGTTGCGGCTTTTCGCCCATTGTTTCGCGTCCCAAAGAAGAGCCCTGCAATGCTTAGTCAAGTTTTCTTGAATGTAAACTGAAGTTCTAGATGTCTTTAGCGCATGCCTTTTCTGAAGCCATTCGTCCCGCGTGTCTTGTGCAGCAAACCGTACGATGACACCGGGCATCTTATCTGGCTTAGGCGGCAGTCGATGAACTGTTACAATATCTGCTTTCGGGAGGGGTGCGAGTTCCAGTGACTGCGCTACATCATTTACTTTTGCTAGCAGGTCCTCATTTTCTGTTTCCTTGATACCGTGCATTTCTAGGTTGAGCTTGCGGTTCCGCCATTTCAAATCATTCAGTTGCTCCTGTACGGACGGCAATGCAATGTCTGTCTTTGCTTCTAGCACCTGGACTCTGTTCTTGATGTCCTTTATCTCATTGTCATGACGCGCGGTGTCAGCAACAATATTGTCATATTTATCCGACATTAGCTGTACAGATGCTTCAATGTTTTCAACAGTGTCTTTCAAAGACATGAGAGCGCTGAGCTTCTCTTGAATGTCGTATAAGACATAGCTGATGTCAGGCCTGTCCTCATTCTGCTGCGCAACACTGCTCTCAGCTGCGTCAGCCTTGTGCTTTCCTTTCGCATTACCTCTTGATTTGCTAACACGACATGTCTGACATCGCCATGTCTTTCGTGTCACTTCCCTCATTGCAATATATTGCGTTTCTGAGGCGCCGCAACACTTTCCTAAGTGGTAGACGTATTCACACTCATTACATTTTAGGTAATGTTCACTGTCGACCTCTACATTGCATGCTACACACGTTAAGCAGTCATCATCACTCATCATTCAGAGCAAAATACACACTTTTGGCAGCAGCAGGGACACGAAGGAATGACAAAAAACTACTTAGAGTACACGGAAAGACACCAACCTGTGAAAAACAGGAGTGCGGCTTAGAACGATGTTTCCTGTGTCACCGCTGCTGCCAGAGTGAAAGCAGGTCACTTCTTCCTCGGCTTATGTAGCTGTCAGCCTTGGCACGTGTGACGTCAGTCGGTCCTTGCGGTGCCTTGAAGCTCGACGAAGTGTTGCTTCGGAGCAGATCTTCTGCGCAGCAGTTGAATCACAGCGTGTGATTACAGCCTCTGGGGATGACCACGGTCAATTGAAGAGACGATGGACCTGCCAAGTTGTCGTGCCTGTGAAAAACAGGAGTGCGGCTTAGAACGATGTTTCCTGTGTCACCGCTGCTGCCTCTCTAAACTACCTTTTTGAAATAAATGTTTTCTACTACTACTACTACTACTACTACTACAAAAGCCACGTGCACGGTCTCGAATGACACACTGGCAGCAAGACAGCACCGCATGAACAGCTGGCCTAAAAGAACATGTATTCCTGTTATTAAAGTAAGGACACGCTGGCAACACCACATGATCAGCTGGCCTAAAAGATATCCTGTTATTACATAGGAGCCAAATCGCTCCGCGATCTTCAAGAGTGCTGTTATTACATCGGAGTTATGAGACCGCACTGCTTCGACGCATCACCACTCCAAGAGCCGTCATCAGTAGATCTGCCTACAAAAGCCAGCGTGCACGGTCACGAAAAACCCACTGGCAGCAGGGCAGCACGGCATACGCAGCTGGCCTAAAAGAAAATCATCTCCTGTTATTACAGTAGGAGCCGTATCGCTCCGGGATCTTCAGGTGTGCTGACTACGGCATCGGGGTTATGAGACCGCACTGCTTCGGCGCACCTCCACCCCAAGATCTGTTCCGTGGATCTGCCTATAAAAGCCAGCATGCACGGTCTCGAACGAACCGCTGGCAGCAGGACAGCATCGCATACGCAGCTGGCTTAAGAGAAAATTTACTGTTATTACAGTAGGTGCTGTATCCCTCCGGGATCTTCAAGTGTGCTGACTACCGCATCGTGTTATGATACCACACTGCTTCCACGCATCTCCACTCCAAGAGCCGTCATCAGTAGATCTGCCTACAAAAGCCAGCGTGCACGGTCTCGAAGGACCCACTGGCAGCAGGGCAGCACCGCATACGCAGCTGGCCTAAAAGAAAAGTCTACTCCTGTTATTACAGTAGGTGCTGTATCGCTCCGGGATCTTCAAGTGTGCTGACTACCGCATCTGGGGTATGATGCCACACTGCTTCGACACATTTCCACCCCAAGAGCTGTTATCAGTAGATCTGCCTACAAAAGACTACTTGCACGGTCTCGAAGGACCGACTGGCAGCAGGGCAGCACCGCATACGCAGCTGGCCTAAAAGAAAAACATGAAAAAACGTAAATTCCTGCAAGTGTCAAGAACTTCTGACCAGCAAACTTCTTACTACATTAATAACGGAATAGAATAGAACAGAACTTAATTTACATCACTGTAGATGATGTAGGAGGCCTGCAGGAAAAGCTGCCAGAAGCCAGCTTGACAAGGCCGCAGGCCCCCTGCATTGGCGGTACTCAGTGGAGATCCCTCTTTATCCTGTTTTGTGTTACAAATATCTTGGTATCCATATTACTACCAACCTCACTTGGTCCATACGCACTTCTTACGTAATTAATAATGCTAATCGCATAGTTGGATATGTATACTTTCTCTAAGGCGCCTTCTTCCTCAAAACTAGTAACCGGCCGATTTGTTTGGCGCATCCACATACGCCCATATATCTTATTAGGTTTCACCAAAAACGGCTGTCGAAGGCAGTTCGCACTTTCAGCGCTGACATTTCCTGTGGAATTGGAATTAATGTGCAGACATGCGCGCTAAGGTGCAATGCGGTTAACGACACCTTGCAACGGTTTTACTGGCAGCTCGGACTCCGCGCTTGCAAACCGTGGTCTTTGGTGCACGGTGGCTTACGGCTTTTTCACTCGCTTCGCTGACGAAGGCATAACAAAATCGTTCATTTCCATGTGAAGCTATCGTGTAAACATTTCATGTAAAGTGGTGGCTAGTTCCAAAGCACTTTTTCCGAAGTGCGGAGCACATTAGGTACAGCGACATCGAGCAAGCTGAGCGCAGTGATCCGCTGTTGTGCCGGTGGGTGGAACATCGTTTCAAGATCGAAGCCCGCTGCTCGCTAGGGTGCACTGCAGTCTCACTTTTGCACCCATGTTTGCACCGCATGCATTGTTGCGTCATGGATTTCCGCCTGTGCCAGTTGCGCATCAAGTCCGTGTGGTGGCGCATGGGCGCGCAGGACTGACACCTTTGCAGAGTTCATTTTTCACTTTACGTTTGGCGTGGCTGGGGCCGTGCTTTCAATAAAGTCGAGATGAACCCACCTTAACACTGGCGACGAGGATGGGATTCTTGTTCAACTTGAACGCCCGCCTTGATGACTGGCAAGATTGTGCACAGCGGTTCGGATTTTTCTTGGAGGCACAGAATACCACAGAAAGAAATGGCCTATGCTCCTTAGCGATGCCGCTCTGTTCCAGTTGGCGAAATTGCTCGTGGCGCCGGCCCGGCTCGAGGATACGCCGTTCGAAGCAAGACTCGCCCTGCCTGGGGAGCACCGGAACAACTTGAGTTCCATCCGGCAGCTGCATACCTTGCCGCTCTTCGAACCACGGCGCAACATTGCAATTTCAGCGCCCTTGACAGCGCGCTTCGCGACCGTTTTGGGTTGCGAAACGACAGGGAGAAGCGACAACTGTTGGCTGAGAAAGAAGTGACCCCCCCCCCCTGTTGAGGAGGCAACCGCTGCCGACGAGGAAACCAGCCACAGCGGCCAACCAAGCGTAACTATACGCCGCGCATCGAGCACGGGTGTCGACAGCGAGCAAGAGTTGCGGGCAGTCCCGGAAGGAACAGTCTCCTGTACGTGCTGGCTGCGGTGGCCCCCACGAACGCCGTCTATGCCATTCCCGCGATGCCCAGTGCAGGGGCTGCGGAAAAACTGGCCACATATTGAGAATCTGCCGGTCGCGAAGGCCGCGGGACTAACGTCAGAATTCCGAAACCGACAGCAGGACGCCCCGCAGTGGACCCGCACGAACTGTCATGTCCGAGCTGCAACTGCTATCCACGATGTGCCCGGAGGAAGATACATGTGGTCAAGCCATGCCGAATGGAGGAGGATTCGGGGTCAACATTTTCACTAGTCTCTGATGCCACAGCCAGGCGAATTTTCCCAAACGCTCGTTTACCCACTCTGGCACCAGTTAATATCATGATGGATTATCAGGCCAATCGATTAGCTGTGCTCAGATATGGCGTGTTCAGAGTGAATTTCAGACTTTGATGGTCTATTTGTCATTGTCAAGGGCGAGCGCCCAAGCCTCTTTGGGCTGGACTTATTTCCAGCACTTGGTATCAACATCACAGGAGTGTGGCGTATCAACCACCCTTGCAACCCAATTGCTGACGTATTCCAGGAATTCAGTTCAGTGTTTTATGTGGCAGTGAGGTGTCACACTGGACCACCTGTGCAGTTTGCACTTAATCCCAATGTTGTACCAATCCGATTGAAGGCACAAAGAGTGCCTTTTGCACTTCATCCAAAAATCGAAGGAAAACCGGGTAAGCTCATACACCAAGGGGTCCTGGAGCCCGTTCACCATGCTAAATGGGAGACCCCTATCTTCACCAACATAAAGGCTAATGGGGACGTCCATATTTGGGCAGACTACACGTGCATAATAAACAAAGCTTTGCAGCAACATGCATATCCAGTGCCTGTGGTCAGCATCTTGGCATCCCTCTCTGGTGGAACAGTCTTTGCAAAGCTGGATTTTGCCCAGGCTTATCATCGGCTGCCAGTGACCGAAGAAGCGGTAGAGGCTCAGACCACTGTAACTCATCGGAAAGCTTTCTGTGTCCACAGACTTCAATTTGGGGTCAGCATCGCACCCGGAATTTTCCAGTATCTCATGGAAAATCTCCTTCGGGGAGTACCACGGGTCATTGCTTACTTTGATGAAGTCATTAATTTATTTATTTATTTATTTATTTCAATACCCTAAAGGCCCAATGCGGGCATTACATAGGGGGGGATTCATCAAGGAAAACTTAAATATACAACACAAAACATAAACGGCTGAACACAGAAATAAACAAGTTAAGAAGTAGGGTACAAGATAATAGGAAAAAGTGGCTATGAACAGATGCTTGGAAAAATGCACATGTAACAAATCCCACAAATCAAAATAACAAAAATTACACCTTCAGAAGTTACACGGATGGCATCTAACATTTCGAGGAACGTTTGGGCCGACACGCACACACTGAAGCAAACAAAACGCACAAAACTAGAAACGCACATCATTCTACATTGGAATTTTCTAAGTATGACCAAAGAGCTGTTTGAAATGACGATGTTCCAGTGATATTCGCAATGCTAGACGGAAGCGAATTCCACTCTTCAATAGCCAGGACCAAAGGTGAGTACTTGTATCGTTCTGTCCGAGCGAAAATGGGTTTAGTCTTCTTGATATGGTCTACACGAGCCGATGTGTGCGGTGCCGGGAGAAGATGTGAACTTGCAAATGGTGTGTTGCTGTGGTAAAGAGTGTGGAAAAAAGATAAGCGGCTGAATTTTCTGCGCATGACCAGAGGCGGGAGATGGAGCGATGTTTTCAGTGCTGTTACACTTTGGTATCTAGAGTAACGGGAAAGGATGAATCGAGCAGCCTTATTTTGTATGGATTCCAACATGTTAATAAGATAGGTATGATGAGGGTTCCAGATCACTGACGCGTATTCGATCGCAGGCCTGATTAGCATGTTGAATGCATTCAGTTTTGTGTCCTGGTTGCCTAGGTGTAGTCGGCGTTTAAGAAGACCAAGTTTTTTTAAGGCTTTGGCAGTGATCAGTTCAATATGAGTGTTCCGGGATAAATTAGAGTTAAAATTTACACCGAGGTATTTTACCGACGCTGCAGTTTCAATGATAGTATTATTAACTGTGTAGGCATTAGGACTCGGGCTAGCAGTGGAAGTAAACTTAATATGTTTAGTTTTATCTGCGTTAATTACCATTTGCCACCTGTCGCACCAATGAGTTAGCTCGTCAAGATCAGTCTGGAGAGCAACGATGTCGCAAGGGCTCGATATTGCTCGGTAAATCACACAGTCATCTGCAAATAATCGTATTGTGGATGTTATGTTCGACGTGATGTCATTAATATATATTAAGAAAAGCAGTGGACCCAGCACCGTACCCTGGGGAACTCCTGAATCAACACCTGTACGTCTTGATGAGAAGCTCCCTAACTTAACTGACTGAAAGCGATTTGTTAGAAATGCGTTAATCCACTGCGTGGTATGTTGGTCCAGCTGCAGGTTTCGTATTTTTATCATCAGGCGGTTATGAGGCACGCGATCAAAGGCTTTAGAGAAGTCAATGAAGATGGAGTCAATGTAGAGGGAAGAGTCGATTGCTTGATGAAGGTCCGTTATTAACTCAAATAACTGTGTGACACGATAAATGTTTGCGGAAGCCATGCTGGTTGTTATGAAGCAAGTTGTTCTGGTTAAGATGAGTCATAATGTTAGTGTATATTATGTGTTCGAGTACCTTGCAACATATCGAGGTTAGTGAAATCGGCCTGTAATTATTAGGAACGGACCTGTCTCCAGATTTAAATACCGGGATTACATAAGCGGACCTCCAATCTTCTGGCACACATGTCGTATCGAGTGACTGCTGGAAAATGAGAGATAGCAGGAAAGCTGTGTGCTGGCAGGTTATCTTTAACAGTTTCGCGTTGATACCATCGGGTCCTGGGCTAGTGTGGTGAGGTAGGCGTTCAATTGCACGAGCCACGCCAAGCGCAGATATGTGAATGGGTGAAAAGGGAATCTGGATATGGGCCTCAGGAAGCAGGAGAGGATTGTAAATGGGCAATTCGTCCGTAAAAACTTGTGAAAAGTGGCTATTGAATTGCTCTGCACATTGTTCTATAGGTAGGGGGCTGCCGTTTACATCCAAAAGAACAGGAACCGTACTAGCGCTTTTAGGGTTAACAGTGTTCCGAAATTTCTTGGGGTCAGTTCTGATCAAACTAGGAAGTGTAAAATTAAAGTATTTGTCTTTAATGAAGAGCTGCTCAGTCACCTACAGAAAGTTCTAAGATGGTTCCAAGATGTGGGGCTCAAGGTGCAGAAAGAGAAATGCCAACTCTGTGTGGCTCAAGTAGAGTTTTTAGGATTTTGAGTAGACGCCAAGGGCATTCATCCAACTCCTGAAAAGACTAAAGTGATTATGAATGCACCTTGTCCTGCAAACAACACTGAGCTACAGGCCTTCCTGGGGCTCTAACTTTTACCATGCGTTTCTGCCTCATAAGGCAACTATTGCACAACCGCTGCATCAACTGTTGAACAAGAATGCACCATGGGTCTGGGATCGTACATAGTAGAGGGCATTTGATAACGTAAAGCAACTGCTATCATCCAACCAGTATTTAACGCATTTCGATGAGAGGAAACCACTGATCCTGGCTTGTGACGCCTCTCCATATGGAATAGGAGCTGTGCTGCGGCACAAAATGCCTAATGGCAGAGTAGCGCCAATCACCTTCTATTCAAGGACGCTGTCTACAACTGAGCGGAATTATGCTTAGATTGATAAGGAGGCACTTGTAGCGGTTGCAGGTGTAATAAGTTCCATGACTACATATTTGGTCGCCCGATCCAGATGCACACGGACCACAAGCCACTTTTTGGGCTGTTCACTCCAGACCGTCAGACTCTACAAATGTTATCACCACGGATGCTGTGCTGGTCCATTTTTTCGAATGGGTATCAGTATTCTCTCTGCCACCAGCCTGGGTAAGCAGGTGGGCCACGCAGGTCTGAGCAGAATCCCCCTAGCACACTAGCCCCCCGATGACCCTTTTCCAGTAGAGATCGTTATGCTCTTGGACATGATTCCGGAACCTCCACTCCACTCAGCTGGCATTGCCACGCACTCTACCAAGGACCGTACTGTATCCCGTGTACTGAACTGGGCATGGAAGGGGTGGCCACCAAGGCACAGCACGAGTTCGGAGTTTACACCATTTGTATCCAGGCAACATGAACTGTCAGCCCACAAAGGCTGCTTGCTGTGGGATGACCGTGTGGCGATTCTCGAGGATCCTTGAAGCCTTGCATGCCGGACATCCAGGTATTGTTCAGATAAAGGCACTTGCGTGCAGTTATGTATGGTGGCCGGAAATTGATGTGGCTATTGAGGACTGGGTGAGACAATGCTCTCAGTGACCGGAGACATGGCCAAAGATGCCCAGAGCACCAGTCCATCCACAGGAGAAAACCCAAACACCATGATCTCGCCTACATATTGATTTTGCGGCGGCCATTCCAGGGGCAGACATTCTTGACAGTAGTGGACTCGTATTCAAAGTGGCTGGAGGTCATTCCAGTGTCGTCGATGACATTGCTCACAGTGATCAACGTTTTGCGGAAGCTGTTCGCCACTCATGGCCTCCCAGCCAGTCTGACAATGGCACTTAGTTTACTTCGGCTGAGTTCCGGAGATTCCTCAATGCCAACCTGATTCACCAGGTGACCTCCACACCGTTTCATCTGGCCACTAACGGCCAGGCAGAAAGGATGGTGCGAACAACCAAGGAGGCAGTGTCCCGCATCATTCAGCGGAATTGGATGTGGAGGCTAGCAGACTTGATGTTGCAACATGTGACCCCGCACACTGGCACAGGACGATCACCAGCTGAACTGCTGATGGCCCGCCGGCTGTTAACCATGGACCGACTGCATCCAGACAGGGCCCCAGACAAGACCTCTCAGCAGAAGGGATCATTGCCCATCCCACGAAACACATAACTTCTATAAAACGTCTTCAAACTCCAACAATCTAGCAATATCTAACTCTAGATTGAAACATTAAAAAACATCTCAGCAATAGAGATTTATCCACAAATGTTTTAAAAACATGCTGACAAAAGAGGTTTATTCACAAACATTTAAAAACATACTGACAAAAGAGGTTTATTCACAAAACGTTTTAAGAACTCCAAATATACATCTTCCACGCAACGTTTTAAACATTTCTCTAACGAGAAGTTTACTCGCGCACGTTTTAGCAAGGTTTATTAACAGCAATTTGTTCCGAATGTACCTTTGCATGTATGTCCAAGTACTTGACATAAACAGTCGGTAAATGTGAACTAACGCCACAGTGAACCTAAGTCCAATCATATGAATGTTTATGTATATTTGGTGATTAGTGACGACTGAGCTAGTCATGTACGTGACTCAGCGCCAATTAACATAGGATAATTGTGCATGGCCATTAGGGCAGCAATGAACGTTGCAAATAGCATCCTTTTTCGAAGTCAATATACAATAAGAGTAATAACAGGAACATAGAGTGCGCGTCGGACGTACCATATGTAGTAGAGTGCGAGATAATTTCTATGACTGCTGGTTTCAAGCTCCACGCACACCGCTGGCAGAAACTGATGAAAATACGGCAGAGATAGATTAAGTGGGTTTTCTTGCCCCATTTGCATGTGTATTTATGCTGCAAAGGGCGCCTGTCTGCCGTTTGCAGTTCGAGCTATACTGCACATATCTGAGCAAACAAAATCTGCAGCTATAAAAAAAGCACGAGCACCAAACCTAATGAAATCTCACTGGTTGATATTAGAGGGTTCTGAATATATAGCATACTGACCTTAAGTCTATAGGCTTCACATAAGCAGCCATTTCCAAAAATAAAGATGTCTATGTTCTTAATGAGTTCTTGCGAAGTTTTCTAGATCATTTTTGGCAGAACATTAACAGGCATATATAGCACCTCTATTTGTCTCATTGTCTACAGAAACCTGAAGATGGATTTCTTCTAGACATTGCCGTATAGTTTTTGTTACACGTTGCATAGCCTTTCTTGTGTTTCATGGGATGCCACATTTTCAGCCTGAAGGCCCTGTGTTCGCATTCAACTATGGCCAGGGTTTCCCATGGGTCTCCGCTGTTATATCGCGAGCCACAGGCCCAATCCCCTATGAAGTTACTCTTCCAGATGGCCGAGTGTTGCACCGTCACATTGATCAGCTATGTCGCCGGGCTGTGATGCCTTGCACAAGCAGGGAACCAGTGGCCACCAAACTGCAGCCAGAGGTTGACCCCACAAAGGAACAGCCGCCGGGAAAACTTTATCCCATGCAAGGCACACCACCAGAACAAGTGAGCAGTGAGCCATTTGGGGACGGCTCATTGGGCGAGCAGCCAGCCATTGAGCCAGCCTCAGATGATGCAGACGCCACAAACCATGCCGACGGCTACACCTCAGCCAGAGTCATCAGGGAAGCAAGATGGGCACACTGAACCACTAAACCTATAACCTATGCCGCTCACAGCGAGCTCAGAGGGCCCCATCCCGTCTGCAAGACTTTGAGCTGGCACTGGCTGACTGACTGCCGAGTTTGAACTAAGGGGTGGTGTCCTGTGCGCTTCAAGTCCGTGTGGTGACACGTGGGCGTGCAGGACGAACACCAGTACTGTGTACATGCTTGTCACTTTTCACTTTGTTTTTGGTGCGGCTGGGGCCGTGTCCAAGTTTTTAATAAAGTTGCGATAAACCGGACTTAACACTATGCCAGTGTCGTGATTACCTTTTTTTATTTTTCTGTCTAGTGCACCCCGGCACTGACTTAGTACAGGCACTTTATGTGATAGTGCTTCTTGATGGAGATTCGACAGAAAAACACCTCACCGGTTTGCTTGTACCATGTGTCGCGAAACAGCTTCCATGATCGGAGCAACCGCATTTCTGGCACATTGTCTAAAGAATCGGTTTTGAGGTGCTTGTGACCAGTACTTGGCGCGCAGTGACGCCTCGATGCGCAGCACTCAACTCCTGTCGCGAGTCCATCGGTTCACCGACTAACCTCACACTTTGCCGAAGGAGTGCATTTTTATTGAAAAATTATATCTGCATCCGGGACTTGAAACCTCATGAGAAGTTTCCTGCTATTGCTGGAAGGAAAGCGTCACTGACTTGGGGCAATCCCAACAGATGGCGCTGCACACCCACATGGCAGGTAGTCTGTTGATAGCTGTAAATAAGCCTCGGTGCAGTCGGCTAGCAAGGCGTCTCACTCGCTGCGACAATGTGCTTCTCAGCCAAAGCTAAACGGATTGAGCGAGCCCTTCCCCCTTAGCATGGATGCCCACTCGGCTGGTAGCCCACCCAGCCTAGGAGAGGGCAATGGTCCACGGTCCAGTCTGCAGCCGTGCAAGGGACTGCCCTGCACAGACAGAAACCACAGGGTGCGTCAAGGACACACTCACTCGTACCACAATGAAGCAGTATATTCGCACAAGAAAACGGGCAAGGTTACTGCTCACACACTTCAGATATGAACGCTTTAAAGAGTGTTTTTGCCTCTCAGGGCAAAGGCATTTCCGAGGGGAGTGGTTACAAATTTATACAAAGAGAACAAAAGCGAAAATTTAACATACAAGCGTCATGTTCCTGGTTATACATTTGAGTAAAAGAAGTAAGCATAAGTTGTAAGTGCAAGATAAGAGAACAAACAAAGGCAACTAAGGTAAACAAAGATAATGAAGAATAATAAGTACATTTGTTAAGAGCCTTAGTATACAATGCTAGCAAAACTGTTACGGAAGAGCAGGTTGTCTTGAATGCATGCTGTCGATCCCGGACGGTGGTTCCAATCTGTTGATGTACGGGCAATGAACGACTGTGAACAAGTTTTTGTTTGGCATGACGTTATGCCGACTTCGTGAACGTGATCTAGCCATGGAGAGATGAAAGACAGAGAAGATGCGATTTCATCGCGTAGATTGGGACAGTTGTGAAAATTTTGTGAAATAAACATAACCGTGAAAATTTTTGACGGGGGGCTAAAGGTGCAAGTTAATCGTATTTTTCATAGAGGTGCCACATGCAGAACAATTAAAGTTAAGGAGGGTATGTTGCTGGGCGAGTAGGTAGTGATCGAACATCATGGAATCGCAGCGCTAGTAGACAAGGAAAAACAAGGAGGACACAAACACACACTTGCGCTGAACTGTCAACTTTATTTAGAACTTGTCCAATCCGTGCCTTATATGTAACAACAGGGCATTAACACGCAAGCACATCTACTGCACAGATACGACGGGGATAGTCTCAGTCACTGGAAGAGAGCAACGCCGGCTACTGCTCCGGTGAGCTCGAGTTCTACGGCTTCGCACTGTGGACTTCCTGCCGCTCCTGAGCCCGTTCCGGGGAGTCACCGGAGGACGCAACCACTTGCTACGGCCAGGGGTGCCTCAAGAGCTGTTGCCACCCATTCGGGTGGTGCTCCCAACGCCAACAACACCGGCATCATCTCCACGGGCGCTTGGACCGGAAGCTTGTATGACGCCGCCAGCAACGCCAGCCTCAGCACTTCGAACGCCACCTCGATGCCAGCTACTGGACCCACGCAACGCTTCACCAGCACCGAACCGTAAGCACGAACGCTAGTAGACTGGGTGTTCCAGAGTAGTGTGTATTGGTAGTCTTTGTCTTTTGTGTTAGTTTTGTGTGTTAGTGTTTGTGTCACGTAAGGTGCATTAATTGTCCGTCTGTGTGGGTACACCCGTCGCCAAGTCCATTCTTTCGGTCCGACTGTTCTCTAGGGAGATCCGTGACAACCATCCTGGTTGCCAGCAGAGGTAGCAGCAGCTGTACAGAAGTGGCTTCCGCGTCTGTCAGTCCAGGTAGGGCTCAGCCAGGATTACGTGGGCGATACCTACAGTGACGCGCTTAACAGAAGGACCACCTGAAAGAACAACATCGGTGAGCTCTCCATTGCAGACGTGGTGCTGTGCCCCAGCGAAGGGCGGTGGAGTGGCGGTAGATATAGCATGCTTCCGTTAGTGATAGCGTCGACACAAGTAGACCATTGTCACATATAACAGGGAGTCTGAAATACAAGTATGAACGAAAGAGGTTTGAAGACGACGACGAGAATGGAGAAAAGCATGACGTGGACTAACCGAAGAATAAAGAAGTTGAAGAAGTATTCGGTGAGGTGGGAAGATATGTTTGGTGGAGAAGAGAAGAAGAGGACGATGACAAGGATTACGTGGACTAACGCCAAGGCTATCAAAGTGGGAGGGAGAGCAAGGCACGGGGGAAAGAACAGAGAAGCGGAGGCTCCGGCAGGTCAGGGACGCTTTGGCTGGAAGAGAGCAATGCCGGCTACTGCTCCGGTGAGATCGAGTTCTACGGCTTCGCTCCGTGGACTTCCTGCCACCCCTGAGCCCTTTCCGGGGAGTCACCGGAGGACGCAGCCACTTGCTACGGCCAGGGGTGCCTCCAGCACTGTTGCCACCCATCCAGTTGGGGCCCACAACGCCAACATCACCTCCACGGGCGCCTGGACCGAGAGCTTGTATGATGCCAGCCTCAGCACTTCAAATGCCACCTCGACCCCAGCTACTGGACCCATGCAACGCTTCATCAGCACCGAACCGTGAGCACGAATGCAAGTAGACTGGGTATTCCCGGGTAGTGTGTATTGGTAGTCTTGTGTCTTGTGTTAGTTTTGTTAGTTTTGTGTGCTAGTGTTTGTGTCACGTAGGGTGTATTAAATGTGCATCTGTGTGGGCGCACCTGTCACCTAGTCCATTCCCTCAGCCCGGGTGTGCTCCGGGCATCCGTGACACCGGTGTCACACGGTTTCAGGACTATTTGTATGGAAAGCCGTTTGTGCTAGTCACAGATCACAAACCCTTCACAGGACTGTTTAGCCCCGATAAAGCAAGCAATTGCACAGGCGGTCACATCCAGCCCTGCTGCTTGGAGGCTTTCAGTATAAGTTCGAGCATCGGAAAGGCAGCGAGAATGTAAATGCAGACATCTCATTCGCCTGCCTCTGCCAGAAAAGGAACCGGAAACATCCAGAGTATGTTCTCCACTCGCATTAAAAAAGGCACCTATCAGTGTCCAGCAATTGGTGCACCTCACTCAGAAACACTCCTTGTTGTATCAGGTGCGAAAGCGAGTTGTTAAAGGATGGCCCACATATCTGGCCGAAACTAAGGAGCAGTTTCGACCCTTCTTCCAAAACAAGTGTGACGAGCTGACCATAAATAAGGGACTGATCTACTGGGGTCACCGCGTTGTGGTACCAAAAGTGGCAGCATCGCAATGTCTCAAAATCTTGCACGAGACACACCCAGGAATGCTGACAATGAAGAGCTTGGCCACAAGCATAGTTTGGTATCTGAGCATAGATGCAGACATCAAGAAGTTTGTGCGCCATTGTGACACTTTCTCACAAGACATTGTGGTGCCTGCAGCCCTACCAGCAGTACCCTGGCTGGAACCAGAACAAAAATGGTCTCAGCCGCACCTCGAGTGTGCAGCACCAGCACAGCGGCTTGTGGTGCTTGTGGATGTGAAAACTAAATGGACAGAGGCAATAACTATGAGCAGCATTACTGTGGAAACAGCTGTCGGGACATTAAGGCAAATTTTTGCCAGGTTAAGCCTGTCCTTTGCTGGCTGCACCCACCGTATGCCCGCAAACTTCTTAACCTCATCCGCCCACCTAACTTTCTGCCACCCCTTGTTACGCTTGCCTTCTCTTGGAATCCACTCCGTTACCCTTAAGGACCAGCAGTTATCTAGCGTTCGCATTACGTGCCCAGCCCAAGCCCATTTTTTCTTCGATTTTGACCAGGATGTCATAAACCCCACGTTTGTTCCCTCACCCACTCTGCCCACTTCTGGTCTCTTAATGTAACATCTAACATTTCTCCTTCCATAGCTTGCTACGTTGTCCTTAACTTAAGCTGCACCCTTTTCGTTAGCCTCCACGTTGTTTCTGCCTTATAGGTGAGTACCGGTAAAATACAGCTGTTGTACACTTTTCTCTTGAGGGTTATTGGTAACCTGCTATATTCATGATCTGAGAGAACCTGCCATATGCGCTCCACCCCATTCTTATACGTTTAGTTATTTCCCTCATAAGATCTGGCTTATCTGTCACTACCTGCCCTAGGTAGATGTATTCCTTTACCACTTCCAGCACCTCGTTGCCAATTGTGAACTGCCTGCTGTTCCCTTGCTAGACTGTTGAACATTACTTTGGTTTTCTGCATGTTCATTTTTAGACCCAGCGTTCTGCTCTGTTTAACTCATTGATCATGACTCGCAGTTCACCTTCCGAGTGACTCAGCAAGGTAATCTCATCAGCGAATCGCAAGTTATTTAGGTATTCTCCATTAACTCTAATCCCCAAGTGTACCCAATCCAGGCCTCGGAATACCTCCTCCAAGCAGGCAGTGAACAGCACTGCTGCGACCGTGTCCTCCCGCCTGACGCCCTTCCTAATTGGAATTTTATTGCCGACTTTATGGAGCACTATGGTAGCTGTGCAGTTGCTACAGATATCCTCCAGTGTTTTCACATAAGCCTCTTCTACACCCTAATTCCGCAATGCCTCTATGACAGCTGAGGCTTCCACAGAGTCGAATGCTTTCTCGTAATCAATGAAGGGTATATACAGGGGCTGGTTATATTCTGCGCATTTCTTTATCACCTGATTGATAGTATGAATATGACCTATTCTTGAATATCCTTTACGAAAGCCTGCCTGATCATTTGTTTCATTGAAGTCTAAGGCTGCCCTGCCTCTATTAGCAGTTACCTTAGTAACTACCTTGTAGCCAACAATCATCAGATTTCTATAGCGGCCTGTCCGGAGCCAGAGGTTCTTAGCGCCCTCTGCTGCAACATAGGTCTGACCGCTGCGTTGCTATTGTCACAATTTTTTAGTAGTTTTGAAGAAATGTAAAATAGCTCGTTATGAAGCAACTGCAACGAAAATTTTAAGACAGTTCGTACAACATGATAAGGGGCTTTCTTTTACGTATGAATTATCTGAACAAAACTGCCTGCAGTTTTTAAGCCTTAAAATTAAGCTCGGTGCTACCTACCTCAGGCCAAGAAAGACTTCTTGTGGGCACAATTAAAAACTGTCAAGAAGGCGAGCGCACCTTAAGTCACATGATACAGGTGCACTTTCAGGCCCCAATGCACTACGAGGCACTGTTGCAAAAAATCAAGGCAACGCCAAAGTAGTGGTGATCCCGCACATTTACAGGGTGTCTCAAAATCTCAAGAGGGTTGGCACTTCTCTCCATAATGCCCAAGCTCAGCATTTCAGTCTAGGACATCTGCCTTTCATGTGGCAAGTACTGCATTTACCATATAAACCCCTGTAAGGGCAGCACCAATTTACGTGCCGCACCTTGTTTTCCCAAAGGGAATGTTTAAAAAAAAGAAGATAGGTGTAAGAGCCGCACCTGAACTTTCCAGGACCCACGCAAGAATAGTCTTCGAAATGCACGCGCTGCAAACTCCCCGATCGGCTCCAGTTGCGAGCAAAGACGCGCTTCATCGCGGAGGCCGCGCATGCGGACAGGAGCTTCCAGGTGCTGCCCACAAATGGCGCCTGAGGCCGCGGCGTGCTAAATGTAGTGAATGAGTACAAGTATCTTGGGGTGTGGATAAATAACAGTGTTGAGTATCTGACAGAGCATTATAATATGTAATGAATAAAGCTAGTAGGAATGCAGCTGTCATGAAAAATAGGGCACTGTGGAATTACAATAGGTATGAGGTGGTAAGAGGGATCTGGAAAGGGGTGATGGTTCCTAGCCTGACCTTCGGTAATGCGGTCCTGTGTATGAGGCCAGATGTTCAAGCAAGGCTGGAAATTAGGCAACGGGGAGTAGGGAGGTTAGCTTTGGGAGCACATGGCAATACACCAAATCAGGGGGTACAGGGTGATATGGGATGGGCGTCTTTCGAGAGCAGAGAGGCTAGCAGTAAGATAGCATTTGAGGAACGATTGAGAAAGATGGAGGAAAAGCGGTGGGCTAGGAAAGTTTTCAGATACCTGTATATAAAGAATGTTGACACGAAATGCAGAAAGCGAACTAGAAAATTGACAAGCAAATATCTGGACAGCAGTAAGGGGGCAAATCAGCAATTATCGGTTAAGAAAAAGGTTAAAGAAACAGAGAGAGCTTTGTGGAAAACAGGGATGCTGACGAAATCTGCACTTGGAACATATCGGACCTTTAAACAGGAAATTGTCAAAGAAAATATCTATGATAATTGTAGGAGAAGTTCTTTGTTGTTTGAGGCCAGGACTGGAGTTTTGCGGACTAAGACGTATAGAGTCAGGTACCAGGAGATAGACACTTTGCGCATTGCGTGCGGAGAGGAGGAGGAAACGGCTGAACACTTATTTTTCTGTAAAGGGCTTCACCCTACAGTGGAAAGCAGCGGGGCTGACTTACCCAAGGCATTGGGGTTTAGGGATAGTGAAGGGAAAGTGGATTTTAAGAGATTAGAAGTAACCAAGCGAAGGTTATCTGATTGGTGGCTAAAAGCAAGACGGGAGTAAAATTTCACAAGACATGGCTAGGTGGCTTGAGCCACCGCCCGATGTAAAGGGTTCAGCCATATCCATCCATCCATTATCATCATCATTGTCAACTTTTTCTTTCCTTCGCCTCAAGCTCCCGCTATCCATATCGGAATCAGTATCAGCTTTTTGTGGCTGTCAAAGGGACAGACACTCGGCTGCCTGGACCCAACAAGCCCTGGTCCAGCGAGCTCGAGTGCCGGTCCAGAGCAATGGGGTCCCTGAATGAAAAACTTCACCTAGTATTGTAAGGGGAGTGGCCCATTAGAGGCTGCTCCCCTGTCAACATCTCTGAAAATATTATTAAAAGCTTTTCACCATGTGAGCTGTGATAGCGAGACAGTTCACCATAGTAGTGGCTTTCGTGCGCTGCTGCCGAGCGTTGCAATTTTAGCACGATAGGCAAGAACATTAGCAGCTACATGGCTATGAAGATTTCCTCTTGAACACTGCATGCATGTGGCGGGAAGGAAATTCGACGTGGCCGAGAAGTGTGTCCAACGATGGTGCAACCAAAAGGATGCAGTGAGGAACACAACCTACAAAAAGCACTCATTCTGAGGCAACCAGTGAGTGCAAGTATCCCGAACTGGAAGAACTGCTCTGCTATGTGATGGAAGTGTGGAACAACGGCTACACATTGACAACAGACATGCTGCGCGGCTTCTTGTGGGAAGAGTGTGCACAGAGCACAGCACGGAGTCGGAAGAGTCCGCGAGTGATGACTGAAAGTAAAATACTAAATGACGCTCATTCCTTGATTGGTGTATGTTTGCTTAAAATTTTTTTTTTCTTTGCACATTGCATGTATGGGCCACACCCTGAAAGTTGGCCTCGAATATGGGAAAAAAAGGTGCGGCCCTTACAGGTGTTAATATGGTTAAATCCCCTAAAGATGACCTGCACATCACAACACAGAAAATGGCTAGCCCCCTCTCGCAGCTAGCACTTTGATGCCACTGCTGGTGTATGCAGCTAATCCAAATGAGGGACACATCCTCTGCGGTTCTCTTGCTTTTCTGACTTCAAAGGCACGTAACAGCAATCCACTTTCTGAAACCTTGCCAAGCACAAACTTGCCCTCCAGGCTTGGCACTAAGTGGAGAATCAGCAACTGTGCAATGTTTCCTCTATACAGGTGTCTACACTCAAAGGGGAAAAGGTTTCCGAAACCCAAGGAGCATGCCAAGATTGCACAGAAAAACCCCGGTGGATAAGCTTTCAAGAGTCACTCCTGTCATATGAAATCATTATATGAACTAATCAGCGTCCTTAACACGTTCACTGCGTAGCCCCTTATCATAGTTTTGATCTCTGTGCGTCGTAGCCCACCGGTGGGTCACCCAATGCTTTCCGCGGGTGCGGCGTGACACACCGGTGGGGCACACTTCTGAGGCTTTTTTTTCCGCCTGCTGAAAGATGGCTCTACTGGCATTTTCGGTCGCAGCTTGCGCGGGCTACTTCAATCATGTATGCAAGCACAGAAAATCATCACGTGGTTCACTTGGCCCGTGCATTTCCAGGAAGTTGCTTCCCCTGGGGCCGCATTTTATAAGAATCCATTGTCCATTTTCCGCTCCATTTCGCGTGACGTAAGCCTGACGGAATCATCAGACGAGAGCAGCAGTCGACCAATCACAGAAATGAAAAACAGCAGATAACCGCGTTGACGATAGCCTTCGCCATTCGTTGCGCGCTGCGATTCAATATGGGCTGCAAGGTGCACCCAATAGTGAGGTCCGGCCGCCAATGAGCCAATAGTCAGGTCGCTTCCCATGGACGTTTGAACGGCACGGCTACGTCATCGAATAATGATGACCTGGCGTAAAAGACCAAATGAATCATAAAAACAAAATGGACAATGAATCCTTGTAGCATGCGGCATCTGGAGAATTTATCGAGTCATTTATTACCGCGACTCTGCTCGCTTCATCCCCAGTGAACGCGACTGAAGCGCGTTCTCAAGGATGTCCTTGAAAAACGGCGCCCTTTCTGTCTACAAAATTTCTGCTTTATGCAACTAGAGCGCGGCCAAGAGTTTCGGTCGGTCTGGTCCGAACAATTGCCAGAGGCGCTTGTTGCTCTCGCACCCTCGATTCTTCTTTCTTTTCCTGGGCATGCACAAGTTTCCACAATAGAGAGTTTGCGTTTTGAAGCCGTTGCCTGCTACTTTTACTACCCACCGACCAGCTCCCCTTTGTGGGGCAACGCCACGTGACCCTGCGTTTCAGCATTCACTAAGCACCAAGACTCAAGAGCAAGACCTCAAACTCGACATTTTATTGAAGTACTTCCAGAATAATTTTCGGAAGAAAAAAAAAACAGTTCAAACCACAGCATTTGCAACTAAACGTCTTATGTGCCACCGGCTCACGTTGTCTAAAACGTAGTCTATTTTCAGGAGTTCTACACATGCAGAAGATTGAAACATGGCAAACACATAAATGGCCTTCCCGCGCAATTTGCGCAAAATGTAACAACTTTCTTCGCCATTACCCTTGCCTGCTCTGGACTTCTGCGAGCTCTCAGCGATGCGTAGCATCCAGTACATCTCCTTCGGACAGACCGTGCAAGTCCATCGGCCTTTTCCAGCGTATGGGCGCGCTTTGTTCCGCGTGTCCTTTCGGTCTCAATCTGAGCTATGGCGAAGAGTGTGCGTGCCAACTCCTCGCGAAATTCGATGATTGACGACGTTTTACTGTCCACCAATGAACGGACAACCCATGTGTTCACAACTGCAGTTCCAACGATGAGCTCCACCGCAGCTTTCCTATGCCACTCAAGCCCTTTCCGTAGGAAGGAGTAGTAGGACATCATTTGGTCACTGTAATAATAATAATAATTGGTTTTCGGTGGAAAGGAAATGGCGCAGTATCTGTCTCATATATCGTTGGACACCTGAACCGCGCCGTAAGGGAAGGGATCAAGAAGGGAGTGAAAGAAGAAAGGAAGAAGAGGTGCGTAGTGGAAGGTCACTGTAGTCTACGCCCTTTTTCGCCACGTTGTAGTCGACGACTGTGCGCGGTTTCATGATCGGTTCACCCTTTCTCGTTTTTTTTTTCCCGGTATCAACAAGGCTGTCGTCATGCTCAGCAACCGTTCATCACGAGAACGGGCCGTTTATCCAACCACTTCAGCACCTTTACGCCGTTGTGGGATTCAAGACCAACGACTTCCCCTTTTTTTACTGTAGCTTGTGTAATTTCTTTCGGAAGCCCCTTTCGGTTCGATTGGAGAGTGCCACATAAAAATGTATCATCTTTCAACAGGCGTGACGCAAGCGGCATGCTCGCGTAGAAGTTGTCGATGAAAAGTGTGCGACCACAGCCGGTGAAGCCAGCCATCAAATTTACTACTACTTCTTCGGCATGCCCCATGCCCGCTATAGCGCCAGATTTTCCGGCACATATTTGCACTTTCAATTATTTGCACCTTCGTGCAGGTGTTGTATAGCTTGACTCCATACTTGCGGGCTTTACCAGGGATGTATTGCCTAAAGGCGAGGCGCCCACGCCACGGAATCATCGTTTCGTCAATGACAATCTCTTTGCCTGGCTCCAACACTGAGCAGAAATTGCGATTCATTTTTTCCACCAAGGGTCGAATACGATACAGACGATCCTGCTGTGCGCTCGATTCCTCGTTATCTGCGAAATGCCAGAGCCTTAGTATCAGCAGAAATCGGTCGCGGGCCATGTTCTGGGGAGTGCAGTTTACGCCGCACAGATCGCTTCTTGCCCAGTAGTGCTGCAGATTAGGAAGCCTTACTAGACCCATGCAGATCAGTACACCAACGAACAGTTTCATTTCTTGCACGTTTCTCTCAGTCCATTTCTTCACGCGCGATTTCTCTTGTAGGACGTTCGAGTCTATGTACTGCCTCCCATACCCGTTTGTCTCATGAACCATCATGTCCCAAATGTCATCAGTCAAAAAAAAGAGAAAACAAGCTGAGAGCATCGTTGCTAGTCAGGAGGCCGATTAGCACAGGAGGGCTCGAATACGACATCGCTCTAACTCTAGTCATTATCGCATTCCAGCTTTCGGCAGGTAATGCAGTCTGAACATCACCATTTTCCGAATCCTCAGATACCGCTTCACCGAAACACAGTTCAGAAGAACTTTCCAATAACTCTTCGAGGCTGTCATCGCCGCTGCTTGAACACTCAACATTCTCTGGAGCAGAAGTTGTGCCGCACGAAGTGGATGGCAGCGTATTTGGGCTGCCATGTGTCCCAGCGGATCCGCTTCCACCGCAAGGTCTTTTCTTCTGGTTTTCTGTACCTCCATCGAATTTTTGACAGTCCATCACGATTTTTGAATGCTCGTAAAAAATGGAAAGCACAAGGATGAGGACCACGAGGCTTGGCACTGAGAGTGAGCCAAGTTATTGCGAATAGGACAAACTAATTATTCAGCTGAGCTATTGCACACATTGTGAGCGCTTTTCAAAAGTACGTTGCGCATGTGGAAAGCGCCCGGACAAAAGGCTGGAGCGGGTAGCTGGAACATTTTCTGTGACGTTTCCTGGTAGCCGTCAGCTTTATCATCAGACGCATTGCAAGCGCCAATGTCAATAAATACAAGCGGGCTTTATATCTCTACCGCCATCTGTGATATGATAGTGGAAATGCATTTTCATGCATTTGTAGAAGCATATCGTCGCCGCACTGCAAGAAACACCTCGTTGTTTGCGCCGCCACGGCTGGACTGCGTTGCGTGACCCACCGGTGGGCCACGACGCAGTGAACGTGTTAATAAGTATACCGTATTTACTCGTGTAATCCTCACACTTTTTTTCCCTGAAAATCAACGCGAAGTTTAGGGGTGCGATAATTATGCGGGGAAAATTTTCGAGCAAATGTTTCGGAGTGTTGAATGCAAAGATGAATGGGTGCAAGATCAGGATTGTCAGGTCCGCAACTGTAAATATAACGAAAACATTACTTTCAAGCGTAACTTACCTTCGTTATGAAAGTACAGGGTGAACGTAAGCTCAAGCTGCCAAAGCACTTTATTTGCCGCGCGCAACCTCCCCGTCACTACTCGCGTTGCGTACATCCTGCAGGCAATTCTATTCTTCATCAGAGTCCGTGTCGACACTGGAATCGATGGTTTCTTCATCTTCCGATGCTTCTTCATTGTCCCACACCAGGTGGTCCTCGGTCGCATCCAGGGCGTTCGAAATTCCTATTTTCTTGAAGCTTCTGGCCACCATGTATACATCAATCATCCCCCATGCCTCAGATACCCAACTGCACAGCAGCTCCACGGACGGTCTTTTGATCTTGCCGCCCGGCGTCAGAGCATGTTCACCTTCGGCCATCCATTCTGCGTACAGCCTCCAGACGTTATCTTTAAATGGCTTGTTCAAAGATACGTCAAGAGGCTGTAGCATTGATGTGAGGCCGCCGGGTATAACAGCCAGGTCCGTGCGCAGTTCCTTGAACTTCGCCCGAACCGACTCTTGAAGATGGCCCCGAAAGCTTTCAAGCACGAGGAGCGACGGAAAAAGAAGCGCTCCCGGTCGCCGCCCCCACACAGTTCACCCAGTCCACCATAAGGTCCGCAGTCATCCACCCCTTCTCTTGGACGCGCACGTGTATACCAGGGGGGAGCTTTCCTTTCGGGAGGGTCTTCCGCTTGAAAATGACGTACGGTGGGAGCTTCCGCCCATCCGCCGTCACGCCTAGCATGACCGTGCACCTGTCTGTCCGACTGTCCTGCTGCTGGGCATAACGAAATTCAGCGGAGTTTGGTCCGTGTTCCCTATCTGAGAGAGCAAGAAGTTTTTCTCCTGCCGGATCCTGATAACGAATCGATGGAAGCCCACTATTTTCTCTTCATAGGCTGCGGGCAGGCGCTGGCAAAGCGTCGTTCGCCTCCTGAGCGAGAGTCCATTGCGCCGCATAAATCGTGTGGCCCACCCGTTAGTAGCGCGGAAGTCTTGCACCGGGATGCCCTCCTTTCTTGCGATTACGAGCGCCTCATCCGCTGATCGAGCCTTGATATATTCCAGTAAAGAGGATTCGACGGCAGGAGATTTCCCAGTCTTCGGTCCACGAAAGGCCCGGCGCGTCTTACCAGTCGTCTTGAGTTCGTCGTGCTGCCGTCTCCAATACTGGACGCGAAACTCGTTGACGCCGAAGTGTCTGCTGGCGGCGCGGTTGCCATGTTCCAACGCATACTCAATAGCTTTTAGCTTAAAAGCAGCTGTGTAGCTTGCGTAGTGTCCCATGGCGAAGCGGCACAAAGAGCACAGTGCAACACGCAAACAAGGCTAACGAGGCCTACGAGACGCCGGAGAGCTGGAGACACCTTCGCAAAATGGCGTAGCGGTGGTGAGTGGATGAGCGGTAGCGGCGGTGGCAGCGGATGATAGCACAATACCGCCGCCTAGTAGCACGTGCGCCAAACCATGGCAGTTAGTTGTGGCTGCCGTCAATAGATGGCGATGGCTACGACAAGAGACTCCATCCGATGCTGACAGAGGGCACCACATTCCCACAGGCGCTCGGGTTTCACGGTCCTGCAGTGGACGACGCTGGTCAAGAGGAGACAGCTGGTCAAGAGCGAGGGGTGCTGCGAACCAAGCGTTGACTAACTCTTTGGTGAAGAACTGTGTCTAAAAGCGCGAAACCGCAGAGTCGGAAGTGAACGAGGTCGATGAGCGAACCCCCACCTCCTGACTTTGGCCTTTGCGTGTTTTTTTTTCTTCTTTTTCCTTTTTTGTGCGTTTATCTTTCTTTCTCTCCTTGTGCGCTTCCATCTTCTTGTTTGTTTTTGTTTTTGGTCCGGGTACCCAACCTAGTGGTGCCCACCCGTTACAAAGGGCAAGGCCTCAAGTATCTATCTATCTATCTAGACTGCTCGCGGCAGTAATTTTGGGGGTGCGATGATTATGCGGGGAAAAAAAAATTTTCCAATTTTTGATAGCCAATGTGGGGGTGCGAGCATTATGCAAGTAAATATGGTATATCCTTTCAAAACAAGAAAGTGAAAACACACAGTCATACTGGAGCTGACGCAAAACACATCTTCAAACCCGTTTGTGTTATTTTGACTCAAAATGCACATTTTTCTCCCTATATTCTGGCCTCAAGAAATCACTTTTCCAATGATGCCATGACTGTGCTACAAAAATGATCCAATTCCAAATGTATGCATATAAACTGCAAGAACACACAAGGTGTTATATTCCATCCTAAAACAAACCACTTCCTTCCTCCCTCATGATTAAACTAATCATGATGTATAGATGTTGTTCAGCAATTTAAATGTTTAGGACTTGTTTTTTTCTTCCAGTATATGTTGGGAACACCACGCGGATCATGTTGCACGAAACTTGGCTCAAATAACAGGGGTCATAAGCTGTTTCAGATACGCTCTTCCACGATAAATAAAATTACTCTTTTCAAACTCCTTTCTTTACTCCTATTTAAACTGTTGCCACTTGGTGTGCCGCACAGCCATGGCTAGCTGTCTTCAGCATACACCTGTGTTTGACAGAAAATGTTTCTTCGCCTCGTTTACAATGCCCCCTAAGGCTCATCAAGTGCCTAACAGTCAAGTGATAAAAATCCATGACACGTATATATACCACTTGAGTGCCCGGCTAAAACACATAGAAATAAAAATTATACACATAACCTTCCTAAGCCCGAGGATCGAGTTGCACGTGGAGACTTGGACCCCTCGAATAAATTCTGCAGTTCCTTCCCTATTAAATATTGAGGACGCCTCATTCAATCAGTGGGATGATGACGCAAAGCTGCAGAACGTCTTCTTCAGCCTGGAAGATGGCGCTCGTACGTGGTGCGAGAACCGTGAAGATGTTTTGACATCATAGCACCAGTTCCGCCGTCGATTGCTCGAGACATACACCAGTACGGATCGTCGGAAACGAGCTGAGTGAGCTCTGCAGTCAGGTGCCCAATGAAACGGTCACCATGCACGTCGAAGACATGACGTGGTTCTTCCGGCGAGCTGACCCAGCTATGTCGGAAGCCAAAAGCTACGCCACTTAGTGTGCGGAGTTAAAGAACAGCTTTTTGCTGGCCTCGCGCACAACCGACCCGGTACTGTTGCCAAGTTTTTGAAGGAGGCAGTTACAATGAAGCAGGTCCTTCAGCAGCGTTCCACCATACACAATAGGCCTGTTCTTGCTGCTTCAGCCACGGAGCCTTTCCCGGCAATCGGACACAACCCTTACGTCTTCAGGAACATGATCCAATCCATTGTACGTGAAGAGCTCCAGAAGTTTTGCGGTGCGTCGCAACCAATGGCTGGCTCTCTTACTAGCGTCATCCGCGGGAAGCTGCAGCAAGTAATCAGACCTCCGTTACTAGGTGACAAACCCCAGACCTTCTGGAATGGTTTCCCTCAGCCGACATACGCTGTAGCGCTGCGACGCGCTTCCCCAGCTTATGCATCCTTTGTTCTCAACCGTCATGTCCCACTACATTTACTGCAGCCAGCACCATACTTGCTGAATGATCGACTACCTTTGCAATGGGCGGACATCTGGCGTAGCCCCGACCAAAATCATTTGTTTTTCTATTGTGGAGAGCCCAGTCATCTCTTCCGCCAGTGCCCATATCGTGAGCTTGGGCTGCAAGGTTTTCCCGCCGACGCGCCCAGGCCCCATTTGGTCAACGACCCGACGAGGTTGAAGAGTGTGTGTCCCTGCAGTGTCTGCCATGCGCACAGCGACGGCAATCAAGGTCGCTATCACCGGAAAGCCAGCACCAGTAGGCTTTCACAGAGCTATGCCGACACCTGTACACAAGCCCTGTTCTTGCTCACTTGATGAGGTGCTGCCACCGAGACCCATACTGACGCCAGCAACATTGGTCTAGAACAAGTGATTGCTTATGGAAGTCGCGTTCCGCCTCGTGCCGAAATCAACTATTCTACCTTGGAAAAGGAGTGCCTTGCGGTTGTGTGGGCAATGCTGAAATTTTGACCTTACCTCTATGGCCGCAATTTCAAAGTCGTGACAGTCATGACCACGATTCTTCGTGCTGGCAGGCGGCCAATCTACGAGACCCATCAGGCCACCTAGCAAGGTGGAGTCTCCGCCTCCAGGAATATGATTACACAATTGCGTATCAATCTGGGCACAAGCACGAAGATGCCCACACGCTCTTCCACGCACCGGTCGAGTTAACTGATGAAGAGGACGACAGTCATTTCCTTGGAGTGGTCCTTGGAAGTAATGGTGAGGCAGCGGGCTGACATGAACTTGCGATCTGTCATTGACCATTTGGAGGGCTGCACTGGTACCGTACTCCGTGAGTTTTCCCGGAACCTTTTCTCTTTTTGCATGCGCAATGGCATCCTGTTCAAGAAGAACTCGAGCCACAGTGACCGTGCCTATCTCCTCATTGTGCCATCAGACCGCAGTGCCAACATTCTGTTTGCCTCATACGAAGAGCCCGCCTCTGGTTACTTGGTATTTACACGCACCCTCGCTCGAGTGTGCCAGGCCTATTATTCGCCAAAACTTGCTGCCACCATCCGCCGCTACATACGAGCTTGCCGGGAATGCCAGCGCCGCAAGTCACCTCCCCTCAAGCCCGTGGGTTTGCTCCAACTCCTCCGCATGCACATCAGGCGGCAACAGGGGACAGATGCGCAGCTACAACCAGCGACACCAACACGTCGAGTACCCTCCCGACGACCAAGTGTGGGTGTGGACCCTTGTCCAACGCCCAGGCTTGTTGGAGAAGCTCCTATGCCGCTATTTTGGCCCCTACAGAGTGTTATGCCGGACAGTTCTGTGTAAAGTGCGTGCCATCTACCCCAGCCTAAAGTAGAGCACGTACTCCGTATGAAGGCCTATTTCACGCACTGACAGCGCTTCCGCAGTTGTTTGTTTTGTCATTTTGCCCCTTCGTTTGTTGTTGCCCCGCTAACCCTACCCCCTCTAGTCAGCTCATAGCGCCCTTTTTCGGGAGGGGCAAATAATCCCACCAAGTGGCCCCAGGTACCACCAAAAGACAAGGAAGTGGAGGTTTGCACACGCGCCTTGAAGACTGTTCTGGGCGCGAAATACGGGGACAAAAGAGAAACAAACACGACAGGACCAGCGCATGTTTGTTTCTCTTTTGTTCCTGTATTTCGCGTCGTTTTCTTTGTGAACCATGAACCAACTAGCCCAAACTAGAGTTCTTCGTACATTGAAATGCCACAACTTCCCAAATGTAAACCGGAGCGTTCATAGAACTGCCATCTGTGTCAAAAATGCAGCACAAGGCGTTTCATGCCTGCATGAAAGTGACGGAGAACAGGCTCACTGTTTCGAGAAATACTGCACTCACTCGATGGCATGCCTGTTTGCCAAAATTCACCTGAAAGTGCAGCACAATAGTGTCACATAGTCAGGAATGCCCCTAAAGGCATTGGGTTGACCTGCGTCCAAAAAGATCTGTACAACTAAGCGACAGTAGCAAGTGGCAGTTGTCGCTCCGTGCCACTACTGGCAAGAAATAGGGCACAACAGTCTAGAACAATGAGGAAGCAGTCATTCGAGATTGATCTGGTCACAAACAAAATGTCTGTGGATTTTTTTTAATTTATAACCTCAAAGACCCCAGAAATTAGAGGCATTACATAAGGGGTGGGTTCCATAGAAACAATACAAAAACAACAAAAAGGGGCCATAATCTGCATGATGCCAACATAAAGGTAATAAATACAAACTGATCACGGGCAAACAAGATCAAAATGCAAAGTGCTCAAACGCTTCCATGGTTGCAAAAAGAAAGGAAACAAGAACAGAGAAAAAGGCACGGAACAGTGGGTAAGAATTGTATAACGGATTAGTGAACAATAAAACCTGCATAGTAAACAAAGTACAATAGATAACATTTCAGTAGAAAGGTACATGGAAACTTAAAATACATCAAAAGATTTCAGCATACCTTTGAACTTAACCAAATCTTCTATTTATTACAGCGGCATTGGGAAGGCTGTTCTAATCTTTTGCTGTGTAGATGAAAAAAGACTGTGCAAATATTTGTTTTTGGGCAAGGGTATGACAACTGTTGACGCTTCTGAAAGCGGGGAGTGTTTGCGACGTAGGCATTTTGAGCGTAAACAAACCAGCGGTACAGAGCTCCGTGGCAATATAGAGTCTAAAACAGTTAAAGGCAACTTTCGGTATCCATTTTGCCATGCCTGGCTTGTATACAGACTTGGCAGCACTTGTGTGTGAGGAACGTGACATGTGAATGGATTATCTGCTCTCAGCAATAAAGGCTGACGAAAAGGAAGATGCACTGTACACAGGATGCTAACACTTGTATTCTGCAAAATTTAAGGAGAAACAACAAGAGAGAACAACACTTGTAAAGGAAAAATGTACACTGCACTTTCTCATCACCAAGTAGTAGCACAACTACTGCTGCCCCCAAACACGTGCTCACCTCGGATGGCAGCATCGTTGGTCATCCAGCGGAGAGCACCAAATGGCTGCGACCACCAGGGAGGCAGCCAGCTGACAGGATCCATCGGCCTGTCAGAAAAGAAGGCCAAGTAAGATTTGAGCAGTAACTCAACAGCACCCACCTAAGTGCAGACAAAAGAATTTTCACAGAAAAATTGCTCCTCTCTGAAGCCTTTGAACTGACGCTTGGGTGGTGACCCCACACACATGGCATCAACCATAGCTCATGTCCAGCATTGCCAACTCCATCCTGTGACACTGGCTCCTTCTGGTAGCACACCACCCTACCGCAGGTGTTCCACACCTTCCTCCATCCAATGGCAACGCATGTTATAAAGAAGTTATTGCACATGTCTGATGGAGGAATACATTCCCTTTACACAGAAGTGGCCAAGGGTAACTGAGGCCGAGCAGCAGATGTCCCATAAGCAGCTCTCACTATTATAACATATTTATGAAAACGTGGGGGAAAAATAAAACCATTACTGCACTTACTCCAATTTAACATGCCCTCGATTGTAACACACACCCGTTTTTCATGATGAGAAAAAAAATTCCAATGTCTTCAATTGTAATCTGCACCAGATCTTGATGCTACCCGCACAAAGAGCTAAAGGCTGAGCGCACAATATCGCATGCTGGTATAGAATCATGTGTAGAAGTGTCAGTCAGCACCCTAACCTGTGCACAGCTGTGCTTGGTTCGCCAATAGCAGCGAGGCCTTTGGGCCAGCCCTATTTTTTAATATCAATCAGACAGCCGCTGTTGCTGAGGGCTGGCGCAAAGCTGAGGAAAGAGAAGATAAGCGGCTGGACTGTTCTTGCAGGCGGGGACCATCCGTTTTCCGTCACGCCTGTAGTCATGCCAGAGGTGCATCCCGGATTGGAGTAGGATTGTCTTCATAATCGCTTGTTTGTGAGCCTCCAAAGGCAAAGACTTATACCCCTGCCACATGGCAAATCTAATGTCATTCCCATCGAATGACATTTGTTCGACTTAATGTCATTTATTCTGCGTGCTGCTACACGGCCAAAAGTAATGCCATTTGCAAATGATGGTGATTGCGATGGAGAAAAAGTGCAGCATAAAAACATTTCGATCTACGCTTCAATATGTTTCGAAAAGTATTGTTTTGCGAATGGAAACCGATTTCAAAATTTTAATCCTCGTTTCAATAACGCGTTGATCACTGCTATCCACCAGGAGTCCAAGCCAAGCCAAAGTTCAGCCAGCGGCGACAGACAAATGGCGGACGTCACTACGTCGCTTTGTGCAATGGATTCGCGGCAGCGGAATGCGATCGCTGCGAGTCTATGCTTGCGAGCACAAAGACGCAGCAGGCTGGCCCTGTACAAAGGCAGATTAGCGCAGCTGAGGGTTAGCGCCAGCACTCCGGACTCCGGCAACACAACGCACGCGCCTGCCGCTGGCTCATGGGCTGGCTACGGCTGGCTTTGGGCCACGCTACACAAAAAAGCCAAAAAACATGCCTGCTCGTCCATTCCGGTTGGCTGGTAGCTAGAGTGACAGTTTTATTTTTTCTGGTGCTATTCGGTATTATTATATAAATAAATGAACGACCACAGAATTATACAGGCGTTGAAATATTAAAATGCTTGTGTCGCGTTTGAAATTTATGTTCGGTGCATATTCTCACCAAGTCTCTGGTGTCGAGGGAACACATTAGCTCGGAGTTTGTTGGCGAATGAGTTCCCCAAACTCATTCGATACCTAATGCGTTTTCATCGAATGTCATATTTTCTCGTGTGGCAGCAAACTAATGTCGTTTTGAACGAATGTCATTCGATGGAAATGACATTAAATTTGCCGTGTGGCAGGGGTATTACATGGGCACCACTGGCACCGTGCCAGCTGTTCATATTATTCACACTCATAATTTAACGGGGGTTGAATTGACGAGCTTATAATGTATTGACACAAGAGTGTTTACAAGCAGCCATTTTGTGATGCCAATGACAACAGGCTGTTGCTGGCACAGTTTCATTTCCATACTCAGTTCTAACACACACGACATTTCTAGATGCATTTTTCCTCAAAAAAAGGTACGCATCAGAATCGAGTAGTTATTGAATAACACGATCACATTTCTTCGAGCCAATTACAAACGAAGTGCCAAGGGCTGGGAAAAAAAGAGATTTAATGCAAAAATAGAGAAGCAACGGACTTGTAAATAGAAAAGAGCCCCTGTTACACGCCCTTCTTCCCACTGCAGTGTGGCAGCCACGCTCAGTTTTGGCAGTGAAAGAAGGCGATGACCCGGAGGTCTGAAGCTCACTTGCTGACCCAACGCTTCACCAGGACTGTTGTCAATTGAGCCACAACCCACTTTACATTTGGTGGAGGCTGCTGTACCTGAACTTGAACTTCACCTTTATTTACCAGAAAGGCTGGTAGGTCACCTGGGCTAAAAGCTGTAACCAAACAGCTTGACGAGGCCCAGGCATCCCTTACAAGGCAGCATAGACGAGGACACTAAATAATAATAACACTAATAATAATGATGAAAAACGTTAACATGAAATATTCAGCTTTACAAAAAATAAGAAACACTTTCAGGTAGGTCGATAGAAAACGTGTACACAAAGACTGCATTTTTTGTTACAGATTGACACAAATCGCATGAATAATGAGAAGGCATCTTCGTGAGCAATTGGAGGGAAACTGTGAAAGAATAACTAGGAAACACTGTAGCGAAAAACTGCATTACGAATTGGAAAAAAGCTGCAGCAGTTGAACAGGTGTTAAACATTTGATGTGTTGATATTTGTTTAATATGGACGGAAGATTGTGACGTAAAGACTGGAGCTTGTAATCAAGCAGAAAAAGGGTACGAGCCGTGTGCCTTTACTGCGCATGTTTAGGATGTTAGTGTAATGCTGCAATGGACCAGAAATTGCTAAAAGTGACCGAGAGCTAACAGGCGAAAAGTAATGTGAGCGTAAGAGTCTGTATTCATACATGCAGTTTACATGAAGAATTTTGTACTGCTGGAAAAAATGTAGGGTAAAAGATAGATAATCTAGACAAAATATATGACGAATAGCCTTTTTTTGTAGCACAAGAATTTTGTTTAGGTTCTGTTTAGTTGTTGTTAGCCACACCAAGCTGCAGTAATTAATTTGTGAAGCAAATAAAGCGTGATATATTTGAAGTTTTATTTTTACCGGAAGAATAGTGCGTGCACGTGATATTGCCCCAGTTGCAGAGGAAAGCTTCTTACATATTTTCTCAACGCGTAAATCCCATGTTAAATATGAGGAGAATGTAACGCCAAGAATCTTGTGGTGCTCAACCACTTCAATATCCTGTCCATCAAATTTAATTCGTTGATCTAAAACGCATACTTTATTTCGAGCCCGCAAAAGCATGACCTTGGTTATTTTAGGATTGATTTTAAGCTGATTTGATTGTGACCAATGACCAATTTTTTCAAGCAAATGATTACATCTGATCACTAAATTATTTGCATCGGTACCTGAAATGAGAATATTGCAATCATCAGCATATATAACGAAATTAACAGTTGTGTCGACACAAACTATGTCGTTAATGAACAGATTAAATAAAAGAGGACCTAACACGCTCCCTTGCGGGACGCCATTTAATATCTGTGATGGGGATGACATTCAATTGTTAATACATATGCACTGTGATCTGTTTTCTAAATATGACTTGAATAGCTGAAGAGGTTTACCACAAATGCCATTTATTAAGAGTTTTCCAGTCAAAATATCATGATGAAGAGAGTCAAGAGCCTTGCTAAAGTTTATAAACAACTCAAGGGTAAAATGTAACTTTTCAACATTCTGGATAATGTGTTCTTTTAGGGTCAGGAGTGCTGACTCTGTTGACCTTCCCTTTTTGAAACTATACTGTGCATCCGAAATAAGGCCTATCCTATTGAAAAAGTTATTTAATCTTGTGTATAAAATTTTCTCAAAGCCCTTCGAGAACACAGGCAGAACAGATATATATCGATAGTTTGTGGATTCTTCCGTATCACCGCCCTTTATACAACACCGACACTCTAGCTCGTTTCATGGCACTGGGAAATTTGCCAATGTCAATGGCAAGGTTAAAGATATAACTAAGGACTGGAGCAATGATCTGAATGACTTCTTTTTTTGGCTTGATTTGCGAATTGTCTATGTCCAATGATCTACTGTTTTTTAGTGACATGAATGTTGTATATACTTCTATCTCATCTGTGGGAGTAATAAATAGGCTATCAATAAAATTCGAAGCCGACTTACTATGCCGTGAAAGCGAGGGATTGTTTGGCTCAGCTATATTAACAAAATGCGCCAGCTCTACACCGGAAAGTACTCGTTCATTGTGTTTAATGTAATCAGGTAGAGCGTCTTTCCTTTTATCCCGGCCTAGTAGAATATTTACCACTTTCCAGGCAGCTTCAGGGTGTTTTTTATTCACATTGGAAAATAATTTCTCAACATAACTTTTCTTAGAGCTCCGTAGTTCGGAATTTAGCTTATTTCAGAAAGCCTTAAATTCCCTTAATGCTGCTTCGGTTCTAGTGCTAAGCAAAATATGAAAAAGTGTTTTTAATTTTAATCATCTTAGTGTGAGCAAGGGTTTATTTACATATACTGCAGCCCCGATGGGGCTATTGCAGGAGTGGGAGGAAGAGGAGAGAAAAAAAAAAAAAAGGCAGAGAGGGACAACATATTCAGAAGTGAACACCATTAAAATACAGAACAGAAATGCAACAGACTAATCACAGATTTGAAACAACATTGAAAAATAGGTTTGGTTCCAGGGAGCGTATATCACCGGGTAAAGAATTCCATCGTTCGATAACACGAGGAAAAAAACTAAATTTGAACACATCAGTGCGCGCGTGAATGGGTGTTACATTCAATGGGTGGTAGCTCCTTGTAGATGAAGATGCTGAAAAATGCAAATACTCAGACAGTGAAGCAAAGCGAAATGAATTAACAATACCATGAAAATATTTTAAACACTCATTGTCGCGGCGGGTACAAAGGAGGGAAAGGCCTATGGCAGGAAGAGTGGATGAAGGTGAAAAATTTGTCATACCGTCGGCAAATAAACCGTACTGCTTTCCTTACGACGGATTCCAGCTTACTGATATCGGACTGTTTATGAGGATTCCAGATTATTGACCCATACTCCAAAAGTGGACGAATTAAAGCTTTGTATGTTACCAGTTTAGTTTCTTGGGGGGCAACACAAAGTGTACGTTTTAGATAACCGAGCCTCCGCATTGCATTATTGGATATTGTGTTAATATGCTTTGACCAGGACAAGTTAGAAGAAAAAAGAAGACCTAAATATTTGTACTCGGACACTTGATTCAGAGAGCTATCTTTGAATGAGTAGGTGTAAGAAGATGGTATTGTGCGATTAGAGAATGACATGTATACAGATTTACGAAAGTTTATTTGCATTTGCCATGTTTCACACCATGAGCAGAATGACACGAATGACTGATTTAGTTGCGCGTGATCCTCAGGGGTGTTAATTAACTGTATATCACACAATCGTCTGCATACAACCGAATTTTAGAAATAATATTTTCTGGCAAATCATTAATGTATAATAAGAACAACAGTGGTCCGAGCACGGATCCTTGTAGTACACCGGATGATACATTAACAGTTTCAGATGAACAGGAGTTGCAAGAAACATACTGTGTACGATTAGAAAGAAAGCTTGATATCCAGTCTACCAGTAACGGGTTTTTGAGTATTGCATAAAGTTTACAAAGAAGTTTGCTGTGGAGAACGGTGTCGAAAGCTTTAGAAAGGTCGATAAATAAAGCGTCGATTTGTGAGCCCGTGTCGAGGGAACTAGCAATGTCGTGCGTGAATTCTACAAGTTGTGAAATGGTACTGAGCCCGCGCCGGAACCCATGCTGAAATTTGCACAAGATATTGTTAGCTTCAAGAAATTCTGTAATGTGCTTATGAATGATATGTTCTAGTAATTTGCATGAGTGTGAAGTTAACAAAATGGGGCGATAGTTGGACAAGATTTGGGTGCTGCCAGCTTTAAACAGGGGAATAACTTTTGCAAGCTTCCAGGCTACGGGGACGGTTGCGGATGATAGCGATTTCTGGAAGATGGTAGTCAAATAGCGGCTGGTCCAAAGAGAGTAACGATGCAGAAATACATTAGGGATATCATCAGGACCACTACTTTTTTTCACATTTATGTTCAGAATGAGGTTCAGAACACCTTCGACGCTTATTGAAATATCATTGACAGAACATTGAGAGTTCCTAGGAAAAGTAATCATTTCAAGGTTATCTGTTGTAAATACCGACTGCAAATATGTGTTGAAACTAGTAGCTATAGCTAATGAGTCACAGACCGGCTTATCATCAATAATGAAGGTATTGGGACTAGTGCTCTGTGGCAATATGGATGCCCAAAATTTGCGGGGATTGTGTTTCATTAATTGCGGCAAGGAATTTCTGTAGTAAAAATCTTTTCCCGAGTGAACTTTGGCACGGAGTTCTTCTTTAGCGTCGCTGAACTGTTGCAAAAGTTCAGGGTTACCATTGCGCTTGGAAACGCGTAGTCTGGCAACACGGCGAGAAAGATGCAGTATGTCTCTTGTTATCCAGGGCATACTGTGGTTTTGCTTTTTAGTTTTTAATGGAACAAAACGCTGAATACAGACCTTCACAATGTTCTCGAAAAATGTTACTAAAGAATTCACGTCACATGATATGCTGAGGTGCTGAAACTGTTCAAATGCGTTACTTAATAAATCCAGGATAGGCACGTCGTCTGCACTACTGAAATCCGGAAATGTTGAATAAGTTAGTTTTGAGGAAGGAATAGAACATGGGATCGAAACAAGAACAGCGTTATGATCAGATATCCCCTCGACGACTTCGCATGTAAAATTCGTCGCGAAAAGAGAAGAGCTTAAAAACACCAGATCCAGTATTGCCGAAGACCACGTGGACTTATCAACTATCTGTTTTAATCCAAATGACAAAGAAAAATTGACAAGTTCATTACTGATTGCAATGTCTTGACCAGTAATGGATAATGTATGCCATTGAATTCCGGGAAGATTGAAGTCTCCTAGGATAATTATATTTGGATTGTTGATATGATGAGAATGCAAGAAGTTACTTAAAGAATGCACATGGTCTACGGAAGTGCCTGGTGGTCGATACACCGCACCGATAACAAATGATTTGTTACCTACGTAGAGTTTGCACCAAGTTGACTCTATTTCGACAGGGACCGAAATTTCAACAAATTTCAGACTAGACTTAATGAAGAGAGCGACACCGCCTCCTTTCCCATGCTGCCTGTCCACCCTAATTACAACGAAACCTGGAGGAGTTATTTCAGAGTCAATTATACCATCATGTAGCCACGTTTCGGTGACCGCAATGACATCAGGCGAATGAGTTAGGATTAAAGAGATAAAATTTGGAAGCTTGTTTACTAAACTTTTGGCATTGATGTTCAGAACACGAAGGTTGGCGGCGGTGTCCCGTCAGTCAGAATCTGCGGGTGGCTTGGCAGCAGTAGCATTAGCAGCAGCAGTGTCCGGGGGCGTTGATTTCGAATCTTTGACCAAAATTTTTTCAACATACTCCCAGTTGTACCGCACGCTATCAATAAACACGTGGTCATAACGCAAATGAACCTTCGAGCCACTGTCACGATAAGATTGCGTTGCATCCCATATTTTTTTCCGCATCAATCGAACGTGAGCAGAGAAATCCTCGGATAAGCTAATGCTTGAATTTTTGAGCCTATGAGCATTTTTTAACAAGCTTGAGTTTTTTCCCGAAAGTCAAGTAGCTTAACGATGACAGGATGACGGCGCCCTTCCTGCTTCCTACCTAGCCGATGATACCTTTCTATTTTAGGACAATCCAACTGAAGGTTATCGATGAATACCTTAGTCACCGCAATGAACAGAGCTTTGTTAGTTTCTTCATCTTCAGCGAGAACGGTTTTCCAACTCATCATTTCTTGAAGCAAGCTTGCTAACAACCTCATACCCCTGTTACACGGGCGTTTTCAACGGCAGTTCAGTTGACTCTCAGTTGAACTGGACGGCAGTTAGCGGTGTTACACGGCAGTGCTAACTGCCGTTGAAATCTCAACGGCAGTTGAGTTCGACTGAGATCGGGGGTCCCAGTTGAACGGCCAACTGAGAAGATGGCGACCTAGGGACCGAAAAACTTGCCCTCTTACTGGATTGTCTTGGCTCAGTGTGCTTCGAACCCGCAAATTTCTACCGCAAAGCAAAAACTACACAAAAATAATTGTCACTATAGTAAAGAATATATACACTACGATCATTTACAACAAGAAAAAAAAATGCACACACTGCTTTTTTCTTATTTAAACTTCGCTCTAGACGCGAGGTCATGTGGTTAGAGTGCTAACTGAACTGAACGCGAAGTGCTCGTGTAACAGCTGGCGATTCCAGTTGAGTTCAACGGCAGTTGAAATCCTCAACTGGCGGTTAACTGAACTGTCGTTGAAAACGACTGGCTAAGCACTGTCACCGTTGCAATCATAAACCTGCCTGCATACCCGACCTTCACGGCTGCAAAATCCTGGCACGAAACAAGTGCACAATAACAAGGGAAATTATCGAGGCTAGGGCGATAGCAAAAGCGGAGGACTCATGTGTCAGCACCCCGTCTATCCTTCTTTCAACAAAAGAGATGGAATTCTTGGATATGCAACGTTAAGCGATGATTTTGGATGCTGGCTTCTTATCCGCCTTTTATGTGCTGTTTATATGTTTTTGAATGCTGTATGCTGTGCTGTATATATTTCGCCATGCTTCTCAATAAAACCTCAGTTGCTAGTTCAGCGCTTGTCCCTTCTTTCTGTCTGTGTCTGCTTGTGCGCTGTTTTTTCACCAAGATGCAAAACCAACTAGCCCATTCAGCTGCTTTACTATTCTTTTCAATACTCAGTATGACAGGTTGTAATGTACTCTAAACTGTGAGCTGCCATTTGAATAGAATTTTATTCTGACAAAGTCAGACATGAAAGTCTGTTACATGTAAGATTCTTATTCAGCTCATATTGCGGCAGCAAGCTGCAGTGTCAACATGAAGCATGGGACCCCTATGGGCTGGTTGCATTCATACTCTACGGTAAATGAAGACATGTGCTGACGAAAACCAAGTCTGATTTTTGAATTCTCACTGTCGCATCAGTCGCTGCCCCTTGAATTGAGTTATTTTTTTAAACATCTGCCGGACCTGAGCAGTGTGCAGGCTCTCGGTTGCCTGCTTGCCAACATGAAACAAGCGCATGTTGATGTAATTTTCTGCAACACTTCTGACAAGGTGTATGTAATGATTGTCGAGTGGAGAGTTGTCGAACATGTGCTCATTAAGTTCATTGAAGAGCTCTCTACCGTGGAATGCGTAAAGAACCTCGTGGAGAAGATCAGTGAGTAGTGTTCTTGATGCCAATTTGTTCAGGCGCACTGCCGTCCTGATCACCGCCTCCGATTTTTGACAGATCTTCAGTACACTTTCTGATGGGTATTTCAACCCTCCTCTGCTTTTCCTCTTAATTAGTGAGTAAATGTTTCCTCGTTCTGTTGTGAGTAGTGCACTTGTGCAGTGCTCACAAGTCAGCTTTGCAGCCAATTTATGAGCTACATAACCTGCCATGTAAGCCACAATTCGGCCTCCACATTCACTGATGTAGCCTGGAGCTATGATGTAGTCATGGTCTGCAGCTGTTACCTGAGACTGCTGAACAGCATCACTGTCTAGAAGTTGCCTCCTTGGTGCAGATATATTCAAGACCTGAGAAGAAATAACTGTTGCACTGCTGCATGACAATATGGAGATGCTGTCCAGGCTCAGACAGTTGCCTGTTGATACATCAGCCAGTTCACTTTGAACAATCACTTTTTTGAAGGCAGCACGAAACTGCTGTGTAGTAGGATTGTCATTATGCCTGCCATGTGCTCGAATCAGGCCAAAAAACAGTTCCAAATGGTCCTGGCAAATTTTGTGGGCCGGAATGTACTTCAGCACTCGTTTTTCAGTGACAAGAAAATGAAAAAGACTAATCAGGCTTTGCATGCAGATGATAAAACCTAAGAAACCTGTCTTTCGGTTTGTTTCAATCATTCGTCTTCCATTTGCAGACTCCTTCAAGGAAGAGAGGTAATGGGTTGTGGTTTTGAACATGCCTTCGAAAGCTTCAATGTTCTTTTCATTTATAGGTTTCTTCCAACCTTTCTGATATGGGCTTCTAGAATTTAGGGCATCAAATGTCTCATTAATTTTCAACAAAAAATTGTCTGTTGCCTGTGTGCCAGAAAAACCTTCCAGGTCAAGTTCCCTGCACTCGGCTAGTGCTGTCGCAACAGAAGTGCTCATTACTTGGGCAGCAAGTCTAATTTTCATGGGCTGCCGCTGCCACTCAATATGAGCTCTGCGCAACTTGTTAGCCAAATGTAGGCCTTCTTTCTGCTGCACAGTATGCAGCCGCTCAATATGCTCCCATGACACTGTCCTTCCTTGGTGGTCAATAAAGTACCTCTTGTGTGCCAGTGCATTCCTCACAAGTTTTAGCATATGGCAGGGATCCAAAAAAGCTGCCACTGGTTCCTGGATAGCTGGGTGTCAAAAGGTTGTTTTTAGGTCTCCCACATGTTGAAAATCACACCCAAGCTCTTGTAACATAGCCAGATTTGCAGGCGCCCCGTCACAAGTGAGTGAAGCAACCATAGCTCCAGCATCATGTGCCTTATGAAGGCACTGGGTGACAAGGTTAGCCCTCTATGTTCCAATTAGGCCATCAACTAGGAAGTACCCAAGGGGCAACTTCCATCGCCCATTAATAGCCACAGCCATTATAACAAATGCAGCCTTTGCTTGTGGCAAAGAGTCGCTGTCAATGCCACTGCCAAAGTCAACAAACCCTTCAAAGTTGCGTTTGTTCCACTGGATGTTTTGCCGAATAGCCATTTCATCAACCATGAGGCTGCAAACTGTTCGGTGCCCCTTGCTTGCTGTTTCAGCACACTTCATTTTTAGTGCATTGAAAGCTTCTGTTGAAAGTCCTGCCTGGCCATCAACAGTCTCATACCATTTTCGCAGAGTTCTGGGATGTGGGAGGCACGTGTCAAAAAAGGCAAAAGTTCTCAGTTCAGGGGAGTACTGCTTTGGAGTGCCAATTCCACCATGCTTTCCGACTTGTCTTTCAAGTAGGTGCTTATTTACTTTAACCAGGCCATCTAAAACAGACACTTGCTCTGTCAGGAGGATATTCTCCGTAGTTAAAGCTGACAGAACAGATTTTAGTTCCGCATTTTTCTTTTGCAGTCTCCGCCTTGTTTGCTGCAGCCTTTTTATGCTTTTTCTTGACTGAGCATGCATTGCAGAAAACCATGCAGCCCTTGCTCTCAAGTAAGCTTTTTCGGGTGTGTCCTCCTATGAAGAGAGATAGAAAATGCAATGCATCATTAGAACAATGCACATCCAAGCCTTGCATACCACAGTTACAACAGTGTGCACATATAAAACACAAAGCACTCTGAATGTTCCATTAAAAGAAGAACGAAGGAGCTCAGTTAATCTTCTCGTCCTACTTTAATATCAAAGTGTTTCACCTCTGATGGAAATGCTCAGCATGCCATCACTCACAACGCACAGAAAATTCACTTGATCATCTTTTTCTCGCACATTGTACCATAGCAACAGATCATTTGCCCTGTCACATATTTTACCAGCACCTCACCTCGCATCAAGCCGGTAATGCCTACAAGGGTAACCCTGTTTTTGTCCAGATGGAAAAGTACAAAAATTCACCTGTAACCTTAATGATGAAAGAATGCAATGATTTACCTTCCAGGATTGCCATGATAACAGAGTCTTTGTTATTTCAGTCAGGATCACTTTCTTATATGGATTCCTCACACTTTCAGTAACAAAATTTGATTTCTCAGATGACTAATTCGCACCTGCTGTTTATTTTTTCTTTGTGAATTTTCGTAAGAATATTTACTTGGCAATGATGTTTCTCGACTTGCACCTGAGTGCCGTACCTACACTGCTTTTTTTGTTTTTGAAACAATTTTGTTCCGCTTTGAGACCCCCCCATCTCCCCCTATGTAATGCCCCTAGTGGACCCTTAGGGTACTTGAATAGATCAATAAATGAAGCTGTGACTCACCGATTCTCCTCTGGTAGATGGAGAGGTGTCCAAGAAGAAGATTCCATAATGTGCTCCTCAGCTTGATATGCAGGTCACTCACACACTTAAAAATTCATTGGTTTATTGATTCATCATTGCATACAATATACCATGCAGATCAGTTAGTAGATATTAGTAAAAATTGCCACGGCGAAATCAAGATAAGTCCATTCACGCAGTCTAAGTGCCCGCACATGCTGTGTTAAAGATTATGCTAATAATGCATGCTGTGGATGGGCCACTCACGCTATCAAATACGCTCTTGGCATATGCACAAGTATTTGACATTCATGGTGTTGAATTCTGCTTCAGAAATAGGCACATTTGACAGGTCCATTTACCATTGCTGGCCTCCTTCTTCGTGGCGTCCCAACAGAGGCTGGGGCGGTTGGCAAAGTCGGAAGTTCCTGCATAAGATAACCTGTTTAGTAATGCAGCCCACCTTAGAATGCCTGTTGCCCTGTTCTCCTCCGCCATGCATCAAGGCATAAGAAGGAAAGCAGGACATGAGGCTAATCACAAAATTACTCGGCATGCCCACTACTGGGCCACGCAACAGCTTCAGTGCATATGTACTCAATGCCTTTCGATGTCACTGCAAAAGAAAAACGCTCGCACATTGTTAAACTCATATCACCTAGCATGTTAAGGTAATGTTATATGTCTACACATTCTATTTTTATAATACACTCAAAGTGTTGCAGAAATAAAGCAGGGTGAATAGCACAACTGTGTAGAAGCGTGAATACATACAGCTTTAAAAATTATTGCATTAAATTTTGTGTCGTGCAATCTCCTTTTCTGAATGCCCACTGGAACTGACGTTAAAGAGGTTGGCATGTACCCATATAAGAAGTATTTCATGAAAACTTATACAAGGAACAACTGAAAAAGAAGAAAACATGACAGTACAAATTTTTCATGTAGCACACATGCCAGTTTGCACCGAATACTTTCTACATAGCTGTCAATGACCTTGTCCAAAATCAGTAAAACCAGTTTGGAATAACGTGAGAAAATTTTGTAGAAAAGATATCACTGACCTGGTGGAGTATGTCTTGCATAGCCAAATTTTTCTTGATACTGACAGATTATTTGTAGTGGAACTCTGACGAGATGACTATATTAATTCGTGTAACGAACATAAGCAATGAAGGCACATGAAAGAATATTGTGGCAGTTACTAATGTGCTTATGTGGTTCTGCAAAAAGGTACCATCCTATATGAAGGATCTTTGCAGAACCTACTGCACTCTGCTACTGTCTCCGGTAAGCACGGGGCCTGACAAACAACTGCAGGTTCTACTGCACTTTACATTGCAGAATTGCAACGACATCCTACCTTATGCAGTGAATAAACCTGGATGGAAACCACACAGGACGATATGAAACTTACTGGTGTAAGTTGAAAGGCTTGAGATGGCCCTGGCTGAATGTCCAGCATTGTGGCCACATCCATAGATGCCTGTAAAAAAATTTTGTTCCGGAGAAATGTGTGTGTACCGAGACATAACAAGCGTTCAGTTTTAAGCACCTAGTGAAAAGTGGAGAAGCATCACACTACTAGACCGTTTTGAGTTATGTCTGAAGGAATAAAGATATGACTGGTGTGCTGAGGTGGCTTGGTCAAAACTTCCTCTGAGCCTGCGCCAGGAAGCTTTCTTTTACATAAAAATTCACCCGTTTCGTGACTCGTGCTGCGAGATAAACTCAGACACTGTCAATCTTCTAGCAGTTGCTGTCACAAAATGGTATATCGTAACATACCTGTTGTGATGGGCCTGGTAAAGTTTCCTGGCTTTCAGTGACATCCATAGGTGCCTGTGAAAAAAATTTTATTCTTGAGAAATATGCTTCTACCAAAGCATAAGATGTATTCAGTTCTAAGCAACTACTGAAAAATAGAAAAGCATCACACTGCTAGGCTGTGTTTTCAGTTCTGTCAAAAGGATTATAAAAAATGACTAATGTGTTGAGGCGATTCAGAGAAAACTTCCTCTGAGCCAGTGCCAGGATGCATTCTGTTACAGAAATCTGTTTTTGGTCGCTCGTGCTGCGACATAAACGCAGACACTGTTGTTCTTCGAATTGATGCAGTCACAAAATGGCATATTGTAAAATACCTGTTGTGATGGGCCCGCCAAAGTCTCCTGGCTTTCAGCGACATCCATAGGTGCCTGTAAAAAAAAAATTTATTCTGGAGGAATGTCATCATCGTCATCATCAGCCTGACTACGCCCACTGAAGGGTGAAGGCCTCTCCCATGTCTCCAATTAACCCTGTCCTTTGCCAGCTGCGGCCACCGCATTCCCGCAAACTCCTTAATCTCACCCGCCCACCTAACTTCCTGCCGCCCCCTGCTACGCTTGCCTTCTCTTGGAATCCACTCTGTTACCCTTAAGGACCAGCGGTTATCTTGCCTTTGCATTACGTGCCCTGCCCAAGCCCACTTCTTCCTCTTGATTTCAACTAGGATGTCATTAACCCACGTTTGTTCCCTCATCCACTCTGCCTACTTCTGGTTTCTTAACGTTACACCTGTCATTTTCCTATCCATAGCTCACTGTGTTGTCCTTAACTTAAGCTGAACCCTCTTTATTAGCCTCCACATTTCTGCCCCATAGATGAGTACCGGTAAGATACAGCTGTCGTAGACTTTTCTCTTGAGGGATAATGGTAAACTGCCATTCATGATCTGGGAGAACCTGCCATATGCACTCCACCCATTCTTATTCTTCTAGTTATTTCCCTTTCATGATCTGTATTAGCGGTCACTACCTGCCCTAAGTAGGCATGCAGTGCCTGCATGACAGTTGAGGTTTTCACTGAGTTAAATGCTTTCTCGTAATCAATGAAGGCCATATATAGGGGTCGGTTATAATCTGTGCATTCCTCTATCACTCACTGATAGCGTGAACATGATGTATTGTTGAGTATCTTTTACGAAAGCCTGCCTAATTATTTGGTTGATTAAAGCCTAAGGTTGTCCTGACTATTAGCGATTACCTTAGCAAATACTTAGTAGGCAATGAACAGTAAGCTGATCGGTCTGTAATTCTTCAAGTCCTTGACGTCTCCTTTATAAAGATAATGTTAGCATTCTTCCAAGCTCCTGGCACTCTCGAGGTCACAAGGAATTGCATATATAGGATGGCTAGTTCTACTAGCACAATCTCCCCTCCCTCCTTCAACAAATCTGCTGTTACCTGATCCTCACCAGCTGCTTTCCCGCTTTTCATTCCTACTAAGGCTTCCGTTACTTCCTCTTCTCTTACTGCTACGGGATGTCCCATTGCTGTGCGCTGCGGCTTCTCTCATTAACGTTCTGATTGCATTGGCTACTGCACAGATTTGTGTCTCTTTGGCTATTTGATATCTTATTCATATTGCTAATGATATTGCCCTCTTTGTCTGTTAACGCATACATACAGTGGGCGCGGCGGAACCAGCGTAGGCATGTGGTCTCACAAGCTTCTCTTCTGCCTTCTGCAGGTTTTCTTGCCCAGTTCTACCGCACCAACGATTGCAGTAAATGGATCAGCAATCGACACGTGTTCTCTGGCTGCACCGTCACCTTTGGAGCCTCTTCCTTTTGATTGTCCATTCCCGCATGACATCAAGCCTGGAACGCCACCTAGCCACCACGTGACCTTGTCCGAATCGCCTTTAAAAGAACGTCAACAGGAATTTGTCTTCAGTGGGCGTGGCGAAACCAGCGTAGGCATGTGGTCTCACAAGCTTCTCTTCTGCCTTCTGCAGGTTGGTACTGATTACTGTTCTGTTAAAAGTGATTGCCGCTGTCTTCTGGTCCTGCCGTGTCCACAGCAGTTCGTTGAAATCGCCTACAATGCTTTTTGCATGTGCAAACTGCTCCTATGTGGAGACGTTGAAACTAATCCCGGTCCGGATACTAGTGAAATGCTGAAAGAATTACTTAAAGGGCAAAAGGGCCTAGCCACTGAAGTGACTGCTTTGAGAGAGCAACAGAGCAATATGGAAAAACTCATGAATGATATGAGACTAAGGTTTACAGCCTTGGAGAAGCAGGCAAACAGGATTGACACTCTAGAACAAACAATATGTGAACTCCAGGCGAAAATAACTGATTTAGAAGACAGGAGCCAACGCTCAAACCTTATTGTTTTTGGAGTAAAAGCGGAACCCGGGGAATCTGAGACTGACTTGAAAAAGAAGGTTCTAACTGAAGTTTTTGCAGAAAAGCTTAACATATCTTGCAGTTCTGTGGGCAGAATACACAGGCTGGGCAAAAAGGCAACAAACCGCCCTGTAATTGTGTTCTTCCAGGACTATAACGAAAAGCAAGCAGGAAGCGTAAACTACTGTGGGACAGCGCAAAAACAGAAAGGAATGAAGGAAAAAAAGTTACCTTGATAAATGACAAGCTGCGAATCGAAAAAATGCTTTACACCTGGGATGACAGCGATAACAGCAGAGTTCAACTCGATGATTAAAACAGTTATCAAAGCAAAGACTGACTTTCACAACATCGTGTTAAGGAATTTCGCTTACTTAATATAAATGCACGTAGTATTGTAAATAAATCGGAGGCTTTGGAGGCTATCTTGTTGATTCACAATCCACACGCCGTAGTTATAACCGAGACTTGGCTGAGAGATGATATTGATGATGAAACTGTTTTCCCCCGCTCTTATCAAGTTTTTCGCCGTGATAGAGCAAGACGTGGAGGGGGAGTTGCGGTCCTGGTGAATCAAAACACAGAGGCACACACGTTGCAGCAAATAGCTAACCATGAAAGTGTGACCTTAAAACTGTCGTACGGGGGTAGATCGTTTGTGCTTTTTGCTATATACAGACCACCTGATTCACCACCTCAATATTTATGTGATCTGGCCGATCACATGTCTAAATTTCGCCGTGATAAAATATATCTTGTCGGTGATTTTAATCTCCCAAATATTGACTGGAATAGTCCCTTCCCTAGTACAAACAATGACATAAATGCTTCATACATGTGTGATATTATGCTTATTCATAATTTGCAACAGGGAGTTAAGCACCCAACGCGCATACACGGTGAAGCTGCATCTATTCTCGACCTCGTCTTTCTCAGCCAAGAAACAGAACGTTTTACTGTTTCAGTTGAAACTGGGTTATCTGATCATTGCATGGTGGTTTTTACTTGTCCCATTCAACAAAATGTCGACAGTGAACCTGCAAAAATTATTTCCGTGAAAAACTTCTCCAGAGCTAATGATGAAAGTGTGTTAGACTACTTCAGCTTACACCTTGACATGTTTCGAGGAACTAATGTTGATGAACTCTGGAATAAATTTAAAGAAATCTGTACGTGCTGCATTGATAACTACACTCCTAATAGAACAAAGAAAACATGTAAAAAAACTCCTTGGATCACGCGAGAAATAATACATTTGAAAAGAAAAATCAAACGTCTGAAGCGTGGGGGTGCCTGTCGAAATATAGTTAAAATACATCAGGCTAACTTCACAAGCGCTTTGCGCCAGGCTAAACAAAATTACTTTCAGTATAGCCTGCCAAATTTTATTCGTGACTCACCACATAAGTTCTGGAAATTTTTATCGAAAAAGAAAAAAACAATTACGCGCATTTCCTGTCAAGGTGTCCAGCTTGCTGATAAATCGCAAATCTCTGAGGCATTCAATAAGTATTTTCAGAGTGTGTTTTCCCATCATGGTTTATTTGTTCAACCCAGTACCATGTCTCCCAACACGACCCCCGACATTGTTTCTTCATCTGGCGTATTCTCCATGCTACTCAACCTCAAAACTAAAGCGTCCGCTGGACCTGACGGGATACCAAATATTTTTTTGCGCCGTTATGCAGAAGCCATCACAGAGTTCCTGGTTGTTATTTTCCGCAAATCATTTGAAGCAGGAAACATTCCTTCCGACTGGAGGAAAGCGCGGATTGTGCCCGTGCTGAAAAAGGGTGACACTGCCTTGATTGCTAATTATCGTCCCATATCAATAACTTCCACATGTTGCAAACTTGCTGAGCATATCATAGCTAACTACATAACTACATTTCTAAACGATAACAAGGTACTTACCCCCCATCAGCACGGGTTTCGAAAAGGCTTTTCCACTGTCACTCAGCTAACTTCTGTCATTCATACTTTTGCAAGTGTACTAAATAGCGCTGGTCAAATGGATGTTATTTTTTTAGAGTTCAGCAAAGCCTTTGATGTTATTTCTCATGCCAAACTAATTTACAAACTTGAACTTATTGGTCTTCCTAATTTCATAATTCGTTGGATTTCCTCATACCTTTCTCACCGCACACAATTTGTTTGTATTGATGATTGCTATTCAAACCACCTGCCGGTCACTTCAGGCGTCCCACAGAGAAGCGTCCTCGGACCTCTCCTCTTTTTGATATATATCAATGACATTACTAACGTTATAACTACCCCTGTTCAAATTAGATTATTTGCAGATGACTGCGCTTTATTTCACCAAATTACTTGTCAAGATGATCAAGTTTTACTAAACTCCAATCTTCAGAACATACATACATGGTGTAATAAATGGGACATGAACCTAAATTTAGAGAAAACAGTATACATAACGATAACTAACAAAAAGGCTTCCTTCTTATTTCCTTACAATATTTCATCTCACCTTCTGACCGAAGTCAGCGAGTACAAGTGTCTAGGAGTTACAATAACGAAAAACCTTAGCTGGAATAAACATGTATCAAACGTATGCTCCTCAGCCTTTCGTAAACTCTGCTTTCTTAGACATAAACTAAAACTTGCCCCACCTGAACTTAAAAAATTAACCTACTTTTCAATAATAAGGCCATCACTAGAATATGCGTGCACCGTCTGGGATCCCTACACTAAACGTAACATCGAGGCCCTTGAAATGATTCAACGCAAAGCCGTCCGTTTTATTTTTTCAAAGTATCGTGTAACTGACTCACCAACGACCCTCATGCAAACTCACGGTATTGAAACATTACAGCTGCGCCGGAAAATTCAAAGACTGAAACTACTTTTCTTACTAAAAAACCATAAACTGTCTATGAATGCAGACCTCTTCCTTAAACCTAACACTACGCGCCAAACACGAAATCATCATACACAATCATTAACCCCTTACAGTGCTAGGATTAATGCCTTTAAATACTCATTTTTTCCACGCACCATTGAGGAGTGGAACAGGTGTTCGCCAGATCTCTTAGCCAGAGCTGATTCTTTTGACTCAATGTTTTCTTCACAGCATTTAATTTGAGAGCCGTTTCTGCATTCAGTTTTTGTATTTTGCATCTGAGCCTTGTATTTATTGCTGTATTTTGTGTTACAACTTGTATTTAACATTTTTTCAATTTTGCTAAACCTGTTCTTTTTTGCATATATTATGTACTCGCCCCTCCTGCTTGGGCCTACTGTAGGCCTGCAGTATGTTCTAAATAAATAAATAAAAAAACATCATGTACCAAGCATACAAGGTGTTCAGCTTTAAGCAGCTAGTGAAAGATGGAGGTGGAGCATCACACTTTAAGACTGTTTTGAGTGCTGTCTGAAGGGTTAAGAAATATGATGACTAGTGTGTCATGGGATTCGGATAAATCTTCTGGCGAGCCCGTGCCAGGAAGCAGTGTTTGTAGCTCCTACTCCAACATATACACAGCCACTGTGATGCTTTGAATGGCTGTAGTAGTCACAAAACAGCGCTGTTTGAAAATACCTGTTGCAGTGGAGACACTGGAGATGTGTGACTTTGTGTTAGTGCTTGCTGGGCGCCATGCTGAGCAGTGGCAGCAACAGCTGTGCCATTGCCTGGCTGCTGTGAAAGGGGTTCCTGCTGTAAATGAATAATGAGGTGCATCACATGCTCGCAGTGGAACACCAGCCTTAGCTAAAAAGATGCATGTAATTCAACAGACAGATGTACCAATCTGAGACTGTCAATATGGAACACAGCCAGTGGGCGAGAGAACACCCATTTCTTAAGAAAGCAACAGCAGAGAAATGCATTGTTAGTACAGCAGGTCTACCATATTTTTGAGAAGGGAGAGTGGGGTGTCTCTCCTCAGGCTCACCCAGCTATACCCCATGAAGTGTGTATGGTATGTGTATGAGGAATTATATATGCAGAACTGCCGTATCTGTATAATAAGGGAGCTAATTATACTCATTGGCATCCACCCAAGCGCAGCTATGCGGCTAAAGGAAAGCTATAAATTGTTTCCACAGAAACTTCGCAAAAGAAAACGGGATTCCCCTAAACATTTGGCCAAGCTTTCTGCCTGTGTTTTGTCTTTTTTTCTTTGTCTCATGCTTCCCTTTTTCCTTATGTGTATGACATTTACCGTATTTACTCGCGTAATTTGCGCCCGCACATAGATTGTGCACCCCAAAAAGTTTCAAACTTTTAACCCGATAAAAAAAAAAACTACTCGCACATTTTGCGCACTATGCTGAGCCAGACCACCAGCATGTACGCGGGTGCGAACTGTGCCGTTTACCCGGCTTGCTCGCGCTGGCGGTCACTGTCCCGGACGAACAGTTGCGCGCGCGCCTGAATCCAAAACTCTACCGTACCGTTTGCTATACGGTTTGCCGCTAGTCAGTCGGGCCACACGCAAGGGCCCCGTTTTATTGCCCGTTATCTCCTCCCACGGCTGACTTCGCGATTGAATCTTTGCACGTTTATTGCTTTGAGCTAAGCACGTGCCGTCATGTCATGCCACCCAACCTTGTTGCCATGGGGCGAGGGGTGCCAACCTTTTTTTTAGGACGTGTTCGGATAGTTCGGATAATCGCTTGCGCGTAAATTGCGCACCCTCTTTTTGGAGCCCTAATTAAAGAAAAAACGTGCGCAAATCACGCGAGCAAGTACGGTGCTCTATGCCTTATGGAACTTCTTTGTGATCTCCTTTGTAAACGAACTATAGTTTTAAGGAATTACAGTGCTCTCTCAGTGACACTTCCCAGGTGCTATGGCCGAGATGACAACAAAAAATGCACCGCCTACTGCTAGGCGCAAACATTTGCACACTACAAGTAATAATTAAATAGAAATGATGCCCCAAGGAAAACTGTGGTGTGCTCGATGCTCTCTTTTTTTTTATTTTCTTCTAATGATGGAGTGCGTAAGCTAATAAATAAATAAATTATCATGTACAGTAAGCAGAATTTCACCAGAGCCATATATAAACCACAGCCAGTTTAGGAATATAATGACACAATTAATTTTATCAGTGCGGGAGTACTGTAGCCGCGCTACTCGATCATAACGTCTAGCTAAAGCCATTTATTCACAAATCGTTCTATTTCTTGCACGAACACCTAAAACATCATATTGAACGCATGCTTATGCAGTCAAGTTACAATAAAGCACCTTCTCAATAAGAGCATTTCTTTCCAATCTCTTGAGAATGTATAGAAGGTGGTTCCTCACCTGAAGGGGGACGGCATGCGCACGTATACGAACTACGAGCGGCGACATCCGATCGAAGTGCTCGGGCAGTAAATGTTTTGAACATTTGCAGGTCCATTTTGCTGGCTCCCAGTCTCTTTGGCCTGGTCTAACGGCCTCAGTCCACTGCCTCCTTCGCTGTGGATCTTTCGGAAACCTGTTTGAAAACTGCACTCAGACAAAGAGCCACCAATAAGGCCGGGGCGGTACGAATACCACGTTCACGCCGTGTCGTGCGTTATGTTCTGCGAGCATGCATTTTACTCATTACGCAGTCAATTAAATATGAAAACAAAATGCAGTATACTTACGTGTGGAAAGTGACGCCCGGTTCTTGTCCTGGCGTGCGCGACCGACACCCAGGAACGCAGCAGCTGGGCATCGCAGCGTCTTTGTTGTCAATGGGAGCAGAAGTCTCACTTTCCGCCGTGTCTGACAGCTGCCGACAGCCTGGCGCGGCGCGAAATCATCTGCTCGTGCTGCTCGCGTTGATCTTCGCGGCGCTCGCATGCCATTGGCTGAGAAAACGGCCAAGTGTCATGGCGGAGCCCTCGCTTCCGGCTTCAAAAATTGTGACGTAGCAGCCTCTCCTCTTTTCCTTCTTTCCTCCATGCACAGAGGTCATCCACGTGTAGGATTGGTGATGGCGATGGAACTGAAGTCCGTAGCGCAAGGAAACAAGGCGCCGCTATAGTCCCAGGATTTCCGGACTTTTTTTATGGTTTCATTGTTTTGATGGGAAAATGTTTTTTTGCAAGTTTGCAAAAATACTTGCATAAATTTCTGATATACGTCATTAACATTGCATGCATAATGAAGGAACGACCAGTCACATGCCTCGATGCCATGCCTGAAGGCAGATATTGCCACATCTGAAATGCATTGCACTGTAACCATTTTATCTGCACAAATATTAGCATGGTGAAGAGGACAATAAAACATGAATACAGGGCAGTGGTTACCAATATCACATGCGACTGAACCGGCATCGGAGATTACAGTTTCAGCGTTAGTTATCAGGAGATCTAAAGCAGATGATGTTGACAGTGTGACACGAGTGGGTGTTGTGATTATATTAATCAAACCTTATGAAGAGAGCCTTGAGGTGAAGTCGCATGTGAACGATGTATCTTGTAGAACGTTAATGTTGAAATGACATTCGCATAATAAACGAAAGTTATTGGTGCGTATATAATCTAAAAACATTCCAAAAAAGTCATGAAAAGACGGCAAGTTTCCACTTGGAGGTCGCTATACAACCGAAGCTATTTTGTCTCTATATATCAGCGTCAAAATTTCACAATGATCATTTCATATAGAAAAATTGGAAAGTAACTCGCAATCAAGACCAGTTTCGACAAGAGCGATGCCGGCGGCCCGCACAATTTGCAAAAAATTTCCTATGTCCTTGTGGGCTAAAAACATCGGAGTTATCGTAATACCAAGTCTCAGTTAACATTATTATGCCTAGTTTAAAAGAAAGTTGGCCAAAAAACACTCAAGATCTTGTTTTGCCTACTGCTGAACAAACATTAAGAAGCAAAACAGAATGCACTGCAGGTGACGGAAGGAAAATATTCTGGGCTACAATGAAGTTACGATAGTTCATGACTATTCATGGAAAACAAGTGCGGATAACAGTACCATTCACTGTATTTTCTGAAGGTCTTGCTCACGAGTTATCTCTACCGAGCATGAATCGTCACTTTGCTTAGCGAAGACTCTGCCGTTGTAGACCCAGACCGACTTCCACTTATACAGATATTTTCGTTTTACAGCCATGCCGAGCAATTTCTTCAAAGCAGGGCAGAGGTGCTCGTTTACCTAGAATGGTACTGAACTGTCAATTTCAATGTCTTGTTCTGTGAGTCACAACTTTTTTGCCTTTCTCAGCACTGTGTCACGCTTTGCTCTGGAGCTGAACCGAACAATAATGTTAAATTTCTTAGAGTCCCGAGTGGGGACACGATGACAAGACTCGATCTCGCCTTCGGCAATTGGCTCATGTATGGCTTTCCCGATTTCTGACACAATTTTTGCAACATCTTCACCTTCTTCCTTAACAACGCCCTGTATCTCGATGTTTGTATTCCTTGAGTATAGCCCCAGTTGGACTACTCGCTTTTCAAGCTCTGCACACAAGTGCACAGAAACAAAAACAGCTCAGCAGAAAGAAAAATTGGCAGATCAATCTGCAGAACAATTGGCAACGAACAATTGGCAAACAATTGGCAAACAATTGGCAGTGGCGATGACTAAAAGAGATCAAGATGTAGGAAACGATTTTCTAACTAACCTGTAGCGAAAAGCAGAACTTTAGATGATGTGCACAGTAGGTCGTCGCCACTGCCAAGTGAAATGCGCTAGCGCTCGTTGGGTTCTTTTATAGCCGTTGTCCTTCGATGCTGACGCCCCCACAGCAGATAACGGGCTTGCAGATGACCACGTTTTCCGACGCTGTTGGCACACGTCGCAGGGCAGGGCGCTTGACTTGATGCGGCAGTGCAGAGCAGGAATCTGTAGCGAAAAGCAGAAGCGGTCTTTAGATGATGTGCACAGTAGGTCGTCGCCGCTGCCAAGTCCCCTTCTCATCCTCGAGTTCTGTAGCCGCACCTTTGATCCGATGTCCGGTATGCCTGAAGTCACCAGCAAGACAGTCAACTGCCTATCCTTGTCTGTTCTGGTGGGCTCCGCAGCGCAACCCCAGTGCCTTCAGCGGTGTGTAGACCACGACGTCGACGACTGCTGGCCGTAAGAGCTTGCCGGCGCGTACAACAAGTGGGGCGATGCTACCAAGCCCGGTAATGGTTTAGGTTCATGTGAGTTTAACGTCCCAAAGCGACTCAGGCTATGAGGGACGCCGTAGGGAAGGGCTCCGGAAATGTCGACCACCTGGGGTTCTTTAACCTGCACTGACATCGCACAGAACACGGGCCTCTAGAATTTCGCCTCCATCGACCGCCGTGGCTGGGATCGAACCCGCATCTTTCGGGTCAGCAGCCGAGCACCATAACCACATAGCCACCGCAGTGGCCAAGCCCGGTAATGTTTTACTCCACTTTTATGACGTGGCTAATTTGTGGTTTTGCAATCACGAGGCTGACTTGCCTGCCTGGTCTTCCTTCAAGACCATTTTCTCAGAGGTATTTGGCCGCCCCGCTGTGCACCAACTGCACGCCGAACTACACCTCCGCACCCACGCTCAGCACCGGAGCGAAACATTCACGAGTTACATTGTCGACATTTCCAAGTGCATCAACCCATCGATGTCTAAAGCCAATGAAATTAACAACATCCTGAAGGCTACATCTCCAACAATGAGTATCAGATGTTGTTCACCAAGAATCCGCAAACAGTCGTCGACGTGATCCAACTTTGCCAGAGTTATGATGTCCTGAAGGAACAGCGGGCTTCCACTCACCGTTCCGGCGTACATGATGAGTTGCTTCCTGCGCCGGCGGTTTGCGGTCTCGCTTCTGACCCTACGTCACTGCTGCCCGAGATCAAGGCATTCATACGGGAAGAGGTGGCCCGTCAATTGTAACTTCTGTCTGTGTCTGGAGACTCTTCACTATCTCTCGATCCCATCCTTCAACGCGCTATCCGGAAACAGGTTGCCGACGTTTTGTCCTCCAGTCCTCGGCTTCCACCTGTGACCACCCCACTCACCTACGCCGATGTTGCCGCCAGACCACGGCGCTCTGATGCTTACGTATCCGTCTGAATCTGTCTGTCTCGCTGCCACCACGACCACCACCCGAACCTACCCTTCATTACCCGCCGCGTTGCTTCGCCGTCATGAACCCCTGGCGCACGCCAGACAAGTGTGCCATCTGCTATGCCTGTGGATTTCCAGGCCATGTTGCACGACTCTGTCGCCAACACGTGCTGAGTTTCCAAGACTGTGCACGCCCGTTCTGCTGTGACCGTAAGCCTCCTTCGCCACCTCCCATCTTGACAGTCCTAAGTGCTCTTCACACGGGTCGCCTTCTGCCTGTCGCCAATCTCTCTCTCCCATTGGCTCTCGCTCTTCTTCCCGCCTGGAGGAAAACTAATGGCTGCAGCTCTGGAGGCAAGAACTGTACTTCTATCAAACTTTTCAAGTCCACCGTCTTCCCCCGCCAATGTTACTGAACTGTTCGTCGATGGTGTCGCCATTCTCACCCTTATGGACATTGCTGCTGCTGTCTTTGTTATTGCTACCACCCTTTTCTGCCGTCCACGTAAAGTGGCGATGTCTGTTCCAAACTCTTGCCTCCGCACTGCCAGCTCGCATCGCATCCAACCATAGGTGGCGTGCACAGCTCGCCTCGTTATCCAGGACATTTTGTATGTTGCCCACTTTCTCGTGCTGTCCTGCTGTACTCATGACATCATTCTGGGCAGTGACTTTCTCACCCGTCATCATGTGATCATCGATTGTGCCCGTTCCAGTACTGAACTGTCCCACCGTGCGATACCTCTCCTCGTGCCAATGAAATTCTGGTCGCTGCAGATACTGACGGTCCCTTGCATATGGCTGCTTCCTCTTTCCTTTCGCCCTTCTGACTATCTGTGATGGCAACAGCGCTACCTACGTCATGAACCCTTTTTCTTGCCCATCCACGCTTCTCTGTCTGGGACGCGTCGAATCACATGCTCACGTTGTTACATGCACCGTCTCTTACAAACCCGCCTCTCTCTCTCCAATTAGCTGCCCTCGATTCACCTGCTGCTGTGCGCAGTCCCCACTCCATTTCTGTTTTTTCCCGCTCTATTGATACCAGCCTTTCACCACCAAAATGCGGTCAGCTTGTCGAATTGCCCCAGTGTTTTCATCAATTTTTTCACTTCCCCCACGCACCAAAGAAGTGGATGACATGTTCTAGCGCAGCGTCATCCATCCTTCCCATGGGCTTCTTTGTTGTTCTCATGCGGAAGAAGGATGCATCCATCCGCTTTTGTGTTGATTACAGTCACCTGAACAAGATTACCCGCAAAGACGTGTATCCACTTCCCCGAATTGATGATGTCTTCGATTGCCTGCAAGGCGCAGAATTCTTTTCCTGGCTGGACCTGAGCTCCGAATGCTGGCCCACAGCAACTAGTGACTGGCAGAAAACAGCTTTTGTCACGTACAACAGCATCTGCGAAATTTAACATCATGCTGTTTGTCTTGTGTAATGTGCTGGCCACTTTCAAGTACCGTAAAAACCGGACTATAGGTCGGATCGGAATATAGGTCAACCTCCTAACTAACCAATTCTAAAAAAGAAAAAAATCTTTTCCAGTGAAAAAAGTACCCAAAGACACCCTTACCTTGAAACAAATGCGACTCAACAGGTTGCACAATGGTGACAGTATTCATTTTCATTTAAATGCTGCTCGTATGTACACCCGGCCAATTTTGTAACAGTATTGTGTGCCCATCGACCCGCAAAATTTGTTTCTGGCACACAGAAGTATGGCGCCATAGAGCAAAACCCTCCCACTTCATGAATCGCCGCACCCAGGATGGCGAGCCCTTGAATGCGCCTCGCGAGTCTACAGGCACGTGCGATCTCTACCGCTTTCAAGCGGATGCATTCGGCAGTCACAGGCAGTGATCTTGCACGCAGCACACCCTTCCCTTTCAATTCTGAATACCTGCGGTCCACACACGAAATGATGTTTTCTTCTGGGTTCTGCAAGTTGTAATACGCAGCTTCTGTCTCCGCCAGTACTGAATCCTTTTTTCGGATACTCCCAATTCATGCTGTGCCGCCAGGTTGCTGTAAGCTTCCGCGTACTCAATTGTGTTTTTCTTGAAGGCGACGATCAATTGCCGTCGGCTTCTGCTCATTTTGAAACAATATGTGAAAAAGCAGCCTTTAACCAAAACAGCTTCGCAACAATGGAAACGCAAAATGGCGGTGCGAGAACATGGCTAATGTCGCCATGCCGAGCTGCTTCTGATGGCGATGGTGATGGAGGCTGTTGACTTCAGCCGCCCATTGTTGCAAGACTTCCGTAGCTTTTCCGCCAGTGATCGGTATATAAGATGGGGGTTGACTTTTTGCCATGGTTTTTTGAAACAAAGTTCGACCTATATACCGGTTTTTACGGTACATGGTGGACAGAGTTCTCAGCAGACTCAAGTAGCACACACGTCTATGTTACCTCGACAATGTCGTTTTTTTTTCCAGAGACTTTTCGTCCCACCTGGTCTGCCTTGGGCGTGTCCTGCAATGTCTGACCGATACTGGCCTGCAACTGAACCTGAAGAAGTACTGCTTCGATGCCGGTGGCTTACCACCTTGGGCTACATCATCTCAAAAGAAGGTATTCTTCCCGATCCTGCGAAAATTCGTGCAGTCACCAAGTTCCCACGACCCGCTTCACTTAAAGAGTTGCACAGCTTTATAGGATCGCTGCGAAGGTGTAGAGGCAGAGCATCCACCTCGCAGGCAAGAGGACTGAGGCTCGAATCCCAGAGCCGCACAATTCTCCACCGGGTTTAAAAAAACTCCACGTGTTGATGGAATTGCATGACCAGGCCTGGGGTGCAGCCTGATCTCGGTTACTAGAACTGTCAATGCACTCCCCCACCAGAACAAGATTTTGCCACCCTGGTGTAGTACTTGGCCACAACCTTCTATGGACAAACCAATTAACCCTCAGTCCTCAGTCCCAAGCGGCTGCGGAGCAACTGACAAAGGGGGCGGTCAGACCTGTGACGCACCGCAGGGTGCTAAGAATGTCTGGCTCCGGACAGGCCGCCATTGGAATCTGAACCTGGAAACGTTTAATGCTAGAACATTATCAGGTGAGGTTAGCCTAGCAGTGCTGTTCGAAGCACTAGGGGGGATTAAACGAGATGTCACAGGGCTTAGTGAAGTTAGGAGGACAGGTGAAGCATATACAGTACAAAAGGACGGGCACATAGTGTGCTATCGCTGATTAGGAGACAGACGAGAACTAGGAATTTCAGTAGAACACGTTCTTGGGCAAGTTGGTTCATAGCTTGAGTAGATGAAGTGCACAAAACACAGCACACAGGAAAAGAAAGACACGAGAAGCGCCTGCCTCGTGTCTTTCTTTTCCTGTGTGCTGTGTTTTTGTGCGCTTCATCTACTCAAGAACTAGGTGTGGGATTCCTGATTAATTATGATACAGCTGGCAACGAAGACGAGTTCTACAGCATTAAGGAGAGAATGGCAGCTATAGTAATTTGGCTCAATAGGAGGTGCAAACTAAAGGTGGTGCAGGCCTCTGTGCTTACATCCAGCCATGATGACCAGACCGTTGAAAGCTTCAATGAGGACGTGGAATGGGCAATGAACAAGGTAAAAGCACCGTACACTGTACTAATGAGCGACTTCAACGCGAAGGTGGGCAAGAAGCAGGCTGGCGACCAGGCGGTAGGCGACTATGGGATGGGTGCTAGGAATAGCTGGGCAGAGTAATTAGTAGAGTTCACAGATACACATAATTTAGGGATCATGAATACCTTCTTCCGCAAGCGAGAGAACAGGAAGTGGACCTGGATGGTGAGACTAAAAATGAAATCGACTTCATACTACGCGCTCAACATGGCATCGTTCAGGATGTGGACGTCATTGGAAAGTTGCGTTGTAGCGCCCACAGAATGGTAAGGTCTCGAATTAGCTTAGACTTGAGAAGGGAACGGAAGAAGCTAGTGAAAAAGAACTCCATTAACGAGTTAGCGCTAACAGTTAAAATAGAGAAATTCAGGATATTGCTGCAGAACAGATATTTGTCTTTGTGCGAGAAAGGTGATCTTAATGTTCAGACAACGAATGATAATCTCATGGCTATCATTACGGAGTGCACCGTAGAAGTAGGCGGTAGAATGGCTCGACAGGTTACCGGCAAGCTATCTCAGGAGATGAAAGATCTGATTAAGAAACCCCAAGACATGAGGGCATCTATCTAACCCTACCGACATCAAAGAACTAGCAGAGCTATCGAAGTTAATAAATAAGTGCAAGGTAGCCGACATAAGGAAGTTTAATATGGAGAGAATCGAGCATATGCTCTAAAGAACGGAGGTAGCCTGAAAGCGGCGAAGAGGAAACTAGGCATAGGCAAAAACCAGATGTATGCGTTAAGAGACAAGGAGGGCAATGTCATTAGAAATAAGGAGAGGATAGTTACAGTAGCCGAAGAGTTCTACACAAATGTGTACAGCAGCCAATGTAATCATAGTGTTAATGAGAGAGACAGTGGCTCACAGCAATGCGTCATCTCGTCAGTAACGAAAGCTTTAGGAGCAATGCAAAGGGGAAAAACAGCTGGTGAGGATCAGATAACAGCCACCCTGTATACGCACTGCCTTATGACCTCGAACGTACCAGAAGCTTGGAAGAATGCAAACATTATCTTAATTCACAAGAAAGGAGATGCCAAGGACATGAAAAATTACAGACCAATCAGCTTACTGTCCGCTGCCTACAAGGTATTTACTAAGGTAATTGCTATTAGAGTCAGGGAAACCTTGGACTTCAATCAACCAAATGATTAGGCAGGCTTTCGTAAATGATACTCGAGACTTGACCATATTCACATTTTTAATCAGGGGATAGAGAAATGCGCAGAATATAACCAGCACCTATATATACCCTTCATTGATTACGAGAAAGCATTTTACTCAATGGAAACCTTAGCAGTGATACAGGCATTGCGGAATTAGGGTGTAGAAGAGGCTTATGTGAAAACACTGGAGGATATCTGTAGCAACTGCACAGCTACCATAGTGCTCCATAAAGTCGGCAATAAAATTCCAATTAGGAAGGGCGTCAGGCGGGAGGACACGGTCGCAGCAGTGCTGTTCACTGCCTGCTTGGAGGAGGTATTCCGAGGCCTGGATTGGGTACACTTGGGGATTAGAGTTAATGGAGAATACCTAAATAACCTGCGATTCGCTGATGAGATTACCTTGCTGAGTCACTCGGAAGGTGAACTGCGAGTCATGATCAATGAGTTAAACAGAGCAGAACGCTGGGTCTAAAAATTAACATGCAGAAAACCAAAGTAATGTTCAACAGTCTTGCAAGGGAACAGCAGGCAGTTCACAATTGGCAACGAGGTGCTGGAAGTGGTAAAGGAATACATCTACCTAGGGCAGGTAGTGACAGGTAATCCGGATCATGAGAGGGAAATAACTAGAAGGATAAGAATGAGGTGGAGCGCATATGGCAGGTTCTCTCAGATCATGAATGGCAGTTTTTCAGTATCACTCAAGAAAAAGTATACAACAGCTGTGTCCTACCGGTACTCACCTACGAGGTAGAAACAACATGGAGGCTAACAAAAAGGGTTCAGCTTAAGTTAAGGACACCGCAGCGATCTATGGAAGGAGAAATGATAGGTGTAATGTTAAGAACCAGGAAGAGGGCAGAGTGGGTGAGGGAACAAACGTGGGGTTAATGACATCCTGGTCAAAATCAAGAAGAAAAAATGGGCTTGGGCTTGGCATGTAATATGAAGGCAAGATAGCCGCTGGTCCTTGAAAGTAACGGAGTGGATTCCAAGAGAAACAAATATAAGAAAGGAAGGCAGGCTAGTTGTTGGCTAGTATTAGAATGCATCATGAAACTGCAGGAAAAGACAAGGGACAAGGAAGAAACCAACAACACAGAGTGAAGAACTGCAATTGGGTTTATTACACAGGTGCGTCATATTTATGGTGTTCTGTGATGATCGTTTGTTAGGTTGTGTGATTGCAATGAATTTATAAATGTCACTCACCTGTGTAATAAACCCAGTTGAAGTTCCGCACTCTGTCTTGTTTATTTCCCCCTTGTCCCTTGTCTTTTTGTATGGTTTCAAGGTGCATTCCAAGAGAAGGCAAGCGTAGCACAGGGTGGTAGAAAGTTAGGTGGGCAGATGAGATTAAGAAGTCTGCAGGCAAAGAGTGGATGCAGCTGGCAAAGGACAGGTTTAAAGGGACAATGAGGAGAACCCTATCAAAATTTTTTTGTTAGCAATATCTGATAGTTCGGCATTTCATGGCTTTGTTGACGCTTGTCCGGGAGCGAAAGATGCATTTATGTCAAAGAAATTTGGATTCGAAGTTGAAAAATTTTTTCCCGCCGCTCCGATTCAAACTCGAGAACTCTTATGACGACACGGAGAACTCTTATGACGACACAGAACGGAGTGACGTGAAACGTGACGTAAACGGAGACTCCGTGATTTCTGGCGGCTAGCGGTGCGGTCTAGCAGCTGCCGAAATGAAAGCTACCGCCGCCGCACGTTGAAGGCATCTATCGGGGGTCGCCACCGTCGCTTCGTTTACGTTTGCACCGGCGTCTTGCCAGCGTTACGATGGATCCCGTTCCTGAACCCGAGGACGTATTTCTCCCAAAAACTCTGGCCTGCATTTCAGCGACCTCAGCCCCACAGAACGTGCGATTCTTTTGAGGAAGCACGGTTAGGTTAGGCGCCGGCAGGTGGTTTCCCCCTTCCTCAGAGAGCAGCCGTTGCAAACTAAATATCATAACCCCAGTGCGGGGAGTCGCGAGGGGTGCGTTGCGCCCATCGGAGGCTGGCCGGGGCTTTGGGGCCAACGGATTGTGATTCCTTGAACGGAGCGGTTGCACGGCGCAGCAGGCAGCGTCGAGGTCTCCCACGGCTGCATGGGCCAAGTTATTAATTTATTTTTGCCACAAAAAACAAATGGGTGCTCGAGGGCGGTCGCGTTTAAAGTCGGCGGCTTGAAACCAAGGCCAGAGCACGACGCTTCAACGGCTTCCGCTAGATCAAACGGGTCCACTGGATCTGGCTCTCTCGCCAACTTGCATGTACCTTCAGATATGTACTGTGAATGAACTAAAATGGCCGAGCTCGAAAAGAACAGCTCCGCCAAACTGCCGCAGCTATTGAATATAACGCGCACCTCGCCGCGGAGCCAAATCAGTCTGGCCGGGCCGGCGGCGGCTGGCGCACTCGGTGCGAAATAGATACATGCTCCAATCTCCCCGCCAATGCGGTTAGAGTGCGCCGAAGCCGCCGAACGTGTCGGCGGTCAAGCGCAGTTGGAGTATAGAGGGTCTCGCTTTGACTGACGTGACTTCGCCGTGCAGGGCGCGCGCCCGCGCGCCTCGCCGCAGCGTAAAAGCGCCTTAACAGTGCCTCCACTTAACCGCTAAAAAACGTATTCAGCGGCGGCATCCATGGGAGCCACTGAAACCCCCGCCCATTCACTAAAGAAAAGAAAAAAGTCCGGTGCCGAGGTTCGGAATCGAACTAGGGCCTTCGGCGTGTGAGGCGGATACGCTGCCGCTCCGCGACAACGGCTCAAGTTACAGCTGTCAATAAAGGCGCATCTAGTGAATGCACTCTTCTGATGCAGAAATCTCCGTGCTTTCGCTAGGTATATTCTGGCCCAACAGAGCCAGGCCATCAGCAATTTTCCTGAACTGCCTTGTACCTTGTCTCCGGTCCCTAATAAACGATTTCCGTGAAGTAGTTTGAAGTTGACTGGCACAGCCGGGAATGTTTCGCCGGGCAAGCGTGCGAATACACAAGTGCCGCCTTGTACACCGACCATCGTGCCATCATAGCTTTACATCTACCATGGCGATCATCTGACAACCCTTAACAGGCTCCTTCAAAGGTTAACTAGCACTTGAAGCGGCACTTGGAGTTCCTCTGGTGTTCGGCGCTTGTAAATCGAAGCGCGTCAAAAACAAAACCACGGGGCACGCAAGCTCATAGACGCGAAGCGCCATAACAAATCGAAACTCTCCTGGCCGCCTGTGGCGCCGCCAAGCATCCGTTTTGTTTGCTTCCAACATTCAGGTTGTCTTTTGCCTGCCTTCCTTGTGTGATAAAAGTGCACTATTGGTTTTAAAACAAAACTTACTTCAATATTGATCTGCGCAACCTACCTTTGTCGGCCTCAGAGATTCGCGAAACCAAGTAGGATGTAAAATTCCTCCAAGGTGGCGTCTCTTGTCCTATGGCGTCACCACGCTTGTACTTGTTAGATTGGCCTGTGGCGGCGATACCTGTATTTTGGTTCTTGCTATTTTCTACCTTACAAGAGCTTTGTTTTCAGTAAGAGTGGCGTTTTTGTGATCAGGAGCTGGTATTCTATCGATACAAGCCAACTTCAATTTCTCCTCAGTGTCCCTTTAATTGGAGAGACATGGGAGAGGCCTTTGCCCTGCCCTGGGCGTAGTCTGGCTGATGATGATGATGAGCTGTTTAGTTCTACGTGCTTATTTCCGCCGCTTTGTCCACAATTTCGCTTACATTATGTCTCCTCTGACTGAGATGCTTGCCGGTGACCCCAACCCCTCTTCTTGGACACCTGCCTGTGATGCCACCTTCTCCATGGTTCGGCGCCTTCTGGCATCCCCTCTGATCCTTTGCCATTTTCATCTCAGTCAACGTGTGAAAATAATGCCAGCGGCGTGAGCCTCAGTGCTGTTCTTGCCCAACAGACATCCGGCTTCCCGAACATGTTGCGTATGCCAGCCACACTTTGATCAAAGCCAAAAAAAATAATGCTGTAATGAAAAAACAGTGCTTGGCGACTGCCTGCGCTCTTGGAAAGTTCCAACCTTACATATATGGTCGCCCATGCTTTGTTGTAACTGATCACGATGTCCTCTGCTGGTTGTCTTCCCTCAAAGACCCCTCTGGCCCTCTTACTCGTTGGGTGCGGAGTTACCAAGAATATGGCATTGAAGTCATCTATCGCTCTGGCTGTAAGCATTCCGATGCCGACGCCCTATGCCGCTAACCTCTCCCCAGTGACTCCGCCTACATCTCTTGGCGCCAGTGATTCCTCTTTCCTAGACTTTGCCTTCTGGACATCGCCAGGACCCCTCGATTGCTTCCCTCCTCACTTTCCTATCTTCACCATCTGCACATCCCCCAGCCCAATATCTCCACTGTCAAGCCCGCCACCTCCACCCTGAAGCCCGCCGCTTTGCCATATGGGATGGCCTTCTTCACTGCCACAACTACCTTCCTGACGGGGCACAAATGGCTCCTTGTTGTTTCTTGGCATCCTCGTGCTGACATATGTGCCTCTTTCCACACCAACCTCCAGTGCGCCCACGCCGGTGTGGTAAGACTTAAACACACCTTTGACCCCGCTTCTACTGGTGGAGAGTGTATCTCTTCATCAGCCAATATGTTTGGTCCTGCCCAGAATGCAAACCTCACAAAACCTCTCCTCGCCGTTCCACCACTCTGCTGCAGCCCTTGTCCTGCCGCACGTGCCCATTTGATCGTGTCAGCATCGATCTCTACGGTCCCCTTCCCATCACTACAGGTGGCCACCGCTGGGTCATCGTGGCGATAGATCACCTAAGCCACTTCGTAGAAACCTCATCCTTGCCATCCGCGTCTGTGCAAGATGCTCCATTTTTCAACTTGCATCATCTCGTTCTGCGCCATGGTTCCGTTAAAGAATTCCTGAGCGACTCGGGCCTCGACTTCCTCTCAAACACCATTGAGGCACTCCTTCGACAAGGCCGCATCGTTCACCACTTTACAACAGCCTACCACCCTCAAACAAGTGCATGACTGAACGTTTAGACTGCATATTGAGCGATATGCTGGCCATGTATGTTGCATCTGACCACTCAAATTGGGACTGCATTCTCCCCTTTGCCACATATGCTAACTATACTTCTACGCAGAGCACAATTGGCTTCTCTCCATTCTTTATGGCCGCAAGCCCACCTTCATCATGAATACCATGTCCCCTTCCACTGGGGACCAGAATCGCCAGAAGCATCTTCAAGCCCCCACCAGTCCTCTTCCTTCGTATACTCGCTCGTGTGGCTTTCAGTTCCGTCAAGCGGTCCCGGCCTCTCCTCAAAACTCCTTTCAAAGTACCAAGGCTGCATGCCATGTTATCTGCCAGACTTGTTCTCGCAAGCCCAGGATGCATGCCATCGTGGCTAACGTGGCTAAACGCATCATGTTCAAGTGCGTGTTATTTCTCAGATGAATACACTGTTTTCAGGGCCGATAGGGTGTACTCTGACAAGATTAAATACGGGGGCGGAGTTCTGATAGCCTGCCGTTCTGTGCTAAATGCATTTAGGAGACCAGACCTAGAGACATACGAAGAATGTGTGTGGTTGGAAATTCCAACGTGTGACAAATCGCACTATCTAGTCGGCTGTTACTACTTTCCACCAAATTCTGCTCCTAACGTTTTTACCGATCATTTTTTGGATATTGGGGAAAAAATTGATTTTTTGAAGTACAAGGTTCACATCTACGGGGACTTTAATCTTCCTAAGGTCGATTGGTCCACTGGTTTGGTCACTAGTGACTGCACAGCAACTCGAGAAAAAGCCGAATGTTTAATTGATTTTAGTAATTTTCATGGTTTATATCAATTTAATACAATGAAGAACTGTGCTGGAAACATTTTAGACCTAATTTTATCTAATGTGCCTCTTTTTGGCGTGCAAGCGGTGCGCGATCCTCTTGTTCTAGTAGACAAATATCATTGCCCGTTTACCTTGTCGTTCTTCTTGTCGTTTCGTGCAGTGCGTGAGATGGTGCCAGAAAAATTTAGATACGCGTATGGCAATTACCTTAGGCTGTACAATGATCTTCTGGCCTACGACTGGTCAGAATTGCTTGAGACTGAGGATGTAAACACAGGCGTTGAGCTACTTACATCAACTGTACAAGGTATAATGAAAAAATGTATACCTCACCGTAAATCGAAGAAGTGTAGATTTCCATGCTGGTTTTCGCACGATTTGAGACATTACTTGAAGAAAAAACAGAAGTATCACAAACTCTACGTGAAATCAGAAAGTGAATATTGGTACCAAAGATATTCATTGTGCAGAAAAATTGTGAAAAAACTGATTGCACGTGATGAAGCCGACTACCACAGACTTCTCGAACAGAACTTTAAAAAGGAACCAAGCAGTTTTTGGGATTTTGTGCGCAAGCAAAGAAATGATAAGGTTAGTGCTGCTGTGATAAAGACGCGCGATAGCATCTGTTTTAAACATCAAGATGTGTGCCAAGCTTTTGCTGATCACTTCAGCTCTTGTTTTGTGCGCCATGATAACACAACTGCTGTTATCACTCTTGAAGACAGCGCTGACTGTTTAGCTTATGATATTGTCACCGAGCATGAGGTTCTTTCGGCGATTCAGAAACTTAAGCCAAAACTTTCAACAGGAATTGATGAAATTCCCAGCTTCATAATCAAAGGATGCGCTGACATTTTCGGCCCTGTTTTGGCGCATTTGTTCAACTTATCGTTGCGAACTGGTGTTTTCCCTCGTCATTGGAAGTTGTCAGTAGTTGTTCCTGTATTCAAGTCTGGCGATGCTTGTGATGTAAACAACTTTCGTCCTGTGTCACTAATTTGTTCTTTTGCGAAAGTTTTTGAAATGATTATGTGCGAACGCATGGGCTCATACTTCAAACAGAAGATCTCGATTCTGCAGCACGGTTTTTTGAAAGGTCGCTCTGTGGAAACGAATTTATGCAGCTTTCTTGATTATACTGGGCCACATGTATTTAATCGTGGTCAGGTAGATGCAGTCTACTTTGACATGACTAAAGCTTTCGATATGGTTTCCCATGAGGTACTTCTGATGAAGATGGAAAGATACGGACTTTGCCCCATATACTGCAGGTGGCTCAAAAGCTACCTTGGCAGCCGCCGTAACATGGTACGATTTTCCGGCTGTGTGTCCAACGAATTTCTGTCATCTTCGGGAGTGCCTCAGGGCTCCAACTTAGGACCGCTGTTGTTTTTAGTGTTTATTAATGATTTGCCGTTACATGTCAAGAACTCGAGAATTTTGCTCTTCGCAGATGATTTCAAATTATTCCGTAATATTGGAGATATTGAGGACTGCCGCCAATTGCAAGCTGACATTAACAACGTTGAGAATTGGTGTTTCATGAATCGCTTAAAACTGAATATTAAGAAGACTTCCGTTCTGTCTCTAACTAGGAAACGCGACACAGTTACGTTTGATTACACACTTTTGGCGGGTGAGATTTCTCGCGTGGCTCATGTACGAGACCTTGGTGTTGTTGTTGATTCAAAGCTTGATTTTAGACTGCATGTAAATTCAATTGTGTTACGCGCATTGAGGCATATTGGTCTTATCTCTAGATTAACAAAAAAATTTCGGCGGCACGAATGTCTACGCACTCTATACTGTGCCCTTGTGAGACCGCGTCTTGAGTTTGCGTCAGTAGCCTGGAATAGCGTATCTGTCGCCTATTGCACGAAAATTGAAAATGTCCAGCGTAAGTTCATACGCATCTATTATGATAGATATATTGGTCGCCGTCGTTTCTACGACTATGATTCTCTCTTGGCAGACCTCAATATGTCTACCCTTGGCGACAGGCGACGCATACGTGACATGCAGTTTCTGCAAAACGTCGTGCGCGGTTACATTAACTGTGGGACCTTACTGATGTCGCTGAATTTTCGTGTACCGCATGCAAAAGCTGCAAAATGTTTCGACACATTTTATCCCGATTTGCACGCCATCTGTCCAATGACTCGTTTACAAATCTTATATAACAAAACGTTTAATGACATGGACATATTTGCCTAATTGTTGTTTTCGTGCCTGCTTTTAAATCTTTTGAAGTGGTGTTTTTGATGTATCTGACCTAGTGTGCGCTCGTTTAGGCCACTTGGCTGTTGAGGCACACTCAAATAAACATATCTATCTATCTATCTATCGTGGCCATGAAACCGTGCACGTCAACCACCTCAGTGTTGCGATCCGCCTATCGTGTGTGTTCTTTAAGCGGACATGATGCCTCCTTTTCCACCTGAAGGTAATTGTAGCGTGGCAGCCATGCTCAGTTTTGGTGGTGAAAGAAAACAATGACCCTGAGGTCTGAAGCTCGCTTGCTGACTGAACGCTGGGCTAGGAATGTTGTCAGACGACGCAAGCGACCCGGATTCAACTGAGCCACAACCCCCTTTACACCGCGTCCATTTCCACCCTCCAAGCCCCCGCAGTGGCTCAGTGGTTACGGCACTCGGCTGCTGACCAGACAGGCATGGGTTCAATCCTGGATGCAGCGGCCGAATTTCGATGGAGGCGAAATTTTAGAGGCCGTGTACTGTGCGATGTCAGTACGCGTTAAAGAACCCCATGTGGCCAAAATTTCTGGAGCCCTTCACTACGGTGTCCCTCATGCCTGAGTCGCTTTGGGACGTTAAACACCCATAAACCATTTCCACCCTCCAAAGGGTCATGGAACTGTTGGCTTCTCCGATATGGATTCTTTAAATATGGTACATACCATATGTCATTTCTAAACATGTAAGCAACGAACAAAGCAGACTGATCCTGAGACAATACGAGTTTTTCTTTGTTTCTCACGTGGCTCTACAGCCATGCCCAGTTTACATCATTTACTTCATCGTCATAATCATCATAAGCCTGACTATGCCCACTGCATGACAGAGGCCTCTCCCATGTCTCTCCAGTGTTAATCCTGTCCTGTGCCAGTTGCAGCTACCCTGTCTCCGCAAACATCTTAATCTTGTCCTCCCACCTAACCTTCTGCCGCCCCCTGCTACGCTTGCCTTCTCTTGGAATCCACTACTTTACCCTTACGGACCAGCGGTTATCTTGCCTTCGCATTACATGGCCTGCCCAAGCCCATTTTTTCTTCTTGATTTTGACCAGGATGTCATTAACCCCACGTTTGTTCCCTCACCCACTATGCGAGCTTCCAGTCTCTTAACGTTATACCTACCATTTTCCTTTCCATGGCTCGCTGCGTTGTCTTTAACTTAAGCTGAACTCTTTTCGTTAGCCTCAACGTTTCTGCCCCGTAGGTGAGTACCGGTAAGATACAGCTTTTGTATACTCTTTTCTTGAGGGAAATTGGTAAACTGCCATTCATGATCTCAGAGAGCCTGCCATATGTGCTCCACCCCATTCTTATCCTTCTACTTATTTCCCTCTCATGATCCTGATCAGCTGTCGCTACCTGCCCTAGGTTGACTTATTCCCTTACCGCTTTTAGCACCTTGCTACCAATTGTGAACTGCTGTTCCCTTGCTAGACTGTTGAACATTACCTTGGTTTTCTGCATGTTAATCTTTAGACCCACCGTACTGCTCTGTCTGTCTAACTCATTGATCATGTTTTGCAGTTCATCTTGTGAATGATTTGGCAAGGCAATATCATCAGCGAATCGCAGATTATTTTGGTATTCTGCATTAACTCTTATCGCCAACTGTTTGCAATCCATGCCTGTGAATACGTTCTGTAAGTAGGCGGTGAATAGCATTAGCAAGATCGTGTCTCCCTTTCTGACACCCTTTCTTAATTCAATCCTATTGTTGACTTTTTGTAGGACTATGGTAGCTGTGAAGTTGCTATATATGAGGCGTGACACAGAAGAAACAAGACTAAGTGTGTAGCCGGAAAAAAGAGTGGCGTTGGCAACAAGTGCTTTGCTGACGTCATTCCGCACACCTCCTCTATTCATGCGGCCAGTTTCGATGGAACCGATCACGCCAGTTGGGAGTGCCACGTAATTGAGTGAACACGTGCAACTGCATTCTGCCAGAAAAACATCTGATGTAAAAACCGAACAGCGAATCACCATCAAATTTCTTGCGAAACTTAAGAAATCAGCCACGGAAACAATTCAAATCTTAACCGAGGCTTATGGTGATGAAACTGTCTCGTGCACGTGTGTTTGAATGGCATAAGCGGTTTTCAGGGGGTAGGGAGAGTGTGGAAGATGATGAACATGCTGGGCGCCCAAGGTCAGTAATTATTATTATTATTTATTTATTACAGATACCTGCAGCGCCGGAGGCATTATTGGAGGGGGGAAACATAATGACTTCTGCTCGTCTGGCCGAAAGTGCAGAGGATAACAAAAATACAATACAAATACTACAAAAATACATACAAAAAATACAAAATACAAGTAATAATAGATGAGGAAAAGCATGCACTGAAGGAGAAGAACCGCGCTCCAAAAAAAAAAACGCTAATGAAATGAAAAGACACACGCAAAATAACTGCGTGCCACGTCACACATCAAATAAGAATGCACAGAATTGACCTTCCATGCAGCACTCAGTGACGCCGGCCGGCAGCCTGTTCCACTCATTGATCGTCCGTGGAAAGTACGATGCTTTGTAAATATCTGTCTTACATTTAATCTCTCGGACGTTCCACTGATGATCAAGTCATCTAGAAAGAAAGTGAGGTTGAAGCAGGTACCGGTCTTTGTCAATGCTCAACCTTCCAAAATAGATGCGATGCATGATTTGCAACCTCAAATGTGTCCTACGGTTAGCTAAAGACCCCTAACCAAGGTGGGTTTTAAGAGACATGACGCTAGTTGAGAAGCTGTAATTATTGGACACAAATCTCTCAGCATTATTCTGGACGCCCTCAAGCATGTCACATAAGTAAGCAAACTGGGGTCCCATACAGGGCAGGCATATTCAAGAATTGGTCATATGTACGTGAAATACAGGAGTTGTTTGGTATTAGACGGCGCTTTATTGAAATTTCGTTTTAAGAAATTAAGCATTCTGCAGGCCTTGGATGTGATATACCCAACTTGCCTCGTCCACGTTAGGTTAGATGTAAAATAAAGTCCTTTTTGCAGGGGAACATTATGTAATGACTAACTTGTTTGTAAAGGGGAATGCTTTCGAGTGAAAGAAATAAATTGGCATTTTTTAGCATTCAAAGACATTTGCCATTTTGAGCACTAGCACTGGATGAAGTTTTAACGCATCAGAGGGAGTTTCCACAACATGGTAAATGACACAGTCGGCAGCATATAGCCGAGCTTTGCTGGTAAGATCCAAGACCATATCATTGATATAATCAGAAAAAGAAGGGGTCCAAGAACAGACCCCAGCGGTACGCCTTAGGAAACATTTACATAATCTGAGTGAGAGCCATTAATCAAAACACGCTGCATGCAGCCCTGAAGTTACAAATGAAGCCAATCGATGACAGTGGGGTGGAGACCAAGACAACTTAACTGATGCAATAATAGTAAATGAGGTACAGGGTCAAAGACTTTCTTAAAATCTAGAAATATGCAATCTATGTGAGAGCCACGGTCATAGGAAGAAAACAGATCATTGTTAAACTTAAGCAACTGAGTAGTACAGGAAAAAACTGACCTAAAGCCATGCTGAACTTCTGTAAAATACTCATGAGAGTCAAGGTGTTTTATGACTGCACTATATATTATGTGCTCCAATGTTTTACAGCACACACTGGTTAAAGAAATCGGTCGATAATTAACAACAGGGCTTTTTCAACCACTTTTATGCACTGGTACCACATTAGCATTTTTCCAGACCAAAACATTGCCAAAGTTCGCGATGTGATCCGTAGTGACCGAAGATTAAGTGTTCGTGCAGTTGGTTAACTTGCACAGGGAAGCTGTTCGACGCATTTTAACGGACGAATTACACATGAGGAAGATTTGTGCGAAGGTTGTTCCAAAAGTTCGGTCCAATGACCAAAAACAGTGCAGTAAAGACGTGTGTGTGGACATGTTAGAACGCACTGCAAATGAGCCAAATTTGTTGGAATCTGTTGTAACATGTGATGAGACATGGACCCAGAAAGTAAGCGCCAGTCAATGCAGTGGAAGTCTCCAGGATCACCAAGACCCCAAAAAGCATGCATGTCAAAATCAAAATCCAAAGCAATGTTAATTGTGTTCTTTGACATTAATGGAATTGTAATGATTGAGTGGGTTCCCAGTGGGCAGAATTTTAATCAACACTACATTGAAGTACCAAAAAGACTTCGTGAGAAAATTATGAAAAAAGGTCACAGCTGTGGAGTGATGTGACCTTTTTTTATTTCCTAAAGTTAAATCTTGCTTAAAGGGAACCCATTTTACCTCAGTTGAAGATGTGCAGGCAAAAACAGAGAATCTCCTGAAGGACCTTTTAAAAATGCCATTCCAGAACTGTTACCAACAATGGCAGCACCGAATGCAGAAGTGTGTGACTGCTGAAGGCGACTACTTTGAAGGTGACAATGTGACAGAGAACTGATTCTGTAAGTGCAATAATTTATTGGGCCAGTCTCGTTTTTTTTTTTGTCACACCTCGTATATCTTTTTAGTATTTTTACTTAAGGCTCTTCTACACCCTAATTCTGGAATGCCTGCATGACTGCTGAGGTTTCCACTGAGTCAAATGCCTTCTCGTAATCTATAAACGATACAAATAAAGGAGTTGGCTGTATTCCGTGCATTTCTCTATCATCTGATTGATAGTGTCAATATGATTTATTGTCGTCGAGAACCCTTAACAAAAGACTGCTCTATCATTTGGCTGATTGAAGTCTAAGGTTGTCCTGGTTGTATTAGTGATTGCCAAGAAAATGAGCTCAAAAACAAGAGTACCAGCAGCCGATCTTAGTCGGCACCAGCTCTGGAGTGCACTTTGACGTCACGGTTGACTGGCCAATGGGACTACCACATTCCTGGTGATGCTGGCGTCGCCAGCAGGCACTTTTTCTCTTGTGAACAACCCCGAGGTTCAGTGTCATCACAGTAAATGGGACTAGTGCACCCTGACGTCACTTGACAGAAATAGTGAGCCGCTCCTCGGGCAACATGCACTCCATCTTCTTCCAACCCTCCCTCCAATCACCTTTCAGGATGCCAGTGGTGGAAAATAAACAAACCGTACCCGGTGGCGCTGTCTGCTGCTGCCCCCACCTTGTGGAGGCTGCCCACGGTGGCCACCTGGTGGCAACCTGCAGCAGAGCAGGCTCAGTGGCTACCCCAGCACCTGGCGGTGGCCAGCCTCACCTGTGGCCAGGTCCCACTGGAGGAGCACAGAGGTCGAGTAGCAGCAGCTCCCCACTGCAGGGTCTCTGCACAAACAGAGTGGGCCCGTCCAGGAGAAGGCTTTGGTACCTGCCCATCTTTTCAGTTCGACAGTCGGCAAGCAGCTAAGGCAATCATGCGCCAATGTGTTTGTATTGTGCAGACCAATTAAAATTATTTAACACCTCATAATTTGCTCAGAAGCTTCCCTTAACAATGAAAAATTTTCAGGAATTGTCCCAGTGGTAACCTTGGGTGGAACGGGATCTGCTGATCATAAAATTGTGAGAAATGCTTTTGTCTCGGTCTCTCGAGCTTAGTGGAAGGTCATAAAATGTAGTCTGTGGTTGCCACATCTCTGCAGAGTTAACAGATAGGTTTGTCTTATTTCGTCAGGATCATGGTGTGTGTGTCATAAGCAAAGACTGCATGGAGACATTCCTGGTATGTGCATGGCTTCCATTCTCCTAACACAGGCTCTACCAAGTGTAGTTTTCCTTCAGTTTACTATGCACTAACTTCATATAGTCTTTAAAGTGCATGTTTACTATATTGATTCACCTGTTGCGAGCTTCGGCAGTGTACAGGTCTACTCTCTTGTTGCCCTTCATTCCGACATCACCCAGCATAATTTTATGTTACATCTTTGAGTGATGAGCTGTCAGTACACTCAAGGAGCCTGCATAAGTAAACCTGTTTGTGCTCACTTTGTATTTTTTTAACATTCTGGAGTGAAGATGTGTGCACACTGTGCAAGTCTTATTGTTTCCTCCCAATTTCGTCGTGCCACCGCGCTTCCAACGTAAACTGTGGCTTCTGGACCATCGGCTGCAAGGAATTCTTGAATGATGATATGTTGTTTTAACTGTGTAAAACTGAGATCACTTATTACAGGAAGAATGTAGCATGGAGGTTACATCTTTAGGCAATGCCAGGTAATGCATCCAGTACGCCGAGATTCTAGCACATCTTTTCAAATCAGAACAACCTGGTAGCTTGAGGTGTGTTGATGAATATTATTCTAAAAGGACACTTCATTACTACTCAATAACAAGTGTGTTTTGGTAGAGATCGCACTTAGAGAATATATGCACAAGTCGGAGCAGTACTTGCATAATTTCCAGCAGGGCTTCATTTGTTTCTACGTAGAGGCTAAGTATAAGGGATGCTGAAGTCGAGAGTTCGACGAAAACTCGTCTGGTCGGGGACAAACATGTTGACGAAGAAGAAGGAGCGCCGACCAAAGAAAACAAAAAACAAAAACAGACGTTTCGGCTCCCGTACGGGAGCCTTGTTCACATTGAAATGAAGCAAGCAGCTCAGTGGCATTACATATGCTTGAAAAGAGGGCGCAGGGAGCGTGCGTAGATTGGGTTAAGATTTCCATCGTTGCGGTTGAGGGTGTGACTAGTAGTTTGGATGATTAATGATTCCAAGTGCAGGCGAGGGTATAGCTTCTTTTCCGTTGAAAGCACGTGTGCACGACCCCAGTCGATGTCATGGCCTGTAGATACTGCGTGCTCGGCGATAGCATTTTAATCCACTTTTCTGTTACGTACATCGTTACTATGTTCTTTTAGCCGCCTCTCGAAATTTCCGGTTTCGCCAATGTAGGCGTAGTCACAGTCGGAACAAGGAACCTTGTACACTACACCTGGATATTTTTCTTTGGGAAGGGGGTCTTTGACATTTACCAACGCATGGCGCAGTTTTCTTGTCGGAACGTGGGCGATATGAACACCAAAGGTACGCATGATGCGTGCTAAAGCCTCGCTTAGTCTGGGAGCATAGGGCACGGCAGCACGTTTCAAGGGTGACAGAGGAGTATCGCTTGCTGGGCGACATAACTGTTTTTCCACAGATTGCACAAATGAGGTCGGGTAGTTGTTGCTTGAAAGTTCTTGTCGTACAGTTTGAAAATCAATGGTCTGGTCTTCAAGGGAGCTGCAGATGCGTTGCGATCGTTTGAACAAGGACATAGTGACTGATTTCTTCTGTGTAGCAGGGTGAACCGAATTAAAGTTAAGGTATCTTCCGGTGTGGGTCGGTTTTCTATAAACGCTGAAACTGAGCTTATTGCTGTCCCTCCTTATCAATACATCCAGAAAGGGCAACGCACCATTCGCTTCTCCTTCCGTAGTGAAGTCTATTGCTCGTTCTATAGAATTCAAATGGTGCGAGAAGGCGGCTAAGTCAGAATTACGAATCAGGCAAAAGCAGTCGTCAACATATCTCAGGAAAATTCTAGGAGGTGATGCAAACGTTTCAAGGGCACGGCGCTCGACGGATTCCATACAGAGGTTAGCGACGGTCACTGATATAGAGGCACCCATTGGTGTGCCCTGAAGTTGACGGTAAAAGCGTCCTTGGAAGACGAAATAAGTATTATCCAGGCAGAACTGCAGGAGTCTAGGGAGATCCAGAACTTCAATGGGGGTTCGTTTAGGTAGAGACTTGTCAGCTTCGAGAGCAGCAGAGCAAACTTGTACGGCCAGGTCGACAGGAACGCATGTGAAAAGCGACTTGACTTCAAACGAGACCATGAGCTCGTCATCGTCCGGTGCTATGTCGCTTACCTTCTTGATGAAATCAGTCGAGTTGCGAACATGCGTTGAGCCAAGGCCGACAAGAGGGGAGAGGATATGATGGAGGTAGCTGGATAGACTGTGAAGAGGGGAGCGACTGTAGTCTACGATGGGGCGCATGGGCATACTAGGTTTGTGCACCTTCGGTAGACCGTAGAGAGCAGGGGCTGAGCCGTTGGTGCACAGCAGAGTGAAGTAGAGTGGCTTGTAGGTCGGGGGAACGAAACGAAAGACGTCTGGAAGAAGTTTCTGCAAGTCTCGCTGAAGTTTCGAGGTTGGGTCCTTGTCAAGACGGGAGTAGGTGCTTTCATCTTCCAGGAGGCTTTCCATTCTGCTTATGTAGTCAGTTCGGTTCAAGAGAACTGTGCTGTTTCCTTTATCAGCGGGGAGTATAACGAGGTCCTTGTTGTCTCGCAGGCTCTTCATGGCTTTTTGCTGTTCTGTGGTAAGCGGGGACAGGTGTTGTCCTGGGCGATACTTGGAGAGGACGCTGACTGCGCGAGTCCTTGCTTCATCGCGGCGCGACACTTCCACCTGATTCACCGCGTTTTCCACAGCACACACAAGTTTTTTGGGGTCAAGAGTAGGTCCAGTGTTGAAATTGAGGCCAAGGTTTAAAACAGAAATTTCAGCGCTGCCCACGTTCCGACAAGAAAACTGTGCCATGCGTTGGTAAATGTCAAAGACCCCCTTCCCAAAGAAAAATATCCAGGCGTAGTGTACAAGGTTCCTTGTTCCGACTGTGACTACGCATACATTGGCAAAACCGGAAATTTTGAGAGGCGGCTAAAAGAACATAGTAACGATGTACGTAACAAAAAAGTGGATTCAAATGCTATCGCCGAGCACGCAGTATCTACAGGCCATGACATCGACTGGGGCTGGGCACACGTGCTTTCAACGGAAAAGAAGCTATACCCTCGCCTGCACTTGGAATCATTTATCATCCAAACTACTAGACACACCCTCAACCGCAACGATGGAAATCTTAACCCAATCTACGCACGCTCCTTGCACCCTCTTTTCAAGCATATGTAATGCCACTGAGCTGCTTGCTTCATTTCAATGTGAACAAGGCTCCCGTACGGGAGCCGAAACGTCTGTTTTTGTTTTTTGTTTTCTTTGGTCGGCGCTCCTTCTTCTTCGTCAACATATAAGGGATGCTCTCTGTGTTCCGCATGAATGGCGCAGTCCTGAGTTATGCACTGGATTTTGTTAGGTATGGCAGTCTCGCACCCATTATCTAAGGGTGAACGCACCAAAAAGCAATAAAAGTGCAGAAGGCAGACCCCCCAATTTTTCCATGAGAGCAGTTTGAGCATGTTCAGAGATCAGGAGGCTTTCTTTTTGAGTGTGTTTATGTGAGGCAAGAATGAAAGATTTTTGTCAAATGTTATGCCCCAAAATTCATGTTCTTGTTTGACTGGTAGTACGGTTTCATTCTGTTGTAGGTTCGGGTCAATCTGCAAGCCTTTTTTCAGCTAGAAAAGGACAGCTAATGTTTTCTAGTGGGGTAAAGCCATTTCTGTACGCCCGAATCGCTAGTTTGTTTATCGTCTCTCACATGTTGATAAGCTGGAGGATGTGCATGCAATTTGAAGGTCATCAATGTAGACTGAATACATAAGGGACTTATTATGTCCGAGGAACTCATTTCTACAACGAAGAGTGCAGTGCACCCTGAGGTATCCCATTCTCCTTTTCCAAGGTTGCTCAAAAGGGCTGAACCCAGGCATGCATTAAATGGATGCCAGGACAGAAAATATTTCGGGCAGTTCAGCATCCTGCCTACATCTGCTAAGAGTGGTATCCATATCAAAGAATACTGGGTATAAGATCTTCTCAAACTATGCTTTCAAGGCAGACTAGATGGTCTACTGCTGAGCACCCTTTTTAAAACCACATTACATTGGTGGATGTCCAGAAGTTGAAGCGATTCAAAGTACACCTTAGGTCTCTTGAATCCTGAAGTGGCTATTGTAATTCTATTAGCAAATAATAAATGCACACCACTCGAAAATACGATACTCCCCTTTCTCTATGAATAACTACCGCTCTCTGGAAGTCATTGCGTAAAAAAGATAACGTGTGTAAGAAAACTAAACGGCAGCCATCTAATCTTCACCTTAAATAGCGACACATTAGGTATTCAGTACAATAACGTCTGTTCTAAAGAAAGCTAAACAAAGCTATTACGAAAACCAGCTATCCAAAAGCACTAATAATTATAAGCGAGAATAGTATTCCAAAGTATTCCTTGGGGAGATCAACAATACAGATCGTCTGGAACCCTGGTTCTTCACAGCATTTGTTGATGGAAGTCCCATCGTCAGAGTATGTGGGCAGCCGCATGGAGAAGCTTAAACTGCCAGACAAGGGACTCTTTGGACCAGGCAAAACGCTGATCAAGTCTAGGGGAATGTTTAGTGCTACCACTGCTTGGAGAAACAAATTAACTCGTAGTGAAAGGTCTGCAAACGGCATTGCTAGGACGACCCGCCATACATGTTTTAGACGTCCTAGCACACCTGAACGCTATGGATGCAGACATTCAGCAAAAGCTCGCTCAAACTGGTGAGCTACCCAGGCTAGAGCAGAGTTTCCCTCATTGCTCACTGGGCTAGGGGAAATGAAGACGGCATACAAAGTGACACTCCAGCCAAATGCTACACATTAATGCTGTAGCCGTGCCTTGACGAGTGCCAGTTCCTCTCTTGCCCAAAGTAAAAAAGAACTCGTCAGAATGCAGAAGTTGGGTGTCATTAAGCAAGTTGATCATGCAACAACATGGGGTGCGCCGACGGTGATCGATAAGAAGAACAGTGAGATATGAATCTGCATAGACTACACGCAGCTGAACCAGCAGGTGATACGTGAAAGAGTCATCACACCTAAAGTCAAAGAGAACTTGACAAAACTGGCAAATACAGAAATGCTCAGCAAGCTAGATGCAAACGCCGGCTACTGGCAAATAACGCTTGCACTGGAATCACAAGATTTGACCACATTCATCACGCCATTTGGAAGATTTCAGTTCTTGCAACTATCCTTTGGCATAGCAACAGCGCCGGAATTTTTTCAGAGAGAAATTTCCCGCATCCTGGAAGGGCTACGAGGGCAGGCTTGCCACATAGTCGTGTATGACAAAGACAGGGCGGACCATGATGCCACGCTCACAGCAGTGCTCCAAAGCCTCAAGGAGGTGGAATGACATTGAATCCGGACAAGTGTGAATTCCGGAAAACAAGAGTGATGTTTCATTCTCTACAGTGATGGCATCAGTGCTGACCCAGAGAAGACAGAAGCCATCAGAAAGAGAACACGTCTGAACTCAGGTCGTTCCTGGGCATAGGCAAGACCCAGCCACTGCAAGAACTGCTACACAGTGAAGCGAGTTGGTGTTGGTCCCAGGTTTGACAGAGAGCATTAAAAGCAATCAAGGAAGAGTTGATGTCAACTCTAGGACTGTCGCACTACGATCCACACAAGCCTTTGACCATACTAACGGATGCGTCGTCGTATGGCACAGGAGGCGTATTTCTCCAGACAGACAGTGAAGGCAGGCGGCAGCCTGTGGCCAATGTTTCACGAGCGATGACATCGACAGAGCAAAGGTATGCACAAGTGGAAAAAAGTAGCGCTTGCAACGACACGCGCATGTGAACGCTTTAGAATGTACTTTCTGAGACTGCGCTTTCACATCGAGACCGACCACAAGCCATTTGTGTCTCTGTTTACAACAATGCGTATTGATGAAATGACTTTAACGCTTCTGCATGCGTGTGCTTGAGTACAATTTCACCCTCTCACACACACCGGGGAAAGACATGCATACAGCAGACATGCTATCACACAAGCCACTACGGTGTTCAAGTGGAGACCTTGCCTCAGCTGTTCAAGACTCCTGACAGTTGAACAACTGCCAGCCTCAGCTAATAAGTTGGAGAGAGCCAGAGTTGAGCTCACAAAGGATGCTACAATCTCACTGGTTATGCACTACTGTGAGACAAAATAGCCTCAAACAGAAGCATTGACCCCGGAAGTACAGAAATATGCAAGTGTGGCCAAAGAGCTGTTTGTTGTGCACGGACTGTTGCTAAGGGACAAGGCTCGTCTTTCCACCAAGTCTACACCAAGAAGGCCTGGAACGACTGCACACTAGACATCAGGGCATGGCTAGGTACCGATCTAGAGCGCGTGAGGCTGCATGATGGCCGAGGATCAGTCATAACATTGAGGTATTCGTGAGCCCAACCTGTACCAAGCACCGCCAAGTACCAACCGAGCATCTCCTTCAGACTGACCTCCCAGAGCACCCATGGCAAACAGTTGGAACCGACTTATTGCACCTGGATGGTAGGAACTACATTACTGTAGTTGACTTCTTCAAAGTGAAAACATGCAGTGATCACCTAAAAATAAAGGGTGCATTGGTATCGTAAATGTGCAAAGTTCAGAGAAGTGCTGTCGTCTTTGCGTATCCAGTCTGGGGCATATGATTAATGTGTGGACAACTGAGATGTGGGCTCCACATCTCGCGCATTGTGGTGCTTGAGTATCCTGTAAAAGATGTGAGTGTGATGTATGTATGTCCTATCCTCAGTCTGCAGAGAGCAACTTCTTTGAATCTTTTTTGTTTTTCTGTGGCATACCTCCCAAACCGTGGTTTTACTGTCTGCAGCTTGCTCTGTGTTTGTTCATCCCCAACCTGCTGCCACTCTTTGCAAAGTGCAGTCCTAATATGTGGCCTGAGGTCCTGGCATAGAAGTTGTTTTATATCCATCCTAATCAGTTCGGAACCTGACTCTGCACGCCTATCAGCTTCTTCATTTCATCTCTTCCACAGTGACCTGATACCCAGCATAATGTAATTTTAAGGTTCAATGTTCATGCAGACATTAGGCATTTCAAGAGGAAATTCATTACAGGGTTTTTACAGGGTTTCCCACAAGACATGGCCATAAACACACTTAAAGGGGCCCCGAAACACATTTTCAGTGCATTGTTTTGCCTGTTGGTTCCATAGAATGAATTATAGTGATGCTATAAGCGTTCGTTTCAGTCCCAAGTAAGGATGCGTTCGTTTCACATTTAGCAGGGAGTGCGCATCGTCAGCTTGTGGAGGATCACCGGGCGGCAGCACCAAGTGGCGCCACACTCCCGTCAACAGCGCGCGCTCCTTTCTCGCCGTGACCAACCAGCGCGCTAGGAGCAACGGGCGACGGTTGGCGGTAAGCAGTAGCTGCACGCGCTAAGCTAAATGTGTCTGACATCATGCGCAGGCAGTCACACCGTCGCAGTATCTCACGCTCGAGTTCGGATCCATAATTAAGGGAACGTCACTGATCAGTGTACCCTTCTGCGCCGTCGACGTGATGATGAAGCATCGCTGGGTCAGCTGGGCATTCACATAGTTGTTGTAACCACGCAAACAGCGCTGCCAGCTTTGGCATGAACGAGTTACAGAGAACAGGCAACCATAGAGTGCAAACTTCCGCGACATGCCCAGATAGGCTGTTTTGATTGGTCGCATTAAGTGTCGTCATGGGGAGAGTGAAATGGGAATGGGAAGCTGCGTGAAAATCGAGTTGAGGGCGGCATTTTGTTTGCTTGTATTTTGAAGTTTCTTCATTGAATAACTCCCGTCCTTATGCATCGATTCTTGTAATTCTTTTTGAGTCAGTATCTGTGTGACATAAAGAATCCATTTGAAGTGCAACCGGCACCCGTTCAAGCAGTGTTTCGCAGCCCCTATAAGGAATCTGTGTAAATAACAGAGCTTGGGACTCTCTTTTCCAGGATGACTCTAACAGCCAACAGAATACCATGGCATTCCGCAGTAAATATGCTTGTGTGTCTATTCATTGTTCTTGTTTCAGAAAATTGACAACTGTGCACTGCACATGAAACTGAGGATGTCTTTGAGGCATGAGTGTAAAACTCTGTGCACTGATATTTTGCTTGTAGGGACATGAAGTGCTGTTTTATTTGGCTACCCATGCTTGCCATACCTCACGAAAAGATGTGTCGCAGTCAATTGGATACACTTGCCAGGGAGCAATTATGTCTTTAGAAGAAGTTACCAAAATGTTGGAGACTGGTATGTTCATGTCTTGGACAAGTGTGGCGACTCTAATGGGTAAAGGTGGGGTTTCAGACGCCTGGTTTGAAAAGAGCAGTATACTGGTTGGGTTTCGCAGCAGCGCGTTGCATGGATGGTCAGCATGAGATAATACCTTCGTAGCGTGTTATACTCGTGAACTTCTGCCGTCGTTCAAGTGACCATCGGTCTGCCTCAACGTACAAACTTGCAATTGGGCTTGTATGGAAAGCACCAGTAGCCAACCGCAGACCTAGCTGGTACACAGCATCGAGCATTTTTAAGGTGCTTTTTCGATGCTGACTCGTACACTACTGAGCTGTAGTGTATACGTGACAGACCTACACTATTTAGAAGACTCAGCAGGCAGTCTCGACCTGTACCCCAAGACTGGTGGGACAGGGTCTTTAAAAGGTTCATTGATTTCATGCATTTAAGTCTTAGCTGCTTAATGTGTTTGATGAACGTAAGCTTTTCGTCGACTATGACGCCAAGACATTTATGCTCTTTTTGGACAGCAATACTCTGCCCGTTAAGTGTAAAGTCGGGTTTAGGTCTATCACCACGTTTTTTGTGAAGAGTACACTGACTGTCTTTTCTGTGTTGACTTTAAATCCATTTTCGTCAGACTGCTTTGATGCTTTGTTTACTCCTAGCTGAATTTGCCACTCACAGATGGACAAATTACACGACTTGTAGCTTATTTGTACATCGTCAACATAAACAGAGTACAAAATTGAGCTAGGCAGGATGCTCTTTAATGAATTCATTTGGACTATGGAAAGAGTGCAGCTAGGAATACCACCTTGAGGAACACCATTCTCTTGTAAAAACTGCTTAGATAATGAATTCCTTACGTGAACCTTGAATGTTCATTCAGACAGAGACTCCCTCTCATTTGTCTGTGTTTTCCAAGGGGTCAGTGAAAAGTTGACCTCTGGGACATGGAATGTTCAGTACAGCATCAGCGATGCTGTACTGCGCACCCACCGTGATGAGAGACCGCCTGGCACCACCACCCCCCCGACGTGCTGCATCAGCATAGGTTCTTCCGGAGAGAAGCAAGAGCTTCTTCCGGGCTTACGGGAATGTGATGTTTTCGGTGACTTTCATTTGGATTATTTTCTTTTCATTCTGAAATGCCTGACATGTTCGCGAATATGTGGCATGTGGTCCGCGGCAGTTTGTACATTCTACTTAGGCAGCACTGCAGTTATCAGATGGATGCTCATGGGCACCACATTCGCGCATGGAAGTTTTCCACGGCATGTTTTTGATCCATGTTTGTACTTTTGACAGTTGAAACATCTTCTTGGGTTGGGGATATATGAACGAACTTTGCAGTGGATCAATTCTGCTTTCACAGCATCTGGAAGATGGGAGCATTAAAATGTCAAGACGATGTGGGGTGTCACCACCTCTTCATCATTCTGCCTTACGGTGATGCGGCGAAGAGCAATATCAGCTCCGGTGGAGCATCGAACGGAGCTCTGACTGTATTTTCTTGCCTCTGGGCCTGTCCGTACGTCCTGGTGCCTGCCATCAACTGGGCACCTACAGTGGCTGTCCGGTGACCCCTGCTGGGGAGCGTGCAAATTCCTCGACAACAGGCTGCACTCTGCGCAGACTTGTTAAAAACTTGAAAAGTTGCAGCAAGCTATGATGTTAACGTAGTTTTTTCTGCCCCGTGTAAGTTGGCTAAGATATGCCAGATTGTTAACCGGAGAAAACAGGCGACCTGCACAGTAAAGCATTCGAATCACTGCACCGAATGTCGCTCCGGTGTAGTTTACTCACGTGCGGTAAAGTATGCATCGGCTAGACCGGACGCTGTTTCAATGACAGAGCAAATGAACCCCTCCTCAACATAAAAAACAAGTCTGGGAGCCACATGGCAGTTCATTGTAATCAACCCCGCCACGAATGTCGGCCTATGTTATGCGCCACTAAGTTTCTGGCAACAGCAAGCAACAAGCAACAAGCAGTAAATAATATGGGTTTTATGCCACACTTCACCTAAATCAGTTGTGATCAGCGTTTGCTACAGGCCTCCTAACAGCCCAGATTTCGCTCGAAAACTTAATAACGCATTGAATGAAATTAAAGCTAAACACCCTAACACATGCACTCTCCTATTCGGAGACTTCAATTTTCCAAGTATTGACTGGAATAATCTAACCGCTACAGGTAATAAGGATGCTAATGAATTTCTAGACGTTTATCTTAATTTTAACCTCATTCAAACTGTATCCGAGCCAACTCGTGTAACCGAAGACTGCGCAAATATTCTAGATCTATTATTAACGGATAACCCTGAATGCGTTCATTCTATCACGTATCTACCAGGCGTCAGCGATCATCACGTCATACAAGCTGGCTTCACGATTAAACCATCCTTACGAGCAACAACTAAAAGAACTATCAGATTATACGATAAAGGAAACTATACAGCAATAAATAATGAACTTCACGCATTTTTGCCAGCATTTCAATCTAACTTTAATCAAAGATCCATTCATGATAACTGGTCCTTGTTTAAGAGGAAAATCGACGATTTGGTCGACAGGTTTATTCCGAAAATACATATACGAACTAACCCTCAAAACTCATGGTTCACAAATACACTCAGACGCCTTGAAAATAAAAAGAAGCGTCTTTTCCGATCGGCCAAGTTGCTTCCTAGTCAGAACGCTTGGAACAAATATTACGCAGCCGAAAAAACGTACTTATCAAGTATTCGAGAAGCCAAGCGCACCTTTTTCAACTCTGATCTGCCTAAAATGTTGTCAACTAATCCCCGTAGGTTCTGGCAAGTCATTAACCCCCAGCACACACGCACTATTTCCCTCACCGATGGTTCGGGTGAAACTGTATGCGAAACAGAATGCGCCAATATGTTCAACGCAGCCTTTTCTTCCGTGTTTACTAATGAAACAGATCCGACATTTCCTCCAAGCGCCCCAGTTATTCAAGATACTATGCCTTCTCTTACATTTTCTTGAGCAGGAATTTCGTCACTAATTGAAAACATTAAACTTTCATCCTCTGCAGGAACTGACAATATCAACGCTAAAATACTGATTAATACCAAAGATATATGTTCATCTCTGTTGTGCTTGATATTCGCTCAGTCACTCTTCACAGGTCAACTGCCCATAGACTGGAAAATTGGGAAGGTCGTTCCAGTCTACAAATCAGGTAACAAGAACTCGCCACTTAATTACCGTCCCATCTCTCTAACTAGTATTCCTTGCAAAATAATGGAACATGAAATCTACACCCACATCATGGCATTCCTTGATTCAAACAACTTTTTCCATCCTGCTCAGCACGGGTTTCGCCAGGGTTATTCCTGCAAGACCCAACTTGCTAGGTTCATTCATGATCTGCATGCTAACCTTGATTCTGATCTACAGACTTGCATCGTATTTTTAGATTTTGCCAAAGTCTTTGATACAGCACCCTATAAACGCCTGCTGATAAAACTTTCTCAATTAAATTTACACCCCCATATTTTGAATTGGATTGAAGAGTTTTTGACTAATCGTTCGCAGCTTGTCTCCGTTAACAATGAGAAATCTAACTCACTATTAGTAACGTCAGGCATCCCACAGGGATATGTGCTTGGCCCACTTCTGTTCCTCATATACATTTATTGTCTTCCTTCAAATGTAACACCTAACATACGCACGTTCGCTGACGACTGCGTACTTTGTTGTGCTATTGTCACCACCCACTGACCAATCTTCTCTTCATAATGGTCTCAATGCTGTTCAGGAGTGGTACTTAACCCACGTAAATGTAATCTTTTGTCCATCAGCCGCTGCCGTAATCCTCTAATTTTCTCTTACGAAATATCAGAAGTTCCCGTACAACTACTTCAGTCATACAAGTACCTAGGCATAACAATTTCTAGCGATCTTTCTTGGAGCTTGCATGTTACTAACATAATATCGTCAGCAAACAAGACGCTAGGTTTCCTCAAGCGCCATCTTCACCATGCTTCAAAACATGTCAAGTTATTAGCTTACAAATCATTCTTCAGGTCCAAACTAGAATTTGCATCGTCCATTTGGAATCCTCATCAAGCTTACCTCATCGATGCCCTCGAATTTGTTCCAAATCACGCTCCTCGCTTCATTCATTCATCGTACTCTTATGACATCAGCGTTTCCTCCTTAAAAACAGCATCCGGATTATCACCCTTATCGCTCCGCCGTCGCATTGCCAGCCTGTCTTTATTTCATAAATTCTTGCACAGCCGTATGCACATCGCACCTTATATTCTTCCCACAGCACGCATATCTCAGTGCACCAGCCATCACCTACAAGTTGCCCGTCCACGCTCACGCACCGTCACTTTTTCTAATTCCTTCTTTCCTCGTGCAGCCGCAGACTGGAACGGCCTTCCAAACAACGTTGCCATCATCACTTGCCCAAGTCTTTTCGCTGAAAATGTAAAACTTTCCTGTTATTGTGAATCTGTGCTTTTAATTGTTGCCACCCCTTATGTAACACCCCCCTTTTGGGGCCCTTAAGGTAATAAAATGAAATGAAATGAAATGAAATAGAGAGGGAGGTTATTGAGGGATTTTTGATTGAAAAGGCTGGGGACACGTGCTTCAGCAGCCCTTCTGTGTGTCTACCGGAGAAGGAAAGGTCCTTCTTAGAACGGGCGCGATTTCTTCTCGTCCTCATTCCGTTGTGCTGTGTCAATCTGCGTCGTAGAAAGCAACAGAAGAACTGGCTGAAAAGCTGTCTGTGAAGAACAAGGAAATCGTGTAGATAATGCCGAATGATACTCGAGATGTAAAAACATCGAAATACAGGGAATACAAGAGCGCCCAGACCTGCACCAAATTCTATCAGACTTGATCAGTAAGGTCAAAATAGAGGCACCAGAAAAACAGTCACTTGAAGCAATCCACAGAATCAAAGCAGGAAAAGATAAAATTCCACCAATCATTGCAAGGTTCACCGACAAAGCCACTCGAGATGTGTGGCTGTCACAGAAAAACATCCTCCAGAGTGAAAAGGTCTTCATAAATGAAAAAAGTTGTTTTGGCAATGTTCGGCACTGCAGGCCGGAAGGACTACAAGTTTGTCTGGATGCAGAATGGTAAAATCTTCGCTAGGATGATTGAAGATGCTACACTGATTAAAGTTGCGACAGAGAACAACTTGGTCAAGGTAATCTAATGGCTTCTTCAAAAGTTCGTGCTATGTCGAAAAAACAGAAGAGGCAGAGGAGTGTTCATCTTCGTGAAAGACACGTGGATGTGTTCTAGGTTTGATGTGCACTTTGACCACGTAGAAGTTATAGTGCTATTTATTAAAAAAAGAGAAGTTGCATACACACTCCATGGCATATACAGGCCACCCGGCAAGAATTCAAACATGTTTTTGAGCGAACTGAACCCTTTTCTTCACAGGCATATCAATGAAAAAAGAAGACTTGTTTCGGTTGGGGACGTGAATATTGATACTGTACAAGAATCTAGAACAGCAGCGCCTGATTACCTAAATTTATTAGCAGAATATGGACTTATAGATGTAATAAATGCCTACACCACGGAAGAGTACTTCAGACAAAGAATCACGGGAACATGCATGGACCACATTGTGGGCAAAACAATCATATAGGTCAGGCGTGATCAATCTCAAATTAGCTGACCATTATTTTATAGCAGCCATGATATTCTCAGAAAAAATCAACGATGGTGTGAGAAGCCATGTAAAACAGACTCTTTTAGATAATAAAAAAATTGATGAAATAATAAAGCGTACTAATTGGAGATCTCTGTTAACTCTTCACCATCGTGTGTCTCATCAAAAATTACTGCAGAAGTTAAAACCTATACTGAAACACGAGTGCCTACTCTCATGGATCGAAGCCTATCTTTCGCATAGACGTCAAAGTGTGGTTGTTGATGGTGTCCTCTCTGATGCTGTCCCAGTAGAATCCGGTATTCCGCAGGGCTCAGTCTTGGGTCCCCTTTTCTTTCTAGTATTTATTAATGACATAGTTCACAACGTACATGTTAAAATACGGCTTTTCGCAGACGATTGCATACTTTATCAAGAAATTTCTAGCCCTGAAGATCGACTCCTTTTAAGCGATTCACTGTCTGCAGTAGAAAAATGGTGCTCCAAGTGGCAAATGACTTTGAATTCCAACAAGACAGCAGCGATGACTGTGACACGTAAAAAGAATCCTTTTAGTTTTACATACCGCTTAGCCAATGAGCCCCTCTTAGTTGTCAACGCTTTTAAATACTTAGGAATTCAGATAGTCTCAGACCTTCGATGGAACGAGCACATATCGTATATAGAAAAAAAAGCTCCAAGACAACTGCACTACTTGAAAAGAACGCTGGCACAATCCACACAAGAAATAAAGCTTTTAGCTTACAAAACATTTGTTCGGCCAATGTTGGAATATGCTGCGGCAGTGTGGGATCCCTGGACCGAAAGTAACAATCTTAAAATAGAAAATGTCCAACGCAAAGCTGCTAGATTTACCTTTAATTGTTACAGTTGGAATATTTCCCCAACAGCCCTACTGCAAACCGCAGGACTTGAACACCTGGCCATGCGTTGTCATCGAGAAAAATTAATGTTATTCTACTTGTATTATCACAATAAACTAACAATAGAGGAAGGAATTTTAGTTGAGCACACATCTCGACACCCTACATGCTCTTACCATACTAAGAAAGTTGCCGCGTTTTCATGCAAAACTAATGTATTTAAGTATTCGTTCTTTCCCCATACTTTCATTAAGTGGAATGGTTTACCTGCTGATGTTGTCAATTGCGAATCGGTGAATTTATTTTTACAAGCTCTGAAGGATGTATAGGGCTCTTATGTATCCTTGTTTTGGGCCAAGTCTGATGCCTTCGTTTGCTGCCAGGATCGATGTCATCATATGTTCTATGTCTTTGTAATCGATTTTATCTTGTATGTACTGGTTTTTCCTCTGTTCGCTATCTGCTTCTTTTGCAATGTACTTGTCATTTTTATCAATATGTTTGTACCCCACTCCTGCCTAAGGCCTGTAACACAGGCCGGCAGTATTTGCTAAATAAATAAATAAATAAAATGCATACAAGCAGCTAGCTGACATAATTCAAAGTGTTTATCATTGTGTGTCTATTTGTGTCGCCCTGCTGAAGGACTCGAAGACCCGTTGCCGCAGTGGTGGAGAGTACGCCGTTGACGAAGAGGCTCATGAGGCGATGAGCTTGCATGTCGATGGCTAGGTTGAAGAAACTGAGGAAGTCCGCACCGAGAACAGCTTGTGAGACATTGGAGATAATGAAGAACCAACTCCGACAGCGTTGAGGTTCGAACTGTTTGTTTGCGCTGCTCGCGCTGCGGCGGCCTAGCGCAACTTCCTCTCTTGTCCGGCGATGCGTGCCATGGCCTGCGAGCCAAGCGCGACGCGAGGGGCACTACACCATAAATGGATGGCTCATGAAATAATGGATCTCTGCTACTTAAAAGACCAGGCTTGGCAAATATGCAGAAAACCACCAGAAGATGATGAAAAAAGACGAGAGTTTCGTACATTACAAAATCTTGTCACGGCAAAAATACGACAGGCTAAAAGGCAATACTTCTTACATCAATTCGCAGTTTGCAAGCATGATGGGCGAAAGACATGGAACATAGCAAATGAACTAATGGGCAGAACAAAAGAGGTCAGCATTGAGCACACAGTTGAAAAGAACTTTCTCAACCAAAGCACGCAGGTGGTATGTGAAAAGTTCAATGATACGTTCGTACGAGCCACGAAAAATCTAAGAAAACAGAATGGCAGCAACTCAAACGAAAACAAGCCAGTGCACGCATGCGCGCACACACAGCCTTTCTACCATCAATATCTGAAAACAGAGCTTTGGAATAGCATGAGGCAGATGAAGCTTACAAAACCACCGGGAATAGACAAAGCACCATTTCGAGACTTATATTTCCATTTCAATGCACTGAAAAATCTGATCCTATTAAATGGCATATTTGAAACCAGTCTTATACCCCAAGATCTAAAAATATCGATCATAAGGCCTGTTTTTAAAAGCGGTAAAAAAGACGACTACACGAACTATAGACCAATCACAATTTTGTGCTGTTTAGCACAAATAATGGAAAAACATATTGCTTGTGTGATGCAGTCGTTTTGTGAAAGATTTTCTCTGCATAATCCAGTCCAATTTGGTTTCAGAAAACAAAAAAACAATAGTACTCCTGGAAGAACTTTCCGATGACTTTCATAATGTGGTCGAAAATAATCATGTCGCTTTAGGTCTTTTCATGGATCTGGCCAAAGCATTTGATACCGGAGATCATGCCCTAATGATAAGCAAGCTAAATATCTTAGGCTTTCGAGATCAATTCAACAGGTTTCTCGATAATTACTTTTCCAATCAATTACAGTGTGTTAGAATTAAAAGTGAGTACAGTAGCAATAGATTAACAATATACGGTGTGTCGGAAGGAAGCACCTTAGGACCAACACTTTTTAACATGTATGCTACTAACCTGGGCAGTTTACTACTGACTTCAAAAATATATCAATATGCAGATGATACCACGATATTTCTTGATACAATGGATTTCGAGAAAGGATGTGTTCGTTTTCATGAAGACATATATAAAATCATGGACTCGTTTGATAAAAACTATTTTTGTCAACCCGCAGAAAACAAAATTTTTATGTTTCAGAAATCCACATAAGCTGGTTACCCTCAGTCGACCTCTATACTTGCACACTTCTATTTGTTGCACTTGTAAATGTGTGCCACTAAGACCTGAGTCAGTGGTTAAACATTTAGGCCTTTTTTTGAACCCACATTTAACTTGGAATACCCATATCGAGCACTTGTGGAAAAAGTTAAGAAATACAGCCAATCAGGTTTTTTAGAAGAATTACTCATGCGATATGGATATGCTGACGGTTTCTAAAATGTCGCCTGTACTTCACCGTCTTATTCAAAGGAAGGTCCCGCTGGAGCCTCCCTTGACTGGTACACAGATGGGGAGCCCATTGGCCGGAGCTTGACCACATCCCTGACCGCCACCATTCATGGTTTCTACCCTTCGCCTTACAACCTATCCCTGTGGTGTGGGTGACAGCTTTGGTATGGGAGCTGGGGTACATGGTGTCGCCTGGCACCAACACCTGAATACTAAAGGTGCCCCTACAGGGTCCTGTTTTAAGCATTGCAATGGCATATTATACGCAGATGACTCTGCAGGTGCGTTAACAAACGCTTGATGGAGCATGAAAACACCAGGAAAAATGACCCCATCTTACACAGTCTCCCACAGCAGGCAATGCCAATGCAGGCATGAAAAGGATCATGCAGAAAGGAGAGCTAAAGGGGACGCCGTTGCCCAGGCGTCTTTCCAGTGCAAAAAGTGCCAATGTGTTCCCGATTACAAGAACAAGAATGGAGTGTTTGCCCTAGTAATTTTTAATTGCTTCGTACAACCTACACCCCTACTGTAATGCCACCGTGGCGATGTGAGTAAATAAATAAATAATAAACAGCATTTTGTTCTATAATCCTTTTATTGTATCTAAATCTGCCAGTTTTGCAGTTTATACTATGTACCTTGCTATTAATTGTCTCTTTCTTCACAATATAATTCGTGCAGATTGATGTTCCTTGTAGCTTCTGTTCCCCGATTACTTATGTAATGGAATTTATTCTCATGGGAGGTCCCACCTGCAGTCTTGTACCTGGGGACCTCTAGCTGTAATATTCTTGTAAATTCTTCTGGAATCAAAAAAAAAACTTTCAGCTTCAACTTCAATGATATGGTTTATTTGGAATAATTGATGGTGGTGATAAGTTAATTACCACAGGAAGGTAATCGCTTCTGTAGAGATTGTCGAGAACATCCCCTTTAGAAGCAATAAAGATAGAGGGGGAACTAAATGGCAGGTGTATAGAGATAGTTTTTCCTGAGCTTGGAGAGCAGTATGTAGACTTGCCAGTTTTGAGCAGGCATACATTACTGCACAGAATTAGAGAGAGAAGTGGCAGAGGATAGGCAGGGAGGTTAACCAGTAAAATGTTCCGGTTGGCTACCCTGCACTGGGGGAGAGGGATGAGGGGGCGTAAAAGAATAAGAAGAAGTTGAAAAATGCGGTCCGCAGCAAGCACGACAGGCAATGACACAAGCACTGTAAGTCACAGGCCACCACAGCTGTAGCCTGCACACCTTGAGGGCTGCCGACTGCTGCGACCCGAGTGGAACAGATGTAGGGCCCTCCATCACAAGGCAGCGCAGGCGTTTCAGTGTCAGGAAAGGCTGCTTGCCATTGCGGCTGATAATGTTGATGACAACGTAAGCATCGGACTTCTGCTCTAAAAGAATAAGGCTGGAGGATGCGTTGTGCCAGCTATTGGACAGCTGCAAGCACTGGATTCAACAATTTCAGCATCTGCCGTGCATTCTGTGCATCTGGCATGTGCATGTTTGAAAGCAGCACACACATGGCGTTCACGATTGGCTTCAGCATTGCAATCACTTGCTCGTCTGCGACCTGGTCCGGTTTATGACCTACTACCCGACCAGCAGTAGGCCCAACACACTGAGTGCGCGGAGACTGTTCTATCCACTGATCTCCACTAGGTGGCTGGATGCCGCATTCCCGCTTTCCGAAGTGGGCGCAAGTGAAGCCACTAGGAAGCTCGGTGGCATGTCCCGGAAGTTTGGTGTCTGCTGTGTATTTCAATGCAAAAAGTCGTGTCTTTCGCCCTTTCGTTCTCAGTTTTTTGCATTGTTTTCGTGTAACGTCTACTGTAATATCAAAGGAATAAGCAAGCTCAATGCGAGAAATGTGTGCATTGTTTGGGGAACCGTGTTATTTCAGAGAAGCCAAAGAAAACAGGCATGCAGGTCTCACCCTGCCGCGGCAAAGAAGTACATGCATTAAATACTATTTTTTGATCTGGTTCTTGTCTCCCGAGCGTAATTAGGACAAGTAGTGGAATGACGATGAGTCTAGTCATCTTAAAAGCAAATTTTCGTGTTGCAAAGAAAAGGCAATGGCGCGGAAACCCTGAAACTCAAACTGCCGCTGTTTCAGTTTCGGGTTGGTGGCGGACGATGTCTCGTCTCATTGACGGCAGGTGATGTTTATCGCTTTAGTGTGTGATTTACTTTCCAGACGTGCTTTTCATCTAACTGAATAGTATAGCCACGTTCCATCTACACAGCGCGAGAGAAACAACTGATGCGAAAGACGAATGCAGCAGCGCATATGACAAGTGCTGTTAGAGGTCAACTGCACCAAGCATCACGAATAAAAGCTCATTCAGGCATAATTTGCTACAGTACGAAACAGTACTTGATACACCAGCAGAACACCAACGGCACCTCACCAGATTGTTGCCTCGCCCTCGCTCCTGTTCGGTCTAAACATAATTCAGTAAAATGGTCACTGCAAAGTCGGCTGCCTAATGAAGGTTTCTACCTATTCTTTCTTAAATTTATCCATCATTGATGGTATAACTTGGGCTTAGAGCGCGACAACGTGCATCCCAACAAAGAGCAGATTTGGCGACGCTAGCGCAACGGGACGACACAGAGCTGAGCACACGAAGCTCCGTACGTACTGTGTGCAGCGACGTCCTGTCATCTGCTAGTGTCGTCCCATAGCGATGCAATGGACCCTTACTTTTTAAACGTCTTTCCCGAGGACTTTGCTGCTCTCCTCATGCAGTTGACGGCGCAACAGGTAGGCATTGTCACGAAAAATGATGAGAACGTCGAAACGACAAGGTGCAAAGTGGAAAACGAAAACTAAAACTGAAAAACCGTGCTGAGGTCCGATTACATGCACTGCCAAAGGCTGACTTCCGGGACATGCTGCCCAACTTTTGGTGGCTTCACTTTCGGGCGGCCGATGCGGCATCCAGCCCCCTAGTGGAGATCAGTGGTTCTATCATTGAGGGTTGAAAACTAAACATTTTGACAGATTTGCCTGGCTGGTTGGGTTTGAAGACTTCTAATAAACTGCACATCTGCAACCAAAATTTTAACTTTAACCCAACGTTTCAAAGCCGACTCGGCTCCTTCATCAGGGGTGACTGAGGGCAGTAGCTAGCGTCTTTTAAGTATGGAGGGGGGTGAAAAGAACGACAGCTGTGTCGCGAAAGGCACGGGGGAGGGGGTTTTAGGCTGTCAGTCACGCTGGCGCACTGCAGGGGGGTGCTAAATGGCGACTTTTTTTCCTTGCGTTGAAGAGCGAAGTCGCTGGGCATATACTGGGGGCAGGTTTCCTTTTGTGCGGTTGATATTGTTTGGGGTGGTTTGGATATGCCAGGATTCCAGAAGGAGCCTCTTGTGGTAATTTGTTTCGGTTCCGAGGATGCGGGTTTCTTCAAAGTTGATTCTATGGTCGAAGTCCTCGGAATGGTTGGCTACTGGATTGCGCTCTCTTGCGAATTTCCGGACGTTGTTCTTATGTTGCCGAATTCTTTCTTCAAAATTTTTGGTTTCGCTGATGTAGTTGCGTCGCAGTCGGAGCATGGAATTTGGTAGACAATGCCTTTGGCTCTTCCTCTCAGCGGCCGGTCTTTGGGAACAGGTAGGCAAAGCGCAACAGTGTTTGTGGGCTTGTGCGCAACCTGGAGACCTGATTTTTTCAGGATTCGGGCGATGGTTTCGCTGACACCTCCGACATAAGGTAAAGTGACGTATTTTGGTGATGGCGTTGGTCTTTGTGCGTTGATTTCTGGACGAACGTTGTGTTTTTGACGTCGAATGCTTTTTTGAATAAAGTCTTTTGGGTAGCCATATCGTGCGTTGTTCTTTTTTTTTGTCAAGTTCTCTGCTGCAGTGAGTCTTTATTATAAGTTTATTATAAATATCATTGAGGGTGTGCAGTACTTCGGGAGCGATGGCCAAGTCACTAGCCGGTCCCGGTCTTGGACCGGAGTTGTGACCTGTGCTTGATTAGCAATGGGCTCGGGAGCCTGAGTATGCAATACCTGCTTGGTCACTGCTGGTGTGTGTAGCTCAGGCAGGGATGGCCAAGGCCCGTCTGCGACAACCGTCTGTGCCTCGCCAGTCGTATTGCTCCCAATCCTTAAAGTCAATCAATCAATCAATTTATTTTTCACATGGAAAAATACAGCGAAAAAAAGGTGACTGAAGAAAAAGCCGCTTTGTTGCAGCTTGACTAAGCTCCAGTCACCCATCACTCATTAGCAGCAACGAACAATGCTCTTATGTGAAAAAATACACAGCAGAAAGAGAGAGATAAAAAAAAGAGAAGCATACATCAGAAAAACTGGAACAGAAAAACAAAACAAAAAACAGCAAAAAGCAAACACACAAACAAGGCATATTATATTAGTGCAATATGAAGTGGTAGCAGTATACAAAATTTATATGAACAGCTCGATAATACATTTAAGGGATAGTTTTTCAATGTCTATTTGTGAAGCATCCGAATAGTAGTGATTTAATATTGTTGGTAACGTATGTTGAGTCATCATTTTACCGTAATTAGTTCGTGATGATGGAACTAGCCAAGGTGATTGATGACGAAACAGTAGTTAATCAAAGGTCTTTTCAGTTGCGCTAAATCAAAAAATACATCTAAGGTACCTGCATTGGCCCTTTTGTATAAGCAGAGTAATTTATGCACGTACATGTCTTGCGCCTTAATGATCTTGTGCTTGTGAAAAAATGGTGCTGTGTGTTCTGAGAACGACACGTTTTCAACTGCTCGGAGGGCTCGTTTCTGGAGAACGGTAATTTTCTGCAAATTCGTTAGAGTGGTGTTGCCCCACACCAAAACACAATACCACAGGTTGGAATGAAATAGGGCATAATAAATCACGCATTTTACTTTAGTTGGAAGGAAATGGCGGCACCGGTTTATCATTCCTACAGCCCTGCATAATTTTGATGAAAGATAGTTAACATGATCATTCCATGACATATGTTCCGAAAAAACCACCCCAAGTGATTTAACACATTTTTCTATTTCTACTACATACGGTCCCAAAACAACGGTCTTCGGAACATCAACTGATGAGCCAAGAGCCCGAAATAGCACGCATTTCGTTTTCGATTCGTTCAGAATCAATGAATTGTTTCAGCAGTACGCGGAGGGGGAGGACAAGTTGTGGAAATTCTTGGACGATCCTTTCCAATGCTCGCTACACTTTTAGAAGGTCTCGCCGCCGCCGCACCTTAGCGGCAGCTTCTCTGTGTGTGGAATTGTCTCTTGACATTTGTTTAAGTATCGCCCTTTCCTTTTCAGGCGAGGACAATCTTTTGAGGCAGCGTCATGAGGGCGGCGGCAATTGGCACACGTAAGGACTGTAGCCCGGCAAGAATCGCCACTGCGTGGCTGACTACACCGTGGGCACACGATGGGGAAATTGCACACACTACTCACGTGTCCTATCTTCATGCATTTCCAGCCCTGGAGAGGCTTCGGAACGAACGGCCTAACTGCATGCCGAAAGTGCCCAACCTTCACGTGCGTTGGAATGCAGACCCCTTGGAAGGTCAACTTGATGCACTTTGTCCTTCCAAGACGCTGAGCTTGCAGTATTGCTACACCATCGGTAGCTGGTTGAATCAAAATGGGCAGATCAGAGTCGTGGATGACTACGTCGACGTCGTAAATGACGCCTGCCATAGTGCCACTGCCTAGAAGGACATGGGAACAAACGATGATGCCGTCTAGCGTTCTGATGTTGCTCAAACTCTCAAGCGCATTCCAGTCCATGACATCAATGGCGACGACATTCCTAGAACGATTCACCCTCACATCTTTAATTGCTCCCGGGACGCGGGCCTCCAGAAACGCAGGCGTGGCTTCCCTATTGATGTGGTTGAGATTGTCGGTAAGAGTCTCTGGCACAAATAGGACAGTATGTGCCGATGATTCTCGCTCCATAGTGATCGTGGACGTACACGACGACGGCGAGTCCTCACCTTTGCGCAGTCTCTGTTTGGTCTTCTTGCTTATGACTCTGACAAAGCCGTCATCAACTAAAGAGTCATCACTGGTGACTGAGTACACCATGGTGGCCTGGCTGCTTGCATCATTTGGGAGGCCAAGACATTTCCTGTGGGCAGCAGCGGCTGATCGACCAGACTGAAGTTTAACAGTGTCCACTTTCATCACCGTCACCAAAACATAAACAGTGTAAGGCGGGGGTTTATTGAAAAGAGCTGGGAGGAAGGAAGCAGCGGCGAGAACAATCCGAGGGCAACCAGGTCGGGCACAGACACACGTGGCGATAGCAATATGGTTGACGCGCAGGGCCGTCTTCGTTTTCACGGGTCATCTGCTTTGTCTGGGTCATCATCTTCTTCACAATCATCCCCGGGGAGAAGAGGAGCCATCCTGGCGACTTACGGGGACTGTAAGATGGAGGGGTTGTAGTAAGGCTTGAGACGCTAGATAAGAACTGTCTCGCGGCCACGGCGGCGGAGATCGGGAGATGGTGTGAGGGGTTCGACGACGTAATTAACTGGAGATGTGCGCTCCAGGACACGGTAGGGGCCGTGATACCTGGCGAGAAATTTCGAGGACAGTCCAGGAGTACTTGATGGTATCCAGAGCCACACAAGCGCATCAGGAGAGAAGTGCAATGTGGTGTGAGCGTTGTCGCGGCGAAATTTCTGGCGATACTGGGCGTCAGTTGTGAGTGACCAGGCGATTTGGCGGCAATCTTCTGCGTATTGCGCGGCTTCGGAAACAGGGGTATATTCGGAGGCGTCAGGTTGGTAAGGCAGAATGGTGTCTATTGTAGCAGATGAATGACGGCCGTAAAGAAGAAAGAAAGGAGAGAAGCCAGTAGTGGACTGCTGGGCGGTGTTGTAGGCGAAAGTCACATATTTATTTATTTTTTTTATTTATCACTACACCCACAGCGCCGTGAGGCATTACAGTGGGGGGGCAAGACAACTCAAGCACAATCGAAAAAGTAGGAAATGCAGATAAAAAGCAAATAGGCAAGCAACTGAATCAAAAAAGCATACAGGCAACACTTTAACAAAAACAAAAAAGATAAGAAGAAAAAACAACGGCTTAATTACAATGCATATTTCGCAAAGAGGAAAAAAATACATTAGGGGAGGTAATGGTAGCAATATCATGTGGGAGTTTATTCCATTCGCGAATTGTTTGGGGGAAGAAGGACATCTTGAAGAAGTTCGTTTTACACCTGATCTCTTTAATTTTAAAGGCACGATCAAGACGCGGTGAGACATAGTCGGGATGACGCAGATAATGCTCTCGGTTAATACCAGTTTTATTATGGAAGATATTGTGGAGAAATTTCAGTCTAAGAAGTTTCCATCACTGCTGAAGTGATTCCCATCCAAGGTTATTCTTTGCAGCGGAGACTATAAAATTCCTGGAAAAAGTGGCATTAACAAATCGCACAGCCAAATTCTGGATCCTTTCAACCATGTGAATACCTACCTGCAGCCGAGGAGACACAGCAAGCATATTTAAGTACTGGTCTAATGTTAGTTTTGTACAGGAGCTCTTTGGCATTGGGCGGTAAATTCTTCACATTTCTGCGAAGAAAACTCAGTACTCTGGAAGCCTTGCTTGTAATGTAATCTATATGGGGACGCCAGGATAAATTTGCAGTAAAGTATACACCAAGATATTTATGTTTGAAAACTTTTGACAATGTTTCCGCGTTAATACAGTATGAAAAGTAGTAAGAATTTTTTTTTCTAGTAAAACACATGTACACAGATTTTTTCACGTTAATATCCATGCGCCAAGTATTGCACCAGTTGGTAATCAAGGATAAATCATTCTGCAGGAAAATGCAATCGTCGGAAGTATGAATGACCCTGTATAGAACGCAGTCGTCTGCAAACAGACGCATTTTTGAAGAAATACCGCAACATGTACCATTCATGTAGATTAAAAAGAGGAGTGGCCCCAGAACCGACCCCTGAGGTACACCAGACGATACGTCTGCCTGATCAGACTGCGCTCCATTTAACACTACTATTTGACGTCTCAAATGCAAATATTCTTTAATCCAGGCAATAACTGAACAATTTATGTTGTACCAGGATAGTTTTTCAAGCAGTAAAGAATGGGGGACTAAGTCAAAGGCTTTCCGGAAATCTAAATATAAACAGTCAATAGTGAATCCGTCGTCCAAGGCACCAGCCAGGTCATATATAAATTTGGTCAATTGTGTGACACAAGAGAATCCAGTGCGGGAACCGTGTTGCTGGTGGGATAGTAACGAAAAAGCGTTCAAATGATTCATTATGTTTGTAAAGAAGATATGTTCAAGCATCTTGCAGCTAATACTCGTTAGCGAGGTCGGACGGTAATTTGAAACGATACTGCGGGGCTTCGACTTGTGCACTGGCACGACGTGAGCAAATTTCCAATCATTTGGTAAAGCACTTTCTTGAAGCGATTTTGTGAAAATAAGAAACAAGTATTTTGATGCTGGGCCTGCGCACGAAGAAAGTAATGCAGATGGTAAGCTGTCTGACCCCGTGGCTTTCGAAGGATTCAATTTTTCTAGCAATGTTTGAGTTCCGTGCAAATCAAAAACGATGTCTTCCATGTGTTCTGCGCTCAGATCGGGGTTCTGCGCATTATAGTGATGGCTGCTAAGGCGGCCAGCAAACACAGAGCTAAAGTACTCGTTGAAAGGTTTTGCTTTTGCAAGATCGATATGGATCATCTTGCCGTCATCTTCGAGCGGTGGAACTGACACTGCATCTTCGCCATTCAATTTGATAAGTTGCCAGAGTTGTTTTGGGCACCTCTGCATCCTTGAAGGAAAAGAACTTATCCTTTTCTATTTTCAACACATGTTTCATGTCCTTAGTTATTTGCTTCAGTTTCTGGCTCAAGCGGAATGAAGGTGATTTCTTATATGCAGCATAAGTAGTCGCCCTTTTCCTGGCGATCAGAGATGGAAAGGCTGGCGATCTCGCCTGGAATGGGCAGCGGGACAGGGCATCAGCGTCTTGATGCTTGCAGCCAAAACGATAGACCACGCGGATGTCATATTCTTGCAGACGAAGAGCTTACCTAGCAAGGCGGCCAGATGGGTCTTTCAAGGAAGGAAGCAACAAAGCGCATGATGGTCCGTCATGTCAAAAGAGCGGCCATAGAGGTACGGGCGGAATTTGGCAAGGGCCCATACAGTCACCAAACACTCTTTTTCACTGACGGAGTAATTAGTTTCAGGCTTCGTAAGTGTGCGGCTTGCGTAGGCAACAACGTATTCATCAAAACCACAGATACGCTGGGCGAGTACGGCGCCGAGGCAGACACCACTGGCATCCGTGTGGACCTCGGTAGGAGTGGTCGAGTCGAAATGGTGCAGTATGGGCGGCGCTGTGAGGAGGCGGTGCAAGGTGTTATATGCATTGTCACACGCCGGAGACCACATCCATAAGTCGGAACTGCCGGACAATTGCGTTAAAGGCGCAGCAATGGAATCAAAGTTGCGAATAAACCTCCGAAAGTAAGAGCACGGACCTAAGAAGCTGCGCAAGTCTTTGATGGAAGTGGGTTTGGGAAAGTCTGCGACAGCACGAAGTTTAGCTGGGTCGGGACGAACGCCTTGCTTAGAGACAACGTGTCCTAAAATTGTCAGTTGACGCGCAGCAAAACGGCATTTCTTCAAGTTGAGCTGCAGGCCAGCGTCAGAGAGGCAGGTCAAAACGTGCTTCAGGCGGGATAGATGGGTTTCAAAGTCGGGGGAAAAGACGACAATGTCGTCAAGATAGCATAGACACATTTTCCACTTGAGTCCACGCAAAATGGTGTCCATCATCCGTTCGAAGGTTGCAGGGACATTACAAAGGCCTAATGGCATCACAGTAAATACATACAATCCGTCGGGGGTTACAAAAGCAGTTTTGGGACGATCGGCCGCTTCCATGGGGACCTGCCAGTACCCAGAACGTAAATCGGGGGAGGAAAAGAGCTCCGCCCCTTGCAAACAGTCCAGAACGTCATCCTTGCGCGTTATCTTATTAAGGCAGCAGTAATCAACACAGAAGCGTATGGAGCCATTTTTCTTTTTCACAAGGACAACAGGCGATGCCCAAGGGCTACTTGAGGGATGAATGATGCCGTTTTGAAGCATTTGGTCGACTTGCTCTGTAATAGTCTGGCGCTCGGTTGGAGACACACGATAGGGGCGCTGCCGCAGCGGTGCGTGGGCACCAGTTTCGATGCGATGGGTGACGGTGGAAGTTCGGCCGAAGGAAGTTTGGTGAGCGTCGAAGGAAGAGCGAAATTGATGAAGGAAGGCGAGAAGCTGTGTTCTTTGCGGCAGGGGAAAATCGGCGTCGATGGAGCGCAAGAACAATTCGGTAGAAGAGCGATCTGGTGTAGAGGCAGGAGGGCTGAGCGCATTCATGGCGAGGAGTGGTGTATCATCAGTTTCCTCGCAGATGAGCAGAGATGCGATGGGCTGCACACTGCCGAGGCATTCACCAAGGCGCAGAGCGGTAGGGCAGGAAAACGGGTTAGAAACCAAAAGTATCGAAAGGCCAGCAGACACAGTCAGTACGGCGTATGGCAGAAGGAGACACTTGTGGCGCAGAAAAGTATGGCCTGGAGTAAAGAGGACAGTGTCGTCACCGATAGAGTCGCAAGACAAGTGTACAACAACGGAAGAGCACGGGGGAATGTCGATGTCTTCGGCGGCGAGAGCTTTAACACAGGCAACAGGAGGAGTAGCGTCCAGAAAAGGATTGGGCAGAGAAGAGAACCCGACTTCCGCTCGAGCACAGTCGATGATAGCTTCATGGGCGGAAAGGAAAGCCCAGCCCAGAATAACAGGATGGGAACAGGAAGGCAGCACGACGAATTCTATCATGTAGAGGGAGTCCTGAATTACAACTCGAACGGTACACGCTGTGGACGGCTTGATGTGCTCAGCGCTGGCCGTACGCAGCGACAGTCCAGCAATCGGCATCTTTACCTTCTTCAACGAACTACAAAACTTTTCATCCATAACAAAAATCGCAGCACCGGTGTCCACAAGGGCCAAGACAGTAATGCCCTCGACAGAAACTTCAATCAGATTAGCAGCGGATATGTGAGGCCTTGGAAAGTTCGACGGGGATGCAGTTCTTGCCTCAGGAACTGCGGCACCTAGTTTTCCTCCTGAGGGAGATTGGGGAGACGTCGCATAGGAGTGGGCACGGCGAAAGCGCAGGGCGCACATCGCTGACTATGCGTCTCGTTCTTCTTGTACAAGTTAGTTACAATAATACAATACGCAGTGATGATAGATTTCTGGTTGTACTGCCATGCCCACATGTGTGTATGAGTATTGCATATGAGTGTTTAAATTCTTGCGAGCTCTTAGTATGTGGCGATATAGAAGAGAATCCGGGTCCAACCGTCGAGGAAATGTTCCAGTCATTAAAGACTGGCCAACAGGCAATTAGAGAAGACATTGCTTCTTTGAAAGAATGCCTTGAGTCGACGGAGAAAGCGATATACATAGTTTTCAAAAGCGTTTAAACAACTTGGAAGGCTGTATGATTGAATTAAACGCAAAAAAAACACGAGAACGATGAAGTAAACGCGACTGTGACTGCAGTACAGGAAATACTTAAAACGCAACAAGAAAAACTTTATGATTTAGAAAACCGCAGCCGCCGTTCGAATTTGGTAGTGTTTGGAATTTCTGAGGACCAGAATGAAACAGAAGTGGTACTGCGGGATAAGGTTGTCCGGGATGTCTTTCAAGATAAGTTAGGAATAAACTGTACATCTGTGGCGCGAATTCACAGACTTGGGAAAGCATCCACACGAAGGCCAGTCATTGTGTTTTTACAGAATTATTCAGAAAAACAGGCTCTCTTGAAAAACGCACGCAAATTGAAGGGAGCAGGCATATCGTTGCAAAACGATTTTTGTGTAGACACGCTGCGCAAGCGCCGTCTGCTCTGGAGCAGTGCGAAAGAAGAGAAAGACATAGGCAGAAGAGTTAGGCTTATTCATGATAAGATTCGCGTTGACGACGACTTGTTCTATTGGGATGACATACAGCACACGCGGAAACTCATTGCAAAGAAAAAAGACAGCGCAGAATTGCAACCAAACCACACCGACTAGCAGTCACAGTCGCAGCAGTTTCGGCTGCTTTCACTAAATGCCCAAAGTATAGTGAACAAAATAGAGAAACTGCAAGATATTTTGCTATTATACGATCCTCATGTGTGTGTTATATCTGAAACTTGGTTGCACGACGGGGCACATGATGATGAAATCGTTTCGCCAAACCACCAGCTGTTTAGAAAAGATAGGACCTCCGGAGGCGGTGGCGTCGCAGTTATTGCAAAGAATAGTGTTCTTGTAAGGAAATTAGACCAGATAGATAATCATGAAAGTTTGTTTTTGAGTGTCTCTGTTTCGGGTGTGCCATTCATATTATGTTCTGTGTATCGGACACCAAATGCTGATGATTAATTACTTTATGCAGCAATTATATGATCACCTTTTGAAATATAGAGGAAAAAGCTTAATAATTACTGGTGATTTTAATCTCCCACAAATACACTGGAAAAATTGGAGTTATGGACACAGTCTTTCCTCTGACTTACTCATTGATATCATGCTAACTTTCAGTCTTCAGAAGGTTGTCAGTGTATGTACTCGGGGAGGGAATACTCTTAACCTCTTATTCCTCAGCGAAGTTTTTGGTGAAGGAACCGTCGAAATTGAAACTGGTATTTCCGACCATAAACTGATTTCTTTGTCGTCATCGATGGTAGTGAAAAATGTCAGACTACCCCGAAAAAAAATTCAGATTAGGGATTATGCTAAAGCAGATGATGAATCAATTATTGATTACTTGGACCTGCACCTTAACATTGTTCAGGATGATGTCGAGCTTTCATGGCAAAGGTTCAGGGAGATTGTTACTTATTGTATTGAAAGATTTATTCCATTGAAGGAGGTCAAGAAATCTCCATCAAACCCTTGGATCAACAGAGATATCATCCAAAATAGGCGGAAGCTGAAAAGAATGAAACGAAAACATAAAAAAATAAGGAGTTTGCAAGTCACACAATTAAAAAATGAATTACTGGGAAAAGTTAAAGCTGTGCGAGAAAGATTCTTTAGTCATAGCCTTGCTGATTTTATTTCAAATGCTTCACAAAAGTTTTGGCACTATTTAAGTCAATCAAAAGAGGCAGTACATAAAATAAACATTAATGGTAAAATTGTTGAACACGCCCACATAATTGCTGAGCATTTCAATGATTACTTCGGTAGTGTATTCTCTGACCTAGATGAATTCGAATGATCCAATACAAATAGGGGGGGGTAGGGTGGTCAGGGCTACGGTGATACATTCCCGAAGTTGGGTCAATGGGGGATATCGGTCGTTGAGAGGGTCTACGGTTAGGGATTGCTGCAGCCCTGAACTACAAGATAGGTCTGTCTTACGTGATATAACCGATTTCCCGTGAGGTGTCTTGGAAATGCTCCTTAATATCAACGTTAGGAAATCTGCAGGCCCTGACAAGCTTCCAAATGCGTTTTTACGAAGGTATGCGGAACAGATATGTGTATTCTTAACAGATTTCTTCAAATTATCCTTACATTTAGCAGAGATACCATTAGATTGGCGTAAGGCAAGGGTTGTCCCAATTCATAAAAAGGGCGATATTACAAGCACATGCAGCAAATTATTAGAGCACATTGTCGCAGGCTTTATTCGGCAGTATTTGACAGATCACAATGTCCTATCTCCACTACAGCATGGGTTCAGAAAGGGATTATCGACTTCAACTCAGCTCATATCAGTCGTTCATGAAATCTCTGAAGTACTTGACTCGTCCGGACATGTTGACATGCTCTTTTTAGATTTTAGCAAAGCATTCGATAAGGTACCCCACGAAAAATTAATCCACAAGCTCGAGTGCATTGGTCTTCTATCAAATATTATATCATAGATCCAAGCCTACCTCTGACACAGGCAGCAGTTCGTAGAAATTAATAAATGTTCTTCAAGTGTCCGTCAGGTAACTTTGGGCGTACCGCAAGGCAGCGTATTAGGACAGCTTTTATTTTTTATCTGTATTAAAGGGAAGCTGAAGCACTTTTAAAAAAAATTGAGTTCTCAACGTCATTTTATAGCTTTTAGTCCACTGAAAAAGAATATCTCCTTCAAAAAGAGCAGAAATAAGCGCAAAAAGCTGTTTTTTAGAAGAAAACGCGCCCCATCGCCTCAGGGTGTCGAGCGAACGCCGCTCCTGCCCGCGATTGGTTGGGACCGTCATGACGTCATCCACGGGGATCTCCGGCCAGCACCGATGGCGTTGCTGCGTAGCGCGTTGCTTCAGCTGGCTTTTAAGGACTACGATTTGGAAATTATGGATAATTCATGCAGTATTGAACAGTTAAGACTTTTGCCATGCATGTTCGAGCCATCAGCAGCTTCAGAAAACGGCGGAACCAACGACGCCGCGGAGTGCGCCGGCAGCGAAAGTCAAGTCGCGACATCTTCACGTGTTGGAAATCTCGAGTGGATAGATGGGTGGATGACAGCTTTTATTTCCACCGGAAATGGAGACCCTTTATTACTCACCGCCCCCGGCATGCAGGCCGGGAGGGCGGGGGCCGGAGCCTCCGTGAATAAAGGCTAACAAAGAGATTTTATCTCTTCGCGGAATCAGCCGCCAGGCGGATCGGCTTGTTTTTGCCGAGCGGGTTCTTTGCTGCGCAGCAGGGCTTCCCAGCTTTCTCTGCTATCGATATCTTCGTCGACTCCGGGGTAGTCGGCGCATTCCCATATTCTCTGCTTCCGGGTAACCGTGGAACCGCCGCACTGTCGGAACCTGGACGAGCGCGCCCAAACCTATTCTGAAATCGTTGTGAACTACAGACTACAGAAGAGAAAACTGGTGCCACCGCCTGATAAGAAGCTAATAGAGAAGCGACATGGCGGCGCCTCCAAGCCGGAAATTTCGTTAATCCAGTATGGGCCTTTCACGTCCTACCAGGGTAACATGAAAACCAAATCTCGACTGATACGTATGTTTTGCGTAGGTGCATGCACGTACATATGTTTTGTGTAGGTGCAAGTGGCAAAAAAAGAAAGTAAATTGCGCTGAAACGTTGTCGTGTACCGCTGCTGCATAAAACCCTGGCCACCAACTTCTTTCCGGTGACAGTCTGTGTGTGTCTTCTCCTGTTCCTGCATCTTTTTTCGCTGTTTCTTTTTGTCTTCACCAACTTCTTGTAACTCCTGTAAGCGTGATGTAGTTCAGACCACCGGCATGCTTACACGAGTCGCACGGGGTAAAGCATTTGTTTGTTGGTTTATTTATAGTTACTTGCCTAATTACTCCCGAAGGCCTTTTAGAACTACAAGTGAATGTCAAACTGGATGAGTTGGAGTGGTTGCACTACTGTACTGTAGCGCGAAGAGTCGAGGTGACCGGGAGGAAGGTCCCTTGTGTGTTTTCTGTCGCATGTTTGGGCGACTGTTCAACCATGAAACTTCTGCACTTACCCCAGTGCATTGTTGTTTTTTTTTGCATCCTGAACGCGCTTTTGAACAATAATTATGGCTGCGTTTCGGAGCTCTCAGTGCTGCTCATCAAAACTAGTGCGCTGCGAGATATATATAGTTGCTGTTGTTGCGTATCCAGATAACCAGCAAAATTACTTATGGCAGATATATGCATACCGTGGCTCCACAACTTTGCCGTTCGGACTCAAGGACAGATCTGCATGAATTCTGGCGCCATTGTCGATCGTCAGCCATGACCAAGCGCTCATCAATGCAAATGTTTGCATTGCTCAAGTATACTAGGTTGATATAATCGGTTTTTTGTCCAGTTAGGTGCAGCGGCATGTGCTGTGCGCTGATGAAAGATTAAGAGAATTGCTTGTGCTGCCATGAGCTGCAAGCAATCAGGACAAACCCAAAAGGCACACAGTGTGTAACGAGCTCAAAAGAGTTCAAAACTGATTCACATTCATGGTATTCCAGCGCAACGGCACATAGCCAAAGAAAGGAAGACGGAAAAGAAGAAGGACGAACACAGCGCTGTGTTCGTCCTTCTTTTTTTCCGTCTTCTTTTTTTTGGCCATGTGCCGTTGCGCTGGAATACTATGAACGTGAATCAAGGATACCAACTAGCCCAAGAACTGACTCTACTGAAGTTCATGACTATGTGCCTCAAAGACAGTGCTGGAAGTGGCCTTAGCTCAGCATGGATGTGAACCAGTTGGAAAAGGCAAAGAGTTTACAAACAGGTAAGAAAGTAATGTAACGAAAAAAGAAATGTTGATGCACATATTTTGTGCAGGCAGTTTCGGCATGCTGCGTACCACCAGATTGTCTGGTTAACGTGGAAGAGGCTGTGGGAGAACCACCAACGGATTCTACCACGCTGTGTGCTGAGTCCTGTTCGAAAGAAGTATCATACTAAAACTGGTTTATATACAAGCTTCAAACATTACACGGAATGCCCGAACGAGAGAAAGTAAACGGCACTGGGAGAAGATTACGTTGATCTGTGGTTCGCTAAAGCGCGGGCCGCAGCGAAGCAAGCACAGCCGGACGGCCGGCCGACTCTCCGTGAATGGCGTCACTTCCGCCAGTTCTCCGGTTTTGCCATCCCCCCACCCGGCGCTTCCGGAAGCGACGAGGGCGTGCCGGTGGAGGGTTTTTAAGAAATGATTGCAGCTCTGTTTGCGGACAGAATCGGGAAAAAAATTGCACACGATTTTCAAGGTCCTTTCTTCCCAACCACAGCGTTTCATGCGATTTGAAAACCGTTTCAGCTTCCCTTTAATGATATAGTAGACGAAATCCCCGATGATGTGCATGTTAATTTATTTGCGGATGACTGTGTCATATTTAAAAAAATAGCTTCACGAAATGATCACGCATGCCTGCAGAAGTCAGTTATTGCAATTTCAAATTGGTGTAAACTTTGGGGCATGGAATTAAATGTACACAAAACAGTCTTGCTGCGAGTAACATGAAAAAAGGAACCTAGTATATTTTCCTATGTTCTAAACGGCACAAAAATAACTGATGTTGAACAATACAAATACTTAGGCATCACATTCACTAATAGATTCTCCTGGTCTAACCATATTTCCCTTACATGTGCAGCGGCATTGCGCAAATTATGGTTCTGGAAAAGGAAACTTAAAAAGGCACCGGTAAACACCGAAATTTTAGCATATAACACATTCGTGTGATTGAAACTTGAATATGCAGCGGTTGAATGGGATCCTCATACCAAAAAGGACATCATGAATTTGGAACGTGTACAAAGGAAGGCCGTTATATTTATCTTTGGAAAATATAAAAGAGAGGATTCCCCGTCTTTACTAATGCTTAGAAATAAAATCACTTCACTAGAACACAGGCGTAAAGTTAGTCGTCTCCAGCTTTTACATAACGTCATTAATGGAGAAATTGGGCTTCAAATGCCTCATTATGTAACGGCTCTTAATGCACGAAAAACAAGACATAGACACAACTTTTCCCTTACGCCATTATTTGCTCAAACAAAATCTCACATGAATAGTTTTTATCCACGTACTATAAACGAATGGAATTCTCTCCCTGTTGATGTACTTTAATCAGGGAACTTCACTAAAGCGTTGGAAAACTATTTGTCACATAAAATAACACAGCCATAAGCAGTATTTTCACTATTTTTCCCGTTTTTTATGTGAAATTTCCTGTATTTTGTTATGTTTAGTGCCCGACTGTTTGGCACAGCATCTTTATCCACATATAAATTCAAATGTGCGATTCTTTTGTAGTAATTACTGTGCTAAGGAAAGAATTCAGATTCTTGTAACGTGGCTATGGGCTGCATCATTTTAATGCACTGTTTATATATGCATTTTTTTTGTCACCCTTGCTGCATTGTCCTTACCTTCTCAACTGTATTGCTCCTCGTGCATGGGCCAGTATGTTGGCCTGCAGTATTAATAAATAAAATTTAAAAAACGGAGCGGCTCCTCGGTGAAAATGAACGGCGTCTAGAAAGGGCTGAACGGTCAGGAGAACAAGGACGACTAGACGGCGGCTCAGCAGATCCGGTTTCACTATAACGTTAATAAGCAGGAAAATTCTGGTCTAGAGCCACTTCATCGTCTTCCACTGCACAGAATGAAATCTTCTAAAACAAAGCCCGTAGTGCGAGTCTATCCACTTCCCCACAAGCCATTAAAATCCTGAATTACCAGATATGGCTCTGGCAGCTGTTGTGCTTCAGAGTCAAGAAATGCTACTGTTAGGTTAGGCTCGAGATGTGTTGAACATGATGTGGTTGTTTCAAAATGAGGAATAGTGACTGCAACAGCTTCATTTTTGGTTTTATGATTGACTTCGTGCATTGTAACATCACTCTCCACTATAACAGAAACACCTACAGAGAGCGTACTCTAAAATGTTTTTGCACTGAAGGCTGAAATCTGGGCGAATTGATGTTTAGATTGAGAGGACATAGTAGTAGTAGTAGCGCTAAAAAACAAGGACAACAGGAAGAAGACAACACAGGTGCTAGACATAAGCTGACTTTATTCTCGGAAATGCCACGTATTTATAGGCTAAGATCAGGTGCCAAAAAGTGGGAGGTACTGGAAGCCTTTCTTATACACGTGGAAAGGCAATCGTGCGTTAGCAAACTGAATGTTTATCTCTCTGCTAAGGAATTCAAGTTCTTGTATTGAAAAGTGCCGTCACGCAAGCGGTTTGATTGTTGATTTTTTGGCACGTGATCTTAGCCTATAAATCTGTGGTATTTCCGAGAATAAAGTCAGTTGATGCCTAGCACCTGTGTTCTCTTCTTCTTCCTGTCATCCTAGATTTTAGCACTACTACTATGTCCTCTCAATCTTGCACTGACCTCCTAAGTTTTGTTTCTTGTGTGCATCAGGCCACAAGGGTGATTTTACAAGATCTTTTACGCCACTGTAGAGACCACTAAAGTAAAAGAAAAAAGGTCGTTTGCCTACTTGAGAGAGTTGTGCCGCCCCTGATTCACATGCGTACTGGAGATCCTTGCTTGGAAAAGGGCCTGGCGCAATTAAGAGGAAGATGGTGCGGGTCGTTCTGTACCTCCACCAACTATCACAAAACTATAAAAAGTAGCTGCAAGGTATGATGTAAACATCGTCTTTTATCCCCACGTGAGTTGGTTCAGACATTCTCAATGATAAACCGGAAGAAAAGGCAACCTGCAACATGCTAGCTAGTATACCGGCCAGAAGTGGTGCCCCCCTCACGTGTGGAAAAATATACATTGCCTAGACTAGGCGTCATTTTAATAAGAGAGGAAATGAGCACTTGCTAAATGCGGGGCATATATGTCCGACCATTGCAATCTACTCCGCCTTTGGTCTCAAACACAAAACTATTAGCAACGGCGATGGGAAAATAGAAATAAAACTGATGGTTTTTTTCCACTGAAAAGGATAGGGATGCATGTATTAGCACGCCACCAACCTTCCTCAACGAGAAAGAAAGGTCTTTCTGAATGGGACGGGATTGCTTCTTGCGTTTCAGCCTCAGCTAGGCATTCTGGTCAGTTATTTTCTCATACAAATACAGATACCTTTATTTTCAACATCAGGGATGTTAGGGGTGCACCCAAAAAGCCTATGACTGGCTTGACAGAGGGGTGCACCCCCGTACACAAAAACCGGCAGCAATAGAACACGGACAGAACAATAAAAAAAAAAGACTACAGTGCATAGGTAAACATCCTATTCAATCAAAAATTAGTGAACATCCTCTTGCAATAATAAATAAGTAAAGTCGGCAGAATTAACACGAAACGCTCAGGAACACTGAAGAATGCAAAACGAAGAACAACAAAAAGAAAATAAAGAAGGAGAAAGGAGGAGAAAACTAGCAGCAAGAAAAAAAAACCGTCTCATCAGGTCCTGAGGGCTCATTGCGCCGATTAAGAAATGTTGGAATTATATGTCGGAGCATTTCATGACCGTAATTAGTACGAAAGGATGGCACATACCAGACGTCGTTGTTACGTGTTGGGTAGTAATTAGCTTTGGGCCGAAAGTTAGCTGTGCCATCAAAGAATGCGTCATGATTTTTCCGTTTTCTTTCATATCGTTTACTTAGCAATAAATTATACAGGTCATTAATTGGAGTTACATTTAATGATGCGAAAAGAGGTTGAGTGTGAGCAGTAAACGGGGCATTTGCAATGATATGAATGACCTTTTTCTGTATTTTCTGTAACCTATATGTATTTGACCATGTGGTTGTACCCCACACCAGATGACAATATGAAAGGTTAGATAAAAATAGTGCATTATAAAATAGAAATTTAACACTCAGAGGTAGTAAAGAGCATACTTTGCACAACATGCCTACGCATTTTGCAAGTTTTTTAGCCAGATTGTCGATGTGTATGTCCCAGGAAAGATTGCACTGCAGTTTCACACCTAGACACTTTACTGACGCCGCTATTTCAATGCTTTGAGAACCAAGCGTTAGTGTAGGTAAATGTTCTAGTGGTTTGTTCTTAGGTCTAAAAAGTACAGCTTTAGTTTCGGTAGCGTTAATTTTCAACAAAGATTCAGCGCTCCATTCGACGAATTTGCACAAAGCTTCATTAGCATTTAATGTCAAGTCATTAACTGTTTTAGCCCTACAAAATATACTGACATCATCTGCATACATTATACATTTAGTGCTGTTGTCAATGTTCACAATGTCGTTAATATAGATGTTAAACAGTGTAGGTCCAAGAATACTGCCTTGCGGCCCGCCAGAATGAATGGATCTTAAGTACGATGAAGAATTATTAATTACAACCCGTTGCTGGCGGTGCTCTAAATATGTTATTAAAAGCTGAAGGAATGTGCCACGAAATCCATAGTGCTCAAGTTTAAGGAATAATATTTTGTGATTTATGGAGTCGAATGCTTTAGAAAAATCTACAAAAACCACGAGAGTTAATTCTTTTTCTTAAAATGACTAATATAATTTCCTTCATGGTTAATAACGCTGTTTCTGTTGATTTTCCTGCGACAAAACCAAACTGGGAAGCTGATATGACTTTGTGTTTGTTAATAAAGCTTGTAATGCACACTTGTAGAAGCTTTTCAAAACATTTCGAAAAATCTGGCAAGATCGATATAGGTCGGTAGTTGGAGAAATTATTTTCGTCTCCTCCTTTAAAAATTATGGTAATCTTGGCAATCTAGCTTTTTGGGGAAAGTTCCTGAGGAAAATGCCAAGTTTATTATGTATTCTAATATCGGTGCAAGTATGTGGGATGTGTACTTCGCTGGCAATATTTGGAGGTCGTCAATGTCCTTACTTTTACTATTTTTCAGCGACTGTTGGAGCGAGAGAATTTCGTTAGTTGTAACAGGGGTTAAAAACTCGGTTTCGCTAACCTTTTGATTCATGCTGTTGAGGTATTGGTTGGGCTGTGTGACCTCTGCAATAGACACGAAGAAATTATTGAAAGCATCTGCTGGTTGAGAACCAGACAAGTGAGTGTCATGTGTGACTATTTCATCTACTACAGTCTTCTCTTTTAGGTTCAGCAAATTACTGAGCCTCCCCCAAACAATATTCGAGTGCTTCATGATGGCTTTGACATCATTCCTCCACCTTTCCTTAACTGAAGCACCTCTTTGTACCTTAATTGCTTTTTATTGTTGACAATCGGCGGACGGACCATTCCTCTTTTCGCCTATCAACACTGCCTCCTAGATTTTTAGTTTTTTTTAATTCTTTCACTATTTTCTTTCGCACCTAGCTATGCCCTTTGCATTTTGGAACTTTACGGCTACTATTTAGTCACTGCCCTTGGATTCACTCATGTTAACGGCAGGTGCACATGCACATCTTAGAACTTTTTAGCTGATTCGCTTCCTTAGTGTTTTGTATTTGGCTCTAAGATGACTTTTTTTTTGCTGTCATCATTTACATGCTGTCGCCATTGCTGTTGTAATTTGAGGGGTTGAGCTCACAAGCTTTGGCAGTAGTTCTCCTTTGGCTCTGCTGTATGGCGCATGTCGAGCACAGATCTTGTTCTTTAGTCGGTCGCTCCATCACCGGTGAAGCAGTACAGAGCCCTACCCTCATCCGTCCACGGTGGATTAACAACAGCTAAGCTGTTTGTAGAGGGGCAAAGCAGCTCTGCTCTCCAAATCCTCAAGTGGTCTTGCTGTTGGCCCAGTGCAGCAGCTCAACTGCGGGAGCTGTGGGGCACCATCCTTACATGTTGGCCAACCTTGCAGAGCCATTCAAATGTGTTCCCTTTTCCTTATTGCACTCTCCAATTGGATACAAGAATTCCCAGTCTTCCCAAAGGAACTATTGCATGCTGCATGCAAACCAGGGTGTTGAAATACAACCGAACCAGGAACAAAAACTTGTATTTTTGCCCAGAACCCAACCGAACGGAACCCATATTTTTTTCGCCATCTTCCAACTGAACCCAAATTGGAGTGATTCAAAGGAATCGTTCGAAACCGGTTTGGTGGTACGTCTTCTCCCTCTATTATTTTATCAGTGATCTGTTGCAATCTCAATCTGCTTTTTTGGCCTAGTATGTTAATTAATCTCACCTGTTGCTGTTCCCTTTTTATTTGGTCCCATCCCCTTGCCGTCATGGCTCTCCTCTTGTCCGTTTGTTTCAAGCTCTGCTAATGCTGCTTCGATTGTTTGTCTAACATGTTCCTCTTACCTTTCTCCCCTCCTGTGTTGGACGGCCTCTTCCCTTGTTGCCTCAGGTGCCCAAAACCTCCTAGTAGTAGTAGTAGTAGTAGTAGTAGTAGTAGTAGTACAAGCAGCAGCAGCAGCAGCAGCAGCAGCAGCAGCAGCAGCAGCAGCAGCAGCAGCAGCAGCAGCAGCAGCAGCAGCAGCAGCAGCAGCAGCAGCAGCAGCAGCAGCAGCAGCAGCAGCAGCAGCAGCAGCAGCAGCAGCAGCAGCAGCAGCAGCAGCAGCAGCAGCAGCAGCAGCAGCAGCAGCAGCAGCAGCAGCAGCAGCAGCAGCAGCAGCAGCAGCAGCAGCAGCAGCAGCAGCAGCAGCAGCAGCAGCAGCAGCAGCAGCAGCAGCAGCAGCAGCAGCAGCAGCAGCAGCAGCAGCAGCAGCAGCAGCAGCAGCAGCAGCAGCAGCAGCAGCAGCAGCAGCAGCAGCAGCAGCAGCAGCAGCAGCAGCAGCAGCAGCAGCAGCAGCAGCAGCAGCAGCAGCAGCAGCAGCAGCAGCAGCAGCAGCAGCAGCAGCAGCAGCAGCAGCAGCAGCAGCAGCAGCAGCAGCAGCAGCAGCAGCAGCAGCAGCAGCAGCAGCAGCAGCAGCAGCAGCAGCAGCAGCAGCAGCAGCAGCAGCAGCAGCAGCAGCAGCAGCAGCAGCAGCAGCAGCAGCAGCAGCAGCAGCAGCAGCAGCAGCAGCAGCAGCAGCAGCAGCAGCAGCAGCAGCAGCAGCAGCAGCAGCAGCAGCAGCAGCAGCAGCAGCAGCAGCAGCAGCAGCAGCAGCAGCAGCAGCAGCAGCAGCAGCAGCAGCAGCAGCAGCAGCAGCAGCAGCAGCAGCAGCAGCAGCAGCAGCAGCAGCAGCAGCAGCAGCAGCAGCAGCAGCAGCAGCAGCAGCAGCAGCAGCAGCAGCAGCAGCAGCAGCAGCAGCAGCAGCAGCAGCAGCAGCAGCAGCAGCAGCAGCAGCAGCAGCAGCAGCAGCAGCAGCAGCAGCAGCAGCAGCAGCAGCAGCAGCAGCAGCAGCAGCAGCAGCAGCAGCAGCAGCAGCAGCAGCAGCAGCAGCAGCAGCAGCAGCAGCAGCAGCAGCAGCAGCAGCAGCAGCAGCAGCAGCAGCAGCAGCAGCAGCAGCAGCAGCAGCAGCAGCAGCAGCAGCAGCAGCAGCAGCAGCAGCAGCAGCAGCAGCAGCAGCAGCAGCAGCAGCAGCAGCAGCAGCAGCAGCAGCAGCAGCAGCAGCAGCAGCAGCAGCAGCAGCAGCAGCAGCAGCAGCAGCAGCAGCAGCAGCAGCAGCAGCAGCAGCAGCAGCAGCAGCAGCAGCAGCAGCAGCAGCAGCAGCAGCAGCAGCAGCAGCAGCAGCAGCAGCAGCAGCAGCAGCAGCAGCAGCAGCAGCAGCAGCAGCAGCAGCAGCAGCAGCAGCAGCAGCAGCAGCAGCAGCAGCAGCAGCAGCAGCAGCAGCAGCAGCAGCAGCAGCAGCAGCAGCAGCAGCAGCAGCAGCAGCAGCAGCAGCAGCAGCAGCAGCAGCAGCAGCAGCAGCAGCAGCAGCAGCAGCAGCAGCAGCAGCAGCAGCAGCAGCAGCAGCAGCAGCAGCAGCAGCAGCAGCAGCAGCAGCAGCAGCAGCAGCAGCAGCAGCAGCAGCAGCAGCAGCAGCAGCAGCAGCAGCAGCAGCAGCAGCAGCAGCAGCAGCAGCAGCAGCAGCAGCAGCAGCAGCAGCAGCAGCAGCAGCAGCAGCAGCAGCAGCAGCAGCAGCAGCAGCAGCAGCAGCAGCAGCAGCAGCAGCAGCAGCAGCAGCAGCAGCAGCAGCAGCAGCAGCAGCAGCAGCAGCAGCAGCAGCAGCAGCAGCAGCAGCAGCAGCAGCAGCAGCAGCAGCAGCAGCAGCAGCAGCAGCAGCAGCAGCAGCAGCAGCAGCAGCAGCAGCAGCAGCAGCAGCAGCAGCAGCAGCAGCAGCAGCAGCAGCAGCAGCAGCAGCAGCAGCAGCAGCAGCAGCAGCAGCAGCAGCAGCAGCAGCAGCAGCAGCAGCAGCAGCAGCAGCAGCAGCAGCAGCAGCAGCAGCAGCAGCAGCAGCAGCAGCAGCAGCAGCAGCAGCAGCAGCAGCAGCAGCAGCAGCAGCAGCAGCAGCAGCAGCAGCAGCAGCAGCAGCAGCAGCAGCAGCAGCAGCAGCAGCAGCAGCAGCAGCAGCAGCAGCAGCAGCAGCAGCAGCAGCAGCAGCAGCAGCAGCAGCAGCAGCAGCAGCAGCAGCAGCAGCAGCAGCAGCAGCAGCAGCAGCAGCAGCAGCAGCAGCAGCAGCAGCAGCAGCAGCAGCAGCAGCAGCAGCAGCAGCAGCAGCAGCAGCAGCAGCAGCAGCAGCAGCAGCAGCAGCAGCAGCAGCAGCAGCAGCAGCAGCAGCAGCAGCAGCAGCAGCAGCAGCAGCAGCAGCAGCAGCAGCAGCAGCAGCAGCAGCAGCAGCAGCAGCAGCAGCAGCAGCAGCAGCAGCAGCAGCAGCAGCAGCAGCAGCAGCAGCAGCAGCAGCAGCAGCAGCAGCAGCAGCAGCAGCAGCAGCAGCAGCAGCAGCAGCAGCAGCAGCAGCAGCAGCAGCAGCAGCAGCAGCAGCAGCAGCAGCAGCAGCAGCAGCAGCAGCAGCAGCAGCAGCAGCAGCAGCAGCAGCAGCAGCAGCAGCAGCAGCAGCAGCAGCAGCAGCAGCAGCAGCAGCAGCAGCAGCAGCAGCAGCAGCAGCAGCAGCAGCAGCAGCAGCAGCAGCAGCAGCAGCAGCAGCAGCAGCAGCAGCAGCAGCAGCAGCAGCAGCAGCAGCAGCAGCAGCAGCAGCAGCAGCAGCAGCAGCAGCAGCAGCAGCAGCAGCAGCAGCAGCAGCAGCAGCAGCAGCAGCAGCAGCAGCAGCAGCAGCAGCAGCAGCAGCAGCAGCAGCAGCAGCAGCAGCAGCAGCAGCAGCAGCAGCAGCAGCAGCAGCAGCAGCAGCAGCAGCAGCAGCAGCAGCAGCAGCAGCAGCAGCAGCAGCAGCAGCAGCAGCAGCAGCAGCAGCAGCAGCAGCAGCAGCAGCAGCAGCAGCAGCAGCAGCAGCAGCAGCAGCAGCAGCAGCAGCAGCAGCAGCAGCAGCAGCAGCAGCAGCAGCAGCAGCAGCAGCAGCAGCAGCAGCAGCAGCAGCAGCAGCAGCAGCAGCAGCAGCAGCAGCAGCAGCAGCAGCAGCAGCAGCAGCAGCAGCAGCAGCAGCAGCAGCAGCAGCAGCAGCAGCAGCAGCAGCAGCAGCAGCAGCAGCAGCAGCAGCAGCAGCAGCAGCAGCAGCAGCAGCAGCAGCAGCAGCAGCAGCAGCAGCAGCAGCAGCAGCAGCAGCAGCAGCAGCAGCAGCAGCAGCAGCAGCAGCAGCAGCAGCAGCAGCAGCAGCAGCAGCAGCAGCAGCAGCAGCAGCAGCAGCAGCAGCAGCAGCAGCAGCAGCAGCAGCAGCAGCAGCAGCAGCAGCAGCAGCAGCAGCAGCAGCAGCAGCAGCAGCAGCAGCAGCAGCAGCAGCAGCAGCAGCAGCAGCAGCAGCAGCAGCAGCAGCAGCAGCAGCAGCAGCAGCAGCAGCAGCAGCAGCAGCAGCAGCAGCAGCAGCAGCAGCAGCAGCAGCAGCAGCAGCAGCAGCAGCAGCAGCAGCAGCAGCAGCAGCAGCAGCAGCAGCAGCAGCAGCAGCAGCAGCAGCAGCAGCAGCAGCAGCAGCAGCAGCAGCAGCAGCAGCAGCAGCAGCAGCAGCAGCAGCAGCAGCAGCAGCAGCAGCAGCAGCAGCAGCAGCAGCAGCAGCAGCAGCAGCAGCAGCAGCAGCAGCAGCAGCAGCAGCAGCAGCAGCAGCAGCAGCAGCAGCAGCAGCAGCAGCAGCAGCAGCAGCAGCAGCAGCAGCAGCAGCAGCAGCAGCAGCAGCAGCAGCAGCAGCAGCAGCAGCAGCAGCAGCAGCAGCAGCAGCAGCAGCAGCAGCAGCAGCAGCAGCAGCAGCAGCAGCAGCAGCAGCAGCAGCAGCAGCAGCAGCAGCAGCAGCAGCAGCAGCAGCAGCAGCAGCAGCAGCAGCAGCAGCAGCAGCAGCAGCAGCAGCAGCAGCAGCAGCAGCAGCAGCAGCAGCAGCAGCAGCAGCAGCAGCAGCAGCAGCAGCAGCAGCAGCAGCAGCAGCAGCAGCAGCAGCAGCAGCAGCAGCAGCAGCAGCAGCAGCAGCAGCAGCAGCAGCAGCAGCAGCAGCAGCAGCAGCAGCAGCAGCAGCAGCAGCAGCAGCAGCAGCAGCAGCAGCAGCAGCAGCAGCAGCAGCAGCAGCAGCAGCAGCAGCAGCAGCAGCAGCAGCAGCAGCAGCAGCAGCAGCAGCAGCAGCAGCAGCAGCAGCAGCAGCAGCAGCAGCAGCAGCAGCAGCAGCAGCAGCAGCAGCAGCAGCAGCAGCAGCAGCAGCAGCAGCAGCAGCAGCAGCAGCAGCAGCAGCAGCAGCAGCAGCAGCAGCAGCAGCAGCAGCAGCAGCAGCAGCAGCAGCAGCAGCAGCAGCAGCAGCAGCAGCAGCAGCAGCAGCAGCAGCAGCAGCAGCAGCAGCAGCAGCAGCAGCAGCAGCAGCAGCAGCAGCAGCAGCAGCAGCAGCAGCAGCAGCAGCAGCAGCAGCAGCAGCAGCAGCAGCAGCAGCAGCAGCAGCAGCAGCAGCAGCAGCAGCAGCAGCAGCAGCAGCAGCAGCAGCAGCAGCAGCAGCAGCAGCAGCAGCAGCAGCAGCAGCAGCAGCAGCAGCAGCAGCAGCAGCAGCAGCAGCAGCAGCAGCAGCAGCAGCAGCAGCAGCAGCAGCAGCAGCAGCAGCAGCAGCAGCAGCAGCAGCAGCAGCAGCAGCAGCAGCAGCAGCAGCAGCAGCAGCAGCAGCAGCAGCAGCAGCAGCAGCAGCAGCAGCAGCAGCAGCAGCAGCAGCAGCAGCAGCAGCAGCAGCAGCAGCAGCAGCAGCAGCAGCAGCAGCAGCAGCAGCAGCAGCAGCAGCAGCAGCAGCAGCAGCAGCAGCAGCAGCAGCAGCAGCAGCAGCAGCAGCAGCAGCAGCAGCAGCAGCAGCAGCAGCAGCAGCAGCAGCAGCAGCAGCAGCAGCAGCAGCAGCAGCAGCAGCAGCAGCAGCAGCAGCAGCAGCAGCAGCAGCAGCAGCAGCAGCAGCAGCAGCAGCAGCAGCAGCAGCAGCAGCAGCAGCAGCAGCAGCAGCAGCAGCAGCAGCAGCAGCAGCAGCAGCAGCAGCAGCAGCAGCAGCAGCAGCAGCAGCAGCAGCAGCAGCAGCAGCAGCAGCAGCAGCAGCAGCAGCAGCAGCAGCAGCAGCAGCAGCAGCAGCAGCAGCAGCAGCAGCAGCAGCAGCAGCAGCAGCAGCAGCAGCAGCAGCAGCAGCAGCAGCAGCAGCAGCAGCAGCAGCAGCAGCAGCAGCAGCAGCAGCAGCAGCAGCAGCAGCAGCAGCAGCAGCAGCAGCAGCAGCAGCAGCAGCAGCAGCAGCAGCAGCAGCAGCAGCAGCAGCAGCAGCAGCAGCAGCAGCAGCAGCAGCAGCAGCAGCAGCAGCAGCAGCAGCAGCAGCAGCAGCAGCAGCAGCAGCAGCAGCAGCAGCAGCAGCAGCAGCAGCAGCAGCCTATTCACCCACTATTTTGGCTCCAATTAATGCCTCCTCAGGTGTCCATTCCATTCCCCTTTTCTGTCTGACTTCCCTTCCTTCTTCGGTCTGGCCCTTCTCTAGCTCCCTTTCAAAACCCCCACTGGGGCAGCAGCATATTAGGCTGCTTGGATATACACCAAGTCTTCAATGTGTCCCCCGACACTTCCTGCAGCTGTGCATCGGTGAGGTTATGTTTACGTTCCCTCCCCTGAGCTTCAATTGACAATACCAAATGTAATTTTAATTATTCTATGGTCACTCCCCGGGCTTTTTCTACCTTCTTCATCAATTTTCATGCCCCCTAACCTGTAATACGGTTTGTGTGACATTAGGAAATAGTCAATAGTTGAGTGAGACTTAATTCTTACCCATGTTATTTTCCCCTCACATTTTATTTCTGTATTAACCATTACTAGACCATGGGCACCACAAAATTCTCCTAACATCTTCCCTCTTCCATCTGTAGCTCTGTCAAAATATTTCAAGTAAGCATTCATATCGTCCGAGATGATTATTCCCCTGATGTCTTTAGTGCCCTAAAAAGAAAAAGAAAAATCTCTGCATGTCGATGGAATTGCATAACTAGCCCTGAACCGGGGCCTGATCTTAGTGACCACACCTGACAATGCACTCCCTCACCAGAACAGGACTTGGCCACCCTGGTGTAGGACTTGGCCACAACCTTCCATGAACAAACCAATTAACCCTCGGCCCTCAGTCCCCAGCGGCTGCGGAGCAACTGACCAATGCGGCAGTCAGGTTTGTGACACAGCAGAGAGTGCTAAGAATCTCTGCAGCTCCGGACAGGCCGCCATTGGAATCTGAACCTGGCAACGTTTCACACTGGAACATTATCCAGTGAGGCTAGCCTAGCAGTCCTGTTCGAAGCACTAGCGGGCATTAAATGGGATGTCATAGGGCTTAGTGAAGTTAGGAGGACAGGTGAGGAGTATACAGTACTAAAGGACAGGCACATAGTGTGCTACACAAATTAGCAGATAGACAAGAACTAGGTGTGGAGTTCCTCACCAATCAAGATATAGCTGGCAACGTAAACGAGTTCTACAGTATTAACGAAAGGGTGGCAGCTGTCATAATTAGGCTCAATAAGAGGTGAGAGCTGAAGGTGGTGCAGGCCTACGCACCTACATCTAGCCATAATGATCAGACCGTTTGTGGAATCGGTAAAGTCACAGTACACTGTATTGATGGGTGACTTCCATGCAAAGGTGGGCAAGAAGCAGGCTGACAACCAGGCAGGTAGAGACTATGGGATAGGCTCTAGGAATAGCAGGGAAGAGTTGAGTTCGCATATCGAAATAATTTACAGATCATGAATACCTTCTTCCGCAAACAAGAGAACAGCAAGTGGACCGGAAGAGCCATACCGGTGAGACAAAAATGAAATCGGCTTCATACAATGCGCTCAGCCTGGCATTGTTCAGGATGTGGCCGTCCTCGGAAAGGTGCGCTGTAGCGACCACAGCATGGTAAGGTCTCGAATTAGCTTAGGCTTGAAGAGGGAACAGAAGAAGCAAGTGAAAAGGAAGTCCATTAACTAGTTAGCGGTAAGAGAGAAAACAGAGGAATTCAGGATATCGGTGAAGAACAGATATTCCGCTTTAACTGAGGAAAACATCTTAACGTTCATACGATGAACGATAATCTGACAGCTATCATTACGGAGTGCGCAGTAGAAGTAGGCGGTAGGACGGTTCGAAACGATACCGGCCAGCTATCTCAGCTGACAAAAGATCTGATTAAGAAACGCCAAAACATGAGGGCATCTATCTAACCCTACCGACAGCAAAGAACTAGCAGAGCTATCGAAGTTAATAAATAAGTGCAAGGTAGCCGACATAAGGAAGTTTAATATAAAGAGAATCGAGCATATGCTCTAAAGAATGGAGGTAGCCTGAAAGTGGCGAAGAGGAAACTAGGCATAGGCAAAAACCAGATGTATGCGTTAAGAGACAAGGAGGGCAATGTCATTAGCAATAAGGAGAGGATAGTTACAGTAACCGAAGAGTTCTACACAAATCTGTACAGCAGTCAATGTAATCATAGTGTTAATGAGAGAGACAGTGGCGCACAGCAATGCGTCATCTCGTCAGTAACGAAAGCTTTAGGAGCAATGCAAAGGGGAAAAACAGCTGGTGAGGATCAGATAACAGCCACCCTGTATATGCACTGCCTTATGACCTCGAACGTACCAGAAGCTTGGAAGAATGCAAACATTATCTTAATTCACAAGAAGGGAGATGCCAAGGACATGAAAAATTACAGACCGATCAGCTTACTGTCCATTGCCTACAAGGTATTTACTAAGGTAATTGCTATTAGAGTCAGGGAAACCTTGGACTTCAATCAACCAAATGATTAGGCAGGCTTTCGTAAATGATACTCGAGACTTGACCATATTCACTGTATTCACTGGAGATGAACTGTAGATCATGATCACCGAGTTAGATAGGCAGAGGAGAACACTGGGTCTAAAAATGAACACGCAGAAAACCAAAGTAATGTTAAACAGTCTAGCAACGGAACAGTTGCGTTGTGTTGTGTTGGGTTTTATGGCACATAGGTGGCTGAGGCCATCATGCGCCAAACGCAAGGTATAGAAAATTGTCTTGTCCCGGATTTTATGTGACATAAAGGAAGCCGTGGTGTAAAGGACCTAAAATGTTATTTCTCACCATCTAGTGAAGGTAAAAGGCAGAATTTTTCGAAATGGCCAATGGTAAAAGCTTTAAAAGAGGTCAGGTAACCTCAGCGGCCATCCTTTGCAGAGGAAGGGAGGAAGGATATCGTGGCCCCCAAACAATGAAATACACACCTCAGCATTCTTCTCAGGAATGAGAAAGTGGCTGAGGTGTATCACATAAAAGTGAGGCATTCACAGTTCATTAAGACAACCAACCTCTCGTAAAAAGTTAAAAACATAAGAAATGTCAACAATTGCATTATCAGTCAAGAGTAGTGCTGGGTGAAATGGAATGCTTTGATTATAGAATTGACTAAAATACTTCTTTCTTAGCTTTTATAGGTTTGAACATGTAAATAAGATATGGCTTAGTTTTAGTGTGAGCTCGTCGCCGCATCTTTCACAAGTGGGTTTGGCTTCTTTGTAAGTAAGTAGTTGTGTGTCAAATGTGTGTGTCCTATGCGAAGGCGACATAAGATTACTACAGTGACCCACTCTTTCTGCCATTTGTTCTTTAATTTGTTATGTATGAAATTCATGCAGTCTTTAAAACGTATGTTCATATTTTTGATTTCACCATTTTGAGCTTTTACTGCTGCTGAGTCTGCTCTCTCGTTACCCTCTATGCCGACGTGGCTCGGGACCTAGCAGAACCTTATCATATGTCCTTGTGTTGTGACTTTTCCTGTGCTGTGTATGATGTGGCCTACTAAGTGTTCAACTGCATTTCTTGACTGCAGCGCTGTGAGTAGGCTGAGGGAATCTGTGTATATTATACTCTTTTCGATGTTCTCATGTACTATTTTGTCCACAGCCATACACAATGCGTAACATTCGGCAGTAAAGATTGATACATAACTTGGCAATCTTACTATTTTTTCCCATTTCCCCTGTACTACGGCACTTCCAACGTGCATCGCTGTTTGAGAGCCATCTGTGTAAAACTCCATGTAGCTTGAATATTTCTCTTTCAAAGCCAAGTATTCTTATAGTACATGTTCATGTGGTGTTTGTTTTTTACGAAACTGTGTTAGCGTGAAGTCGCAAGCAGCAAAAGACAGTACCATGGTGGCAATGGATCGTGCCTCGGGGCAATTTTTGGTAGAGCATCTAGTATTCCGAGTTCATGACATGCATCTTCAAAGCGCAGTAACAAATGTTTGATCGATTGTGGTTTATTATTGAAAAGTAGCAGACTTTCAAAACATTTAGCAAGACAACTCGTAAGTGCTATTGGCTTGTAACTACCAGCCAAAGTTGGCGGGTTTCCAGATTTCAGGAATGGCACAACCACGGTGTTTTTCCACGCCTCAGGCATTTTTCCAGACTGCCATATTTTATTGAAGAATTTTAGAAGAGCTTCTACAGCATCTTCGGAGAGGTGAGCAAGCACTTCATAATGAATTTCGTCTGGGCCTGGTGCTGTCTGTTTTCCGGCCAAAAGTACTGTACGGATTTCTTGTAGTGTAATTAATTTAGTGTAATGTTCATTTGCACTGCCACTTGTCAGCAGTCGTTTTTCAATTGTGTTCTTGTGCATTAAAAATGATTGGGTGTAGTGTGAGGAGCTAGAAACTGTGGCAAAGTGTTCCCCTAGTTTGTCGGCCTGTTCGCTAATGCTTGTTTGTGTATCCGGAGCTGTTAGGAAAGGAATTGTGAAAGGAGCAAAGCTGCCATTAAGTTTGCGGACTTGCTCCCACATTTGTTTCGATGTAACTGAACCATTTATGGACGACAAATAGATTTTCCACGAAGTTTTCTCAGCATTGCGACGTATGTACCGTGCATTTGCTCTCGCCTTTTTAAAATTTATGAGGTTGTTATGTGTGGGGTACCTTCGGAAAGTTCCTCAGGCTTTGTTTTGTTTTTTTTTTTGCTCCTTTGCACTCTTGTGTGTACCAGGGCATATTATTTTGCCGTACTACTCCCGACGATTGAGGAATGGCTAGACGAGCAGCCGCAATAATACATGTAAAATTTTCATTTAGTTCGTCAACGCTAAGATTATCGGCAAAAATTTTACCCAGACAGGCCTTTTCTTGAAATAGTGGCCAGTTCGCTAAGTGCAGCTTCCAACGGCGTGGTTTTGTTGGGATTATTGGTGGTGGTGATGCACGGTTAATTACCACTGGAAAGTGATCACTTCCATACGGGTTATCAAGAATATCCCATTTAAAATCGGTAAAAACGGATGGAGAGCTAAAAGACAAGTCTATGCAACTCATCTTACCTGAGGATGAAGAGCAATATGTGGGTTTGCCTGTATTGAGCAAGCAGACGTTGTTGCACAGAAAAAAATCTTCTAAAACCCAACCTGTAGTGTCTGTCTGCTCACTCCCCCAAAACGAGGAGCGCGCGTTAAAGTCCCCGACTACCAGATATGGCTCTGGTAGCTGCCTAAAAAGCTCCTCTAGACCTTGTAGTATAACGGTGAGATGTGGTGGAAGATATATAGAGCATGCGGTAATTGTTTTAAAGCTTAGGAGGGTGACTGCAACGGCTTCATAATTCGTCTGGAGCTTTATTTCATGGGTTGCAACGCCACTCTGAACTACAACAGCAACGCCTCCAGAGAGCCTATTTGCTTGCCCACAGTCACGGCGAAAGACTTTATACTTTTTTTAAATATTTTTATGCGAAGGTTCCAAGTTGGTCTCCTGCAGACACAGTGCTATAGGAGATAGAGAATTCAGGATATCTGTTGCGTCACTATAGTTATTTAGAATTCCACGGCAGTTCCAGTGGATAAGGAACGCCATGATGATTTGGGGGTGGGGGGATTGTATTGAGACCTTAGGTCCCTCCTTGCTGAGGGCCTGTTAAGGTTTTTTCTTTTTTGCGGTCAAGAGAGTTCCACCTCCGCAGCGGCGGAGGTGAGCTCCAACTTGTGTCCATCGCCTCACTGGAGGCGTTGGAGATCCGCGGGGAGCACGCGGGCAGGCAGGTTGTGGGCTTCTCCCGAAAGGGGGAAGCCTTGTGGGCTGCCGACTTGGTGGCCGGCAGGCCCTTTTTTGGGGGTGGCATAGCAGCTTTCGCTGCATCTGCCAGAGGCGCGGATGGCCCTGCCTCAGCCTCACTAGGCGTGAGCTGGGCAGGTACCGAAGGCCGCTGTGGTGTGCCGCGCCCATGCACCACATCGGCGAAGTTTGTACGTGCAGTGAAAGAGAATTTTCCCTGAGTTGCGTAACGCTGTCTTGCCACTTTAAATGTTATATTTTCTTTGGTCTTTATGGTGATTATTTCCTTTTCTCTTTTCCATGCAGGGCACGACCTTGAATAAGCGGCGTGGTCGCCTTCGCAGTTTGTACAGCGCAGAGCAGCATCACAGTCGTTTGATTAGTGATCACTGGAGGCACATTTGGTGCAGGTATCGCGGCCGCGGCAGCTTTGGGAGCCGTGGCCAAACATATGGCATTTGAAGCAGCGTCGAGGGTTAGGTATATATGGACGGACGGGAATTTTTGCATATCCTACCTCGATTGACTCGGGCAAGGTGCAGGAGGCGAAGGTCAGAACCAGGTGCTTTGTCGGAATTTCCTTCTCTTCTTTACGGATTTTGATTCTGTGTACATTAGTCACATTCTGATCTGACAATCCTTCGAGCATTTCTTCTTCGGTTAGTTGCAAGAAGTCATTGTCAGAAATGACACCAGGCACTGTGTTTAGAGATCTATGTGGAGTCACGGAGACAGGGATATCACCAAAAGTTTCGATGCTTGCCAGCTTTGAAATCTGAGTGATATCGATCAGTTCGAGCAAAGGGTCACCACTAGCTAGTTTTGTCACTTTATACTTAGGGCCCAGGGAACCTGTGAGAACTTTGGATACTAGAAACGGGGATATAAGTCTGGCTGGCTTTTCTTTTTGTTCACTATGAACGATGTGGTACTTTGGGAAGGTAGTTTTCTTTTTGCTGAAAAACTGGGAGGTGACATCGGTCCGCCCTCTTTTCAGAGGGTGATCATTTGAAAGGAGAGAGGTAGCCATAAAAAAGTGTGTTCTTCGGCCATGGTGCCAGCCACCCACCATGGAGCCCAACAAGGAGACGGGACAGGAACTTGTAAGTCCTGCCCACGCCAGCTGTACACCACACTGCTATAATCAAATATGGGCAACTCAGGGTAGTTACGCCACACAAAGTTAACCCTTGCCGCCTATGAAATATGTAAGAAAAGAACGGGAACGGAGGAGGAGACAGGAGAGTTGTGAGAGAGACGATAGGAAAGTAAAAGATAGAGAGGAGGACAGGAAAACGCGACTGCCGATTTCCCCCGGTCGGGTCAGGCCGGAGGTGCCGTCTACAGGACGCTGGGGCCAAAGTGGTGTGCTGCGGATGCTCGGGCACCCGTGGTGTCGCCCCTCACCAACGCCTGCAAGCTGCAGATGCCCCGCTGCGGGGATCTAGCAAAGGAACAGCAGTTCACAATTGACAGCGAGGGGCTGGAAGTGGTAAAGGAATACATCCACTTAGGGCAGGTAGTTACAGCTGATCCGGATCATGAGAGGGAAATAACTAGAAGGATAAGAGTGAGGTGGAACGCATATGGCAAGTTCTCTCATATCATGAATGGCAGGTTGTCAGTATCCCTCAAGAGAAAAATGTACAACAGCTGTATGCTACCGATACTCACCTACGGGTCAGAAACGTGGAGGCTAACGAAAAGGGTTCAGTCTAAGTTAAGGACAACAAGTGAGCCATGGAAAGAAAAATGATAGGTGTAACGTTAAGAGATCGGAAGCGGGCAGGGTGGGTGAGGGAACAAATGCGGATTAATGACATCCTAGTCGAAATCAAGAGGAAGAAATGGGCTTAGGCAGGGCATGTAACGCGAAGGCAAGATAACCGCTGGTCCTTGAAAGTAACGGAGTGGATTCCACGAGAAATCAAGCATAGCAGGGGCGGCAGAAGCTTAGATGGGTGGACGAGATTAGGAAGTTCACAGGCATAGGGTGGTCGCAGCTGGCAAAGGACAGGGTTAATTAGAGAGACACAGGAGAGGCCTTTGCCCTGCAATGGGTGTAGTCAAGCTGATGATGATGATGGTTACTTTTTTATTAGCTTTGAGCGCAACAGTAAAATATGGTTTAGTGTGAATTCGTCTCAACATCTTTCACAAAGAGGATTGTCTTGATTGGTCAGTAGGAAGTTATGTGTCAGGTGTGTGTCCTATGCGCAGACGACATAAAATTGCTTCTATTAATCGTTCCGGGTGTGTACAGGTCTTCCATTCCCCGGGGACAGGCTTTAGATAATGCAGTTTGTTGTTTTTTATTTATTTATTTGGTACCTGCATCGCCTTTCGGCATTACGGCAGGGGGGCACTTTCACATTCACAAAACAAGAAATCATGCACTTAATGCGTGAAAAAAAGCTTCATTTGGTACAACATTAACAATATGCGGCGGCAAGGCATTCCATTTGCGAACTGTATGCAGAAAAAACGAATATCGGAGTACGTCACCTTTAAAAGGAAATTCATAAAGCTTTAAATTGTGGTCCCTTTGCTTTGAGACATAGAAAGGCGGCTTCAAATATTTCGTTCCGTCTATACCAGTTTTGGAATAGAAAATATTGTGTAAAAACTTTAATCTTAGATTTCTTCTTCGAGTATCAAGTTCTGGCCACTGAAGTATCTTTTTGCTTTCTGAGATACTGAATGCCGTGTCATAATTTCCAAGGATAAAGCGGACTGCCCTATTTTGAATTTTTTCCAATTTATCAATAAGTTCTTGTGTGTGCAGGTCCCAGCACACTGACGCGTATTCGAGTACTGTGCGGACGCGAGTATAATATAGCTGTTCTTTGAGATGCTGTGGAAGATGGCTGAAATTTCTTCTTAACAAACCTAGAATACCAGCAGCTTTCTTTACGATGTAATTAACATGTTTTGACCATCTCAGGTCAGCAGTAAGATAAACGCCTAAGTATTCATAATTTTGTTCTTTTTTCAAGGCCGCATGGTTTATAGTGTATATATAAGAAGGGTAAGAGCACTTCCTCGAAAAGGTGACGTGTACACACTTTTTAGTATTCAAAGTCATGTCCCAATTATTACACCACATGGCTATCCTGTCTAAGTCATCCTGCAGGCTTTGCACATCAAGCACACCATCTATAATTCTATAAATCACGCAGTCATCTGTGAACATTCTAAATGAAGAAGTAACATCAGTATTAATATCATTTATATATAACAAAAAAAGAATCAGCCCCAGAACAGAGCCCTGGGGGACACCCGAAGTGACAGGGCCATATTTCGAGGAGCAACCACCAACAACTACACACTGCTGTCGTAGAGATAGGTATTCAGAAATCCATACAATGACTCTTTCGTTCAAATTGTAGCTCCGTAATTCAGAAACAAGGAGATCATGTGCAACAACATCAAATGCCTTCTGGAAGTCCAAAAAGATGCAATCAATAACTTTCTGTTTATCAATAGCAACTTCAATATCGTATGTAAACTCAACCAGCTGTGTAGAGCAAGACAAACCTTGGCGAAACCCGTGCTGAGCAGGGTTAAGTAAATAATGTTTAATGAGGTGCGACATAATAGAACTGTAAATTACATGCTCCATTGTCTTGCAAGCTATACTTGTTAGGGACACTGGCCTATAGTTTTGCACCAAATTTCTCGCTCCACTTTTGTGGACGGGCACAACGCGAGCCAATTTCCAGTCTTTTGGCAGAGTCCCTTCTTGCAAACTTTTTTGAAATAATCGAGTAAAATACAATGACAATGTATCAGCACAATTTTTGATAACTGCTGCTGGCAAATCATCTGGGCCGCTTGCAACCGATGGGTTCACATTACACAATAACTTGCGAATACCTGCTATGCTAAAGATAACTTCTGGCATCAGATCAGCACTTGTTGGAATCTGTAGAACTCGCGAGTGGGATGAAATAAATACTGACAAGAAATATTTACTAAACTTCACAGCCTTACATGTGTCAACTTCAATGAGCGTTTCACCACTTTTTATCAGTGGTACCGAGCAGTCGTGTTTGCCGCGACTGCGATCATGTTTCCAGAATTGTCTCGAATCCTGTACCAACCTGTTTCCTCATGAAGAAAAGTAAGAAAGTTTTGCTGTTCCTGTCAGCGATTTAAACTCAGACTTCAACCTTTTTAGTTCAGCCAGATTCACAGGACAAAGCCTTTTTATAAGTTTCAGGTAGACTCGCTTTATTCTTTCTGTTAGAGCGTATAACTCACTGTTGAACCATGGTTTGCTTTTAGCTCTTCTAGGAGATATAGTATGCGCGGGGATGAACACGTCTTGTAGCTTGGCGCTGTAGGAGGATTTCATTATCCCAAACTGTGTGCCACTTAGCATTCAAATTACTCTGTATTAATTGTATGCAGTCTCTACGGGCATGCTGACTTTCTTAATTTCATGACTGCGAGCTTCTGCAGCACACAGGTCGGCTCCTTCAGTTCCATCTATTCCAATATGGCTCAGCACCAAGCAGAATTTTATCATATGCCCCTTTGTTGCTATTTTCTCTGTGTTGTGCAATACGCTTCGTAATAATGATCCGGCTGCACTTCTGGAATGTAATGCCATGAGCAGGCTAAGTGAATAGGTTATGCTGTTTTCATACTGCTATTTATTATTCTGCTTACAGCTACAGAGACAGCATAACATTCAGCATTAAAAATGGATGCACAGTTTGGCAGCCTTGCTATTTTTTGCCAGTTTCCTCTTACTACCGTGCTTCTGACATAATGTGCTGGTTTTGAGCAGTCAGTGTAAAATTCTATGAAGTTCACATAGTTTTCTTGTAGTGCAAAGTATTCCTGCAATATTGTCCAAGTGTGCTAACGCAAAGTCACATACAGTGGGAAAGCTGTACCATGGGTTGTGCGCCTAATTGAGGCGGGGTATCCAGTATTCCTGATGTCCCTCGAAGCGGAGAAAGTGTGGTCTGACTGACTGGGTTTTGTTGTTCAATAGTGTTCTGAAGGTGTCTTCTGTCTGTAAGAAAGGGTTCACTGATTTCAACACTGATGTTCTGTATGCGCCATTTGAGAGACCTAAGCCAAGGTTATGCACTGGGTCAGGTTGATTAAGATATCATGTCCTCACAGATTTATACACAACGCATCCATAGTCTAAGGTAGAGCGTACTATAGACCGGCAGACTTGTAAAAGACATGTTCCATCAGGACCCCAGCATATTTGTGACAGTACTGTGAGTATATTCACGGACTGGCACGCTTTCTTTTTGACCATGTTTATGTGTGGGAGGAATGCCAATTTTTTGTCAAATGATATGCCCAAAAATTTATGTTCTTGTATTACTGGAAGTATAATTTCATTTATGTGCAGGAAGTGATCAATCTGCAAACCTCTTTTGAGCGAGAAAAGAACAGCAACTGTTTTTGCAGTTGCTGTTTGCAAAGAACAGTTTGCAAACAACAGAACTTAAACCCATTTCTGTCTGCCCAAACCGCAGGTCTGTTTAATGCCAGTTGTATCTGTCGCTTACAGGTTGATAGCCTGGAGGATGTGCATGCTATTTGAAGATCATCAACATAGAATACATAATAGGATTTGGAATTATCTTAGCTATGGGATTCATTTTCACAACAAACAGGGTACAGGGGTGGGACTGCACAAAGTCACTTTGGAACAATTTTTGGAGCAAGTAAAATCGTGTTTTGGAACAATATGGCTCAGGGAAATTTGCATAATGAAGCAGGTGCCCATGTGCTGTGCACGTTAAACGATCTCTAGGTGGTCGAAATTATCCTGGAGCCCTCTACTACGGCACCTCTTTCTTCTTCCTCATTCCCTCCTTTATCTCTTCCCTAACAACCTCAATTTAGGTGTCCCCCGATATGCGCGACAGATACTGCAACATTTCCTTTCCCACCCCAAAAAAACAATTTTCAACCAATTTTCACCAGCACAGCAGGTGAGCCAATCAGTGCCGCATGATTCAGAGGGGCTGCAAGAAAAAGTGTGGGAAAACGCCAACAGCGAGCAATAATGAAACCTAGGAAAACCTGGTAAATGACTGCAATTTCAGCAATGTTGGCTACTTTAGCTGCAGTGATCAAAAGAGGTTTTGCAATACAAATGGGACATCTTAGCGGTGCATGATTTGGCTAAAGCTAAACAACCTTAAATTCCTTCTACTGGCGAAAAAAACAAAGTTATTTGATACTGCCCAAAAAAACATCAAAGGCTTGTTGAAAACTTCTTAGCATGTGGAGTGAAGTAGACCACCAGTGACTCACCGTCATGTAATGAAACATGGGATGGCTCAGTAAGCACAAAACAACTCTCATAAATTAGTATGTGCATGCAAGGTTGCTCGCGCCATCTCTTGGCAGCTCAAACAAGTTGCTTTCGCCAGTAGCTCATGGCAGGCACATCACACTGCAACCAAGGAAATCAAAGGGTGGCCCACTGGTGGGCTGCGATGCACATGAATTAGGGCTCAAAAAAGTGGTCGGGTATTAATGTAGCTTAACCGAGTAGATATGCAGAAGCATGAGTTTACCCTGGTTGGCACATCTGGCGATGATATTAGACTCACGTTAAGCTCTGATCGAGGTTTAGGTGATCTGATCTGTTCGTGCCACAGATGGAAGTTGATGAAGACGACGATGTGCAATGCACAGCGCGAGAGTGTGTTGCAGCTTGACACATGAGGCGTGACCGGCTGCAGGGATAGTATAGCGCTCTTGTGCAGTGGCCAGTGAAGCTGATCTGTTGGCGCTGCCACGGGTTCGAAACCCAGTCGCAGCAATATTATTTTATTTCTGCCGGTATCTCAGGGTCAGGGATGCCACAAGATTATTGGCTGGGCTTGACCATGTAAAATAGTGCTTTCACACTGAAAAATTTTGCAAACTGCTGACATTACACTTGTCTCCTTTATACATGAGCATCCTTAAGAAAACTGGTGCTTAGGGCACTCCTGTAGGGATCAAGAAAGGCCCTTAATGTGAACCTACAGCACATCCAGGAAACTGAGGAGAAATTTAAGCTAGCCTGTGTAATCAAATGTGTGCCACCATCATTGCAAGTAAACTGTGGTGCATCGAGACAGTTTTGGTACGATCCCAGAGGCTAGGCTAATGCACCTGTCACTTAATCACCGAGCCCTTTTTGGTGCAGAAAGCATTTAAATACAATTTCTAGCTGGACAAACGTCGCCATTTTACAAAAACTGAAAACTGGATATCCTCTGGATCCTCTTATAAAAAAGGAGACCAGCGCCCACCTGGAGAAGGCCTGCAGCAGAAGTGCTAGCATGAGCGTGGCCTGCCCCTCCTCGCCGGCTGCTGCGTAGGCCTCGTAGTCCACCAGCACCCTGTACACGAGGCCCTTGTCCGTGCACAGCTGGGGCACCAGTGCATTGGCCACCACCTCAACGTCCAGCACTGTCGCATGCTGCAGCAGCCCTTTTTATTCAGATTCAGCGGAGGACAAAACAAGCAGCTCACCTGCGGAGGATGTGGAACCATGCTGAGGGAGAGCAATGTGGCACCCAGGTCCACGTTCTGCTGCACCCCAATGGAGGACCAGCCCCATTTGGGCTTGTGCTCACCTGCACCACCCTGATGTGGGAACATGTTTACGGTGGACTCGCAACGATTCAAACTTGGACTGTTTGCACTTTCGGTTAACGTTTTTTCTTGCGGAGTAGTTGGCCCAGTTTCAAAAAGGTTCAGGACAGGAGGTAAAGAAACAAGTACGCTAAGACGGCGAGAACTGGGCCTAGTAGGTGGTTCATGGTGGTTAACTTTTCACAGAAAGAGAAGAAGACACCACACAGAGCGCAAAATTACAACTGGCTTTAATGGAGGAAATGGGCGATACACAAGACATGAGTGTCATCAGTGGCACACAAAGAAATGAGAGAACATATTGATATCAGCAATCGTAAGCAGATCCACACAAATGCACACACTCATTGCAACAGCCTAAGCAGGTCAACTTCTTTCTCGGGCAACGACACATACACCTTTCGGCACTGGCGGATTTGATTTCAAAAGCTTCTGCGATCTCTCTATTTTGTTATTAAAATGCGAAATGATTGTGGTTCTTTCGAACAGGGGCTTGCATTCTTTACAGCAATGACAATCCGTCGCTAGCTTTCCAGGACGTTGCATGGACCGTTGCATAACAAAAGGCTAAGTGAGCACGCTGATAACTATTACTCCATCATGCATTCAGGAAAGCTGGCAACGCGTTGTCGTCAGTGCAAAGAACGCAAGCCTCTGTTCGAAGGAACCACAATCATTTCACATTCCAATAACAACGCTTGTTTTGTCCCCTTTTATGTGTCCTTCGTTCGTTCAAGCTGAATTTTACTGCCAAAATGAACTACATCCAACTCGCCCCCCAACTCACCATTCTTCTCCAATAACAACATAGAAATTGAGACGCTTTCGAAATTCAATCCGCCGGTGCCGAAAGGTGTATCAGCAATGTGTTGTTGTCGTTGCCCGAGAAATAGGTTGACCTGCTTAGGCTATCGCAATGAGTGTGTGTAGTTGTGTGGATCTGCTTACGATTGCTTATATCAATATGTTCTCTCATTTCTTTCTGTGCCAATGATGACGCTCATGTCTTATCGCCCTTTTCCTCCATTAAAATCAGCTGTAAGTTTGCGCTCTCTGTTGTTGTGCCTTCTTCTCGTTCTGCGAAAAGTTGGCGCGTTGAACCACCATGAAACAAATATGGCACTGCAGCCACCCGTGGTGTTATCTCCATTTATCCTCGACTGCTGGCTTTAAAACTGTACCATTGCACGTTTATTGCTTTGAGCTGCGCATGCATCATCATGCCATTCTGCGTGGAACTACATAACGTGGGCTGGGAGTCAACTTTTTTTGGGGGTAGAGTTGGGGAGTTAATTTATAGACAGCAATAGCAGTATACAATGCGCGTTACGACTAGTTTTTAGAATGCGTTAAGAAAATCTTGACATAATTTGCGCACTTCTTTTTGAGGCATCAATTTAAAGAAAAAAGTGTGCAAAAGGCGGCTTACAAGCAGGAGCAGACTTTAAACAATGCACCACTAGAAAGAAACAGACCAGGTGTTGTGGTCAGGAGCAAAACCGCAAAACAGGACAGGACCGACCAACAGGACGTGGCCCATTGGGAGAGAGCAGAGGAGAGTGCTCATGTGGAGCAGTAACAGGGTCACAGCACGGCTGCTTACAGGGGATCCGTCGAGGTCTCTCTCGGAGCTCAGCTATCGGCAAATGAAACCAACATTGGAGTTCCAAGGAAGCATGGCGATTTCAAGGACAGTGGTGCGGTCGACTGGTTTCGAAACTCGAGCGTGCAGGCCTGGCCGACTCGGTGATGGCTGTCACGGAAGACAAGCCTTTTGTAAGGCGTGGCTCTCCGACGCGCTCACGGGCAGCCTTGCAGGTTGCCGCATCCCCTCTGCCCTGTCGTCGCCATGTGGAGAAACACGGAGAAAGCGTCCCAATGATGGGAAGGAAACTATGTTAGCCGCCGGCCTCATCCGGATTGCGAGGAGCTGAGGACATTCGGGAGAAGACAGGCAGAAAAGAGGTTGGGTGGTGTGTCCACGGGTGTTGAGGACCGGATTACCGCACCGAGGCATGCTTGCCATCACACAAGGATGCCGCCTTCGAGCCATCACCGCATCAAGAACCACCCGAACCGGAGTCGTTACCTTGGCCCCCATATGTGAACTGGCTGCCGGATTTTTCCTTTATCTTGTCAAGGTAACGTTGTGGTATTCCTACATCTAATGCATTGTATACCTCTGTTGTTCTTGCCCTATAGTTGGAGGACTCTTGTACTGTCTGTCTCCTGCTTGTCACGTTTCATGTTTTGTATTGTTCTTTCCCCTTGTTTGTTGTTACCTTTTTGTGTTGTTCCCTGCCGTCAAGTAAAGACTTCGTTTTAAAACTTCAACCCATTGAGTTCCTTCTCGATGCACCGACAGATATGCACCGCGCACTGGCTGACTGACTTTAATAAATAAATGTTCAACACTTGCTTTTAGGCCACAGGGAAGCCTAAAGTGGCCCCTGTGCCTCGACGGCTTGCGCCAGGCAGCCAGTCGACGAGCAGTACGTGACACTGACTAAGTGCGGCTCGGCTCGCAGACTACAGTGCCACGTGGTTGAAACAGAGCGAGGTGGAAAACAGCAGAAATTCAGTCTGCCAGAGTCAGGAACTGCCTGCAGACAGTGGGCCAGCGAGTGTGTGCATACATAAAGAGGGGGCACCTCATGACATTCTGGTCAGCGCCCTTGCACTATCTTTTGTGCACACACATTCGTGCAGCTCATAAATCCAAATCCGGTTAATTTCAAAATTCAAATAAACTGCCGACGCAGTCCTGGACAACGCCCACGTAAATCCATGATGTTGCGTGCTTGCCAATTCAGCTGCTACAAGACTCGTACTGATTAATTTGAACGGGCTCCCAAAGGGGGCAAGCAGTAATCCAAACAGCCCTACTCAAACCTCAATTCATGCTGTAGAGTCGCTTTAGCACTTCAGACAAATGGACAATCCCATCTCCAAGACGTCATACTACAATTTTGGTTTCGCTTTTCTGAGCTTCACAACAGCCCATATCAGCCACCCAACCGTGCCCAGCTGCGCGCCCTGACTGGTGCATGCCTTTTCTCTCCCCAATTTTTTTTTTCTCAGCACTTCAGACCGTTGAGCATTTCCATCCGCACGGTTATTCCAATGTGCCAAAACTTCTCGTTCGCCAAGAGCCGTTTGCAGTTTGTGCAGTCAAACCTCCTCACACTCGATGCTGCCACTCAAGACTAGCAGTGGAGCTCCACCGCTTGAATTAGTAATTGCCACACTGAAACAAAAAACCATTGCCCTCACTTTCACTAAATAAATTTACCGCAATGCAAGTGGTTCTTATCAATTTAGTTTTTTGCGGCCATTCGACAGTTACAATTTTTGAATAATTCTAAAGAATTTTCCTATAGCTTCAATCAAATTAACGAGCTTTTACTGTACATCAATGTGAACAGAACAGCCAAGAGATCTGCACAATTTTGAATTGTTACACTTGAGTTGAAAACGTCTCATGGGTGTCCAAACGAAAACTATCCAAAAGAAATATCATTGGTTGCTCCATTTCACATGAGAGTCGAGTGCTCAGAAAAATGCTGCGCCTGCATAAGTCCCACGTGATATGGTCGAGAGCATCATCTCTTGCTACATCCTTTCGCTTGCCATTTGGATCAAGGGTTTTGCTGTTGCATGCTTTGTAAGGGCCTCGGAATGATAAGGTGCCATGTGCCAATGAGCAACTGTTTAAGCTATACAGTTGAAATCAATTGCACAATCTGCAAAAGTGGGCCAAATTCGTACAGTGCATTGTTTACCACCAGCACGAGCAAGTTGACCAGCTGACTGCCAACCTGACCGTGCACCAGATTCAGGTGTAATTCAGGAGTCCTCGAATCCCTGGCCTGCACCCGTGATTCTGGTGAAAAAGGAAGGTGGAACATGGCGATTTTGCATAGACTACCGCCGCCTTAATTCTGTCAAGAAAAAAGATGTGTATCTGCAGCCACGCATCGACGATTCCCTCGACTACCTTTTCTCCGCATCGTACTTCTCTTCTGTTGATTTGTGTTTGGGGTACTGACAAATTCCGATGGACCCTGCAGACAAGGAGAAAACAGCCTTTATTACGCCGGACGGCCTATTTGAATTTAACGTGATGCCCTTTGGCCTCTCCTCTGCAATGCGCCAGCAAGATTTGAAGCATTTATAGGTACCATACTTCGTGGCCTCAAGAAGGGACATCTGTATGTGTGACTTAGATGATATTGTTATTTTCGGACGGACCTTCAGTGAACATAACCGGCGCCTTACTGTTGTTGTAGACTGCCTGCAAAAAGCTGGACTTGTCCTCAATTCCAAAAAATGCCACTTTGGAGAACGTCAAGCACTGATGCCTAGTCATCTCATTGACCAAGAAGGAGTTCGGCCCAATCCACAAAACACGACAGTTTCCTCGTTCCAATGACCCCAAACTGAAAAGAAACTCCGAAGTTTTTTAGGATTGTGCTCATACTTCCGCCGTTTCATCCCAAGATTTGCTGACATCGCTCACCCTCTAACATTGCTTCTCCAAAAAGGCGTCCCTTTCGAATGGACTGCTGGCTGTGGCTCGTCATTCCACTAATTCCTGCTTACTTCATGCACGATTCTCCGCCACACTGACGCGAGTGATGTTCGCGTAGGTGCTGTGTTTGTCCAATGTTCTACAGATGGAAAGCATGTAACTAGCCGCTCTTTCAGTAAGTCTGAGCGCAACTATACCGTTATGGAGCACGGATGACTTGCGGTGGTCTTCGTTGTACAACAGCTTCGATGTTATCTGTATGGACGCCATTGCACAGTTGTAATCGACCATCACGCCCTCTGCTGGCTCATCAGCCTGCATGGCCCATCTGGTCATGCGTAAACACGCAGACGCAGACTGCCTTCCCCCTGCTACGACTGATTCTGACAGCTTTGATCACTGTACCACCTCCAGAGTGCCCGAGTTTATGGATCTCTCGGCTCTCCGCACCACACAAGAGAAGAACAAAAGCCTCAGGTCACTACTTACTGCTGCATGGGATTCTGCTGCCCCCGCCCCATTTTGTGTCCGGGACGGTCTCCTGTATAGGAAGGCCTACTTGAAGACCAGCACACATTTGCTCCTCATAGTTCCCAAGAGCCATCGTTAGTGCGTTCTGCACGCCATGCACGACGACCCTACCTCTGGCCATCTAGGCTCTGCCCGAATGCTCCATTGCACCCGTGACCGATTTTACTGATCGAAGATGCGTGGGACGATCGAGAGGTATGTGGCCAGCTACGCAGAGTGTCAGTGCCACAAACGTCCCAAGTTCATGCCACAGGGCCTGCTCCATCCCATGACCCCCCCCTCCCCCAGCCCTTTTGAGAAAGTCGGAACTGATCTTATAGGTCCTTTTCCGAAGTCACCCAACGGCTATCGTGGGTCACAGTTTGTGCTACTGCGAAACGGCCGCTCTTCCTTCGGCCGCCACGTGTCGCTGTTCTCGCTCTCCTGTCATCCTGCGACCACCGAAAGTGATAATTAGCGACTGCGTTCGCAAGTTTACGGCAGATGTGGCAGAAGAACTGTTCTATTTATGCGCGGCACATTTCCAGCACTCCACACCATATCACCCTCAGACAAATGGTTTGATGGAACGTACTGGGACACCATTCTGCCATTTATTACGTTCGCCTTCAATACTGCACCGCATGAGTATACCCGCTTTAGCCCATTCTTCTTTCTATATGTCCGTTCTCCTCTGTATTCCCTCGACACCATCTTTTCCTTTTTCACTGATCCGTGCATAGGCCAAAAACTTTGTCTAGCCGAAGAGACTCGCCGCCTCACATGCTTGCTGGCTTCTGCATCACAAGAACGCTCCAAAGCTTGCTATGACAGCTGCCATCGCCATGTCATCTACGCCCCTGGTGACTTAGTCTGGATTTGGCGGCCTCTGCGGAAGCGCAGCTGAACGCAGAAGATGTCACTGACGGGGTCAGCGATCTGAACTACCGGATAGCGTGCCTTACCGCGAGTGGTCATTGTTCAGCCATGACCGAAGTGACACAAGTCGCCCGTTTGAAGCCATGCCATGCACCTCGGGATGACTGACTACCTCGCCCGGGGGGCTTCGGCTGTCCAGGCGAAAATGTACCAGTCCTGAAGAGGAAGTTAGGCGGGCAGCTGGAGAAAAGAAAATGATGTACAGGGCCTGCTGTCTCAGCTTGGGTAGCACTATCCAGCTGAGCTCCATTCAACTCCATCGGTTCGACGCTCTGCCAATAAACTGCTGGCATGTAACAATACATATATATGTATATATACACATACCAGCCTTCAGACGAAGGCCGGTCCATCTGTTTTCTTTCAAGTTATTTCCAACCTATCCCTAAGAACTTTTTCTGCCCACAACCTGGTGGGTAGCCTGCTTAGTAATGGTAATGGTAAAATGCAATTTGAAGCAATTTTTGGAGCACTAAAATTTCTACTTTAGACCACTTGGGAGCAGAAGAATGTCGATTTAGGAGCAGTCCAGAGCACACAAATTTCAAATCTGGAGCAATTTGGAGCATCAAAACATTGGTTTAGAAGCACTCTGGAGTATGCAGCTTTCAGTTTCCAAATCCCTTAAGTTGGCAAACGATAAAAAGTTTGTGTGCATGTAAAGACCGTAAAGATTGGAATTATTGGCACATAGCCACACCTAAGAGGGTCTCAATTCTGAATTTTACACTGCATAATTGAAGAGGAGACATCTTTGTGAAATATGTCATACGTTGTATAGCTGAACAGCCCCTACACACACTGCATATACTGCATATACTGCATACACTGCATTAAAGCACACTTAGCTCTAAGGTGATCTGTGGCTCCTCACTTTTCTTTACAAAGCTCTTGAAAAGCCTTATATCTACTCCACATCATCTATGTCAGCCAGTTCAGCCATAGTTTTTTGCACACTTGTGTTTCCCTCACTCAAAACCAATTGATCAGGCTCATTCACCTCCTTGTGAGCCAGGACAGTTGTGATCAGTCTCTGTGCTGGCTGAAGCATCTGCCTGCAGAGCACAAAAAGCCTGCACTAATCCTACGCGATGCAGAGAGCTCCATTTCTTTTTAAATTGTAGAGTGCCAGCTGGGGTCACCATGTTGAACAACTGAAATGAATGGCAAAGTGCAAATGCAGCAACACCACAGATGCAGCTGTGCCCACTTATGACAAACACTAGCCTAGCACGAATGAAACTGACACAAATGTGCATTGCGGTTATGGCACTGAGTCAGACAGATCAAGAGACCCCCAGATGTGGTGTAAAGAAGACACAGGCGCCACAAGTCCACATGCAGGAACGATCTTCACTGCAAACATGAGTGTCAAAAATATTCAGTGCATAATGCGAGAATGATGGGCGTATCGCATATATGAGAGAAAGCAGGAAAAAAATCGCCCATGCGAGCCCAGCATCCCTGTCTCGAAGCAGCTTACTGCTAGGCTACCCGAGTAACGTGTACACCTCGTGGGACAGATGCGGAGTGGATCGACACTACAGTAAAAGCTCATTAATTCGAACTTTAAGGAAAAGGAAAAAATATTGCAATTATCCACAGTTTTAATTATCGAATGATCCCGACAGAACTGACAAGAACCACTTTCACCGCGGTAAATTTTTTTTTTGGTTAAAGACATGCACAATGGTTGTCTGCTGGTAAGATGGGCACAGCATGATAGTGACTATTTTTTGCACTTGCATCAGTGCTTCATCGCGTGCCTATTGCTGGGAGTAATTCGCACTGCATCCCTCTTGTATACCGCTTTCCGTGAAGTAATTGGTGCTCACTCATTATTTCAGTTTGTTCAAACCCCTACCAGACTCGGCCTTACCAGTGCTAATGTGCTAGACTTGTTTTTCTGCAATGACCCTAGCCTAGTCTCGTCTGTCATAACGCTGCCAGGCATAAGCGACCATGATGTAGTTTTAGCAAAAGTATCCTGTAATGCTATGAAGACCCACCACACCCAACCACGCAAAGTGTCTTTTTATGAAAAAGGGGATTATGCTTCGCTATCACAGGAACTCGACGCATTTTTTCCTGAGTTTCTTTCACATCAGCCATCCCTGAATATTGATTCCTTCTGGAACTTGTTTAAAACTAAAATTTTGTCACTGACGCAGACTTTCATCCCATCCCGCTTGATTTCAGCCAAGCGTCGTGACGATATGCATTGGATGAATAGACAGTTGCGGGCAATGATCAACCGGCGGAAACGGCTCTTTCGCAGATATTGTGATACGCCCGCACTAACTTTGTACTCCGAGATGAAAAAGCAAACTAAGAACTTATCGAAAGAAATCCGTAAAGCGAAAAGGGCATACTTCAGCACACTAGGCCAACAACTAAATACAAACCCAAAGGCAGTCTGGAAATATGTTAAAAATAAGAGAAACAGCAGGGTCTCTGCGCCTGATATACTAGACGCAACTGATTTTGGAAGGGATTCAAAAGGTAAAGCGAGAAGTTTCAATCTTTATTTCCAATCGGTGTTTTCCGATCCCATTAATACACATACTGACTTTCAATCTTCCAGCACCCTGACCAGAATGAATGACGTAGAAATTTCTGAACGGGGGATCATGCTTTTATTACAGAAAATTAAAGTTACATCAGCACCAGGGCCTGACAACATTTCCAATTACGTTTTGAAAAATTGTGCAGCTTCAGTTGCCCCGTATCTCGTTGCATTATTTCAGAAATCGTTAGAGAATTCTTCTTTGCCCCTTGACTGGAGAAGTGCCAATGTCGTTCCGATTCATAAGAGTGGTGATAAAACTAAAACATGTAACTATAGGCCCATATCGCTGACGAGCGTGTCGTGCAAAACACTGGAACGTGTCATTTATACTCAGTTAATTAGCCATCTACAAAACAATAGTTTTTTCTGTTCGACACAACATGGATTTAGGTCCGGCTTCTCATGGGAAACACAGCTCGTGGAATTCACACATGACATTTCTGTTTCCTTAAACTCCGCCGGTCAGGTAGATCGTATATTTTTAGATTTTCGAAAAGCGTTCGATTTAGTTGCTCACAACCTATTGTTACAGAAGCTTTCAAAATTAAATATTCCTACCTCACTCTTATCCTGGATTGAGGCGTATCTTGCGGAAAGGAGACAGTGCGTGGTTATCGACGGTGTCAGCTCGGAAAGTGTGGGTGTAACTTCAGGTGTTCCGCAGGGGTCGGTTTTGGGCCCTCTTCTATTTCTCATTTTTATAAATGACCTCACTAGTAACATTTCAAGTATAATCAGACTTTATGCTGATGACTGTTGTATCTACCGCAATATTTCTTCTGAAGCAGATGCAATTTCACTACAGCATGACCTCAACTCTGTATTCTCTTGGTGCAACAACTGGAATATGGCGCTAAACATCTCCAAATGTAATCTGGTCCGGTTTACAAAAAAGAAACAATTCCTCCAAACAGACTATTTCCTTGGTAGCACTGAATTATCCGCAGTTTCAACTTATAAGTACTTGGGAGTCTTTTTTTCTACTGACCTATCATGGAATACACACGTAAATTACATATCTGCTAAAGCCAGTCGCACATTAAACTTTCTCAGACGTAACTTTAAGGACGCTCCCCTTACGCTGAAGGAGACATTATACATGTCTACTGTACGTCCAATACTTGAGTATGCTTGCGCGGTTTGGGACCCGCATACAAAACTGAATATTGAGGAGCTGGAGCGCGTCCAGAAACGGGCTGCTAGGTTTGTGTCCGTCGATTACAATTTCCAAAAAAGTTCTTCTGGTTTGCGCGAAAAGTTGGGATGGCCATTACTTGAAAACAGGCGCAAATATTTGAGACTCTCTTTCTTTTATAATGTGCTTAATAATAAAACTGGAATTCCAAAAGAGAAATACATTAGTGAACCTAGCTACATTTCCGCCCGCACTGACCACCCACTTAAGGTGCGCGAGTACAATTGCCGTATAAACGTATTCAAATATAGTTTTTTCTCACGAACAGTGCATGATTGGAACTGTCTCCCTTCGCGGGTCGCTACCGCTCCTCCTACATCGTTTCTGACCGATTTGCAAAGCCACCTGTCAATATAAGTGCAATAATTCTTGTCCGAGTGTATTATGTTTTAAGCAGTGCTGTATTTTAAAATGTATCTTTTTTTTGTGTGTGTATGTGTGTGTTTAGGGTATGTTTGCCTTTCTACAATGGTTTTATTTTGTTTGTTTGTTTGTTTGTTTTTGCTTCCATGTGCATGGGTTTATTGTATTTTCTGTGTAGACCGCATCATTTGCCTAATTTATTATGTACTAGATGTTTGTTCTTATTTATGATGTTTCCCCCCTACAATAATGCCCCAATGAGGGCGCTGTAGGTACTGTGTATAAATAAATAAAAATAAATAAAAACAGCTCCAAAATGATAAAGGCCCCACGGCATCTTTGACGGTGTGGCACAGTAGCAACAGAGCCCTCTTACAGCAAGCACATCACGAGTGAGAATTAAGGCGCCCTCGCTGGAATGAAAAGGGGAATGAGCAGCTGCGCTCTGTTGGCTGGCTGATGCGAAGCCAACAAAAGCCAAACAGCACCTCATTGAAATCAGTATATTTGGAAGCGGGACAGTAACAGAACAATCTCGCTTATCTGTTTGGACACTGCTTCAGATAAGGGCCGGGAAAAAGTCGTCTTGTGCAAACCTGCAGGTCCAGCAGCAGCAGCTCCTGTCCCATGGGCAGCAGCAGCTTGCCCCGACACAGGAGCCGTGGCCAGCCACCAGCCAGGGGGCACAGGTAGCTGGCATGCAAGGGGTGCTGCCAGCAGCCTGGCACCACCTCCAGGGTCATGTGCCACACATCCAGCCTGCACACAATTCTTCACTGCACCTGCCTGAGAGCATCTATGGGTGAACAACACCTTGGTCTCCATTTTGAAAAGTCAGAAATTTGCACAGGAAGGCATATGTTTCCCCCTCTGGTTCCATATTTTGGGCTGCTCATTAATAGAAAATCTATAGCATAATAATTTATGAATGAGAGCTAACTGATTAGACAGTATAAGAAAAATGGTGGCAGATTTGCGTAGTTAGGCCAAATGCAAATTAGGTGCAGTTCGGTCTGCACTTTGGTTCTGGTGTGGAGATTCACTGTGCTCACTGATGATGGGAGTTGTTCGGATAGAGATGATGGGTTAGTGTCCATATATGCGGAATTGCTTCTCATTCTCTATATTCATGGATCCCTGGGAGTCCTCCTACCACTCCTGGCACATTGGTGCAGTGGTCAGCGCCACTGCCCTTTCGTGGCAGGTGCTTGGGTTGGGTTGCGATCTAGCTTGCTCTTCATGAGCAGCCTCTCACCATTAATTAATGGGCCCCCTGGCACAAAACCGGCTTCAAAGAAACAAACACACACAATGGCTGAGTGCAGGGAATGGCCGCGCAAGGGAAAACATTCCTCTCCTTTGTTGGGGCCCCCGAAATGACACAAAGTGAGGATAAGCCGACTTCTTACTGTGTGTTGTCTATAAAACTTGAAAAAACAGTACTTGGTTATACTGTGCCACGGCATCATGCAGTAAGTAGCCTATCATAACAGTAAACGAGATCAGCTTCTTAATTTTTGACTTTATTATACAAGCCAAGTATCAAAATTTTAGAGCTTCTAATTGTTTTTTTCTTGTGATCAACTTCTTGTTTAGGTAACAAGAAAAGTTTTACCAACAGACTGTTTTTTTGTTGTGAAGGAATTCTGTGGGTGGTTCTGAATTTGGGCAGAGCTTCACTGCTGACTCAACTTGCATCCCACTATAATTTGCGTAATTCTCCATAGTCCTAATGGAAATGTACAGCGCAAATACAGACAAGGACACAAGAAAATGACATGGAACACACGAGCGCTGACTTGCAACAGGTTTATTTCGAAATTCGAACCAGTATTTATAGCAAAACCAGGCAATCATCACGCATGCGCAGTAGGAGTCAAATGTTGTCTCAAATATAACAGCTCTTTGTTAGTTAGAGCAATAGATGACTTGGCCACGCAGGACTCACCCAACCGGTCTATCAATTCAGCCTCTACTATCTCTCGAGTTAGTTGGCAACGGTGTTTGGCAATCACAGAACAATCTTAGTACACAGGCCGACACACAAAATCTTCATCAGAATCGCTGTCATCATTACTGTTCTTACATTTTCTGCAGTGAGCGTCCAGGAACCCTCCTCGCCGTTCAGACACATTATTGCAGTGTTCTCGGAGGCGGTCATTCAAACATCTACCGCTTTGCCCTACATAACTCTTTCCACATTTCAAAGGGATGCTGTAGACGATGGACTACGTACATTCAAAGAACTTAGTTCGGTGCTTCTTTTTGCAGTTCTGATTTTTTGAATCAGTGGGCCTGGACAGTCTGCACAATTTTTGTAGCTTATCGGGTGCAGAGAAAAGAACTTTTACGTTCCCCCGTTCACTGATCTTTTTAAGGTGATGGGACAGGCCATGAATGTACGGGATCACAGCAATCCGTTTTGTTGAAGGCGTAAAAGATCGAGCTTTTTCTGAAGAAACATGGCAATGGTTTTATCCGTGTGTAGCAAATTTAAAGATACTGGCCACTGTGTGTCTGAAGACTATTCACCATATACCTTTATGATTATGGTAAAAGTCAGGGCCTCACTTTTAAAATAAGAAATGACAGAATGACATCCGGAAACAATACTTACACTTTCGATCATGTCATTAACACCGTAGTTGAACAGCATACCTAGCAATCACTTCATCAGAAACACAGTACAAAACAGGCTGGCGGTAAAATTCAGCGCGAACGGACGAAGGACACAGAAAGGGGACAAAACAGCGCTTGTTTTGTCCCCTTTCTGTGTCCTTTGTCCGTTTGCGATGAATTTTACCACCAAAATTAACTACATCCAACTCACCATTCTTCTGCAACAAAACTGGTTCCCCGTTTTCAATTATCTCTCCTCTTTACTAATATCTGCAGTGTCATTCACAAACGTGACGCTTTAAGCAGCTTAGTTGAATCACGTTCCACTAATGTTCTTTTATTAACCGAAATAGAATATTACCGTCTCTTCCTAACTTTGATATTTTTCTATCAGATCGCAGAGATGTGCAATGTGGGGGTGTTCTAATAGCCACTGATTGTTCGTTACATTGTTCGCAGGTAAATATTTAAAAATGGTCTGGCTTTGCTGCGATCAATCTTACCCTTGAGTTCTGAGCGGAGTTTGTTATCGGCCTCCCAACCGTGACTCTTCATTCAGTGCTCTGCTTCATGACGCTTTGAACAGATTAACAATCCTCTATCTGAACACAAGAAAAAACAAAAACAAAAAAAATCCCTGCTTTAATTTGGTCTGATCTTGCAACCACTGTCAAAAATAATCTTAACAGTGAATTTGTTCACACCTGCCTTACTTTTGGGTTGGAACAAAAAATAGATCGACCAACTAGAATAACAAATCATTCTGCTAACATTTTGGACCGTGTGCTGACATCCCAGCCTGGTAGTTTTTCACCTTTAACTTATCTAGAAGGGCTTAGCGATCACCTGGCTATTCATGCTACTTTCTCATGTCATCTACAGAATAACAAAAAGAAAAAGAAAACACTTACCCGATATGATAAAGGTGATAAGAACAGTTCTAACCATGACCCCGCTGCTTTCCTTGAAAACTTTATACCTGATTTTCAAGTTCCTTCACTGGAATCAAACTGATCACTTTTATTACTGGTTACAAAATACGCCTTATCAGTATACACATTCCTACTATCACAATAACTGAGCAACCTAGTACCCCATGGTATAATAAAACACTAAAAAGATTAAACAACAAAAAGAAACAATTATTTCGTACAGCTAAACCTACTAACATGGCGCACGTTTGGGACAAATATTTCACTGCCTCCGATAACCATGACGCCGAAGTAGCCAAAGCTAAGGGTAGCTTCTTTTCTTACACCTTGCCTAATATGCTGCATAATAACCCAAAGTGCTTCTGGCAAACTATTATTGCCTCTAAGTCTAACGCCATTTAACTAACTGATCATTCTGGACTTACATATACTGATTTAGATATTCCAAAAATCCTAAATGATCAGTTTTGCTTTGTATTCATTGATGAAGCTCTCGATAACCTCCCTGAAGTCCAGTGTCTTAATGATTCTCCTATCGAAAACATTATCTTTGAGGCGAGTGGAATATTAAAGATCACAGAATCATTACCAAATTCATCATCTGCTGGTGTTGACGGCATCAACCCGAAAATTCTGAAAAATACTAAGGTTCTTTGTAGTGTCATATTATCTGATTTTTCAGCAGTCACTTTCTTCGTCCTCACTACCATGCAATTGGCGGATCGGGAAGGTCATTCCAGTCTAAAAAAAACGTAACCGATCATCACCACTTAAGTACAGACCAATCTCTTTAACAAGTGTTTGCTGAAAAATCATTGAACACGTAATATATTCCCATACTGCCAAGTTTCTATCACCGCATAACTTTTTTCATCCTAATCAACATGGCCTCCGCAACGGTCATTCCTGCGATACACAACTTGCTCTCTTCCTTAATGACATACATGCATGTCTAGATCATAATGTTCCTAAGGATGCCACATTCATAGATTTTGAAAAAGCCTTTGATAAACTCTCTCATGCATGCCTCATTTTTAAACTTTCACGCCTAAACCTTCATCCTTTGGTTCTGGATTGGATCCGTGCTTTCTTAATAGACCGTTATCAATTCGTTCATGCTAATTCTCATTCGTCATCACTTTCCCTGTTCTGTCTGGCATTCCGCAAGGATCTGTCTTATGCCCCCTTCTATTTCTTATTTATATAAATGATTTGCCTTCTAACATCACTTCTAACATACGGCTATTTGCTGACGATTGTGTCATCTATCGCCCAATAGTCAAGCAGTGCGACATTACCACCCTCCAAAAAAGCCTGCTACACGTCCAAGAGTGGTGTAAAACCTGGCTAATGTCATTAAAGTCAGCTAAAGCTTCCCTTCTTTCATTCCACCACCAGGATACAATTTATACAACTAACAACTTTTCCATTAAATCAGTAGATTCTTATAAATATCTCGGTATCCATTTAAGTAAAAATCTAACGTGGTCGCAACACGTTCACCATGTAATTCAGCTAATCAAGTTTTAAGGTACCCGCGCCGTAACCTTGCCTTAGCACTACGTTCCATAAAATCGAAATTGGAGTTTGCATGCGCCGCCTATGATTCTAACGTTGCTAACCTCATTGACATGCTCGAATCCGTACAGAATCGCGCTGCAAGATTCATTTGTTCTAATTTTTCATACCACACGTATTTCCGCACTAAAGTTTCAGCTTAATCTCACCACATTGGCCTGTTATCGCAAGATCACCCATCTTTCATTATATCATATATTTTTTTATACCTTTCATCACGAAGTTATTCCTATTGCACGCGCTCATCTTGTTTCCCGTAGTGGCCACCCTAACACCATCTACCCTGTGAAAGCCCGCACCGAAACATACCAGTTCTTTTTCCTAAAAACAGCCCGAGCCTGGAATAATCTTCCATCTGCCGCGGCAGCCATCATCGACTTCAGCAAATTCAGAACCGCTATCGAAAATCATCTGTGTTCAAGCTAATTGCCTTCTCAGCCCACCCCTCATGTAATATCCCCTGTGGACCTTTGAGGAACAAATAAATAAATAAATAAGAAAGGGACAGAGGAGAACAACGCGGGATACCGGCAACAGCCACGCAAAGGCAAAGGCGGAAAGCCAGGATTCCCACAAAGAATACCTCTACCTAGGGCAGGTAGTGACAGCTGATCCGAATCATGAGAGAGAAATAACTAGAAGGATAAGAATGGGGTGGAGTGCATATGGCAGGTTCTTTCAGATCATGAATGGCAGTTTACCAACATCCCTCAAGAGAAAAATGTACGACAGCTGTACCTTGCAGGTACTCACCGATGGGGCAGAAACGTGGAGGCTAACGAAAAGGGTTCAACTTAAGTTAAGGACAATGCAGCGAGCCATGGAAAGAAAAATGATAGGTGTAGCGTTAAGAGACAGAGAGTGGGTGAAGGAACAAACGCGGGTTATGGACATCCTAGTCAAAATCAAGAGGAAGAAATGCGTTTGGTCAGGGCATGTAATGCGAAGGCATGGTAAGCCCTGGTCCTTAAAGGTAGCGGAGTGGATTCCAAGGAAAACCAGGCGTACCAGGGGGGGCAGAAACTTGGTTTGGTTTATGGTTTATGGGGGCTTAACGTCCCAAAGCGACTCAGGCTATGAGGGATGCCGTAGTGAAGGGCTCCAGAAATTTCGACCACCTGGGGTTTTTTTAACGTGCACTGACATTGCACCGTACACGGGCCTCTAGAATTTCGCCTCCATCGAAATTCGACCGCCGTGGCTGGGATCGAACCCGCGTCTTTCGGGCCAGCAGCCGAGCGCCGTAACCACTCAGCCACCACGGGGGCAGAAACTTAGGATGAGATTAAGAAGTTTGCGGGCATACGGTGGGTGCAGCTGGCGAAGGACAGGGTTATCTGGAGAGACACGGGAGAGGCCTCTGCCCGGCAGTAGGTGTAGTCGGGCTGATGATGATGATGACATACATATATGTAGAATGAAAAGAACGTGCACTCCTGTTTGGGCCAATTTCCGCAGAATAGGAACTTCTTCTAATTCTTAAAATGGCTTCTTTGCAGTGCACTCTCACTTGGCCCAATTAATGACAGAGCAGGCAGTTTTCCCAGCAGAAATTATAAGCTTAGTTTTTCTGCTTTGACGTTATGTCAACATGCAGTGGGTGAAGTCAGATGATGATGATGTCGACATGGTTTTATTGCTACCACGTTGGAAAACTGCGTGGATCCTGCTTGGAAAACTTCCTGTACTGCCATTAGTTGGGAGTCAAAGAAAAAAATAATTTCCTTCAGGTTATGGTTGCTAATGTACCTGTATCCAAAAGCCAATATAAAAATTTTATTACTATTGCTAAAGTTGAATAAATCAGCAAGTTGCCAATTAATAATAATTAGCACGTGATCCATTTTGGGCAGCTAGTGCGAGTCATGTGAAAAACCATATCGAAAGACTTAAAGGCCCAGAGAAAGTAAAAATTTCTTGCCAACAAATGTCTTCCTATTTGCCCACAACATCTGCCAGAAAATGGAAACTAGTGGGAATTGGATGCTGGCTGGTAGTTCGCACATTTGTGGCCCCTCCTTTTCCTCAAAGCTTGCTGAGAGCGATGCGAAAGATTTTTACCTGAAAGTTATGGTTGCCGATCACGTTGACATCAACCTTTGCATGCAAGCTCCATGTTACAATGAGTACATGGCATGCAGATGGCATTTTTCGTTAGACAGCATCTCTCGTGTTTCCATGTAATAAAAATTCCCTAGTAAAAAGTAGCATTGCATAAATGAACCCACCGACAGTGGCTGACCACAAGCACGCGGTCAGGATCGCACGGCCACTGGGTCACACTGATCAGCAACTGCACCTCCAGGCTGAGGCCCCCGAACAGCACCGTCTCGCGCACCTGTCACACCACAAGCACAAATTATTCACTCCCTGCTAAATGTGCCCCTACTGGCAGCACCACACAGCTGTAAGCATATGCACTCTAATGCAAAGTGGAAGAAGAAAAACTGATGGGAATGATGACACAAGCACGCACTGAATCTGCCAGAGAAAAGGGAGCTCTTTCTTCTTCCACTCCCTCTTCTCATGGCATGGTCCACCTAGAAGCGAGTTACTGCGCGATTTACTTTCCTCAAAAACAATTAAAAACAATTCATGTCACTAATGGTAGGAAAATGTTTACAGTTGAGCCCACTTAGAACCTGATGGTCACGCAGATTGCGTTCACTGTATCCGAGGTTCGCACTAAGTGGACTGCCCATACTACAACCAAAAATACAAAGCCAGGCACAAGATGCTTTATTTCTCAAAGGAGCTCCTTATGCGCGTCTACTTCTTCAAAGGAGGCCCTACCACGGCACTTTCCGAGCTCGCCAGCAGGGTCGTAGCTCCGCACTGAGGCACTTCCAGCTAAGAAGCTGCTTTAGGGGTGCAATACAACTGATCGCAATTGAAGCCTTCACGGCAGCTGGTGTTAGGTCGGCCTCCTTGGCAGCTGGAGAGTCATTTTCAGCAGCACAAGGGACAAGGGAAGAGACAAGTGCACAAACACGGCGCTGAACTTACAACTGGTTTTATTGAGGCGATTTCTATTTCTTAAATACAGTGGCAACCAACCTCAAGTGAAAAAACACAGATAAACAAAATACAGATGCACAAAATGGCGAGAATGACAATTCCTGAGCACAGGGCTACAGTGGTGCAAGTCTCATTCTTCGTCCCTTACGCTGCTGAAAATCAATGTCACACCAACTTGCCCAAGCTTTTACAGTATCAGCTGGAGAGTGCATGGCTCTCTGATGTCGGCATCATCACCCACGCAAAACCAAGTGCATCTTGGGTGTTCTACTGCATCCTCCGTAGTTCATGAGTGCACAAATTGTATTGCCCTGAAGCAAATCGTGGTGCACTGCACAGCAGCAAGTTCGATGCAGCACCTAGAATCATTTTCACAGCAGTGAACAATCATAATTGGGACCTCGCCACCAGGTCTCCCAGTTACTACCAGCATATGTTGCGATGCATCGCCAATAGGGCACCTAGAGTGCACGAATGATGCACATGTTGAGTCTTTTGCGCCGTATTCGGTGCCAGAAGAGCTCGGTCACCACAAAAAAGATTGCACATGGCGCTCTGCACAGTTGTTATTGGCCTCTGGTGGAGTGGCACATGCCGAGAGTGTGTTGCAAGTTGTCGAGCACAAGCAGGAACAGTCTTTTTTCCTTATGTCGCACTCGTCCAATAAACAAAAGTAGTTTGTCATCCAGGCCTTTGTCTTGGCTCTGTAGTCAGCGAAAGCGAGCTCGAAAGCACCTGGGCTAAACTGTATATGCAGTTCCCTCAACAAACCCTTGATACAGTCAAAAAATAGCGATGAAATTCATATCTTAGCTTCAGCACAAAAGGAAAACACAGTCCACATCGAGGAGCGTGCCGGCTGATTTATTGCAAAAGCATGAAAGAGGGCAGGCCAATTGAAGTGAGTCACTGGAATGAATCAGATGGCTGCATCACAAAAACCAAGTGCTTAAGGACAAAACAGTGTCTCGAAAAAGCCAAGGATATAGTTCTCGCTACTTACCTGTACACGTGATTAGAAATCTATGTTCATATTTAATGGGTAGTAAAAGTGATATCAGCTGAAGGCAACCTTTTCTAGCATGTTTTCTGAGCAAGCCGCATGCCAGTCATTGGGTCTTGCTAATTTACCTGAGAATAATTATGCTTCTAACTTGGTCTTTACCTGTTGAGCCTTCATCGTGCAAAAACTCTACTTTCACAATGCCCGTTTCTTCAGCAATTTCTTCATTGTGCCTCGTTTATTGCGTTGCCCCACGAAACATGAGACAGTTGTCCATTATGCGTTGGCAGAGTGCAACTGTTGCTGCCTCCACCAGACACTTCCCAACAGCTAATTTAGCATCCTGTGATGCATTTTCTGCCCGCTAGGCCTTCACGGTGTGTACCAGGTTAATGTTTTGAAGTTCCCTGATTATTTCAGTCAAGAAAAATGTTCACAGGGAACTCCATTATGTGTTGGCAGAGTGCAGCTGTTGTTGCCTCCACCAGACCCTTTCCTACAGCTAATTTAGCATCCTGTGACGCATTTTCTGCCCGCTGGGCCTTCACGGTGTGTACCAGGTTAATGTTTTGAAATTCCCTGATTATTTCAGTCAAGAAAAATGTTCACAAGGAACTCCATTATGCGTTGGCAGAGTGCAGCTGTTGCTGCCTCCACCAGACACTTCCCTACAGCTAATTTAGCGTCCTGTGATGCATTTTCTGCCCGCTAGGGCTTCACGGTGTGTACCAGGTTAATGTTTTGAAGTTCCCTGATTATTTCAGTCGAGAAAAATGTTCACAGGGAACTCCATTATGTGTTGGCAGAGTGCAGCTGTTGCTGCCTCTACCAGACCCTTTCCTACAGCTAATTTAGCATCCTGTGACGCATTTTCTGCCCGCTGGGCCTTCACGGTGTGTACCAGGTTAATGTTTTGAAATTCCCTGATTATTTCAGTCAAGAAAAATGTTCACAGAGAACTCCATTATGCATTGGCAGAGTGCAGCTGTTGCTGCCTCCATCAGACACTTCCCTACAGCTAATTTAGCGTCCTGTGATGCATTTTCTGCCCGCTAGGTCTTCACGGTATGTACCAGGTTAGTGTTTTGAAATTCCCTGATTATTTCAGTCGAGAAAAATGTTCACAGGGAACTCCATTATGTGTTGTCAGAGTGCAGCTGTTGCTGCCTCCACCAGACCCTTTCCTACAGCTAATTTAGCGTCCTGTGACGCATTTTCTGCCCGCTGGGCCTTCACGGTGTGTACTAGGTTAATGTTTTGAAATTCCCTGATTATTTCAGTCAAGAAAAATGTTCACAGGGAACTCCATTATGTGTTGGCAGAGTGCAGCTGTTGCTGCCTCCACCAGACCCTTTCCTACAGCTAATTTAGCGTCCTGTGACGCATTTTCTGCTCGCTGGGCCTTCACGGTGTGTACCAGGTTAGTTTTGAAATTCCCTGATTATTTCAGTCGAGAAAAATGTTCACAGGGAACTCCATTATGTGTTGGCAGAGTGCAGCTGTTGCTGCCTCCACCAGACCCTTTCCTACAGCTAATTTAGCGTCCTGTGATGCATTTTCTGCCCGCTGGGCCTTCACGGTGTGTACCAGGTTAATGTTTTGAAATTCCCTGATTATTTCACTCAAGAAAAATGTTCACAGGGAACTCCATTATGCGTTGGCAGAGTGCAGCTGTTGCTGCCTCCACCAGACACTTCCCTACAACTAATTTAGCGTCCTGTGATGCATTTTCTGCCCGCTAGGGCTTCACGGTGTGTACCAGGTTAATGTTTTGAAGTTCCCCGATTATTTCAGTCGAGAAAAATGTTCACAGGGAACTCCATTATGTGTTGGCAGAGTGCAGCTGTTGCTGCCTTCAGCAGACCCTTTCCTAAAGCTAATTTAGCATCCTGTGACACATTTTCTGCCCGCTGGGCCTTCACGGTGTGCACCAGGTTAATGTTTTAAAATTCCCCGATTATTATTTCAGTCGAGAAAAATGTTCACAGGGAACTCCATTATGTGTTGGCAGAGTGCAGCTGTTGCTGCCTCCACCAGACCCTTTCCTACAGCTAATTTAGCGTCCTGTGACACATTTTCTGCCCGCTGGGCCTTCACTGTGTGTACCAGGTTAATGTATTGAAATTCCCTGATTATTTCAGTCAAGAAAAATGTTCACAGGGAACTCCATTATGCGTTGGCAGAGTGCAGATGTTGCTGCCTCCACCAGACACTTCCCTACAGCTAATTTAGCGTCCTGTGATGCATTTTCTGCCCGCTAGGGCTTCACAGTGTGTACCAGGTTAATGTTTTGAAGTTCCCTGATTATTTCAGTCGAGAAAAATGTTCACAGGGAACTCCATTATGCGTTGGCAGAGTGCAGCTGTTGCTGCCTCCACCAGACACTTCCCAACAGCTAATTTAGCGTCCTGTGATGCATTTTCTGCTCGCTAGGGCTTCACGGTGTGTACCAGGTTAATGTTTTGAAGTTCCCTGATTATTTCAGTCGAGAAAAATGTTCACAGGGAACTCCATTATGTGTTGGCAGAGTGCAGCTGTTGCTGCCTCTACCAGACCCTTTCCTACAGCTAATTTAGCATCCTGTGACGCATTTTCTGCCTGCTGGGCCTTCACGGTGTGTACCAGGTTAATGTTTTGAAATTCCCCGATTATTTCAGTCGAGAAAAATGTTCACAGGGAACTCCATTATGTGCTGGCAGAGTGCAGCTGTTGCTGCCTCCACCAGACACTTCCCTACAGCTAATTTAGCGTCCTGTGATGCATTTTCTGCCCGCTAGGTCTTCACGGTGTGTACCAGGTTAATGTTTTGAAGTTCCCTGATTATTTCAGTCGAGAAAAATGTTCACAGGGAACTCCATTATGTGTTGGCAGAGTGCAGCTGTTGCTGCCTCCACCAGACACTTCCCTACAGCTAATTTAGCGTCCTGTGATGCATTTTCTGCCCGCTGGGCCTTCACAGTGTGTACCAGGTTACTGTTTTGAAATTCCCTGATTATTTCAGTCAAAATTCCCTCCAGGCTGAAGGGAGTGACCACGATAATGCACAGTATGCAGAGGGACGTTGTGTGCACATTCCACCAGAGCTGCCCGTGCTACAATTCAAGAAACAGTCTCTACATTTTAATGTGATAGCATTAGGAGCAGCCCGGAAAACCTGGAATTGTCAGGAAAATTTGGTACAGCTGGAGAAATCAGGAAGTAGAGAGCCACCACTTCCCATTTGCTCCTGAAGTTTTCTTATGGTAGCCTGTGCACATTCTTCTCCTCAGGTTTTTGGTGTGGCTCATAAGTGGTAATCATCCAAATTGTGTTTTACATGTAGACTGTTTTTACCTCTTACCTTCTTGGCATTGACAAGTTTTTTTTTGCTCCATTTTAGGTTGTATTCATTTGTTTTTAGTTGTTTGTGGCATCCGTAGGGTTGTATGACGTTTTATCTGATTTTAGATTTCTGACTGCTTTTGCTTCGCTTGCTTGGGCCCTTTTAGGTTCGCTTGTTGTTACTGTTAAAGTGTTCTTGACACCACCCTTTGGCCACAATGTTGTTTGGCACGTGTGTTTTCCTTGGTTTTTTGCTGGTTAAAGTGCTTTTTTATATGTTCATTTAATAGTTTCACCCCCTTTTCTCATTTTTTTGGTGGTTTTTTCCTTCTGGTTCATACATGTGTTGGCAGCCCCTTGATGACTGTGGATTAGGTTGTAATCTTTGGCCCCCTGACTGTCACATGGTTTTTGGCATATATTGTGCTGGGTGTTCCTCGACAATAAAGAGTTGTTAGTGCCTGTCCTGTGGTCAGTGTTTTTTCTTCTCGTGTCCCCGTCTGTTTCCGCGCTGGTCATTTCGAATCTTGCCCCTTTGGCGTGTGAATCGAAGGAAAAGGTATTGGCTGGGTACGTTCTGATGGTTCCAGCCCTCAAATTGAGCCAGTTTAACAGTACAGATCTATCGTATATAATTTAAAAATTTACATTTTGAATTACAAAATAATTTGCTAGTTTATTCTGATTAGCATATTGCAGTGTTTTTTAAGACATACTTAATTGCTTTTGCTGAGGGAAAAAATAACTGAACTTATTTGCAGCCTTTCCAAATCCTTCCATGCAGTGTGGTTGTCACGGTAATGCAGGCCTCCTCACTTGCTCCATTTTAACTTGTATTATCGTTAGTCACTGAAACCAAGATCAGTGATCCTTAAATATTTACCTCGTTAATCTCCTATTAATGAACAACACAAAGTGAAAAAAATCCTCTATGGTCCTTGGCTTCGGTGACGGCAGGTTAATACGCTCAACCATGCCATTTGTCTGGGGATGGTAGGCGGAGCTGGTGCGGTGAACGATGTTGCATTCCTGCAGGAGAGCTTCTACAACTTCGGAGAGGAAGGCGGGACCTCTATCACTGAGCAGCTTTTTGGGAGCACCATGGCGAAGAAAAATTGCGATGGAGAATGAAGGATGCAATGTTGTGGGCTGTAGCAGATGGTAAAGGCGATGTTTCAGCGTAGCGTGTAAGGTGGTCGATGGCAACGATGATCCAGCGGTTCCCGGTTGATGTGCTGGGAAGAGGGCCGTAGAGGCCGATGCCAACACGCTCGAAGGGCTGCGCTGGGCCAGGCAGCAAGCAGCTGCATAGGAGTGGCGGGTCGGCGAGGTGGATGTTTTCGTCGCTGGCATGCGGTGCAGGACTGAACGAACTTGTGGACGTAACGTGCCATCCCACGCCAGTAGTACCGCTGTCGTAGACAGATGAAGGTCATCAAGAATCCGGCATGGGCACACCGTGGATCATCGTGGTAGGAAGAGCAAATGAAGGAGCGCAGATGTGTCAGAATGACGAGAAGCCACTTGCGACTATCCGGGAGGTAGTTGCAGCGGTAAAGAAGCTCGTCTCGGATGGGGAAATGGTGGGACTGACGACAGAGAGCACAGGAAGGAGGTTGAGATGATTGGCCAGATAAGAGATCTAAGAGGCAAGTGATCCATGGATTTTTGTGTTGCTCAGAAGCCATATCAGTGGACTCAAACGTCATAGAAGACAGGGCTTCGGAAATTCGGCCACAGCTCGTAACTTGGCCGGCTCCGGGAGAACGCCATCCTTAGACACGACATGTCTGAGAATAGTGAGCTGCCAAGCTCCGAAGTGGCACTTTTTCAAATTGAGTTGGAGACCATCGTCGGCCAGGCAGCGAAGAACAGTCTCAAGACGCTGGAGGTAGGACGAAAAGTCCAGGGAAAAGATCACAACGTCGTCTAGGTAACAAAAGCATGTGTGCCATTTGAGCCTTCGGAGTATGTTGTCCATCATGCACTCAAATGTGGCAGGTGCATCGCAGAGGCCGAAGGGCATGACTTTAAATTCATAGAGCCCATCGGGTGTGACGAATGCAGTTTTGGGGCGATCGACCTCCGCCATCGGCACCTGCCAGTAACCAGAACGCAAGTCCAATGAAGAAAAGAACTTAGCGCCCTGCCGGCAGTCTAGGGCATCGTCGATACGGGGGAGAAGGTAAATGTCCTTGGGTGTAATCTTGTTCAGATGATGGTAGTCCACGCAGAACCGGATGGAACCGTCTTTTTTCTTGACCAGGACCACTGGAGATGTCCACGGGCTGTGCAACGGCTGTATCACGAGGCGCATGCGCATGTCGGTCACCTGCTCGTCAATGAGGCGGTGCCCTGTGGCTGACACGCAGTACGGACGTTGGCGCAAAGGGGCATGGATTTTAGAGTCAATACAGTGGGTAACAGTGGTGGTGCAGCCCAAGGAAGGTTGCTGGTAGTCAGACGAAACTTGAAAACAGTACAGAACGGCGACAAGCTGGTCTCGTTGGGTAGACGTCAGGGTGGCGTCGACGAAACGGTGAAAAATATCGACAGAAGACTGATTGGTGATGGGAACAGGCGTAATGGCGCTGAAGTGATGGCTGGCCGTGCTATCGACGAGGGAGTATGCTGTGGCGGGACCGAGAAAGGCAACACTACCAAGCGATTGGCCATGAAGCAAAGTGGTAGGGCAGGAGAACGATTTGGCCACATAAATAGCGCTGGAGCCACGAACATTTGTCAGCATGGCATGAGGCAGCAAAACAGACTTCTGGTCAGTGAATCGTAAAGAGGGAGTTTAAGTGACAGTTGCATCTGAGAGAGCAGCACAAGAAAGAGGCACCAGCACTGAAGAGAAAGGCGGAACGTCTTTGTCCTCTGAGACGACCACAGTAGCGGCAGCAGCACCGAGTATGTCCAAGGGAGCGTCACTGTAGGGCAACAAGTCAAGCTGAGCACAGGCACAGTCAATAACGCCATGATGTGAGGAGAAGTCCCAACCAAAGATAACGTCGTGAGAGGAGCAGGCGAGGACGATGAACTCAATTGTGTAGAGAACGTTCTCAATGAGCAGGCGGGCAGTGCAGGCGGCTAACGGTCGAACGTCCTGAGCGCTGGCGGTGCGGAGAGAAATGGCAGGAAAGGGCGTCGTCACTTTTTTTGAGTCTGCGACAGAGGGTGTGACTGAGAACGGAAACGGCTGCGCCAGTGTCAACAAGTGCTTTGACGGCGACTCCCTCAACGAAAACGGTAATAATATTGGCAGGCGCAGAAACAGGTCTTGCCTCCGGAACTGCGGCCGTTAGTTTTCCGTGTGGACAGCGGGTTGGTGACAGAGCATTGGAGAACGAGAACGGCCGCCAGGAGACGGCGAGGGGTGGGAGCGGGGATGGTAATTAGGAGAAGAAGAATCCGGAGGCGGCAAGTGTGACGCAGGCGAGGACGACGGTGGAAGGTCATACGTCGGCTCACGCCTATAAGCGTAGGAACGGTGGTCACAGACTGCGACACAAATGAGCCACGTGACCAGCAACGCCACAGGCGTAGCAAATAGGGCAGTTGTCTTGTGTGCGCCAGGGGTTGAGTGGCTGCGGCTGTGATCGGGGGCGGGCAACCGGACAGTAAAGTGGGGTTGCAGGTCGCTGCGGTTCTAACTGCCAGGTAGGTGGCCTGTAAACAGGGGCAGCAGGTGAGGGCCGCGACCGCACCACGGCATCAGCGTACGTCAGAGGAGCCACGATCAGGGGTGGCTGAGGAGGAGGAGCCATGCAGCGATGGCGTAGAGGTAGAGCATCTGCCTCGCGTGCAAGGAGACCGGTATTCGAATCCTGGTGGTGTAAAGAGACGATTTCAATGTTTCTTAAATTTTACCCAATAAACCTTCTTTTCTCTTTTGTGAATTATTTCATATATGCCTGGTGCTCGGCTTATCTGGGGTGAAATGCTAGGAAAATGGGTCTCTGACCCTGCCTTGAGCAGTTGAAAACGCCTTGTGTCATGGCGCTGCTCTTTGGTTTTAGATGCCCTTGTGCCCCAAAAACCCACGATCCCTATCAATCATCACCAGCATGAAACTATATAGTGTAAATAACCGGGATGATGGGATATTTTTAATTTATATCTGCTGCTATGCACACCACGGCATATGCACTTCACGTCAGGATCGCTGTGAAGACAGAGGTCTTAACAAGCTGTGCTAGCCTTTAGCCCCATCTGCATGTGTGTTTATCTGGAAATTGTAGTAATTAATTGAATACGCCTATGTTTTACTTGGACACTGTGCCACCAAACAAAACACAACCTGGACTGCATGTAAAAGCATGGGGAGTTCTGCACAGAACGATTTGACCTTGATTTTGACCTTGACCTGACTGAATTTTGTGTAATTTCCCCCAGACCAATGCTCCAGACAGAGGCACAGTTTATACATACAGTCACCGGTTACACGCAATGATACTTTCAAATACAACTTTTTCCCAAGGGCGATTAGAGAATGGAATGAACTACCAGATGCAGTTGCCATATCATCATCTCTCAGTGCATTTACAGCTGGGTTAGAGGGTCTCATCTTCCCTGACAAGATTGTGTCTATGTAGATTCTGTTTCCGGTGCATATAATACGAGCGTCTTTTTTCCCTCACTTGTTCACTGTGTGCCACTTTTTCCATTTACTACCTCTGCTTTGCATTGTCGTTGTCTTTTTGTTGTTGACTTGGAGCGGGACTTTCCTTTTCTTTGTTGTTTTTTTTTCTCCACTCCTGTAAAAGCCCTTCTTGGGCTGACAGTATCAATAAATAAACAAACAAACAAACACAAAAAGAAGCATGTGTAGTCTACGTGACCCTGCTGTATGCTGTCACTGCATGAGTATGGTATTTTATTCACTTCTACAGCCTTTGAATGCCTGCTATCTATTAGACTACCCCATAATTAACACAATATTGCAGCTTTGCCTGTATAACATATTCTCTATTACATTTTCACAGTGAGAAGCAAATGATGACAATGCTGCTTTGCAGGTTCTCTAATATATTTCTTGTATGGCAATTCCCTTCAGTTGTGACTAATAGCTCTAAAAGGAGCTTCAAAATCTTTGCCTAAAGCATACACAATAAGGCAAACAAATGTCTGCCCTGGATAGGAAATGCGACTTCGATCCCTAGACAGGGATGAATTTTCCAACTGCGATGCTTTTGGGAAGCCTTTATGTAGCTTTCCTTTGTAGCCACATGTCTGCACTCAGGTGGACGCAATAAGTAACTACTTCCTTATTATTCTAATCAGCTTGCATAGTGTGCAGAGACAAATTTACTTCCATTGCTTCCTACATCGCATTTAATGTTTGTCACATTATAACAACTACAATTTCATGTGCAACATATGAACTGTTCACTTTGAGAAGGTTGACCTTCAGCTTAATCTCTCATCACGGGAAATGCTTATAAAACTGAGATACATGGGCTGGCTATATCCTTATTAATGAGGAATCCCACACCTAGTTCTCGTCTATCCGCTAATCTGTGATAGCACAGTATGTGTCCGTCCTTTAATACTGTATACGCCTCATCTGTCCTCCTAACTTCGCTAAGCCCTATCACATCCCATTTAATTCCCGCTAGTTCCTCGAACAGCACTGCTAGGCTAGCCTCACTAGATACAGTTTTAGTGTTAAACGTTGCGAGGTTCAGATTCCAATGGCGGCCTGTCCGGAGCCAGAGATTCTTAGCACCCTCCGCTGCGTCACAGGTCTGACCGCCGCCGTGGTCAGTTGCTCCGCAGGCGCTAGGGGCTGAGGGCCGACGGTTAATTGGTTTGATCATAGAAGGTTGTGGCCAAGTACTACACAAGGGTGGCCAAATCCTGCTCTGCTGAGAGAGTGCATTGTCGGTTCTGGTCACCAAGATCAGGCCGCACTCCAGGCCTGGCTATGTAATTCCATCGACACGCGGATTTTTTTTTTTTTTTAAACCGGTGGAGAATAGCGCGGCACCAGGATTCGAACCCCAGTCCTCTTGCACGCAAGACGGATGCTCTACCTCTACGGCATCACTGCACACCATGCACGCCATCACAGGGAATTGAACGCTCTGAAATAGGTGTAACTAAAGTGCGACATATGATTCTTGTTAGTGGTTAAAGGACAGTACTCCGTTTATACCAACTGGATTCAGCTCAACTGTGAATCGTCCCATAAACCACATTGGCCAGTGAGGCACTTTCCCCTCACTTGAATTCCTAATCTGGTTGTGCATAACCACAAACACTTCTTTCATCAAAGCCCTCATACCACATAAAGAGGAAGCTGTGTCTGGTCACCAATTCGTCACAAAAATATTTACTGAAGGCATATAGGTCCACACACTCGGCACTAAACAAAGACAAAAAGACATACAACGCTCAGCTAACAGCTGCCATTCACATCAACAGTGCTGCCGACACACCATCGCAATCCAAGCGCACAAAAACGTGACATTTCCAAAATGGTTTCCTGAGCAATTACGAAGTGGTCTTGGCTGCATGGCCATTGGACTGTTTCATAGAAGCATTGTCCCTTCTGTCTGGGTCCATGTCTCTGCGCTTTTTTAACAAGCAAGGACCTCTTGATGACATGAGCAAACAATACACACTCGCTGCTCCGAATATGCATCTGTGTGTAGTGTATTTCCAGAAGATAAAACAAAGATGCAAGAATAAGAAGTATTACGATGCCACAGAGAGCAGCTATGGAGCTCCTGTGAATGTTTAATGCACGATGTCGTCCTCCAGGAACACGAGAAGTAATCAGAATGTGCACCAAGTCTAACTCAATACAGCCGCCACAGCGGCGCTTCATTTTCTGGGCAGCTGTCGTCTGCTGCCTTTTCACAGCCCCAAGTAGTCTGCAAACTGCCAGACTGCAGACTACCGCGTCAAGCAACTTTGTTAGTAGCTTTTTGTTCCTCCCCCGGCATTTTTTTTTCTTCTGTCGCGTTGTCAGATCCCGGCGCCCAGAAACTGAAACCGAAGTCACTCAGCATAAGTACTGCTATAATAAATTACTTACCACACACATATGGATCGCGGAGCACGTATCATGCGTCCTGAGGCAATCTTAGGGCTATCGTTTCTGAAAAAGAAGCCTTGCAAGGCCTGATATCCCAATGCCTGCAGAAGCACCTAAACTTACTGAATGTAGATGACCCTTTTCGCATCCCCACTCAAAGGAGGTCATTGAATTTTTGGCCTAACAAGGTGGTGTTTCAGGAACTAATTTTGCCTTTTCAAGATGTTCAATTAATTTATTCTACTTCCAAAGCTGAGACGTTGGAATCAGTAAAACAGTGCACTGAGAGTTGGGGAGCAGTCAGATTTCGAAATGCTAGCGGGGTCTCGATTGAAAATTTTGCAGCTTTAAATTGAGTTTTACCTGCGTTCCACTTTCATTCGTTTTAGCAAGTTGTATATGCAAAAAAATGGAATTTGTATAGTCTCTTGCATAGCTAGGATGCTTTGCGAATCTTTTTAGCTCACTTTGACAAGCATGCTGAGGCGTGCATGAGAAAGAGAAAACTATGTCACGAAATCTTTTAGATCAGTGAATGATTTTATTGTCTTTGTGAATGAAAGCGACAAACCGCAGGTTGTTAAAGTGTTTTACAAATGTTTGCCAAATGTTCAGGTAAACTAAGGTTAATGCAAGAAGTACCGTTGAATGGGAGTCTTGAGTTTCTAGAGGGGTCTTTGTACTTTGACCAGGGGCACATTTGTCAGGCGTACCAGCCATGCACTAAAGAGGACATTTTGGCTTATAATTTGGCCGATTCCAAAATGGTTATGCAGGGTATTGCAAAATAAAGCTGCCTGCATGGTGCCCTTGAGAGGGCGTGCCGCCAGTTGTGAAAAAATGACGGCAGTGGCGGCATGCCTGATGGAAGACATCAGGGCAGGCGGGTGCTCTGGCTGCAAAAGGTCGAGGCGTACTGCCATAATGTATGTGCACCATCTACCGTACCGGCTGAAAAAAGTTGGAGGGAAGTGCTATGTAGGCGTTTTGTTCACTGCCCCCCGAAAGATGGTGCACATGTGCAAAGCTGTGAATGATAAAAAGAAGCCAGCCTGCAAATCAAAGCACACATCCAAGTTCGTGCCTTGCAGAACTGGCATCGTATACCACACACCGTTTTCCTGCGGGAAGTGCTATGTCGGGTAGTCGGGACGCTGCCTAAACAACCGGCTACAAGAGCATCATGCAGTGGTTTATTCATTAGCGGGGGCGTTTTTTTTGGCCAAATACTGTAAGCATTGCGGGTGCATGCTAGATTTTATGGCACGCATGTACTTGGTAGGGGTGATCGAGGTTTACATGGGGAGATATGCGAGGCCTATCACATTACCAGGGAAGGCAATAACTGCATGAGCACAACTTCTCTTGCCTTGTCACAAGAAGAAAGGATGTACCTGAGAAACAGTTTGGCACATGTGGAACTGTGAGTTTTTTGCTTTGTTTTAATCCTGCCCGCACATGTGCCACGGAACTGTATTTATGTACCTTCTGTCAAAGTAAAAACTTCAGCTGATGTTTAGTGCTCGTCCTTTCTGTTTCTGCTCTTCTGTCCCCATCTACTGCACTAGTCTTTTCTTAATCAATCATGAACCGACAACCAGCCCTGCTTCCTGCCTTGACAATACGCAACGTTTGAAACAAAGAACATGGCAGCGAAAAATTTGATGTTGGCAGAGTGCTACAGAGAACAAGCATGGGTTAATGACATCCTAGTAGAAATCAAGAGGAATAGGTGGACTTGGGCAGGGCATGTAATGCGAAGGCAAGATAACCGATGATCCTTAAGGTTAACGGAGTGGATTCCACAAGAAGGCATGCGTAGCAGGGGCGGCAGAAAGACAGGTGGGTGGATCAGACTAAGAAGTTTGCGGGGATAATATGGCTGCATCTAACACAGGCCAGGGTAAATAGCAGGGATATAGGGGGAGGCCTTAGTCCTGCAGTGGGCATAGTCAAGCTGATGATGATGATGACTCGACATCAAGAACACGAAGTGAGGCAAGTACAATGAGAAGCCTAGACAGCCAATGATTGTTAAGAGATTCCAAGAGAAGGCAAGTGATGATGCGGCTGGCACAGAACAGGGTTAACTGAAGACAGATCGGAGAGGCTTGCAGTGCATGTAGTCAGGCTAATGATGATTTGAAAAGCCGTTACTGCCAGAGAAAGGTAAATTGGAGGAATCACAGGAGCATTGCATTTGCCGCCCGAGATGGCCTTTATGAATTTAAAGTGCTAACTTTCGGCTTGTGTTCAGCCCCCTTCCTGTATGGAAACTGTACAAAAATGCCGCTTGGTCATGTTGTCGGTGTCGCCAGAGTCCGACCTGATCCCTATAAAATTGCAGCCGTGGCTCGCTTTCCCACTACCTCTGACTAGAGAGCAGTGCAACGCTTTCTAGGCTGGTGCTACTGACATTGGCGAACTGCTGACTTACCTGACAAGACAGGATCAGCTTTTTGTTCCCCAGCTATTAAAGAGCAATCCACAGGGACATGACCAGTGCTGAAGTTAATTATACCACCAAGGAAATGGAATGCCTCTATGGCTGCTCTTTCAAGGTGGCAACTGACCTTGTGTGCTTGCAGAGGCACATCAATCGGGGAAGATCTCGACTCCTCTGCACTTTCTTTCTGAGAAGTGGCGTCCTTTATAAGAAAAGCTCACCTACTTCTGGCCACTTGAGCTACTTGCGAACACTTGCCAGAATCGTTCACAACTGTCGCCCATGTCAATGCCCAGCCATTCAAGCCTGCGGGGTTCCTCACTGAACCACCCAGTCTGCCTTTGCTTCACCCTCAAATGGTAAACAGTCTCCACTCAGCCTGCTTGGTAGAGGCCCATTTCTTTGAGTAGCACACTGCCCTTGATCAAGGCACTCCATTCTTACTGCCTTCGATGCCCAACTGATGGCCCAAGTTTTTCGGCCGAGTGGCGCAACTCATCGCAAAACAACCGCCTCCAGATGGATGGAGGAACTCAATGAGAAAATTGCTGACATGTCAACATGCAGCACAAGACCCGGCATACGCCACGTTTGCATACAAAACAAAAAACAAAGCATTTCACCCTGTTCCACTCAGAATAGACATTTGGATGATGATAGACGTCATGATGAGCTAGCAAGTCTGCATATCAAGAGGCAACAAGATAACACCTGCCATGATAGGCTCCCAAAGCATCGCAGAGTGGCGCTGCTGGGCCTGATGTGCTGCACCAGCTATGGAAGAAAAGTAAAAACTGGGACGTTGGTCACTGCAGGCAGTGCTTTCAGCATGCTTCCTTGCACGTGCCCTGTCTTGCACATGCATGCGCTCGCGCTGTCGCGATGTCTCGCCTGCACTGCAGCTTCAAGAAGACCGTTCAGATTGACGCCCACTTTTGCAAGGCAAACCTAATTAAAAGGAAGAAGCTGATTAGTCCCATCTACTGTGCAGAGGAGACAATCGACGACTGATCCGTGTGACTATAAAATGCACTTTTCAAGTCAGTGACAACGTCGTAATGTACAACGTGTATGCAGATGTAAGTCTACTGTTTAATTATATGCTCGAAATACACGAAGTACTCTCCGCTCTGTGAAATAAAGCGAGTCACTCACTGATTATAGTTGTCAGTTGCTGTATGCGATGCACAGGGTGATTTACTCACTTGCGAGTCGAAAGGGCATGTGACAATAGTTTCTTGCGACAAGGCAACCGCTCGACAACATATTGCCCACACTTGCAAGCGCGACCTGAAAGATGCCTCCTCATTAGATTCCCGTTTGAAGCAAAACTCACGGGAATGGCATTGGTCGCGCGCTTTCGAGAGTTTCGTCCGCTTAGGCCACGTCTCCCGCACTTGGCCCTCTAAGGTGCTATTGGCAATGCACTACGATGACCAAGAGGATGCGGTTTTCATGTGCACCGCGGCTGTACACGTGTCCTGATGATAGCAGTGCGCTTCTCAGGGCCGGCCTGCTGGCCTGTATGCCTGCCGCCGGCGTCATAAAAATGCGCTAATATTGTTTGTTCGCAATCATACCAAGCCCTGGAGTAGAAGAATGTCAAAAATAAATCATTTTTGAGGATCGTTGGCCAATAGCAAGTTGCTGGTAGAAATGATAACTGCGATACAAGCAAACTTTCCATGGCCACTTCGCTGATGCCCAGTGCAGCTCACCTGTTCTCTGCTAGCTCCGCTAATGAAGGCGTCACAGAAATCAACCATGTCTTTATTTTATTATGAGGCGAGGTTACAGTACAACAGTGACGCACCTTTAGTACAGCGCTGGCCTCAGCTGCGGCATCAATGTGAAATGGTCAGGCTTAGCGACGACTACAGCAGACGGGGAGCAGCACAGTTTGTCGCTCGGCCTGTCCGCAGCCGGCGTCGCTGCCGAAAGCTCGACTCGCTTGCAGTTTGGTTCAGCAGTTTGCGACTCACAGTCGCAAGGCTGGAAAATTGAGCAGCGAGCGATTGGCTTGCGCGTCATCTGCCACTTGATCATTTTCATGTGCAGACTCACCGGCACTCCGAAGAGTGCGGCCACATACTAGTGTGCTCACGGCAAGAGTGGATCACCGTGTGCATATATGCTCTGGTTTTTACATTACAGCCTTATTAAAGTAAATTATGTAGATTTGAGGAAGAAAGTATACGTAGCGAGAACAAAATGTTTCTACACGGCCAAATGCTAGTCAAGTGGAAAACCTGGTAAAGTTTGGGACGTGCTCTGCGCGCTGGGACGTAACCCGTTCACTGAATTGTGAAGAAGATGAATATCAGCCCTGTGTACCCAGGCGTACTGCTCCTCTAATTTATTTCAGTTCTTAAGCCATGTTTGCACTTAATTTCTGCGAGAATATTAGCTTTCCACTCTTAAGACCTGTGGCCCGAATGTGGTGTTCCGTGTGAGTGGTGCCGGACCAAAGGCATGACACAAGCATTACGGCATCACGACACAACAAAACTTCGTACTAGCTCTGTTTTGCTTCGCCAGGACCGCGTCTGTCAAGACAGCGTCTGTCATGACAGCGTCTGTCAAGACTATGCCTCGCACAACCCTCCCCATGCACGTGCACACAAAGCTAGCAGAGAGTCTGCTCTGGGGGCGCCCCGACTTTCCATGGTTTTCCATGGTCACGCTCCCAAACTAGAGCTTGGGTTCCCTATAGGGGAGTTTGGGTGTGGACTTTTGTGCAACACAAAAGCTACTTAGCCAGAATTTTGGACTTTATGACACATCAGTAACGTTAATTATGAAGTGCACCTTCCAGATGGTCCAGAGCAACATATAACACGTGAAAAACTATATTGCCTTCAGCGCCTGTCATTCTTACGGATGTGTTCTTTTAAGGAGGGGGTGGTGCTCACGGGAAAAACTGGAACTACGACCTGTGACAACATAGTAAAAATTGAATAAATGATGCCACACACGGGATGTTGTAATAGCACTCACTGACCATGTGCAGTGGTTGGCCGGGCAGGAAGAGCCACCACTGGAGCCGATAGCAGCACAGGGGCAGCAGAGAAGAACTGTCGGGCTCTGCCACGTAGGACAGGAGCCACTGCCCCCCAAGGAAGCCCAGGAAGATGGTCCTGCACCAGCAAGACAGCCTTTTTATTTAGACAATACCGCAAGTAGAAATAATGCAAGTCAATAAATAAAGTACACCAGTCACAATACAAGTGCATGAAACAGAAGCACAGTATTTACACAATGCTTTGATGGGCATTTCCAAAATTTATTTATTTATTTATTTATTTATTTATTTATTTATTTATTTATTTATTTATTTATTTATTGATACTGCAGGCCAATAAACTGGCCCTAGCAGGAGGGGCAATACAGTAAAAAGTGTGACAATGCAAAACAACAATAAACACTAACGAAAAATAATGCTGGGTGTAAGTGTTACTCAATGAATACGCTCTGGCACCAGCACAATAACGAACAAAACATGAAGAGTGGCACATGTGAAATAACAAACAGGCGGGCAATTTTTACTCAGAACAACAGAACTGTTTCTGGGAAAAAAAAAAAACATGAAGAGTGGCACATGTGAAATAACAAACAGGCGGGCAATTTTTACTCAGAACAACAGAACTGTTTCTGGGAAAAAAAAAAAAGGCATCACAAAGTGAAGGAGTTAGGAAAACATAACAGATTGTGAACACTGGTTTTGTTTCAGTTAGTTTATGGAAGAAAGATGTTTTTCCAGCTCTTCTGCAAAGTTTTGTGACTGCAATACATCGACAGGTATAGAATTCCATTCATGTATAGTACGCGGAAAGAAACTATTCATATGGGATTTTGTTTTAGAAAATATTGGCGTAAGTGAAAGGTTATGTCTGTGTCTTGTCTGGCGTGAACTTAGAGGTTTTACGCAATGAGGCTGCTGAAGTGCGCTTTTTCCATTTATAATGTTATGTAAAAATTGGAGACGACTTATCTTCCGCCTGTTTTCCAGCGTACTGATTTTATTTGCAAGCATTATTAAAGACGGAGAATCCTCTCTTTTATATTTACTAAAGATGAATCTGATAGCCTTCCTTTGAACACGCTCTAAATTCATTATATTCTTTTTAGTATGAGGATCCCATACAACTGCTGCATACTCCAGTTTGGAACGGACAAATGTGTTGTATGCTAACATTTTGGTATTTGCAGGTGCATTTCTAAGTTTCCTTTTCAAGAACCACAATTTGCGCAATGCTGCTGAACATGTAATGGAAATATGGTTTGACCAAGAGAGTTTACTGTTAAATGTGAGACCCAAATACTTGTATTTTTCAACCTCAGATATTATTGTGTTGTTAAGTACATAAGAAAATACACTAGGTTCTTTTTTCCGTGTGACTCGCAGCAAAACTGTTTTGTTTACATTGATTTCCATGCACCAAAGTTCACACCAATCACGGATAGCATTAACTGATTCCTGTAAGTAATTGCTGTCGTTCCTGGAAACAATTTTTCTAAAAATGACACAGTCATCCGCAAATAAATTAACATGGACATCATCAGGAATTACGTCGACTATATCATTAATATAGATCAAAAATAAAAGTGGTCCTAATACGCTGCCTTGCGGTACACCAGAAGTTACCTGACGGATATTGGAAGTACATTTGTTTATTTCAACAAATTGCTGTCTATGGCGGAGGTAGGCCTGGATCCATGTTATAATATTTGTAGGAAGACCAATGCGCTCTAGTTTGTGGAGTAATTTTCCATGGGGAACCTTATCGAATGCTTTACTAAAATCAAAAAGAGCATATCGACTTGCCCGGACGTGTCAAGCACCTGAGAGATTTCATGAACAACTGACACAAGTTGAGTTGTTGTCGACAGTCCCTTTCGAAACCCATGTTGAAATGGAGAGAGGACATTATGGTCTGTCAAAAACTGACGAATAAAGCCTGCGACAATGTGCTCTAATAATTTGCTGCAAGTGGTCGTTATAGAAATGGGACGATAATTCGATACTGTAAGATGGTCACCCTTTTTATGAATTGGAACAACTCTTGCGGTACGCCAGTCAGATGGTATTTCTCCTAATTGTAATGATAATTTGAAAAAGTCAGTTAAAAAAACGCATATCTGTTCCGCATACCTTCGTAAAAAAGCATTTGGTATATTATCCGGCCCGGCAGATTTCCTGACATCAATTTTTAAGAGCATATCCAAAACACCTTGCCTGGAAATCACAATGTCATGTACAAAAGACCTATCATTGTTATGATGTTCAAATTCATCCAGGTCAGAAAACACACTCCAAAAATAATCATTGAAGTGTTCGGCAATACTGGAAGCGTCTTCAATTATTTCATCATTAACCTTAATTTTATGAATTGCCTGTTTAGATTGACCTAAAAAACGCCAAAACTTCTGTGGGGCATGTGAAATAAAATCAACAAGATCATGACTGAAAAACTTATCTCGGGCTGCTTTCACTTTTGTTAGTAATTCAGTTTTCAATTTTTTGGAAGACAAACTCTGCCTGCTATGTTTCTTCATTCGCTTTAGTTTTCGCTTAGTTTGGATAATATCTCTGTTTATCCACGGGTTTGATGGAGGTTTCTTGACACTTCTCAGTGGAATGAATCTGTTAATGCAATAAGAGGCTATGTCCCTGAACTTTTGCCATGAAAGCTCGACATCATCATGGACAACATTTAGGTATAGGTCTAAGTAATCGATGATTGATGTATCATCTGCTTTAGCATAGTCCCTAACCTTAAATCGTTCGCGTTGTTTTCTTCTATTCACGTTGATTGTTGATGAAAAAGAAATTAATTTGTGGTCTGAAATGCCTGCATCAATTTCAGCGGTTCCTTCATGGAAAATTTCACTGAGGAATAAGAGGTCTAGAATATTGTCTCCTCTGGTAGAAACAGTAATAACCTGTTCAAGACTAAAAGTTAGCATCATATCAATGAGTATATCACAGGAAGGACTGTGCCCATAGCTCCAGTTATTCCATTTTATTTGAGGAAGATTAAAATCACCAGTTATAATTAAGTTTTTTCCTCTGAATTTCAAAAGGTGATCATATAATTTCTGCATAAAGTGATCATCAGCATTTGGTGCGCGGTACACAGAACATAGTATGAATGAAAAACCCCAGACAGAGACATTCAAAAACAAGCTTTCGTGGTTATCAATCTGATCTAGTTCTCCTATATCAACACTATTTTTTGCTATAACTGCGACGCCACCACCTCGGGAGAATCTATCTCTTCTAAACAGTTGGTAACCTGGCGAAATTATTTCATCATCCTGCACCCCGTCATGCAACCAGGTTTCAGAAATAACGCATATATGAGGATCGTATACTAATAAAAGATCTTGCAGTCTGTCTATTTTGTTGACAATGCTTTGGGCATTTAGTGAAAGCAGCCGAAACTGGAAAGACCGTGATTGCTATTCTGCCTGCTCTAGTCTCATTTCTGTGTCATCCCTTTTTGCAACTAGTTTCCGTGTGTTGTGTACGTCGTCCCAAATGTACAAGTCGCCGCCAACGCGAATCTTATCATGAACAAGCCAGACCTTTCTGCCGCTATCTTTTTCTTCTTTCGCGCTGTTCCAAAGTAGTCGGCGCTTGCGCAGCGTGTCTGCGCAGTAATCATTTTGCAAGGATATTCCTGATCCTTTCAGTTTGTGAGCATTCTTCATGAGGGCTTGTTTTTCAGTGTAATCCTGGAAAAACGCGATGACGGGCCTTCCTGTGGGTCTCTTCCCGAGTCTGTGAATTCTCGCTACTGAAACACAATCTACCCCCACCTTATCCTTGAAGACGTCTTCAATAACCTTCTCCCGTAGCGTTGTTTCCGTTTCATTAGGATCTTCGGTAATCCCAAAAACAATCAAATTCGAACGGCGGCTGCGGTTTTCCAAATCAACCAGTTTTTCATGGTGAAGTTTAAGTAGGTCATGCGCTGCGGTTGCAACTGCATATGTTTCTTCATTTTCATGGGTCTTTGCTCGAACCTCGGTCATACTGCATTCCAAGCTGATTAAACGCTGTTCGAAACAGTGTATTGCTGTCTCCGTGGATTCAAGGCGTTCTTTCAATGAAGCGATGTCAGCTCTAATTGCTTGCTGGCCACTCAATATAGACTCGAACATTTCATCAACAGTCGGTCCCGGATTTTCTTCAATGTCCCCACAAACGAGAAGCTTACACGAATTTAAACACTCATAGGCAATACTCAAGCACAGATGTGGGCGCGGCAGTACAACAAGAAAACGATCATCACTGCGTATTGTGCTGTTGTAACTAACCTGTACAAGAAGAATCGGACGCATAGTCAGCGTTGTGCGCCCAAGGCTTTCGCCGCGCCCACTGGTAAGTCCATCGTGCGGTGCTGTCTTTATAGCAGTTGAAGCTGGTGACGTCAGGAACCCGTGACTTGAAAACACTGCATCATCCGTTTTCGGAAAGAGGCACGAAACTGCATCGTCGATATGGCTTGATGTCACTGTTGTAAACGGCTTGGCTGAAGGCGCAACAAGGAGGCTGGCAGTTGGCAGGAACAAAACCTGTACAAGAAGAATCGGACGCATAGTCAGCGTTGTGCGCCCAAGGCTTTCGCCGCGCCCACTGGTAAGTCCATCGTGCGGTGCTGTCTTTATAGCAGTTGAAGCTGGTGACGTCAGGAACCCGTGACTTGAAAACACTGCATCATCCGTTTTCGGAAAGAGGCACGAAACTGCATCGTCGATATGGCTTGATGTCACTGTTGTAAACGGCTTGGCTGAAGGCGCAACAAGGAGGCTGGCAGTTGGCAGGAACAAAACCTGTACAAGAAGAATCGGACGCATAGTCAGCGTTGTGCGCCCAAGGCTTTCGCCGCGCCCACTGTCGAGGGCAAGGTGTCCTTATGCTTGTGTCTGTCTGGTTTTCCATGTTACAGAGCGCGTGGCATCAGGTTCTGGTGAAATTCCAAGCTTTCTATTTACCATCAAATAAAGAAAGCTGTAGTGAGAACGGCTCATGTGGAGGGGCTGTATTTGATTAGCTACCATTAAATCAGACGGAGAGTAAGGATTTCGAAATTTTTGTTTATAAAACGCATTGCACGCCTCTGTGCTTTTTTCAGTTTCAAAATGTCTTTTTTTGTATGGATCCCAGACTATGCCTCCATATTCAACACGATAGCTAGGCGTGCGAGTTGGTGATACATTTTTAAAAATAACAGCGCAAAAAACGGGGACAAAGGGTAGAAAACACAGGACAAGCACTGACTCTCAAATAAAGTTTAATCACAGGAAACAGGCAAATATAAGAGAACAGGCAACAACCGAACAACAAACCACAAGGCACGTGCACTATGTTGGGTCAAGATAGGCAACTTCACTGTCACACAGGAGCAGGGAATGTTTGCTGACGCACAATCTTGGTTTTTTTCTCATTTGGTAGGCTTCTACGATTTCCCTGGTCAATTGGTCGGGGTGTTTATACAATATGTCACTATAGTATAAAGAAGGAAACATGATTGAAACTCTCATCAATGATCAACTAAATTAGTGGACCAGGTAGAATTTAATGAGTTAAGATGTTCTCTGAGTTGTGTATTAATACACCGTCCCGTTTGACCAATGTAAATTTCACTAATGGCCAGGTTTGTGCGAGATGGTTTTCCATGCTGAACGTAAAAGCACAAAAAAGAAGGACATAGAATAAGACAAACAACCCATGCAATTTCACAAGTGCAAAGTCCTTTACAGGAACAAATGTCAAATTACGCGAGAAACTGTTGAGGCTTTGAAGATAACGCGAGCTGGGGATGACTGCGTAAGTGCTCCGTCGATTCTGCTCTCACAAAAAGAGATGTCCTATCTTTTATCGTTCGTGTGTTGCTCGATGACTGTTATCTATCTTTCAACACTCTATGGTGATGCCTTGCAGGCATTATCGAGAGTATAAAATTATGTTTCTTGCATGTAATAAAGATCAGTTGGAAGTGAGCGCTCGTGTTGTCTGTCTTATTCTATGTCCTTGTTTTTTGCGCTTTTACATTCAGCGTAAATTTCACCATAGGACAGAGGTATTTTATACACTACGCCTTCAGAACACGGCAAAAATTTCTTATCATGTTTAATGCCACAAGACGCTACAGATTTATTAAAATTGCGAGCCTTATTATCAACAATTGAACAAATTTTAGTGACTTTATTTGGTGCTGAAAAAACAACATCAATTTCATGCCTATGAGCCACACTTTTAAGACCATATGACCGGCGGTATACATAAGGAAGGACTGCGAACTTTTGTCATTTCTCACTTTCATCACGTTGGGTTGCCATAAAGTAGTTAAAAAGCTGAAAACCTCGGCTTTGCTGCCTTCTTCACGGAAAGACCAGAAATGTGCATGATGCGAAAACATAATCGTCTATGCAGAGATCGGCAACCAAAACCCACAGATGACGCTTTTTCGCTGAAGGGCGGCAGTGGCGCCATCCGTTTTCGGCAGCGGAAAGCGTCACGACAAGGCCGTCGAAGAGCGTTGCAAGGAGCGCGGGCCCTTTGAATATGCCGTTCCAGTTGTTTCGTCTGCTTCTACTGAAGCACTTACAACATTTTTGGCGGCTAATTAAACAGAAAAAATATCAGAACAACTAATTTAACGAGGCTTTACCTTTCAAAGAATATTTATTGTTTGATCTCTTTTTCTGCGGAGTGCTCTACTTGATCCAATTCAGCTCACATCATCTGCTTTCGTGACTCTCCGAAAGCATCGGAGGGTGACACCGCGAAGTCCTGAGCTGTTGTTCTCGTTCAATTTCGTTGTGTGGTGCGAACTTTTTATTCCTCCCTGCTTTTTAGACGCCTTCGTTTCACTGTGCTGTGGTGTGTTGAACTGCGGTATGCCAACTTACAGTGCGAAAGAGAAAGCTGCGGCAGTGGTGTGGCTAACTGAGACAAACTCAATGCACTACGTCCGCAAACAATTCATGGTACGGTTTCGGCGGCGGCCACCGTCTCAAGCAGCCGTTTTGAAATGGCGCCTTAAGTTTGAAGACACCGGATCCGTGACTAGGCAAGTAAGAAAAGATAAAGCAAAGGCACACCGTGGAATCGGTGAAGCGATTGAGGGGGTCTTTGAAACCAACCCTCGTTTGACCAGCACCCGTGCTGGGCTTCTTTTCGGCGTGGCCCCATCAACGGTGAGCCGAGCACGTAAGATCAAAGGATGGCGTCCGTACAGGGTACGTGTACACCAGAACTTAAGCCCAGCAGACAAACCCCAGCGGGTTTCATTCTGTCGCTCAGAGCAGCAGGGGCTGGCAGCAGATTCTGGACACCTCGATTTTTTACTGTTCAGTGACGAGGCTGTTTTTCACCTGGATGGCCATGTAAACCGGCAGTGCACGCGTTTCTGGGCAAAAAGCAACCCGTGTTTCACTCACACCAGGGCCGTGAACTCGCCACACACTGTTGTCTGGTGCGCAAATTGGCAAGAGGGAGTGGTCGGCCCATTCTTCTTTGAGGATACTGTGACAGCTGACTCCTATCCGTGCCTGTTAAAAGAAAAATTTCTGCCGGAGCTGGTACATGCAGCAAGCAGCAGCTAGGCATCTTCCAGCAAGATGGTGCCCCTGCTCACTACGCAGCCAAAGTTAGAAAATGGCTCAATGAAGAATTTCCGGGCCGGTGGATGGGGCGTGGGTCACCCAATACGTCTTGGCCACCGTAATTGCCAGATTTGACGCCGTGCAGTTTTTTTGTGTGGGAATACATAAAATCGCGCGTCTACAGGGCTGGAAGCCTTCGCACTGTTGAACATCTTCAGGAGCAGATAAAAGAAGAGTTCGACACGATAAGTGACGACATAAGAGCTGCAGTGTTCAAAGAATACCCTCATAGGTTGCAGTGATGCATAGAAGCTGCAGGAGGCTACTTTGAGGATTGATTGCTTTGAAGCCTGAACTCTTTTTGCTTGCCAGCTTGCCAACCAATGTAGCTGCAAGGGTGAGTTGGTGGCAGATCATTCTTAAAACAGTGCAAAAAAGACACGGACACAGGGAAGGGCCGTACACATGAGCGAACAGCGTGTACTGCTAATAAAATACTTTTGTTTCTTTCAACAGCTCACACCATTCCCTTCCGACGACAGAGCGTCCTGCAAGAGAAAGAGCCGTTCTTCTGGCCTAATGTGTGTATATCGCTTTCATTGGGCGAATGATGAGATAAGCCTGGAATTGGTTTGTTTTACAGTACTATAATTTGAAAATACCAAAGATGATGCAAATGCCGGAACGGCATATTCAAAGGGCCCGCGTTCCTTGCAACGCTCTCCTCAACGGCCTTGTCGTGACGCTTTCCGCTGCCGAAAACAGATGGCGCCACTGCCGCCCTATAGCAAAAAAGGCGTCTGCGGGTTATGGTTGCCGATCTCTACGTAGACGATTGTGTTTTTGCGTCATGCACGGCTCAACTAAGTAAGTACTGTTGTCAAACTTGCTACGATACAAAAGTTACCATAATACGCAAGCTCTGTGTGCAGTTTCACGGGAAATGAGCCAGCGGTTGAGGCAGGGAAATTTCTTAGTCTTCACGATAAAAACACACAACACTGTATAAAATACCTCTGTCCTGTGGTCAAATTTACATTGGTCAAGCGGGACGGTGTATTAACACACGACTCAGAGAACATCTTAAATCATTAGATTCTACCCGGTTCACTAATTTAGTTGATCATTGCCGAGAGTGTCAATCATGTTTTCCTTCCTTATACTATAGTGACATAATGTTTAAAGACCCCCGACCAATTGACCAGGGAAATCGTAGAAGCCTACCAAATGAGAAAAAAACCAAGATTGTGCGTCACCAAACCATCCCTGCTCCTGCGTGACAGTGAAGTTGCCTATCATGATGCAACATAGTGCACGTGCCTTGTGGTTTGTTGTTCGGTTGTTGCCTGTTCCCTTATATTTGCGTTTCCTGTGATTAAAGTTTAGCTGAGAGTCAGCGCTTGTGGTCTGCCTCGGATGTTAGAAGATGCTGCTTTACCAATATCCTCCAGCAAGAATATTTTATAGTTTTTGAGGAAGCTGGGTTATTTCTAGTCAAAATTTGAATTTACACGTTTTCGCACCTTTCTCTGTCCTCTAATCACTTTGCATACTGAGATGTCGATGCGTGACATCAGAAAGAGACTTTATGGCAAACCAATGACAGCCCTTTGCTCCTGACGAAATGAGCACTGCACGACGCCTTGCGCGTGGATTCGAATGAAAGCTTAGCACCACAGGTCACCGCGAGGCATGGAAGCGTGAATTTTTAAAAACGTATTTTAAATGATGGGTTCACTTTTGAGGTTCTGTGCGCGGCACGAACATTCGGTGGCCTGTACTCTGCATAATACAAGCGTTTTATAGACAACCTCAAACACACTTTTCAGTAACCCTTTAAGTTTGTCTCAAGAGGCCCAATTTTCTTTTTGCAGATGACGTTATATAATTAGTGTGATTTGTTCAACTAAGCTGACAATCAATTACAACACCTAAGTACTTGTAACATTTAACTTTGGAAGTAGTCAAACCTCAGTGGCATTTTCTTTCTTCTTATGTGCACAAATACTGTTTCATTTCATTTATTTCCTTAAATACCCGGTGACAGGAGTTACATATGGCGTGGGAACAAACATTGGACTAATACCCTCTTTACACGGGCAGCCTTAACCGTGGTTAAGCTTAACTGCAGTTAAGGCATTTAACCGCGGTTAGAGTTAACTGCAGTTTGCCGCGCTTACACACAGTTTAGCCTAACACGTTTTGGCGGGCTAGTTGGTTAAGCATCTTGAATAAACAGCGCGAACAAAGACGAGCACAAAAGACACGAAAGCGAACGACACGGCGCTGAAACGCGCTGAACGAAAGCACCGTGTCGTTCGCTTTCTTGTCTTTTGTGCTCGTCTTTGTTCGCGCTGTTTATTCAAGACAGTTTGGCCATCTCGGTTAGTGCGACGAAACAGATCATATGATACTCGCCTCATTGAAGTTAAAACGTCGCCCACTGAGGCGTATTATTAAACAGGGCTACGTTGAAAAGAACACATAAGAGGAAAAACGTTGTTTCTTGTGCTAAGGCCTGCTTAAAAACTTTTTTCTTTGTGCTTGTGGCTGTCGTTCGCCAAAATCTAAAAACAAGTTCTAAGCAATGATCACAGTCGACTTCGTAGCCAACTGCGCATCCTACTTTGGCTACTTTAGCCTCTTTTCCCCGCGACTGCTCGCTGCGACGCATCGCTGCTCAGTGCTATCGTTGCTTATTTTCGTGGCTTTTCTTTCACAGTGAGTGCTGCGCTTGTGTAGTTAAGATCCTTCGGACGTCTTGTGTGTCAAGCCTATGTTGGCCCTTAGCAGGCCTGTCGTGAACGAGGGCGACGCTCAATTTCGGGCTGCGTTCGTGGCACATCAGGCAGCGCTACAACGCCTGCGCGTACAGATGCTGGCGCTGAGCACTGAAATTGTCATGCTTGAAGAGACGAGGATGTGACACCGGGGGCGGCCGAAGCTCTTTTTGTTGGCGGCGGCACACCTGTCCGTCCGTGAGCGAAATCTGTCGGTGTACCGGCGCCCAGACTCTCTTCCGCACCTTCCGGACAGCGGACTCCGAGAAAACTTTCGGATCAACCGCAGCACATTCCGGTACATGGTGGCTGTTTGTGGAAGCATGAGCCGGCAAGATACCAACATGCGGAAAGCGATTCCGCTGACACGTGGCGATCGGCTTGTACCGCCTCGCAACATCAGCAGAAGAGCGGACTGCTGCCAACTTGTTTGGCGTGAGCACTGCGTCAGTTAATTTAATATTTCACGAATTTTGCAGTGTGGTTGTGGAGCAGTTGGAAGCACGATTTGTGCATTTCCCAACACCAGCTGAGCTTTACGAGCACATGTGTAAATTCACAGCTGTCTGTGGTTTCTCTCAAGGTGTCGGTGTAGTGGATGGCTCTCATATCGAGGCATGCCCCCCCAAAGCAAGAAGCTGCTAAATAATACAATCATAAGGGGTGGTACAGTGTCGCTCTACTTGCTGTCGTCGACCACACATACAGGTTCCTATGCACGAATGTTGGGAGCCCTGGTAGGAACAATGACTCCGCACTGTTTCAGAAGTCTCAACTGCCAGCTACTCTGGCTAGTGAGCTGTTCCGGCAAGAAACATAGCTCATTGAAGGTGTGGGAGTTGGCACAATTCTTCTTGGTGATGAAGCTTTCCCCTTGCAGACGCACCTGATGAAGCTGTACCCCTTCCAGGTGCCTCTGGGTCCCCCTCACAGACCTTTAACTACCGGCTGCCGAGTGCCAGACGTGTTGTCGAAAATGCTTTTGGACGTGTCAAGGCACACTTTAGAATGGTGCTGAAGGGCCTTGAGTGTGACATCCACAATGTCAGTTATGTGATCCGTGCTGCTTGTGTGCTGTACAACATTTGTGAGCAGCTCAGTGACCGCTGTGATTCAAGCTAGTTTGGCGTGGTGCAGAGCGCTGATGTCAATGTGCACAAGCAACCGGGAAGAGACATCAGTTGTGGCCATCGGGACGCCCTGGCCAAGCACCTTGCCTTGAGCTAGAACCCAGTCCATGGGAAACACAAGAGCAGCTCAGAAGGACACCTCTACCAAGAGGGAACAGCCCTGAACAGAGCTACACACACATTATTGAAGGAGCAGACACTGGGTTCGGCTCACATTAAATGGCTACCATTGCACGCACATGATGCATACTCCCTACTGGGGTGAAGGTTATGAGGGTTACAACTAGTGTAATTTTCGTAACCTACATGTTCTTCATAAAATAGGTTTGGTTTATGGAGTTTAACGTTTCAAAGCGGCTTGAGCTATGAGTGATGCCGTAGTAAAGGGCTGCAGAATTTTCGACCACATGGGGTTCATTAACATGCACTGACATTGCACAGTACACGAGTGTCTTGCTTTACACCTCCATTGAAAAGCCGCCGTCGTGGCCAGGCTTTCAGAAAATAGTCTTGCTAATGTTAATTATTGGTTTTTGTTAAACTACAAAACGAAGTGGTTCGTACCAACTACTAGTACTCCTTATGACAAACAAACCTTCACCTACATGCAGCCATCTCTAATGAACCAATAATGAAGATTTCATTACTTCCTGTAAACAAATCTCTTTCTTCAAACAGTTTTGCTCACAGACGATAGTAAAATTCCAGCATGAGCTTTCAATTTTTATGATTCATTCTTGTTGAGAACTGCTGTTTAGGTCGCTGTTTCATTGCCATTGTACTAACTTTTTCATTGCTGTGTTTGTGTCACATGGTCTGCGTATTGGCAGCTATTCTATCACTTGCTGTTTGCTTATAATTTTCATGTATAACTGGCCATCGTCTTGCCACATTGCCAATCAGCAACTTGTTGGTACCTTGTCAAGCCGTACAAACTTTTAATCTTGCACTCCTACTTCTGAAAGCAGAAGTACTTGCTGGCGCGTTAGTTGGCTCATGATAAAGTTGAATGGCACAAAGGAACAAACACAGGAAGACACAGCAGTGGCGCTTTTTCTGTCTCTGTGTCTTCCTGTATTTGTTCCGTTGCGCCTTTCAACTTTATTCCGAAAGCAGTATAGTGAATGAAATGCATTCACTGTATTGACCTTTCCAATAAGGGCCCCCTGGGTATCACCTTATTTTTTTGCTAGGCTGTTGCATGCACCTGATGCTAGCCCAATGGAAGCGGATACCTCTGACCAAAAAAGCTGTTGGTACTTACAATCATATTGCAGAGAACATTTTATATCTAGTCAAAGATTAAGCAATAGTTGCGAGAAAGGTTTTCCTTTTGCTCATGAAGGTAACGAAATCATGTCGGTCACCGGTGGAAGCTTCATATTTTGCACACATCATCCACACACAAAGCAAACACAAAAATGTGACGTAAATGTGACCCAATGGTGAGAGCTTTGAAAGACTTACAGTGTGATAAATTTCATTACATTCCCATCCCAACTCGTTAAACCAAAGTACGCTTTCTGTGAACAATTTCATGTTATTACTATTTTGCTGTTCTCAAAATTCCCCACTGTTCTATAACTTGCCCCCCCCCAAAAAAACCAGTTATGTTGCAAGAAAAATATCAGCCTTGTAGCAAACAGTTCCTGGTGAACATGCAACAGCCATTGGTTCTGAGTGGAGAAGCAGGTGAAGTGTTACTACGAGAGCAGCAGCAATGTACTTGCAACAAACTTGTTTGATTATTGCACTTGTGTACCCCTGCAGTGTATGCATGGGCTCTGTTAATAACTAATACTGCAAGCTACTACGGTAGCCAGCCTGCACAATAGAATTCACAATACAAAACTTTCAGCAGTAAAAGATCTTCCATCTCATCACATGCTGTAATGTCAAATAACTTCCAGCTGTTTTGATCACTCTTTATTGAGCGAGTCATTATTTTCTTTGTTGTCTAGAAATTTTGCAAGCAGGTGCACCATGCTTGCATTTATGGCATTCACTTCCTTCTGGAGGCGCACTATTATCTTGCGCATTTTGTGTGCCTTGCGGTCGGCCTTTGCTGCTGCCTCGCTTTCTCCTTTATGGAATCCTTGTCGCTTGTGGCGGCGCTTTTGGGGTTCCCTTCTTTTGGCGCTTGTGCCAGCACCGGCACTGCTGCTTGCCCCTGCTGTGGCACTGCTGCTTATGCCAGCACTGGCTCTGCTTGTGTCACCACTGCTGTTGCCTGTGCTTTGCAGTATAAATATTGCAGCACTGGCACTGCAAATGGGGGAGCTGGCCGCAAGTTGTGAGAGGTCGTCTCTTTTGCTTCCTTCAGACAGGCTGTCCTCCCATGACTGGAGCCCTTCCGAGCCGTCTGGTGCCTCATTGACAACTGGCAGCTGCACATGATGAAACATACAAGACAACATGTTATCATCTCAGAAAACGAGGTTAAATGTTTCCTAATGTAATGCAAACATCCGCTTCCACAATATATTACAAAAACACTAACTTATGATGGCCAAACTGGAAAAAAAGCAGTGGTTCAAATTTTTGTTTTCCTGGACATAACTAAATAGATATATGAAGATCCAGACATGTACAGTACTCACGGATTGAAATAGGACATTCGGAGCGCGTGGCCGTCGCTTCATGGAGCGCCGCCCGTAGACGCTCATGGAACCAAGGTGGTGCATTGTGGTATGGCGCGAGAGGGAGAACATCTACAAAGCAGAATTGTTCCTTCCAGTAGCCAATGAGCCGGCCTGTGGTTTACCACATGCCTGCGTGGCACTGCAAGGCTAGCGCTCCGAATGTCCTATTTCAATCCGTGAGTACTGTACATCAGCATTCCCTAGCCCCAACTTTCACATGAACCAATGGGTTCAGTTCAGTTTTTTTCTGAATAGTGTTGCGGAGTGCAATCGCCTTCCTTTAGGTTTATATGACTCGAAATATTTTGTGAAGGAGTTGGAGGATTTTTGTACAGCTCCTAGTGTTGGTGTTGTGATGAATGTTGGATTTTATGTCCTTTAAATGAATTGTGGCTGTTACGGCTAATGGTTTTATGGCTTTTATAATTGTGTGCCCTCCTGTTTGGGCGAAAGTTATGGCTCACTGTATGTACAAATAAATAAATGAATGAACAGGTGAACAAGACAGTATACCAAGCTGATCAAAGTGAATAACAAGCAATATGTTAAACATTTGCAAGCATGCGGGGCATGATTGACCAAGGGTAAACCGAGCTGATGAGGTTGAGTTGAACAGAAGTACATGGAAGGTGGGTGCGAACTCTGGCACGACAAGGCGCTGCGATTTGAAGAGGCAAGTGCCATTTCCGCTCCCCATTGCCATTAATGCCTATGGTTGTGGGAGTAGCTTACCCCCCTCCCCCGGGGCTGTCCAATGGTTCCAAAGGAAGGATTGCTGGGTCAGTTGGTTCATCATTCAAGGCTTAAAAACAGCACGAAAAATGGGATGATACAGAAAGAAGGAATAGACAGCACTGAACCTGCAATTGAGTGTATTTTATGTGAAATGGCAATAAATACAGAAAGCATGCACAAAGAGCTTATAGACAAAAACACAATACAATACAGATATTACTTGTATACTTCGAACGAAGACAGCGCAAAAAAGGACAACCACAGAAGAGGACACGACACAAAGAACGCTTCTCTTCAGTGGTTGTCCTTTTTTACACTGTCGTTCATTCCAAGTATGAATCCCCAACTATCCCACCACTTTGTTTTATTTAATTACTTGGACATTACAGATATCACATAGAAATCTATTATCTACTTTGCTACTTCCCTTCAGTGTCCCTGTAGAGAAACAACAGTTCACAATAACAGCTTATGATCCACAGGTTGCTATATTATTCCACTGTATTCAAGCCCAGTTGCTAATAGAATCAAAGGACGAAGATGAGTATCTACAAGAGAGAAGGATGAAGGTGAAGCTGCATGTGCACAGGTGTGAAAGATGAATTGTCATTCAGCACTAGCAATATTAATATATCACGCAAATAAAGGCACCGAAATTCTGGTGCGTACCATAACTTCATCTTACTAGAGACTTAAGTCGTATCCATCCGCAGTGTGTGCCTTTTGACATATGATTCCAACCTGAAAAAAAAAGGACATAACCTAAACGAGGAATGCACATTGAACTCCCTGTACAACAAAGCGGTCTTTGCTCTGGCATGGTAACATTAAGTATATGGGGAGACAACCAGCTAACCACCGATATGTAGAATTGCTAGAAAAAAACAAGGATTTATAGACGAGCAGTGGGAGTTGCTTGGCTAGTTGGTTCACGTTTCATGACAAAGAACAACAGCACAAGGCAAAAATGTAGACGTGGAGGACAGTGCCCAGGTTTGTGGGAGTGGTTTACACAACTGCTTGAGTCTGTTCTTCATTATCTATTGTTGGCCAGCATTTTATAATGAGTATAAGTTCCGCACTGAGAAATGAGCAGCAATAGAATTCTGAAGTGATCTGAACGATAGATAACATGCAATGTTATAAATCACAAATTACCTTTAAACTTTCCTCGACTCGCCCATCATCGTTGATGGGAAGGCAGCCGAGGAAACTGTGGAGCTGCCAGTAGAAGATCCATGGGACACAAGGCGACCCAGTTGAAGTGCCTGTCCGTCTCAGCTGCCTGGACAAATAAAAATGATGTGAGCTATTAAATATGTTGCTAAAAAAAGATTTGAAGGTAGGGATCACAGCATTTCTCTCAGTGAATTAAGCTTCACTGTACACATTCTCAATGCAAGAATAAAATTTCATAGATAAGTGTCTAATGCATATGCACAGGTACTGGTGAAATTAATGCATGCAATTTACATTTGCAATGTGGCTAAACTACATCCTGCTAGTTGCTGCTTTGCAACTGAAGCCACGACTGTGAATTATGGTTCAACTATTGTCATTCTAGCAATATCTTACTTGATTAATTTCTAGATTTATTTCTTTCATATATCTTTCCCAGGCTGCACTCTGTATACTACTTCACAAATGCTGCTAGAACACAGTAAAGCCCGGTAAAGAGATATGAAATAAATCTAGAAATTCATTTAACTACATTGTTGCTCTAACAGGTGGCCAGAAATAGCAGCAATGCTGTCAGCACTGCAGCTCGCAATTTGCAAATAAAAACGACGAACAATACGTGTGTAACGAGGAAGACGAAGTTTGCATGCAGCGCCGTGTACGCGTGCACGAGCGAAGATTCTAAGTGCTGCGTATGCTGCTCCTGCCTGAGGACATTACTCTCGAGTCCTTACTACCTCAACAATGCATTCTCAAGATCGTCTTCGACACTCCAGAACTGTGCGACGACGGCGAAGAGAATCGGTGCGTTGCTCCAGCGACAACACATGCTACTGTCGCACATGCGAGGCTGACTAAGCAGTTCAGCTGCACTATGAAAACAGCGCCAAGAACCCGATGGCACGAGCATCGTTCGGTAAAGGTCGCACTTACCGTATTTCTTGTTGAGGTTTTCCATTTTCAGCTTCACTTCTTTGCTGGTGTATGGGCCTTGTCCCGGCGGCAGCCCGGCATTCAGTTCCACTACAATCGCAGCATATATCCGAGCGTTGCGCGTGTTACCGTATCAGATTTGTATCACATGCGTATCAGGGCCGTGGTTGTTGAATCAAGCTAGATGACACAACTCTGGGAGGACGAGTCGTTCGATGTTGCTGCTGCCACGGGCGCCGCCATCTTGTCGGTTAAGGTAGCAAATGATTGTCAGCAAGCTCGGTTTGGGTAACTGTGGTTAGGTGCGTAACTGCAGTTCCGTCTGCCGTGTGAGCGCGGCTAACTATAATTACGGGGAACCGCAGTTACCTTAACTGTGGTTAAGGTCGCCCGTGTAAATGCGGTATAAGAGTTATTACAACGAAAGGTGGTTTGCAACATTTTCAGCAAACGTGAATGAGGACGTGACAGCAGCGATGTTGTTGGATAGGTCGTTCCAGTCTGCGGCAGCGCAGGGAAAAGAATGAAGCAGCAAAGGTGACAGTGCGAGCACGTGGACAGGAAACTTGAAGTGGATGACAAGAGCCATGAGATATGCGGACTGCTGTGGGACAAGGTAGGGTGTGCTGCCAAGTGAACTATGGAAAAACCTGTGAAATAAGCAAAGGCTTGCAATACAGCGATGGAGTGCAAGGTGTAATAAACCGGATTCTGCTTTCAGTGGCAACAAGCTGACACTGCATGAATATTAAGAGTGGATAAATCTGGCGGCTCTGTTTTCATTACATTTCATTTTATTACCTTAAAGACCCACGAGGGGTATTACAAAAGGAGTGGATATATATATGTTGGTGAGAAAGTGTTAACACAACGAAACATGACTGGTAACATTATTGGAAAAGTTGGATGAGCACATGATGGCTGCGACGTCGTTGGGTAGGTCGTTCCAGTCTGCTGCACTACGAGAAAAAATGATGCGGCAAAGGTGGTAGTTCAGGCAAGAGGTCCGGAAACTTGAAAAGGATGACGAGTGCGATGAGATATGAAGGCTGGAGGGACAATGTAGGGTGCGCAACCCAGTGAACTATGGAAAAATTTATGAAACAAGCAAAGGCTGGCAATGCAGCGACGAAGTGATAAGGGCAATAAGCCTGATTCAGCTTTCAACACTGACACACTGATGTAAAAAGAATATGATGAATGAATGAATCTGGCTGCTCTGTTTTGGACTGATTCGGGTGAATTTATAAGGTAAGCTTGGTGCGGGTCCAAATGTGTGAGGCGTATTCTAATTTTGGTCTGACAAGGGATTTGTACGCTAATAACTTTACATGTTTAGCCACTTGGCGAAGATGACATCTGAAAAAATCCCAGTGTTTTATTAGCAGATGAAATGATGTCCGTAACGTGTGCTCCAGGACAAGTCGCTACACAAGGTAATGCCTATGTACTTGTATGATAGAACCGGGTGTACAGAGACGTAGCTATTATGTATGGGAAATGAAGCAGGTTGCGGCGACACGTGATGGATAAGATTTTACAATTATGAGGGTTAAGTTCCATTAACCAATTGGCACACCATTCCTGACTGCGGCAAAGGTCGTCTTGAAGGGATGTTTAGTCAGAAGCGTTAATAACTTGGCAATAAATTACACAATCATCAGCAAACATGCGAATATTACTACATACATTCGTTGGTAAATCGTCAATATAAATTAAAAGCAGAAGCGGACTGAGGACAGACTGTTGCGGGACGCCTGATGTTGCTGGAATAGAAGTGGAGTTGTGGCTGTTAACGGTGTACTGCGAGCGGTTAGTCAAGAATTCTATCCATTTAAGGATATTAAAGGGTAGCTCCAAATATGAAAGTTTTAGTAGTAAGCGTTTGTGAGGAACCTTGTCGAACGCTTTTGCATAGTCTAGAAAAATAGCATCGGTCTGTAGGTTAGAATCAAGATTAGCATGCAAATTTTTCTTTATTTTATTTACAGCATGCTGCTAGCCTCATCGTGGAGGCTTTTGCAGGTCAGGGACAAATTGTATACACACATGAAAAATGTTTACAGTCAGGTTACTTCAGGCATGAAAAAAATAATAAAAATCTTGGTTGCAAAATAACTTGTAAAAAGAACAAGGATGCAATACAATGCGATAAATCATGCACACAGAAAACAAAAAATTAAAAAAAGCAATTCCAAAACAATGCACTTATTCCCATTCTAGATTCGACAATCCTTCCAAAAAAGCATCAAAAAAATTAGAGGTGGCCACATCATTCGGCAACGCATTCCAATCTCGGATGGCTTGTGGAAAGAACGAAGATTTGAATGTGTCACTATGAAATCTGTACTCGCTAATGTGCATACTATGCCTTGTTCTCGAGTTTACTGAGTTAGAAAATGACAAGTGCTTATGTTTATCTATCTTCAATGCATCATTTAAAAGTATAAAAAGAAACTTCAGCCGCAAGAATTTGGCCCTAGTTTGTATTTTTGGAAGACTAGCTTTGCATAAGAGTGCTGTAGGGGAATCACTACGGCGGTGCTTGTTATAAATGAATCTAATGGCCTTTCGCTGAACGCTTTCTAATTGATCAATGCAGTGGCTAGTCGACGGAAACCATCAAATTATGCTATATTCTAGTACTGAATGAACAAGTGAAGTATACGCTAATAATTTGGTGTCAGGTGTAGCAGATGTTAAGGAACGCTTTGACGAACAGACCGCAGTGAGTGCCTTAAATGTTATATACGAAACATGTCTATTCCATTTCAAATCCGATGAGATCAAAATTCCTAAATGCTTATGTTCATCAACGTTATTTAGTTTCTGGCTCTCAATACCATAAGTAAATATTAGAGGACTTTTTTCCTGGTTACTGTCATAGAGATACTTTTATCTAAGTTAGGCGTCATCTGTAAGTGTTTGCACCATTTGGAAACTTGTACTAATGAGTTGTTAAGAATTAACTGATCTTCATAGCTACTATTTTCTAGTAAATGATATGTTGTCTGCAATGTCATTGACAAAGATAAGAAAAATAAATGGAGCTAATACTGTTCCTTGAGGCATGCCGAACACTACTTCCGCACATCCCCAACGCTGCCCTTCATATTCAACAAACTGGAGCCGATTAGTCAGATAAGCCTGAAGCCATTGTGTTATATTCCCAGAACCAAATGTTATATGAGGTTTGTGAAACATTTCTGGGTGCGATACTTGTTTGAATGCTTTGAATAGATCAAGAAATAAAATGTCTGTTTGCCCACGATTGTCGATAGTTAAGGCGAGGTCATGAATTGTTTCAATTATTTGCGCTGTAGTTTACAAGCCTTTACGGAAACCATGTTGACTGATGCAAATGAAATTGTTTACTTCCGCGTAAGTCACGATATGTTTCAGAATAATGTGCTCAAGAATTTTACAAGCTGTAGAAGTAATAGAAATGGGCAATATTTAGAAGGGCGGCAATAACTTCCACTATTATGAACAGGAATTATTATTTTAGCTATTTTCCAGTGGCATGGTAATCCACTACTTTTAAGTGATTTCTCATCGACAAGCATAAGGTATTTGCTTACCCATATTGCGCATCTTCTAAGGAAAGGATTTGGAATATTGTCTGGGCCACTGGCCTTTTTGACATCAATGGCAAGCAACAAGGACAGGATGCCAGGTTCAGTTACTGTCATGTCCTCAAGTTTTGAGGTGCCATCAGATTTCGGAGGGTCTCTATCAGGTAATATGCCATTGTCAGCAGTAAACACAGATTTAAAATATCGGTTAAACTCTCCCGCTCTAAGTAGAGCTTCAGTTGGCGGCGGATTAGATTGTTTATGGGACCTTGAGTTCAGGCATCGCCAAGAGAGAGAGAGAGAGAATGAAAAGGAAAGGTAGGGAGGTTAACCAGATGTGAGTCTCCGGTTTGCTACCCTACACTGGGGACGGGGGATAGGGGTTAGAAAGATGACAGAGAGGAAAACGCAAAAAAAAAAAAGGAATGTGCACACATGGAGACACACACACACAAGGCGCTCCAGTTAGTCTTTCACACAGGCCGGTAGATTGCAAGAAGCGCAAAAGCGCTTGCACTGCCTTCTTCTGCGACGGTAGGTCCTTTCGATGTTGTAGAATTCTTTTTTCGGATAGCGGTTGGTCGTCCAGTTGGTCAAGTTCGTGGCTAAGGCATGCCCTCTGTGGACTGTACTGCGGGCAGGAGCACAATATATGGCCAATTGATTCTTCATGGCCGCAGTGGTCACAGGTTGGGGTGTCGGTCATCCCTATGCGGAAGGCATAGGCTTTAGTAAAGGCAACACCCAACCAAAGTCGATATAAAAGCGTGGCGTCTCTACGGCGAAGCTGTGATGGCACTCGAAGACTTAAAGTTGGATCAAGTGAGTACATTCGCGTATTTCTTAAATGTGGCTCATTCCATTGCGACGCGGTGCACTGCCGAGCAAGTAGGCGGAGCTTCCGTGCCGCGTCAGTTCTAGAAAAAGGAATTGGGACGTGGCGCTCCTCAGTATGGGCTGAGCGGGCAGCGTGATCCGCCCGTTCATTGCCGATAATCCCGCAGTGACTTGGAAGCCACTGGAAAGTTATTTCATGGCCGGCATCACTTATATGGTGTAACGTCTCTGTAATATGGAAGATTAGTTGTTCGTGCGGTCCGCGTCGTAGAGGTGACAGTAGAGACTGCAGTGCCGCCTTCGAATCGCAGAATATTGTCCATTTGTGTGGCGGTTCATCACCAATGTGATGAAGGAGAGTTAAGAGCGCTGTGAGCTCTGCTGCCGTCGATGTTGTCGCGTGGGTCATCGTAAATTTGATTGTTGTAGCTTTCGCTGGAATGACGATTGCCGCCGTGGAGCTGCTTGCCAAAATTTAAGTTAAAGTCAAAAGGACAGTGAAAAGAACTCTATCAATTTTTTTTGTTAGCAAAATCTGGTATTTCGACATTTCATGGCTTTGTTACCGCTTGTCCGTGAGCGAAAGATGCATTCATTTCAAAGAAATTTGGATTCCAAGCTGAAAAACTTTTTCCCGCCCTCCATTTCAAACTCGGCGCACTCTTATGATGTCACGGTGTCCTCTTATAACGTCACAGGACGGAGCGACGTGAAACGTGACGTAAACGCAGACACCGTGATTTCTGGCGGCTAGCGATGCAGTCTAGCAGCAGCCGAAATGAAACGTTGAAGCCATCTATCGGGGGTCGCTACCGTCCCTTCGTTTACGTTTGCACCGGCGTCTTGCCAGTGTTACGATGGATCCCGTTCCTGAACCCGCCAACGAAGTTCTCGCAAAAACTCTGGCCTGCATTTCAGTGACCTCAGCCCCACAGAGCGTGCGATGCTTTTGACAGCGTACGGTTAGATTAAGCACCGGCGGGTCATTCCCCCTTCCACCGTGAGCAGCCGCTGCTAATTAAATATCTTAATCCCAGTGCGGAGAGTCGCGAGGGGCGAGGACAAGGTCGGCACGTAGCACCCATCGAAGGCTGGCCGAGGCTTTGGGCCCAAGTTTGGGGCCAATGGATTGTGATTCCTTGAAAGGCGCTGTTGTATCGTGTAGCAGACGGCATCGAGGAGGTCTCTCACGGTTGCAAGGGCCAGGTTATTTATTTATTTATTTATTTTGCCACAAAAAATGGATGGGTGCTCAAGGGTGCTCGCATTTAAAGTAGGCAGCTTTAAAGTAAAACCGATGCACGATGCTTCAACGGGTTCCGCGCGTTTCTGAAGGTACGGGGTCCACTGAATCGGGTTCTCTCGCCCACTTGCATGCACCTTCGGATGTGTACTGTGAATGGATTAAAGTAGCCGAGAGCTCGAAGAGAACAGCTCCGCCCAACTGCCGAAGCTATTGAATGGAGCCGCAAACAAACGAGTTGGAGGAGAGTTGAGTCACGGCCTCTGTAGGTTCCAAATTTCTTTTAAACCGAAAGCTTTACTGGCCGCGAACTTGCGACTTCGCCGTGGCGGTGCTCCGAAGAGGCACATGAGGCCACAACGCGCGCCTCGCAGCGGAGCCGAACCGGTCTGGCCGGGCCGGCGACGGCTGACGCACTAGGCGCGAAATAGAGACGTGCTTCAAGTCTCCACCAGTGCGGTCAAGGTGTGCCGAAGCCACCGAACGCGTCCGCGGTCAAGCACAGTTGGAGTACAGAGGGTCTCTTTGGCCGACGTGACGTCGCCAAGCACCGCGCGCGTGCATACGTTACGCCGGAGTATAAACAGAGCCTACATTTAACCGCTAACCAACGTATTCAGTGGCTTCCATACATGCCGCCACCGAAGCCCCCCCCCCCCCCCCCGCACACTCACTGAATAAAAAAAAAGAAACCAGTGCCCAGGCTCAGAATCGAACCAGGGCCTTTGGCGTTTGAGGCTGAGGCGCTACCACTCCGCCACGACGGCTGAAGTTTTAACCATGAATAAAGGCGCATTTAGTGAATGCAATCTTCCGATGCAGAAGTCTCCGCGCTTTCGCAACATACATCCTGGCCGAACAGAGCTAGGCCACCAGCAATTTTTTCTTAACTGCCTTGTATCTTGTCTCTCGTCCCTAATAAACGATTTCCATTAAGTAGTTTGAAGTTGACTGGCACAGCTGGGAACGTTTCGGGGGGCAAGCGTACGAAGAGAAAAGTGCTCTTTATACTGCTAACTGCCTTGTACGATCACCAACCATCATGCCATCATAGTTTTTCATTGACCGCGGCGATCATCTGACCAGCCTTAGCAGGCTTCTTCAAAGCTTAACTAGCACTTGAAGCGGCACTTATATGTCTACTTAGGGCAGGTAGTAACAGCTGATCCGGATCATGAGAGGGAAATAACTAGAAAGACAAGAATGGGGTGGAGCACATATGGCAGGTTCTCTCAGATCATGAACAGCAGGTTACCGATATCCCTCAAGAGAAAAGTATACAACAGCTGCATGTTACCGGCACTCACCTACGAGGCAAAAACGTAGAGGCTAACGAAAAGGGTTCAGCTTAAAGTTAAGGACAACACAGCGAGACATGGAAAGAAGAACGATAGGTGTAACGTTAAGAGACCGGAAACGGGCAGAGTGGGTGAGGGAACAAACGTGGGTTAATGACATCCTAGTCGAAATCTAGAGAAAGAAATGGGTTTGGGCAGGGCAGGTGATGCGAAGGCAAGACAACCGCTAATCCTTAAGGGTAACGGAGTGGATTCCAAGAGAAGGCAAGTGTAGCAAAGGGTGGCAGAAGGTTAGGAGGGCGGATGAGATTAGGAAGTTTGCAGGCATAAGGTGGGTGCAGTTGGCAAAGGACAGGGTTAACTGGAGAGACATGGGAGAGGCCTTTGTCCTGCAGTGGGTGTAGTAAGCCTAATAATGATGATGATGATGACACTCAAGTCCAACAAGAAGCATTCACCCCAGTTAAATTTATGAAAGAGAAAAAAAAAAATTGCATGCTACTGCAGCATTTAGTTGCTCTTTATGCAAGTAATTGCTTATTTGGTAACTTTCGTCTCTGCCAGTCTTCTTTTGCAATGCTCACTGCTGCTGAACAAGAGTAGCATGAAGGGCGTGTTTGAATGTAGTATTTAAAGGGGTCACCGCAGGACAAGGTTAATTGGAGAGACATAGGAGTGGTCTTTGTCCTGCAGTGGACATAGTCAGGCTAATGATGATGATGATTACTGCAGCACAAGTAGAGAGTATGGTCATTTTTAAGTCCACCTGTGGCCTGTATTGAAAGGATCCCAAGATTGACCAATGGGGAAGGCTGAAGGAATCATTACTGCTGCACTTACAGCTGACTTGCATGCGGGCTTGCTCTTGTAGCCCCCCAACGGGCGGCACTGTGACTCCACATTACACCAAGGGTTTGTTATCATGCACTGACATCGCATTTGGAACCCGTGTCCTCACCCTAACCATTGGAATAACTGCAAACCAACAAACAAACACTCACCCCTGCCGCAACACCTCGTGTGGCACCAGCTTATCCAAGGGGAAAGAAGCCTCAGCCAGTGGTGGCCACCTCCGCATCACATCACCCCACAGCTGCACAAGAAAGAATCGGCACATGCGCACAACAGTCGTTACAGCAAAGAGGTAAAAAATCGAAAAATATAAAATTTCAAAACAAAATACTCCACAAAGATCTGTCTGGGTGGGAATGTAAGTTCCACTGTAAGAAAACACGGCATTTCAAAACTGCTCATCATTTCAAAACCTGCTCGGCATTTCTTCAAGGTAGGGACTTTTTAAATGTAGGAAGGGTTCTAAAGAAGTAATTAACATTTTCCTGCCATGATGCCTTTCGATCAAAGTCCCGTGCCTTGCTTCATCCCGTCCCTTTCCGCGAAATTCTTGGCTTCCCCAATGACGCTCTTGTGGGCAGGGCAGGCGGTTGGCACCACTCCCTTTCCATTCACTGACGCCTTTTATGAATGTCAGCTGGCTTGAGGCCTCCTCTTCCAAGCTCACCCGACATTGCGCATGCGCAGTTGGTGTCTACGTGTGCCAGTCTTCCATGCAGTTTTCTGTGCAGCAGACGAGGGCGCCATGTCTTGTGAAAAGGGGGATGGCAACACAGGTAGCAGAGAAACAGGGAGACCTTGTCCCATGTTTCAGCGCCATTTTAAAGGCTCTCGCGGTGGTGATGCAGAAGGCCTCAAAAAACAGTGTCAGTAAAGTTGGCCTCACCACACAATATCCACAGCACGCAACGGGGGCAAGCCACGCGTCAACTATAGGGTGCTTTTCCCGCGTCACAGCCGTGTCACGTTGAAAATAGCAAATCAGAGCAAGAACTATACAAGCCAACATGAATGTCTGCAAGGCTACAGCCACCCACTGACCACCGGGGCAGCTTTCATGGCACTGTTGGCGAGTGTCAGCTAGGCCACCAGTCACTTGTACAATGCGGTGAAGCCTGCCATCTGAGCGGCCACAACTTGCCGCCAACCGCATTTAAAGTAGATATTGTTGCTGGAAACAATATATTTACAGCTATGTACACAAGCGAAGTAACAGCTACAAGCGGCACTCAGAACACAGCCAGAACTTCGCTGTCGTCTGCGTCCGCGTCCACTCGCTCAATGTCGTCGTCTTCCCGCTTCAGGACCTCCGGCTGATAAAACGCCGTCTCGGCGTTCGGGTGGCGACGTATGAGCGTCGTGATAAGGTTTAAGGCGGCATACGTGGACGACGTCGGTGGTGGGGCCGGAGTACGATGGCGACGACGCAAGGGGACACGGCACACCACACGGTAAGGGCCCCGGTAGCGAGAAAGAAGCTTTTCGGAGAGACTGATGCTGCGTGGCGGCGTCCAGAGAAGGACGAGTGATCCGGGGGTATATTCGACTGCCCGGTGACGGCGGTCGTAGGCGGACTTCTGGGAAGCTTGTGAGGCACGGAGCTGACTACGTAGGGCTATGTGGCACGCCAGCGTGGCCTGGGCGATGGCGTCCTGAGCGTAAGCAGTGGTGGGGACTGAAGAAGGCGGCATGAGTGTGTTCAAAAGCAAGGCGGGGTGCCGACCAAACAAAAGGTAGAAAGGGGGACAGCCTGTTGTGTCATGCCGTGAAGAGTTATACGCAAACGTCACACACGGCAAGGCGGCGCCCCAATCTCGGTGGTCTGGCGAGACGTACGTACATTGCTAACATGCCGGTGAACGTGCGGTTGAACCGTTCCGTAAGCCCGTTGGTTTGTGGATCGTAAGCTGTCGCGAGCTGGTGCTGCGTGGCACACGAATGAAGAATGTCATTAACCACTCGGGACAGAAAATAACGGTCGGTGAGCAGTTGACGAGGGGCACCATGGTGAAGAATTACGTCTTGGAGAAGAAAATTGGCGACATCGGTAGCGCAGCTCGTCGGCAAAGCACGCGTGATGTCGTACCGAGTCGTGCGACAGCGATCCACTTGTTGCTGGAGAGGGAAAAGGGCCGAGACAGTGAAAAGGTTCCGGAGGTACGTCGATGGGTTGTAGAAGACCGGCAGGCAATTGGAGGGTCGCAAGCGGCAACGTAACGCTTTACGGAACGACACAGACCAGGCCAAAAGAAGCGGTGCCGCACTCGAGCGTACGTGCGGGACACGCCAAGGTGGCCGGCTGTCGGCAGATCGTGCAATTCTTCAAGGACAGAAGAGCGTAGATGTTGGGGTATGACGAGCAGCGGCGGAGGACCATCGGACCGTAGGTTGTGGCGATACAAAATTCCATTCTGGAGCACATAAAGTTGCAGAGACGGAGATCGGTTTGCACAGAGGAGGCCATTAGAGATAGGGCGTAAAGATGAGTCGTGGCGCTGTTTAAAACCAGTTGCTGGGCGAGTTAATTGGTACTTCATGCTTACATTCACAGCGCAAAGACGAACACGGACACGAGGGGAGACACCACAAAACGCTGACTTCAACCCAACTTCATTGGCGATGTCAGTGAGAGCAGTTATAGCTAAGAGGCAGGGCAGGGTCTCAACGTCTTCTAGGTCAGGTGGCTCCCCAAGGTATCGGGATAAACGGTCAGCGTCCTGTTGGTGACGACTGGACTTGTACACGACGGAGTATCTGAAGGCGCAAAGCCCAGCGACCAAGGCGCCAGTGGGACCTTTTAGTGAAGACAGCCAACAGAGAGCGTGGTGATCAGTGACAACAGTGAATGAGCAGCCGGACAGGTACGGTCGGAATTCAGCTACAGCCCAGACAAGGGAGAGACACTCGCACTCAGTAATAGAGTAATTTTGCTCTGCGCCGGAAAGTAGGCGGCTCGCATAAGCGATGACGCGATCTTGGCCCCGTTGACGTAGGCTAGCACGGCACCGATCCCATACCCGGAGGCGTCGGTGCGAACCTCTGTGGGAGACGACGGGTCAAAATAGGCTAAGATGGGCAAAGAAGTTAGCAAATGAACGAGAAAGGAAAATGAGTTCTCTTGAGCAGGGCCCCAGATAAAGGGGGTGTCGTTCTTAAGAAGGTTGGTGAAGGGGCGAGCGATGCCGGCGAAATTTTTGATGAAACGGCAAAAATACGAGCACAAGCCAGCAAAGCTGCGCATCTTTCAACGACCTAGGAAGAGGAAAGTCTTTCACGGCTTGAACTTTGACTGGATCTTGGCGGACACCAGAAGTATCAACCAGGTGTCCGAGAATAGTGAGTTAGCGGCAACAGAATGCATTTTGATGAGTTCAGCTGGAGTCCGGCGTTACGGAACACTGTCAGAATGCTGGAGAAACGTTCGAGGTGCGTGGCAAAAGTAGGCGAGAAAACCACAACGTCGTCCAGGTAGCAGAGGCAGGTAGACCACTTAAAGCCGCGAAGAAGGGAGTCCATCATTCGTTCAAAGGTAGCCAGCACGTTACAGAGTCCGAATGGCATAACTTATATCCTCGGCAGAGGATATACGTCATTTTTGGTGATGCAATTGAGGTGCCGGTAATCAAAGCAGATACACCAGCTGCCGTGTTTTCTTTTTTCATCTTTAAGTAGCACGACACAGAACAAGTGGAAGAAACACGAGACACGAGAAATGGCGCTTCACACAGCTGATTGGAGTCCCCTAGGCAAAGATGTTTACTACAGGAAATTCGAGCTCTATTCGATGGACTGGCAAGCGCAGAACCTTGAACTGTCACACTTCATTGTCGCCGCAGCTCCATTCGGGGGACCGATCGCCCTCGTAAGAGATGACTGCAAAGCCGCCCGGATAAAGCTGGGCAGTGGGTGCCTCATACACCTCTTCTCTGCTAGTGGAAACACACTGGTTAATATTAAGCATGACACCGGGGCTATCGTGGCCATGGGCTGGTCGAACGTGGAGAGCCTGGTGGTTGTTCAGAGACGGTGCCATCACTGAGTACACCTTGCAGGGAAGAGTGCAGACAACTTTCACTATGGGCCAGGTTCCTAAAGATGCTGGTGTCTTGGAGGCCCGAGTGTTTTCTACCAACAAGAGGACTGGTGTGGTTGTCCTTACATGATCCTACAAGTTCTTCCTTGTTGAGAACATTGCCAGCTACAAGACGTGGCAACTCAGATGCATACCCAGTTTGGATGTGCCTCCCAGCAGCTGGACTGCCATCCTGGATGACTCGAGTACCAAAGTTGTCGCTGTATACTGGACCCAAGAAGCCGCACAAGATGCTCCTTAGAGGCACCACCTATCAAGGCTCCTTTCAATGCCGTAATTGAAATGGCGGTGTCCTTCGACTACACAAACATTGCTCTCTTCCTGGACAATGAACATCTGTGGGCAGGGACCAGTGACTTAAAGATACCATATTGTGAGATAGACACTCAAGCAAAGTCTCGGCCCAAACAACTTTCGTGGTGTGGCCAGAGAGCAGTCATCAGGCATTGGAACAACATCGTTTTTGTTGTTGGCACGGACAGGGACTTTATAAATTACACTTTCAACACTTCAATATATCTAGTCCAGGAACTGGATGGTGGCCCCATTATTGGCAACTTCAGCCATGAACCGTTGCATAAAGTTCCAGATGTTGTAACAGAGGTGTTCAGAATTGGCTCCATCAAGCCCGGCGCTCTCCTTGTAAAGGCCTCAGTAGAATTTGAGAAAAAAAAAAAAGCTACCTGAGGACAATCATAGAGAACAAGGAACTGGAAGTCGCTGTGCAGCAGTGCATTGATGCTGCTGCGCATGAGTACCAACCCAAGACGCAGAAGAAGTTACTCAGGGCCACATTCTTCGGGAAGTCATTTGTACAAAGCATGAACCCAAATAGTTTTGTGGAAACTTGTCGGCTGTTGCGGGTTCTGAACGCTGTGAGGGATCATATGGTCGGATTACCTCTGACCTACCTGCAGCTTCAGTGCTTGTTGGTCTATGTCTTGCTGGATCGGTTGGTTCTGTGGCAGCACAACTACCTAGCGCTCAAGATCGCCAAGTTCCTTCGCCTGCAGGAACCAGAGGGCGCCGGCCGTATTCTGCCACACTGGGCCTACTACAAGGTAGCCCAGCTGCACATTCGCACAGATGAAGTTGCGAAAGCCATTTCAGAAAACCTGGCTTCATTGCCCGGCATCCTTTACTCAGAGATAGCCAGGAAAGCAGTGGATTGTGGGAGGCAGGACCTGGCCATCAAGCTGCTTGACTGTGAACCAAGGGCCTCTGAGCAAGTACCTATTCTTGTGGAGCTTGGACAAGAAGAGCGTGCCCTTGTCAAGGCTATTGAGAGCGGCGACACTGATTTGGTGTACATGGTGATGCTGAAGCTGAAAGAGATGAAACCCATGCATCTTGACATGATAATTCGAGCATACCCTGTGGCATGGTCTCTTTACCTCAAGGTCTGCAAGGAGTGGGACCTGCAAAAATTGGAGAGCCTTCATGATCAGGAAGACAACTTTGCAGGTATTGCAGAGTGCAAAATTATTGAAAGCTACAAGACTTCACGTCCCGAGCAGCGGACTGCCTGTTTGCAAGCGGCTGTTGCAAAGTATAAGCAAGGCAGCAAGAAAGGAAGCAACGATTTCTGCACAGCGCAAACTGAAGATCAGATGAGGTTGATGAGGTATCAACTGAAGCTTTAGGACAAGTTCCACGACAAGTTCCTAGACCTGTCTGTGTACGAAACCATGCAGCGGCTCATGGAAATTGGTGAAATGAAGTTGGCTGAAGAGCTTTGCAAAGACTTCAGGGTGCCTGAAAAGAGATTTTGGTGGCTTAAAATAAAGGTATTGGCAGACAAGGAACTTTGGATGGAACTGGAGAAGTTTGCAAAATCCAAAAAGTCGCCCATTGGTTATGAGCCCTTTGTTGATATTTGTTGGGAGCACAAGAATAAGTTCAAAGCCCAGAAGTACATGCAGAAAGTCAAAGATGAAAATAAAGTCAGGTACCTTGTGAAGATTGGGAACCTGGAGGAGGCTGCAAAGGTTGCTTTTGAGGAGAAAGATGACAGTGCATTGAAATTCATCCTCGCCAAAACACGGGCATCAAAGTTGAAGATGTCGCAAAAAGATGATAGGAGGCACCTAAGATCATGAGCTTGCATCGGCGTAGTCGTCCGTTGATTTCTCTGTTGATGTGGCCGCAGGCAACAGACATAGATGAGCGGAAGGTAAGCAGCTGTCCACCACTGATATGACACATTCGGCAGCAGGGTACAACGTGGCGAGTTAGTTAGATGCTTTCCGGGAGCGGTTGGACGGACGAGCCAAAGTTTAGAACCGGAAGGTATGCTCGGTTTGCCGACATTGTAAAGACAGTGTGCGCAAGCGCAATACTTTGCGTGAGGGCAATGTCAAGGTCCGGAGTGACTACGTAGGGACCGTCAGGGACAGGGGGAACAGATGAGAAAGAAATGTGAGTTGCGGCTTGAGGCGGTAGACGGACAAAGTTGACAGCACAAAGACGAGGTACAACTGGGGATGGCGACTCAGCAGAAAGGGGAAGGTCAAGCTGGACAACACTGATGGCACAGTTGATGAGGGCTGAATGCTCAGACAAGAAGTCAAGGCAAAGAATGACATCATGAGGGCACTGGTTTAGAACAGAGAGTAGAACGGATGTATGGCGGCCGGATATAGTCACACGGGCTGTGCATAGTCGAACCACAGGAGGCATTCCGCCGTCGGCAACACGGAGAACGGCTGTGGGTGCAGGGGTCAGTACTTTTCTGAGGCGGCGTCGTAGGGTTAACTCATGACGGACATGTGCGTGCCCGTATCGATCAGGGCTCTCACAGGGACTCCATCGACATGAATAGTGAGCAAATTTTGGTGTGCGCGGAGGGCTAAGCGAGGATTTTGGAACGGAGGCTGTACTCAGCATCGCCTCCAAACACTGCAGCATCTAGTTCTCCGCTTGCGAGCGTCTGTAGAGGCCAGGAGAGGAACGACGGTGTAGGGGCGAACGAGACTGCGCAGGGGGAACAGAGAGCGGCTGGAGCGGGAAATCTGGCCGTCGACGGTGGCACTCTGCTGGGCTGGAGGGGGCGTGAAGTGGCTGGACTGTTCATCTTGCGAGTATGTTTTTGCAGGCTAGTTGGTGCCTAAGCATTCTGGGTTTTTTGCGCAAAAGACACGACACAAAAGAAACGAGGTAGACAGGACAAGCGCTTAGACAGCTTAGAGGACTGCATGTGCTACGACGGGACCAATAATTGCGACAGTGACGGGAGATGTGGCCAATGCGATAGCAGAGGAAACAAATGGTCTGTCATCGGGTGTCCGCCAGTCATTAGTGTTGCTCAACGTGGAGTGAAGTACAAAGGTCGGTCAGGAGCAATTGCAGTGATTTCGAATGGTGATGAAGGACGTACGGGGCTGACGGGCTAGAGACCAACGTTTGCAAGCTCTTGACGGAAGACGGCTTTTCGAACAGTTCAATATACACCCATTCATTCAACACCGGTTTGTGTTTGGCTTAGCTACTGCTGCTGCAGAACTGTAGCTATGACGCGGTGCTCTCAACTGCGTGCACATAAAATTCTCTTTAAAGGAAGTTTCTCCAACCCTCTGAATCGCATTGCTTGTGCAACAAACCGTTTTTCTAAATACCATTTTTGAAACAACAAAAGCAGTAAACTAGAACTCAGTTTATTGGCAATGATGACTTAGTTCATGAAATTCCCAAGACGACCTTATTCAAAATTTCTCCTTCACATAGGGATTAATGTTTGTGATGTTGCAAATACAGCGTTGATCCTTCGCATCATGCATTCTTCATACGTTCTATTAGCACCAACGGTCCAGACACGAAACCTCTACGATTCATCCCATTTGAATCACAGCCAGTATTCAACAAGCATTCCTACCCGCACACTAGCAATGAATTTTTTATTCTTCCCCCCCCTGTAATAGTAATATGGAATTCCCTGCCCAAAGACATAGTACCATCCACAAACAGAAGAAAATTCTAAGATAAACTGAAAAGTCATATTAGCTAATACGTCATTCCGCCTGATCAAACAGCATTACTTGCCTTATTCCCATTTTGTGCATTTTATTATTGATTGTTTGCTATTATTTCTGCACCATGCTGTAACTTTTTTCGTTGCGTCTTTTTGTCTTGCTTGTTTGTGTTGTATTCTACTTTTTTTTTCGAGTTTGTTCAACAAACAAATGTTAAACATGTTACCCTGCCTCCCTTTCTGCAATGCCCTTATGGAGGAAACAAATGAAACACAGAAATGGCAAACATGAAAATTGGTTTGCGCAGGATTTGATAGCCACATGGCTGCCAAACTTGGTGGAAATGATGACAACATGGAGGAAGACCTTAGACTGCCCTCATCATGCTGCACACACACAAAGAAAAAGCCTTAAATTTCAAGGCAGAACCCTCTGTGGTCAATATAGAGTCATCCTCGTCCAACTGTGAAATGCATACTCAGCATGCACCCACCACTGCATGCATTACTGAATATGTCTGACCAAGTGAGGCACATTAGAGAAGGATGTTCCATGAGGTGGATAAAGTGAGATGCAGGTGTCTATGTGCACACACCCCTGAGGCTAGGCCACTGATTCAAATGGCGACCACGGAGTACTTCTGAGTCACTGCGTCATCATCGGTTTGAATCGAGTGGTGTTGTTCCCATCCTAAATTCAATTTTTCCAACAAATGCTCATGAACAAGAATGAAAATGCGATGGTGTTTCTTTCAACCGGGACAGCAATGCACAATAAGCTCTGCTGACTAGCCTGTTTGAAGCAGCTTCTACATCACACCTCACAAAGAGCCCACCGTAATCACGCCATTTCCTATGCCACAACTCATTAAACTGCACTTGAGACTGTCTTATCTGCTGAGAAGAAAAGCTAAAGAAAGCAAAACAACCAGTGCTAAGATAGCAAGAGTGGCAACAAGCGCATGGTTCCCCAGGTATTGCTCACTCCTGACAGGGGAGAAAAAATGACCACACTTTGCACAAGTCTCATTGTGGTTTGCCCTTATAAACTCATTCCATTGCCTATCAAGGAAGGCAATACAGTGGGGGGGGGGGGGGGGGGACAAATACATTATACACTGATGAAAAGGGAACAGCGCAAATACAGGACGAAGAGAGGAACGTACAACACAGGCCCAACTAGCCCACAACACCCTCGTAAACTACATTATACACCTCTGCTTGCTAATAGGCACAGAAAAAAATATAAAGGGAAGGCACTCAGCCATGCAAATTTACAACTTCACAAAGGAAGCATATCACTTCATGTAGCACCCACTTCAATTGGCAGCCTATTCCATCCCCAATGGTCTTTGGAAAGACATTCTAAACTATTCAGTTTTCGTTGCAAGTTTAGAGACCTTGAAATCATGATCAACACAGCTGGATTTATAAAAAGGTTGTTGCACATAATTTCCACATTCAGCCTGAACAGCCGAATAATAAATAGCATGAAGAAACTTGAGATGCAACTTCTTTTGGGGCATGTCGAGCGTTTCCCAGTTGGGTGGTTCTTTCGTACGCAATGCAGTGCACTAAGCTTCACATGTGCGCATACAAAAACGAGGGGCAGCGTTGTGCACAGTCCCAAACTTATCTCAAGCAGTGGGCGGGTCTCAAATGGTACACAAGTATTCCAGAGTCATAACTCTTGTATAGAATGTCCCAAGATGACAATGGGAAAGTGCTTGCATTTTGGTGAAGAAATCCCGAGGTGCTTTAGCAGCGACACAATCAATGCCAGATATGTGGATGAGATTAAGACGTTTGCGGGAATACAGTGGCTGCCGCTGGCAAAAGAAGAAGTACATGGGAGGGGCCTTTGCCCTGCAGTGGGCGTAGTCAGGCTGCTGCTGCTGCTGCTGCTGCTGCTGATGATGATGACCTGTTTCAATGTTATATTCTTAATAATGTAAGACTGTACAACTGGATTTTTCTTTTTTGTAATGTTCATATGAACAGTTTTGGTCAAATTGAAATATAATTTAATTGTGAGATTCTATTCAGGTCTTCCCGACAACATCGCGATCACAAGTGACTTAGAAGGGTTCGGGCTAGTGGGTAGTCAACATGAGGATCTATAGCGCACACATCCTTAGCGCTCATGTCGTGTCCCCTCAATTGTGTGCGCTATGGATCCTCATGATCAAAACACAATCAACCACAAATGACTGCACCCTATTCCACCACTAATGTCATTCGCATAGAGCAAGGAGCACTGGGGAACACCTCACAACCTCTGTCATTCCTTCCTTAATGTTATTCGTGCTGCCATACAAGCAACTACACACTGCTGCTGTAAACATATATCACTAGAGGGTTAACATTCTTTTAATTAGCAAACAATGTGTCACGGTGTCAAAGGCCTCTTTGGAGACACACTGTCCAAGCTCAGATGCCTGTCCTGTGTTCCCGCCAGGCCATGCGCAAATTCAGTCAATTGCACAGTACAACCTCTGAAAACAATGCTGACGAGGAATAAACAATTAATGTGTGCCCACAGGTGCTACAATACCGGTATGCAAAATGCATCTTGCACACAACTGAAGTTAGTGATACAAGGACTATAACATGACACAGTGTCACAAGGACTCGATTTGCAAATCAGTGCAATGCTTGCAATTTTCTACTCATCTGGAAGGTGGCATTTGCAAGTGATTTTTTAAAAATAATCTTAAAGAACAGTGCTACCGACTGAGTCTACAGATCTGTTAGGCAACTGATCAGCTTTAGCAACCTTCAGATTCTGCAACAAAGACTTTCTCTGCCAAATCTCGGCTCTCTCTAACCAATGGGCTTTTCCAAGCAAGAAATGTAAGTGACATGGTTTCACTGTTATGACACTTCTACTACGCTTATACTTCTTGTGGGGCAAAGCACACAGTGGAGAATCATCTCCAACTTGGTGTCCACTCTAGCAACCTGCCTGGTACAGGACCAGCCCCCTCCCTCAATTTAGTGCTGGCTAAATATTGCCTGCACAGTCCAGACTTGCACAGGAAACACACGGCTGTGCAAACATGGGTGTGCTGTGTCAACCACAGCACACCCAGACGACAGCTCATGGCTCGAGGCAGCACAAAGGGGCCGTTTGTTTTGGTTAATAGTATGTTGCACTATGAATGGACTTGGCTTGCCGACTTGTGTTTTGCATCTTTTGAAAGTTCATAGCAGGCTTTTTAATGCTCTGAGTTTACAACATGACTTATACAAAAGCAGGCACGAGTGAAGTCCTTTTGTGCCATCTTCACAATATGTTAAGGCAAGGAGACTGAGGAGGACAAGACCGTCCAACATTTTCTCTTAGCAAAAACTCCCTATGTCGAGAAAATTATGTTGAGCAATCCTCTCGGATCGAGAAGAACTTTGTGATCACTGTATGGAAGTGTGAGATGATGGCAAGCCATGCCTTGACTTTTGCAGTGAAGCTCACCTGGCGAGATGCGAGGTCACGCAACAGGCGTCGACTGCCACCCAGCGCCACCCCAGCTCTGCACCAAGGCATCTGCGTGCACTACTATCACTTGAAACGCGAGGCACCAGCTCCAAGCATTTCATCAACATCCATCAAACAGTGCACTGGAGAGAGCACTTAACAAAACATACACTTTGCCGAGATGGGTACACTGACAATGGCAAGCAGTCACTGCAAGATGGCAAGATGTTGCATCAGCCTGTTTTACGAGATTTAAAAGCCAAATTAAAATTAAAGATCTTGGTGTCTGGGACATTGCAGTGCTTGATTCTTACCTATGAGTAACAACCTTTGCATCAAGCCTATGGCACATTTCAGTCAGTTGTCGGTAGAGCACTGCACGGGGAGCCCGGCCCAGGCCGTGGCATCAAGCCCAGTACATTATCACTTTACTGAGGGCCACCAGGCTCGATGCGAGGCCATTTCCACAGCAGCTGAAGACGTCACTGAGTGCAAACAGTGTACAGTTTTAGCTTAGGCTGTTGGGTAAATGCGGCAATGCGTTGACACTGCTGCCGTTGCCAGGCTTGCTTAGCCACATTTTCCATACGGTAGCAGTTGCCGCGTACGACAGTGCTAAACCTATCTAGTCTCATGCAATGGCACTCATATTTCACTGAGAAAAGTTGGCTTGGCAAATGTAGTACAAAGAGCGTAAGTCCCCCTTGGCTTTTTGGGCAGTGATCTTGTCGAAATAGTTCCCAACTTCCGAGAGTAAAAAGAAAAAGGCTGCACACACATGCAATAAACTTTGTGTTTTACGTCTAGACTTTTTATCAGCCATTTTTAACTGCCCGCGATGTCTGCATATTAAAACATGGTCAAAGCCGTAGCAGCGATACTTCTTTTTTTTAATGAGCACGGTTTCATGGGTTGAATTATGGCCTCACTGGGCGCGTTTCTATGGTGATGAAAAGTAATAAAGCCGTCTGTTTATTGGGTAGTACGTGTTTGTCAACCCCATGTGCCCTAAACCAATATGCTCTTCTCTATGGCGTTTCTCGTAGCATAGAGAGGTGGCATTGGGAGGTGAAAGCAGTCAGAGATTATCTTGGAACAGACAGCTGCCCGTCAGTAGTCGAACCCTTCTACAGTGCTTGTTGCACGATTTAAATTGTCCAGTCGTGAGCGGCAGCACAAAAATGAGCTGATGGGGAGCGCCTTCTGACAGACCTGAGGGCTGTTGATAGCTGAAAGAGCCAAGTCAGCGGTGCCCTGTACTTTTGGTATGCGTGCAGTGAGTCAGTTGTTAGAAATAAGAGCAGCGCTTAAAGCAGCCCACTGTTGGATTTTTCTCTTGCCACATAGTGCTAAACTTCGCCAAGCTTCCACTCTGAAATTTGCAGATTGACATTTTTAACTTTTGTCTTGTTGAATGCGGCAAGGCGTGCACGTCCAAAATCATTTGGACATAGCGCAGTGAGTGACGCTGATTAAAGTCGGTCTGCAAATGAGTTGTGCTTTCTCTTATTACACATGGGCAAAAGAAAGTAATAACAGTGGTTTATTTTCTCTCATTTCTGAGATGTTTTGGGGAACAGCCAAAAACAAAAATCGCCATTACTTGTATTTTTTCTCGTGTGAGGAACAGGAACATAGCAGATGCCAAAAATAAGTAAGCACCGAGTAATTTTGTGCTCAATGAACGCCACAACCCTATTTCATCTGTCGTTGCTAGAACACCCTAAGTGTATTTCACACTACAATAATGAACGAAAAGCCGTCCGTCCGCAGCTCCTCCATCTACGGGTCCGAGCATCGGCCCTGCCCAGGCCCATGACTTCAAGCCCAAGCTCGCTGAAACAGCACATTTTCCAACCCAGCCTGTGGGCTGGGCCGGGCCCAAGCCCGTGCAGTGCTCCAGTTGTCAGCGCCTTTGCGATTGCCATGAGCGCTCGATACTGAAGCAGAACGAAAGCAAGCTTGCGCACACATGACAGATTAACAAGACAAGGTAAATAGCAGCATCACATACAACCGCGTGAGTTCATAAATCTAATTTCTTTATCAAATAGACTAACCGTCGTGTCACTTACACATAGATGTCTTTGATTAACGATATGGTATACCTCTAGAACTTCATGTTGGCTCTTAGTTTTACCGCGTCCAAAAATCGTAGTCTTCTTGAAGAGCGGAATGCATTTGTGCTTTCTGCAATGTTTTGGCAAATTCGCCCCGTCGTCTGAATTTGCCAAAACATTGCAGAAAGCACAAATGCATTCCGCTCTTCAAGAAGACTACGATTTTTGGACGCGGTAAAACTAAGAGCCAACGTGAAATTCTAGAGGCATACCATATCGTTAATCAAAGACATCTATGTGTAAGTGACACGACGGTTAGTCTATTTGATAAAGAAATTAGATTTATGAACTCATGCGGTTGTATGTGATGCTGCTATTTACCTTGTCTTGTTAATCTGTCATGTGTGCGCAAGCTTGCTTGATAACTGAAGGGTATAAATGTGATCGTTTCTCAAATAAATACAGTCGATAGTCCAGCGGTGTCCTGTGTTCCTTGTTCCTGTGTCTTCGTCTTTTGCGCTGGTTTCCTTCTTCAATCATATACCGACTCGCCCAGCTCTCCACTCTACAGAACGAAAAGTTGGGCATGTTGGCACTGGTTCATTTTGATGGAAGGAGAGTGCAAAAAGAGGAACTTGAAGGCACAAACTAGGAGCACTTACTATCAACAAAGGTGCTTACTCAAATGCTTGGTATAAATTATCATCATCAGCCTGCCTACGCCCACTGCAGGGCAAAGGTCACTCCCATGTATCTCCAATTAACCCTGTCCTTTGCCAGCTGCAGCCACCGTATCCCCGAACTTCTTAACCTCATTCACCCACCTATCTGCCACCCTCTGCTATGCTTACCTTCTCTTGGAAATGGAGTGCAACCGCGCAAAATGACGAGGGACAAAGAGAAGAAAGCACAGTACAAAACGCTGAAAACTTCAACTGAGGTTTACTACAAGAAAAACCACATTTATACAAGATTCGTAACCACACCTGATAGACAGCCGACACCATCATGTGACATAGGCATGCAGGCGCACGTGGCACAAGTTAGCATCTAAATAGTTGAATTCCTTCTTGGATAAGGATATGGAAGTGGTGCTTATGCAAAAGTCATTTTCTTTTTTTATGCAGTAAGCTTCAAAAATTTCCCTGCTAACCTGGGTCGGTAATTTTTTTCATGACAATTGTGTCGCGGAACCTGGGTGAGCAGTTATGGCAATAGCGACAATGTTTCACCATGGTGTTCACCACCCCCCGCCAATGATTCAACGGCTGCGCGGTGCTCCTGAAGTCTCAACGTACAGTTTGCCATATGTAACAATTCCCACGTATGAGGGGTATTCGGTACAACACCCCTGTTTTGCAGGGAACGAACCTGTCTACGTGCTTAGTGCGGCACCCGTTCTTTCTTTCATTTCCCTGCACCATATTGCACATGCCCGAAAGCTTTTTTTGGCACCGTGAAGACCACCGGGACCTCACATTTCATGGCCACTTGCTTGAGGCAATGGGAAATCTGGTCGAAGTACAGCATAACCACTGGTCTCCGGCGTTGTGGTTCTTCACCTAGGCAGTGCTCCGGTGGGCATAGAGTTTTCTTGGCAAGGACTTCTATCACCGAAGTGACCATCTCACTAGGGAAACCCACACTAGTCAGTCGCTGTAACTGAAATTGCGCGCTATGCTGCATTTCATATGGGCAAGACTTATCAACAGCAGCGTGCAGGCAGTTTTTGCTATTCCCCTTTCTATAAGCTTTGAATGAGCTGACTGGTGGTTTAGAATACCTTTTTTTGAGTGAGGCTGGTACCTCCAGCACACCTGGGTTCCAATAGTTCTAATAACAGAACAGATGGCCAAAAACTGCAAGCATCCCTGCGACGGCAACTCGTAGGCGAAGCTCAACCCAAAGGCACACTCACTAAAGATTTTAAGAATTTGGTTCACTGCTGTAATGGCCCCTTCTCGAGATACCCCTTTCAAGAAAATGGCATAATCGTCTACATATCTAAAAATCTTAGCCGCGTAGGCTGTGTCAAGGCTTGCAGCGATTCGTTTGTCACAATATGATAAAAAGATGTCGCTTAACAATGGGGCAATACATGAACCGATGCAAACACCATGCTTCAGAATGAAATTCTTTCCCTCAAAATTAACTATGGTCGAAGCAAGATAAAAACGGAGCATTTCTACAAAGTCATCCACACTCATGCCACATGCACTATGAAAGGCCACTGAGCCGTAGTCTTCTATGGCATCCTTAAGAGCACAAAGCAGTTTGTCTTGTGGTATGGAATAAAAAAGGATAACAACGTCAATTGAAAAAGGAAACGATTCACCTGTGCTTTCCTGGTCACTGAGAAATATGATGAGCTCTTCAGAATTCTTAATCAAGAATGGGTCCTCAAAGCTGAGCATGCTTAGGTGTTTCTGAAGAAACTTCGAGACTGCCCCCTGCCCCGTATCACGTTCAGAAACAATGGCTCGAAAAGGAACATCTTGTGTGTGGGTTTGTGCAGAAAAGAAAATGCTAATTGCTCCACTGGACGCACCCTTGACAGTCGAACAGAGCCTCTCCAGATCACATCTTTCGCATAAACCTATCGCTAGTTTCTTCAGCTTGGCAGTGCTAAACTTCGAGGGGGAGAAATTTTTTGAAACGGCTTCTCTCGCTTTTTGGAGATATACCGAATTAGGCAGAACAGCAAAACTACCCTCTCTATCAGATATCATTAAGGCAAGATCATTCTGCTTAAAGTACTGAACAGTCTTTTTTAAACAACATCAAGTTTTTGCTTCTGTTGCGGCCGCTTCGTCACAAGGGAATTTACACCTTCTGAAATACACCAGCCTTTTTCCTCCTATGGGGCACGTCTTGCGATGTTTTTGACAAGCGACAACAGCTCTACCGGGGAATTCTCAAATTCTGTGCAGAACTTAGGACCTCTGAACAACACCAATTCAACATATGTAGGTACACCACAGTCACCAATGCAGGTAACTTGACCTGGCTGCGGATTTTTCTTTTCTCAACTTTTAACCCAATCGAAGAGCGCGGGAAGGCATAGGGACCACAGTAGGGACCACAATATCAATGCTAAAATACTGATTAATACCAAAAATATATGTTCATCTCTGTTGTGCTTGTTATTCGCTCAGTCACTCTTCACAGGACAACTGCCCATAGACTAGAAAAATGGGAAGGTCGTTCCAGTCTACAAATCAGGTAACAAAAACTCGCCCCTTAATTACCATCCCATCTCTCTAACTAGTATTCCTTGCAAAATGATGGAACATGACATCTACACCCACATCATGGCATTCCTTGATTCAAACAACTTTTTCCATCCTGCTCAGCACGGGTTTCACCAGGGTTATTCCTGCAAGACCCAACTTGCTACGTTCATTCATGATCTGCATGCTAACCTTGATTCTGATCTACAGACTTGCATCGTAATTTTTAGATTTTGCCAAAGTCTTTAATACAGCACCCTATAAATGCCTGCTGATAAAACTTTCTCAATTAAATTTACACCCCCATATTTTGAATTGGATTGAAGAGTTTTTGACTAATCGTTTGCAGCTTGTCTCCATTAACAATAAGAAATCTAACTCACTATTAGTAACGTCAGGCATCCCACAGGGATATGTGCTTGGCCCACTTCTGTTTCTCATATACATTTATTGTCTTCCTTCAAATGTAACACCTAACATACGCACGTTCGCTGACGACTGCGTACTTTGTTGTGCTATTGTCACCACCCACTGACCAATCTTCTCTTCATAATGATCTCAATGCTGTTCAGGAGTGGTGTAATAAGTGGCTAATGGAACTTAACCCACGTAAATGTAATCTTTTGTCCATCAGCCGCTGCCGTAATCCTCTAATTTTCTCTTACGAAATATCAGAAGTTCCCGTACAACTAGTTCAGTCATACAAGTACCTAGGCATAACAATTTCTAGCGATCTTTCTTGGAGCTTGCATGTTACTAACATAATATCGTCAGCAAACAAGACGCTAGGTTTCCTCAAGCGCCATCTTCACCATGCTTCAAAACATGTCAAGTTATTAGCTTACAAATCATTCTTCAGGTCCAAACTAGAATTTGCATCGTCCATTTGGAATCCTCATCAAGCTTACCTCATCAATGCCCTCGAATTTGTTCAAAATCGCGCTCCTCGCTTCATTCATTCATAGTACTCTTATGACATCAGTGTTTCCTCCTTAAAAACAGCATCCAGATTATCACCCTTATCGCTCCGCCGTCGCATAGCCAGCCTGTCTTTATTTCAAAATTCTTGCACAGCCGTATGCACATCGCACCTTATATTCTTCCCACAGCACGCATATCTCAGTGCACCAGCCATCACCTACAAGTTGCCCGTCCACGCTCACGCACCGTCACTTTTTCTAATTCCTTCTTTCCTCGTGCAGCCGCAGACTGGAACGGCCTTCCAAACAACGTTGCCATCATCACTTGCCCAAGTCTTTTCGCTGAAAATGTAAAAACTTTCCTGTTATTGTGAATCTGTGCTTTTAATTGTTGCCACCCCTTATGTAACACCCCCCTTTTGGGGCCTTTAAGGTAATAAAATAAAATGAAATGAAATGAAATAGAGAGGGAGGTTATTGAGGGATTTTTGATTGAAAAGGCTGGGGACACGTGCTTCAGCAGCCCTTCTGTGTGTCTACTGGAGAAGGAAAGGTCCTTCTTAGAATGGGCGTGATTTCTTCTCGTCCTCATTCCATTGTGCTGTGTCAATCTGCGTCGTAGAAAGCAACAGAAGAACTGGCTGAAAAACTGTCTGTGAAGAACAAGGAAATCGTGTAGATAATGCCGAATGATACTCGAGATGTAAAAACATCGAAATACAGGGAATACAAGAGCGCCCAGAAGATCTGCACCAAATTCTATCAGACTTGATCAGTAAGGTCAAAATAGAGGCACCAGAAAAACAGTCACTTGAAGCAATCCACAGAATCAAAGCAGGAAAAGATAAAATTCCACCAATCATTGCAAGGTTCACCGACAAAGCCACTCGAGATGTGTGGCTGTCACAGAAAAACATCCTCCAGAGTGAAAAGGTCTTCATAAATGAAAAAAGTTGTTTTGGCAATGTTCAGCACTGCAGGCCGGAAGGACTACAAGTTTGTCTGGATGCAGAATGGTAAAATCTTCGCTAGGATGATTGAAGATGCTACACTGATTAAAGTTGCGACAGAGAACCAGTTGGCCAAGGTAATCTAATGGCTCCTTCAAAAGTTCGTGCTATGTCGAGAAAACAGAAGAGGCAGAGGAGTGTTCATCTTCGTGAAAGACACGTGGATGTGTTCTAGGTTTGATGTGCACTTTGACCACGTAGAAGTTATAGTGCTATTTATTAACAAAAGAGAAGTTGCATACACACTCTGTGGCATATACAGGCCACCCGGCAAGAATTCAAACATGTTTTTGAACGAACTGAACCTTTTTCTTCACAGGCATATCAATGAAAAAAGGCTTGTTTCGGTTGGGGATGTCAATATTGATACTGTACAAGAATATAGAACAGCAGCGCCTGATTACCTAAATTTATTAGCAGAATATGGACTTATAGATGTAATAAATGCCTACAACACGGAAGAGTACTTCGGACAAAGAATCACGGGAAAATGCATGGACCACATTGTGGGCAAAACAATCATATAGGTCAGGCGTGATCGATCTCAAATTAGCTGACCATTATTTTATAGCAGCCATGATATTCTCAGAAAAAATTAACAATGGTGTGAGAAGCCATGTAAAACAGACTCTTTTAGATAATAAAAAAATTGATGAAATAATAAAGCATACTAATTGGAGATCTCTGTTAGCTCTTCACCATTTAAATGCATACAAGCAGCTAGCTGACATATTTCAAGGTGTTTATCATTGTGTGTCTATTTGTGTCGCCCTGCTGAAGGACTCGAAGACCCGTTGCCGCAGTGGTGGAGAGTACGCCGTTGACGAAGAGGCTCATGAGGCGATGAGCTTGCATGTCGATGGCTAGGTTGAAGAAACTGAAGAAGTCCGCACCGAGAACAGCTTGTGAGACATTGGAGATAATGAAGAACCAACTCCGACAGCGTTGAGGTTCGAACTGTTTGTTTGCGCTGCTCGCGCTGCGGCAGCCTAGCGCAACTTCCTCTCTCTTGTCCGGCGATGCGTGCCATGGCCTGCGAGCCAAGCGCGACGCGAGGGGCGCTACACCATAAATGGATGGCTCATGAAATAATGGATCTCTGCTACTTAAAAGACCAGGCTTGGCAAACATGCAGAAAACCACCAGAAGATGATGAAAAGAGACGAGAGTTTCGTACATTACAAAATCTTGTCACGGCAAAAATACGACAGGCTAAAAGGCGATACTTGTTACATCAATTCGCAGTTTGCAAGCATGATGGGCGAAAGACATGGAACATAGCAAATGAACTAATGGGCAGAACAAGAGAGGTCAGCATTGAGTACACAGTTGAAAAGAACTTTCTCAACCAAAGCACGCAGGTGGTATGTGAAAAGTTCAATGATACGATCGTACGAGCCACGAAAAAGCTAAGAGAACAGAATGGCCGCAACTCAAACGAATACAAGCCAGTGCACGCATGCGTGCACACACAGCCTTTCTACCACCAATATCTGAAAACAGAGCTTTGGAATACCATGAGGCAGATGAAGCTTACAAAACCACCGGGAATAGACAAAGCACCATTTCGAGACTTATATTTCCATTTCAATGCACTGAAAAATCTGATCCTATTAAATGGCATATTTGAAACCAGCCTTATACCCCCAAGAGCTAAAAATATCGATCATAAGGCCTGTTTATAAAAGCGGTAAAAAAGACGACTACACGAACTTTAGACCAATCACAATTTTGTGCTGTTTAGCACAAATAATGGAAAACATATTGCTTGTGTGATGCAGTCGTTTTGTGAAAGATTTTCTCTGCATAATCCAGTCCAATTTGGTTTAGGAAAAACAAAAAAACAATAGTACTCCTAGAAGAACTTTCCGACGACTTTCATAATGTGGTCGAAAATAATCATGTCGCTTTAGGTCTTTTCATGGATCTGGCCAAAGCATTTGATACTGCAGATCATGCCCTAATGATAAGCAAGCTAAATATCTTAGGCTTTCGAGGTCAATTCAACAGGTTTTCGGTAATTACTTTTCCAATCAATTACAGTGTGTTAGAATTAACAGTGAGTACAGTAGCAATAGATTAACAATATACGGTGTGTCGGAAGGAAGCACCTTAGGACCAACACTTTTTAACATGTATGCTACTAACCTGGGCAGTTTACTACTGACTTCAAAAATATATCAATATGCAGATGATACCACGATATTTCTTGATATAATGGATTTCGAGAAAGGATGTGTTCGTTTTCATGAAGACATATATAAAATCATGGACTCGTTTGATAAAAACTGTATTTTTGTCAACCCGCAGAAAACAAAATTTTTATGTTTCAGAAATCCACATAAGCTGGTTACCCTCAGTCGACCTCTATACTTGCACACTTCTATTTGTTGCACTTGTAAATGTGTGCCACTAAGACCTGAGTCAGTGGTTAAACATTTAGGCCTTTTTTTAAACCCACATTTATCTTGGAATACCCATATCGAGCACTTGTGGAAAAAGTTAAGAAATACAGCGGCCTTAATTTACAACCTGCATGGGAAATAACCTCTTAATTTAAGAATTACAATATATAAAGCATAAGTGGAGTCTGTTTTACGCTATGGAGTCACTTTATATGGCACATGCTCAGAATACAAAATGCAAACGATTGATACACTCATAAAAAGAATAGTAAATAGTATCAGTTATGACACAGACTTACACACAACCTCCACAAAAGAAAAGTACTCCAAACTAGGCATACTCAAGGTACGCGAAAAGTTTCGCTTTTCGGTAGTTACACGGCACTACTATTTTACAAGTGATTTCAGAGTGCCTGTACACAAAGAAGTCACTCTCAGTAAAAGAAAGGCACATTAAGCCAAGAGTTTTCACGAACTATGGAAAAAGAAACTAGAAACTATTATGTCCCAGCACTATTTAACGAACTTAATGATGACCTGTGCAATACTGAACAAAAAGAACAATGGTGAAAACCATTAGGAAGTGGTGCTTAGCAGCAATGCAAGAATGACATTTTTTATGGCTTTGCAGGTGTGAACAGTTCCTATTTTCATACGTCATGTGTCTGGCCTTCTTAGATGTGCTTATCTTGTATTACTGGCCTTTTCCCTTTTGTTCTCATTTTCTCTTTTTTCGTGATGAGCAGAACATAATACTGCTATCTGATCACTGCCTTGCATAACAAATTTACCAACTGCCAGATCAGCCAACAAGCGCCATGCGTGTAGGTTGACCAGCAGACTTATATGTATGAACAAGTGGTGAATAAACTGTACTGTAACCTTGATCTCGGAAGCCTTCAAGGAGGTCTGAATGTTTCACGGATGAGGTCGCGTTCTGATATAACACCTTGTAGTGTGTTTAGACTGCGGTGGGGGGATATGGATACCAGGAGGTGGGCCAATTGCTTTTGCTCGAGGAGGGTGTCCAGTGGTCTTTCTGTGACACTTCGACAAGAAGGTCACCGGATGTGAGTTTTTTTGCATTGCAGTTTTTGCCTATCATTTTATCCACAGTCTTAGCCCACAAGCAAGTGGACGATCATAAAATGAGGAAAATGGTGAGAATCAGGTTGTGCTCTGGCAATGCTTTCATCGGTGTGGTTCCTTTTCAGGGACCAATCAGGTTTTTTAGAAGAATTACTGATGCGATATGGATATGCTGACGGTTTCTAAAATGTTGCCTGTGCTTCACCGTCTTATTCAAAGGAAGGTCCCGCTGGAGCCTCCCTTGACTGGTACACAGATGGGGAGCCCGTCGGCCGGAGCTTGACCACGTCCCTGACCGCCACCATTCATGGTTTCTACCCTTCGCCTTACAACCTATCCCTGTGGTGTGGGCGACAGCTTTGGTATGGGAGCTGGGGTACTTGGTGTCGCCAGGCACCAACACCTGAATACTAAAGGTGCCCCTGCGGGGTCCTGTTTTAAGCATTGCAATGGCATATTATACGCAGATGAGATGGACTCCAAGAGAAAGTAAGCGTAGCAGGGGGCGGCAGAAGGTTAGGTGGGCGTATGAGATTATGAAGTTTGCAGGCAAAGGGTGGATGCAGCTGGCAAAGGATAGGATTAATTGGAGAGACATGGGAGAGGCCTTTGCCCTGCAGTGGGTGTAGTAAGGCTGATGATGATGATGATGACTCTACTATCCTATCATCGCATCGCAACATTGTCCACCTCATGTCTAACCAACAAAACGACCTTAATTCTCTTGAGCATTGGTGCAGTATTAACTAGCTGGCAGTGAATGTTACTAAGACACTTTTTCCATGCCCCTCAGAAACCACTGCCCACCACCACCACCACTATACAATTCCACTACCATCTCATCGAAAGACAGAGTTTCATTTCTGAGTGTTATTGACCCTCATCTAAAATTCCATTATCATGTAGCGGAAACGTACAAGAAAATTTCGTATGGATTACGCGCACTAATCAAGGGCCGAAGTTGTTTCCCCATCCATACATTATTATCCCTTTACTATGCATTCATCTACAGCCAGTTAAACTGGCATTTCAACTTGGGGTAATACTTATTATATTCACCTCTGGCCGATAATAGAACTCCAAAAGCAAGCCATCGCATCACAGCCTCTTCTCCTTGAGCCTCACCCTCACGCATTTTGTTCCTGGATTTAAAGGTTCTACCCATCTCCGCCTCTTCTCTTTATATCAGTATTCTATCTTTTAAGATTTTTCATAACTCCCACTAAGCATCTTTCCTCCAGACATGATCATAAACAACATCACACGGTTCGTACTGTACAATAACTTTCTGCTACCTAAGGACAGAACTAACTATGGAAAACAATGCCCTCAATTTTCTATCCCATCATTTCGGAATTCTTTAAATTTGGACATCAGGCAAACTACCTAATATACTTTCTTCGTTTTAGCAAAGATTGAAACTTTTCCCCTCTTAATATGGGAATTTTATTACAACAGTGTTTATCCTATGCATCATGGTATCTTACAATATATATTACAATAGGATTGCTATTTATAGAGAGAAGTACATTTTTCATCCACACTACAAATCCGAGCAGGTTGATCATAACCATAAAGTACGCGAATTCAGAACAAGAACCGATATGTTCAAGATGTTGCTTTTTCCTCACACTGTTCGAGAATGGAATGCTTTATCTTCATTTCTTGTTAATATTACTGGCAATGGAATGTTTGCCCTAGTAATTTTTTATTGCTTCGTACAACCTACACCCCTACTGTAATGCCACTGTGGCGCTGTGAGTAAATAAATAAATAATAAATAGCATTTTGTTCTATAATCCTTTTATTGTGTCTAAATCTGCCAGTTTTGCAGTTTATACTATGTACCTTGCTATTATTTGTCTCTTTCTTCACAATACAATTCGTGCAGATTGATGTTCCTTGTAGCTTCTGTTCCCCGATTACTTGTGTATAGGAATTTATTCTCATGGGAGGTCCCACCTGCAGTCTTGTACCTGGGGACCTCTAGCTGTATATTCTTGTAAATTCTTCTGGAATCAAAAAAAAACTTTCAGCTTCAACTTCAATGATATGGTTTATTTGGAATAATTGATGGTGGTGATAAGTTAATTACCACAGGAAGGTGATCGCTTCTATAGAGATTGTCGAGATCATCCCCTTTAGAAGCAATAAAGATAGAGGGGGGAACTAAATGGCAGGCCTATAGAGATAGTTTTTCCTGAGCTTGGAGAGCAGTATGTAGACTTGCCAGTTTTGAGCAGGCATACATTACTGCACAGAATTAGAGAGAGAAGTGGCAGAGGATAGGCAGGGAGGTTAACCAGTAAAATGTTCCGGTTGGCTACCCTGCACTGGGGGAGAGGGATGAGGGGGGCGTAAAAGAATAAGAAGAAGTTGAAAAATGCGGTCCGCAGCAAGCACGACAGGCAATGACACAAGCACTGTAAGTCATGGGCCACCACAGCTGTAGCCTGCACACCTTGAGGGCTGCCGACTGCTGCAACCCGAGTGGAACAGATGTAGGGCCCTCCATCACAAGGCAGCGCAGGCGTTTCAGTGTCAGGAAAGGCTGCTTGCCATTGCGGCTGATAATGTTGATGACAACGTAAGCATCGGACTTCTGCTCTAAAAGAATAAGGCTGGAGGATGCGTTGTGCCAGCTATTGGACAGCTGCAAGCACTGGATTCAACAATTCCAGCTCTGCAGTGCATTCTGTGCATCTGGCATGTGCATGTTTGAAAGCAGCACACACATGGCATTCACGATTGGCTTCAGCATTGCAATCACTTGCTCGTCTGCGACCTGGTCCGGTTTATGACCTACTACCCGACCAGCAGTAGGCCCAACACACTGGGTGCGCGGAGGCTGTTCTATCCACTGATCTCCACTAGGCGGCTGGATGCCGCATTCCCGCTTTCCGAAGTGGGCGCAAGTGAAGCCACTGGAAGCTCGGTGGCATGTCCCGGAAGTTTGGTGTCTGCTGTGTATATCAATGCAAAAAGTCGTGTCTTTCGCCCTTTCGTTCTCAGTTTTTTGCATTGTTTTCGTGTAACGTCTACTGTAATATCAAAAAAATAAGCAAGCTCAACGCGAGAAATGTGTGCATTGTTTGGGGAACCGTGTTATTTCAGAGAAACCAAAGAAAACAGGCATGCAGGTCTCACCATGCTGCGGCAAAGGGGTACATGCATTAAATACTATTTTCTGATCTGGTTCTTGTCTCCCGAGCGTAATTAGGACAAGTAGTGGAATGACAATGAGTCTAGGTCATCTTAAAAGCAAATTTTCGTGTTGCAAAGAAAAGGCAATGGCGCGGAAACCCTGAAACTCAAACTGCCGTTGTTTCAGTTTCGGGTTGGTGGCGGACGATGTCTCGTCTCATCGACGGCAGGTGATGTTTATCGCTTTTAGTGTGTGATTTACTTTCCAGACATGCTTTTCATCTAACTGAATAGTATAGCCACGTTCCATCTACACAGCGCGAGAGAAACAACTGATGCGAAAGACGAATGCAGCAGCGCATATGACAAGTGCTGTTAGAGGTCAACTGCACCAAGCATCACGAATAAAAGCTCATTCAGGCATAATTAGCTACAGTACGAAACCGTACTTGATACACACCGTCGAAACAGCAGCACCATATACTTTTGGACGCGCTAATGTGAACCAGCAGAACACCAACGGCACCTCACCAGATTGTTGCCTCGCCCTCGCTCCGGTTCGGTCTAAACATAATTCAGTAAAATGGTCACTGCAAAGTCGGCTGCCTAATGAAGGTTTCCACCTATTCTTTCTTAAATTTATCCATCATTGATGGTATAACTTGGGCTTAGAGCGCGACAACGACAAGAGCAGATTTGGCGACGCTAGCGCAACGGGACGACAAAGAGCTGAGCACACGAAGCTCCATACGTACTGTGTGCAGCAACGTCCTGTCGTCTGCTAGTGTCATCCCATAGCGATGCAATGGACCCTTACTTTTTAAACGTCTTTCCCGAGGACTTTGCTGCTCTCCTCATGCAGTTGACGGTGCAACAAGTAGGCATTGTCACGAAAAATGATGAGAACGTCGAAACGACAAGGTGCAAAGTGGAAAACGAAAACTAAAACTGAAAAACCGTGCTGAGGTCCGATTACATGCACTGCCAAAGGCTGACTTCCGGGACATGCTGCCCAACTTTTGGTGGCTTCACTTTCGGGCGGCCGATGCGGCATCCAGCCCCCTAGTGGAGATCAGTGGTTCTATCATTGAGGGTTGAAAACTAAACATTTTGACAGATTTGCCTGGCTGGTTGGGTTTGAAGACTTATAATAAACTGCACATCTCCAACCAAAATTTTAACTTTAACCCAACGTTTCGAAGCCGACTCGGCTCCTTCATAAGGGGTGACTGAGGGCAGTAGCTGGCGTCTTTTAAGTAGGGGGGGGGGGGGGTGAAAAGAACGACAGCTGTGTCGCGAAAGGCACGGGGGGAGGGGGTTTTAGGCTGTTAGTCACGCTGGCACACTGCAGGGGGGTGCTGAATGGTGACTTTTTTTCCTTGCGTTGAAGAGCGAAGTCGCTGGGCATATACTGGGGGCAGGTTTCCTTTTGTGCGGTTGATATTGTTCGGGGTGGTTTGGATATGCCAGGATTCCAGAAGGAGCCTCTTGTGGTAATTTGTTTCGGTTCCGAGGATGCGGGTTTCTTCAAAGTTGATTCTATGGTCGAAGTCCTCGGAATGGTTGGCTACTGGATTGCGTTCTCTTGCGAATTTCCGGACGTTGTTCTTATGTTGCCGAATTCTTTCTTGGAAATTTTTGGTTTTGCTGATGTAGCTTGCGTCGCAGTCGGCGCATGGAATTTGGTAGACAATGCCTTTGGCTCTTTCTCTCGGCGGCCGGTCTTTGGGAACAGGTAGGCAAAGCGCAACAGTGTTTGTGGGCTTGTGCGCAACCTGGAGACCTGATTTTTTTCAGGATTCGGGCGATGGTTTCGCTGACACCTCCGACATAAGGTAAAGTGACGTATTTTGGTGGTGGCGTTGGTCTTTGTGCGTTGATTTCTGGACGAATGTTGTGTTTTTGACGTCGAATGGTTTTTTGAATAAAGTCTTTTGGGTAGCCATATCGTGCGTTGTTCTTTTTTTTTGTCAAGTTCTCTGCTGCAGTGTCTTTATTATAAGTTTATTTTAAATATCATTGAGGGTGTGCAGTGCTTCGGGAGCAATGGCCAAGTCACTAGCCGGTCCCGGTCTTGGACTGGAGTTGTGACCTGTGCTTGATTAGCAATGGGCTCGGGAGTCTGAGTATGCAATACCTGCTTGGTCACTGCTGGTGTGTTTAGCTCAGGCAGGGATGGCCAAGGCCCATCTGCGACAACCGTCTGTGCCTCGCCAGTCGTATTGCTTCCAGTCTTTAAAGTAGTACGCGGAGGGGGAGGACAAGCTGCGGAAATTCTTGGATGATCCTTTCCAATGCTCGCTACACTTTTAGGTCTGTGATGAGGGCGACGCCGCCGCCGCCGCACCTTAGCGGCAGCTTCTCTGTGTGTGGAATTGTCTCTTGTCATTTGTTTAAGTATCGTCCTTTCCCTTTCAGGCGAGGACAATCTTTTGAGGCAGCGTCATGAGGGCGGCGGCAATTGGCACATGTAAAGACTGTAGCCTGGCAAGAATCGGCACTGCGTGGCTGACTACACCGTGGGCACACGATGGGAAAATTGCACACACTACTCACGTGTCTTATCTTCATGCATTTCCAGCCCTGGAGAGGCTTCGGGACAAACGGCCCTAACTGCATGCCGAAAGTGCCCAACCTTCACGTGCGTTGGAATGCAGACCTCTTGGAAGGTCAACTTGATGCACTTTGTCCTTCCAAGACGCTGAGCTTGCAGTATTGCTACACCATCGGTAGCTGGTTGAATCAAAATGGGCAGATCAGAGTCACAGATGACTACGTCGACGTCGTAAATGACGCCTGCCATAGTGCCACTGCCTAGAAGGACATGGGAACAAACGATGATGTCGTCTAGCGTTCTGATGTTGCTCAAACTCTCAAGCGCGTTCCAGTCCATGACATCAATGGCGACGACATTCCTAGAACGATTCACCCTCACATCTTTAATTGCTCCCGGGACGCAGGCCTCCAGGAACACAGGCGTGGCTTGCCTATTGATGTGGTTGAGATTGTCGGTAGGAGTCTCTGGCACAAATAGGACAGTATGTGCCGATGATTCTCGCTCCATAGTGATCGTGGACGTACACGACGACGACGAGTCCTCACCTTTGCGCAGTCTCTGTTTGGCCTTCTTGCTTTGACTCTGACGAAGCCGTCGTCAACTGAAGAGTCATTCATTTTAAACCAGCCAGAAGACACGACACAAAGGAAGAAGCAAACAAGACGAGCCTCGTCTTGTTTGCTTCTTCCTTTGTGTCGCGTCTTCTGGCTGGTTTAAAATGAATACTTACCAACTCGCCCAGTCCTCAACCTTGAAGAGTCATCACTGGTGAGTACACCACGGTGGCCTGGCTGCTTGCGTCATTCAGGAGGCCAAGACGTTTCCTCTGGGCAGCAGCGGCTGATCGACCGGACTGAAGTTTAACAGTGTCCACTTTCATCACCGTCACCAAAACATAAACAGTGTAAGGCGGGGGTTTATTGAAAAGAGCTGGGAGGAAGGGAGCAGCGGTGAGAACAATCCGAGGGCAACCAGGTCGGGCACAGACACACATGGCGATAGCAATACGGCTGACGTGCAGAACGTCTTCTTCGTTTTCACGGGTCATCTGCTTTGTCTGGGTCATCATCTTCTTCACAATCACCCCTGGGGAGAAGAGGAGCCATCCTGGCGACTTACGGGGACTGTAAGATAGAGGGGTTGTAGTAAGGCTTCAGACGCTAGATGTGAACTATCTCGCGGCCACGGCGGCGGATATCGGGAGATGGCGTGAGGGGTTCGACGACGTAATTAACTGGAGATGTGCGCTCCAGGACACGGTAGGAGCCGTGATACACGGCGAGAAATTTCGAGGACAGTCCAGGAGTACTTGATGGTATCCAGAGCCACACAAGCGCATCAGGAGAGAAGTGCGATGTGTTGTGAACGTTGTCATGGCAGAATTTCTGGCGATACTGGGCGTCAGTTGTGAGTGACCGGGCAATTTGGCGGCAATCTTCTGCGTATTGCGCGGCTTCGGAAACAGGGGTATATTCGGAGGCGTCAGGTTGGTAAAGCAGAATGGTGTCTATTGTAGCAGATGGATGACGGCCGTAAAGAAGAAAGAAAGGAGAGAAGCCAGTAGTGGACTGCTGGGTGGTGTTGTAGGCCAAAGTCACATATTTATTTTTATTTATTTATTTATTTATCACTATACCCACAGCGCTGTGAGGCATTACAGTGAAGGGGGGGGGGGGGGGGGCAAGACAACTCAAACACAATCGAAAAAGTAGGAAATGCAGATAAAAAGCAAATAGGCAAGCAACTGAATCAAACAAGCATACAGGCAACACTTTAACAAAAACAAAAAAGACAAGAAGAAAAAACAACGGCTTAATTACAATGCATATTTCGCAAAGAGGAAAAAAATACATCAGGGGAGGTAATGGTAGCAATATCATGTGGGAGTTTATTCCATTCGCGAATTGTTTGGGAGAAGGACATCTTGAAGAAGTTCGTTTTATACCTGATCTCTTTAATTTTAAAGGCACGATCAAGACGCGGTGAGACATAGTCGGGATGACGCAGATAATGCTCTCGGTTAATGCCAGTTTTATTATGAAAGATATTGTGGAGAAATTTCAGTCTAAGAAGTTTCCATCACTGCTGGAGTGATTCCCTTCCAAGGTTATACTTTGCAGCGGAGACGCTAAAATTCCTGGAAAAAGTGGCATTAACAAATCGCACAGCCAAATTCTGGATCCTTTCAACCTTGTGAATATCTACCTGCAGCCAAGGGTCCCAGACACAGCAAGCATATTCAAGTACTGGTCTAATGTTAGTTTTATACAAGAGCTCTTTGGCATTGGGCGGTAAATTCTTCGCATTTCTGCGAAGAAAACTCAGTAATCTGGAAGCCTTGCTTGTAATGTAATCTATATCGGGACGCCAGGATAAATTTGCAGTAAAGTATACACCAAGATATTTATGTTTGAAAACTTTTGACAATGTTTCCGCGTTAATACAGTATGAAAAGTCGTGAGAATTTTTTTTTTTCTAGTAAAACACATGTACACAGATTTTTTCACGTTAATATCCATGCACCAAGTATTGCACCAGTTGGTAATCAAGGATAATCATTCTGCAGGGCAATGCAATCGTCGGAAGTATGAATGACCCTGTATAGAACGCAGTCGTCTGCAAACAGACGCATTTTTGAAGAAATACCGCAACATATATCATTCATGTAGATTAAAAAGAGGAGTGGCCCCAGAACCGACACCTGAGGTACACCAGACGATACGTCTGCCTGATCAGACTGCGCTCCATTTAACACTACTATTTGACGTCTCAAATGCAAATATTCTTTAATCCAGGCAATAACTGAACAATTTATGTTGTACCAGGATAGTTTTTCAAGCAGTAAAGAATGGGGGACTAAGTCAAAGGCTTTCCGGAAATCTAAATATAAACAGTCAATAGTGAATCCGTCGTCCAAGGCACCAGCCAGGTAATATGTAAATTCGGTCAATGGAATCCTCATCAAGGTTACCTCATCAATGCCCTCGAATCTGTTCAAAATCGCACTGCTTGCTTCATTCATTCATCGTACTCTTATGAAATCAGCGTTTCCTCCTCAAAAACAGCATCCGGATTATCACCCTTATCGCTCCGCCGTCACATTGCCAACCTGTTTTTATTTCACAAATTCTTCCACAGCCGTATGCACATCGCACCTTATATTCTTCCCACAGCACGCATATCTCAGCGCACCAGCCATCACCTACAAGTTGCCCGTCCACGCTCACACACCACCACTTTTCCTAATTCCTTCTTTCCTCGTGCAGCCGCAGACTGGAACGGCCTTCCAAACAACGTTGCCATCATCACTTGCCCAAGTCTTTTAAGGTAATAAAATGAAATGAAATTAAATGATAAAGCTACACTCACGAGAGTGCCCTCTAAACATGGCATCACAGTTCTCTGCTTCCCCAACTTGGGATGCTGCGAGGACCCGTAGGCAACCTTGAAGATGTTGGGCTTGCCTCCATATTTCGGACCTTAGTATCTTCCATCAGTCTGGCAGAATGCATTTGCGAGGGAACACACGAGGAGATGGGGAGAATGACCTCTGGAAGGACGAGCCGGTGGTTCAAGGCGAACCACCTTTTTGTCCCTCGTCGTTTTGCGCGGTTGCAATATGCACTCCATTGTTAACCACCAACTAGCCTGCCTTTGCCTGTTACTTATTTTGGAATCCACTCCGTTACTCTTAAGGACCAGCGGTTACCTTGCCTTCGCATTACATGCCCTTCCCAAGCCCATTTCTTCCTCTTGATTTCGACTAGGATGTCATTAATCCGCGTTTGTTCCCTCACCCACTCTGCCCGCTTCCGGTCTCTTAACGTTACACCTATCATTTTCCTTTCCATGGCTTGCTGAGCTGTCCTTAACTTAAGCTGAACCCTTTTCGTGAGCCTCCACGTTTCGGCCCCATAGGTGAGTACCGGTAAGATGCAGCTGTTGTGTACTTTCCTCTTGACGGATACTGGCAAACTGCCATTCATGATCCGAGAAAACCTGCCATATACGCTCCACCCCATTCTTATTCTTCTGGTCATTTCCAACTCATGATCCGGATCACCGCTCACTACCTGCCCTAAGTAGACATATTCCTTTACCACTTCCAGCAACTCACTACCAATTGTGAACTGGTGTTCCCTTGCTAGACTGTTGAACATTACTTTGGTTTTCTGCATGTTAATTTTTAGACCGACCATTCTACTGTGCCTAACTCATTGATCATGCTTTGCAGCTAATCTCCTGAGTGACTTAGCAAGGCAATGTCATCAGCAAATCTCAAACTGAACTGACTACAGTACCTGTGCAGTCGTTATAGACAACCTCCTGTATTTTCATGTAAGACTCGCCTAAACCCTGATTCTGCAGCGCATGCATGACTGCCGACATTTCCATTGAGTCAAATGCTTTCTAATAATCAATGAAGGCTATATATAAGTGCTCGTTATATTCTGCACATTTCTCTATCACCTGATTGATAATGTGAATATGGTCAAGTCTAGAGTATCCTTTACAAAAGACTGTCTGATCATTTGGCTGATTAAAGTCTAAGGTTGCCCTGACTCTGTTAGCGATTACCTTAGTAAATACTTTGTAGAAAACGGACAGTAAGCTAATCAGTCTCTAAATTTTTCAAGTCCTTGATGTCTCTTTCCTTATAAATTAAAATAACATAAACGTTCTTCAAAGCTTCTGGTACGGTCGAGGTCATAGGTCATTGCGTATACAGGGTGGCTAGTCCTTCTAGCACAATCTCCCCATCGTCCTTCAACAAATCTGCTGTTACCTGATCCTCACCAGCTGCTTTCCCCCTTTGCATTGCTCTTAAGGCTTTCTTTACTTCCTCTTTCGTTACTTGCGGGGTAACGCATTGCTGTGCGCTACTTGCTCTCTCATTAATGTTCTGACGACACTGGCTACTGTGTAGATTTTCATAAACCTCTTCGGCTACTTTAACTACCTTATCCATATACGTTGCCCTCCATATCTCTTAACGCATAGCCGCCACGGTGGCTGAGTGGTTATGGTGCTCGGCTCCTGGCCCGAAAGACACAGGTTCGATCCGGGCCACGGCGGTCGAATTTCGATGAAGGCGAAATTCTAGAGGCCCGTGTACTGTGCGATGTCAGTGAACGTTAAAGAACCCCAGGTGGTCGAAATTTCCGGAGCCCTTCACTACGGCGTCTCTCATAGGCTGAGTCGCTTTGGGACGTTAAGCCCTCATAAACTAAACTCTTAACGCATACATCTGGTTTTTACCTTCGCCTAGTTTCCTCTTCACTGCTTTTAGGCTACCTCCGTTCTTCCACACCTAGATGCATCGTGTGGGCACTGGCTCACCACGGATTCCCAGGTAAAGAAGCTGCGAATGCGGCTGCCTGAGCTCTTATTCTCCGTGCACCTACCTCCGCGTCCTCCCCAATCGATGATTACAATTACAAAGACAGGCATCACCAGTTCCCTCCACCGGCAAAGGTGCTGTCGAAGGCAGGCGAATGCATTCTGCGACAGCTACTGATGAACACCTACTGGTGTCCTGCCGTGGCTGCTCGCTATGACCCGAAAGTGAATCCTTTGTGCCCACACTGTTCTCTATGCCACAGGGTGTGGGCCTGTCAACACAGTCCCCACCTTCCTCCTGGAGTGCGACGGCACCCTTGCAGTTGGGCTCACAAAGGGGAGGGAGCATCCCAGACTGTAGACGTGAACAAAATAGGATGCCGGCATTCACTATCTGCGCCAGCTCATCTTCTCTTTATTTACTTAATAAAGGTTTGCTCTCTCTATATATATCCCCATTCTTTAGAGCATGCTCAATTCTCTCCGATGTCGATGTGGAGGTCCTCAGAAAGGTGCGTTGTAGTGATCACAGAACGGTAAGGTCTCGAATTAGCGCAGACCTGGAGAGAACAAACAAAATTAGTGAAGCGGAAGCCTATTACCGAGCTAGTGGTAAGAGCGAAAATAGAGGAATTCAGGATATTGCTGTAGAACAGATATTCAGCTTTAACTGAGGAAGACGATCTTAATGTTCGTACAATAAACGATAATCTGACAGCAATCATTGCGGAGTGTGTAGTAGAAGTAGGTGGTAAGACGCCTCGACAAGATACCAGCAAGCTATCTCAGCAGACAAAAGATCTGATTAAGAAACGAAAAAGCATGAGGGCGTCCAACCCTACAGACGGCATAGAACTAGCAGAGCTATCGAAGTTAATAAATAAGTGCAAGAAAGGGGAGAGGGGGGGGGTGTAGCCGACATAAGGAAGTTTAATACGGAGAGAATCGAGCATGCTCTAAAGAACGGAGGTAGCCTAAAAGCGGTGAAGAGGAAACTAGGCATATGGATAAGATGGTTAAAGTGGCCGAAGAGTTCTACACTAATTTGTACAGTATACCAATGTAATCAGAGCGTTAACAATAGAGACAGCAGCGCACAGCAATGCGTCATCCTGCCAGCAATTTAAGAGGAAGTAAAGATAGCCTTAGGAGCAATGCAAAAGGAAAAAGCAGCTGGTGAGGATCAGGTAACAGCAGATCTGTTGAAGGGCGGAGGAGAGACTGCTAGAAAAACCAGCCACCCTGCATATGCAATGCCTTATGACCTCGACTGTACCAGAAGCTTGGAAGAACGCAAACATTGTCTTAATTCATAAGAAAGGAGATGCCAAGGACTTGAAAAATTAGACTAATCAGATTACGGTTCATTGTCTACAAGGTATTTACTAAGGTAATCGGTAACTGAGTCAGGCAACTTTAGACTTCAATCAACCAAATGATCAGGCGGGCTTTCGTAAAGGATACACAATGATAGACCATATTCACACTATCAATCAGGTAATAGAGAAATGCACAGAATATAACCAACACCTATATATAGCCTTCATTAATTATGAGAAAGAATTTGGCTCAATGGAAATCTCACCAGCCATTCAGGCATTGCAGAATCAGAATTTAGATGCGTCTGATGTGAAAATACAGGAGGATATCTATAACGACTGCCCAGCTACCACAGTCCTCCATAAACTCAGCAATAAAATTCCAGTAAGGAAGGTTATCAGAGAGGGAGACAAGATCTCTCCAATGATATTCACCACCTGTTTACAGGAGGTGTACCAAGGACTGGATTGGGAACAGTTGGGGATAAGAGTCAATGAAGGATACCTAAGTAATCTGTGACAGCAAGCGACTAGTCTATGGTGTCACGGCCTGCGAGCATGCCAGTGTTGCCTTACTTCCACACAGTTCAGGACAACTTTTGAAAATTTATTTACACATTACTCACTGCACCAAATGAGGTCATATTTTGTCCAGTTGTTGCAAAATAGAGAGCAAACAGCATGCAATAAACAGCTTGAGTCTGAAAAACGGTGTCATGGCCCCTTAAAAGACCGGAAGCAGGCAGAGTAGGTGAGTAAACAAACGCAAGCAAACGACACCCTAGTTGAAATCCAGAGGAAGAAATGGGCTTGGGCAGGGCATGTAATGTGAAGGCAAGATAGCCGCTGGTCCTTAAAGGGGCTCTGAAACACCTTCTGAAGAGAGCACATCAACTCATTCAATCACTGCATTGTGTTTTTATAAAAATATTAGCCAAATAATGCTCTTCTACACGCAGCAGACCCACAATCACGCGCTAAAGTTGCCGAGCCCTTCCTGGAGACTTTTTCATGCTTGCACCCTCCTCCGTCACTCGCACCTGCATATACAAGTTGAGAGATGGGCATTAGCTCAATTCTTTCAGACGTCAGGCAGCTACCATGGCCGTGTAGCTCCGGAGGATCAGGAGCCTCCGCCGCCAGGGGTGGGGCTAACGGAGGAGCGCCGACCTTCCAGCGTGCAAACAGTGAAGAGAGGAGAGAGAAAGGCGCAAAGACACTGAAATTCAAATTTTAACTACAGATAACTCAGCTTCTACAAAGCGCATTAAAAAAAATATTGTTGGACAGTATTCGTGAAGTGGCATGCTTTAACATCCCAAGCATACCGCAACTTTATCGGAAACCCTTCAGAGCCCCGTTAAGGGTAACAGAGTTGATTTCAAGATAAGGCAAGCATAGCAGAGGATGGCAGAAAGTTCAGTAGGCGGATTAAGAAGTTTGTGAGAATAAGGTGGCTGCAGCTGGCAAAGGACAGGGCTAACTGAAGAGACATGGGAGAAGCCTTTGCCTGGCAGTGGGCGCATTCGCGCTGATGATGAATTCTCTCTATATTAAATTTTTTATGTAGAATACCTTGCACTCCGTAAAAATATGGAGCTAGAAAAGCAAGCCAAACAAACAAAAACCAAAGATTAGATAATATAATCTAGAAAAGAAAAAATCTCTTTACCCATGAGTGCAAGGGTTGGCTCACTCAGACAGTGACCTATTACAGTGTTAGTGAGCTATCCCTTTCACTGACAGGGAAAGAGATTTTTATGAGCATTAGCTCTGACTTATCATTTTTCGCAAGCGCTAAAAGAACACGGACAAAAAGGGAGCAGACATGGATGAGCGCTCGTCCGTGTCTGTTCCCTCTTTGTCCATGTTCTTTCAGAGGAAGGGTTGAAATGCGGGTCAGTTGGTACATTGTAAATTGAAAAAAACCAGTCACAAAAGACAAGGGACAAGAGGAAGAATGTTCACGCCACAACGACTGGACTATCCATAGTCCAGTCGATAGTCGAGTTGACGTTTGCCATTTTTCGAAAGCGCTAAAAGAAACTTGAAAAAAAAAAACAGCCACAAAAGACAAGGGACAAGAGAAGGAGTGTTCACGCCACAACGACTCGACTATCGACTGGACTATGGATAGTCCAATTGATAGTCGAGTCGTGGCGTGAACAATGACAAATGTACACCAACTAGCCCGATCGCCACACTCCTCTTATTTATCGCATTTCTTAATTTTTTAGGAGTCTGCTATCACAAATTAAAAAACTGCTATGATAGATCCTTTCAGCTCAGAGTTTGGAAGAAACACAGCAAGATAAGGAAATCTTGGGTTACGAAAGTCCTCTACAAAAAAAAATCGAGAAGAAGAACAAAATGTTTCACACATTTCTGTACAGCCGTGACCACGAAAAGCTTCTTGAATTCAAGAAATTTCGAAATCAACTTAATGGTGAACTGAAGAAAGCAAAGGCAGAATACTAAGAAAAATTGTTTGCCCATATTCGCAATGACCCTAGAAAAATTTGGCAAAAAAATAACACTCTTAGACATATACCTACCTATACCATAAACCTAATACCAAACATGAAATACTGCACAATATTGAAAATAAGTTGTTCACACTTGGACTATTTCTTGACCTACGTAATGCTTTTGATTCCGTTAACCATGAAATAATATTAACCAAACTTAGTAATTATGGAATACGTGGACTAGATTTGATGTGGAATTATCTCACTAATAGGTACCAGTATGTAAAATTCAACAATCATGTATCGCCCGAACTAAAAGTAATCAGTGGTGTCCTGCAAGGGTCTATACTGGGTCCAATTTTATTTAATCTTTATATAAATGACTTGTCTGATATACCTGATTCCCCTCGTCTGATTTTGTACAAAGATGCTGCTAATGTGTTTTTTGTGTCTATTTCACTTCCAAATATAGGATGTAAAGTTAATGAATATTTGAAGAAACTTTTAGCATGGTTGCATACAGATAGGCTACAACTAAATATAAATAAAACCAAATATATAATTTTTTCTCCAGTTAATAAACCTGTCGAAACAACCACTACTATGTTATTTAATAATATTAAAATAGAACAAATAGCAACGCAGAAATTTTTGGGCGTGTGGTTTGAAACCAATCTATTTTGGAACACACATGTAGACATTTTCACTCTCAGCACAACACGAACGGGACACGCTAAGCGCAGACAAGCTAAGCGCAGAATTAAGTAAGGTTGTTGGGTGTCTTTGTAGGTTAACTAACTTGATACCTCTCTGGTTGAAGAAAACATTGTACTACACTTTATTTTATTCCCGACTATCATATTGCAGCCTAGTATGTAGTACTGCGAGTAAAAGAAATTATACCTGGTTAACCATATTACAGAAAAAAAATTTAACAATGTTCGAAAGCTACAGGGGCAGACCTCAAGCCATGATTTGGGCCAGCATGAACTTTGGGATACAAACGAAGAGAGACACTTGGAACACGGAACACACTGCTGACTAACAACTTTAATGAAAAGGCGCGGAACGCGTGGAAGTATATACAGTGGTAAAGGTGGAGAGAAGGATGGAGAGAAGGCAAAGCGCATGGCGAAAGAAGGCCGCACCAAAAGCAAATGTAACTCCTTAGAACAGATGACGAAACAGCCGTACCGGGAAAGCGAAATCACTGAGCCCCCCACAATCTTAGGCCGCGTTGCAAAACTGTGCGCACGTGATGGGAACCAAAGCATGATCGAGAATCAGTTCTAAGAGTAGTCACAGGATAAGATCTAGGCCACATCAAAGACAGTGAAAGAGCAAAAGCCGCGTCATAAAAACAAAACACGAAACAACTGAAAGAATATATGAATGAAAAACCGCAAGAAATCACGCCAAAGCAAAGCTAGAAGTTTAACATGAAGAAGGACATGAGGCTGCGAAATCATGAAAAGCTCCTTCACCTTCAGGTGAGACGAGAGTTGAATAAAAACCAAAAAAAACAAAAAAAAAAAACCAGCACTAACACGGCTAAAACAGGGCTAAAAACCTAAAGTTGAAATAAAACCAAAATGCCAACAACAACACGACTAAAACAGGGCTAAAACCCTAAAACATGATGTGGGAGATAAAAACAAAAAGCACAAACACGGTGCCGAACAGGACGGGCGTATAATTTGGCCGGTTCATGGGACATGGCAAACATCATGGAGGAGCGTTTTTTCTTTGGTTGAAAGTGCAATTGACGGCGTGCTTACGCAGTCCTTCCCTTTCTTGTGGATGGCTACAGCTTCGATGATTTCCCTGGCCAGCCTTTTTTTCTTCCAAGGATCGAGATGTTGTCGAGGTTGGCCGTGCATGGGTGCTTAGGCTGGCGGCAATGAAGATCCAGGAAACCTGATGTGGCAGTTGCTCCTAATGAATTTGCGTGTTCTCTAGCTCTTTCATTGACGCACCTGCCTGTCTGTCCAAAAAAACATTTACCGCATGCGACAGGGAAATGATAAATTACACCTTCGTCGCAATCTGCGTATCTTGTCTGGTGGTTTACTGCGCACCTCATCCTTCGCTCTTCGTTGTTAACTTGGCGGCACATCTTGTATGCTTTGTTGGGTGCAGAGCAAACCACCTTGACAGCATGTTTTGCGGCGATCTTTTTGAGGTTGTGAGTAAAGCCGTGGACGTAGGGTGCAACAACGGTGTTCTTGCTGGTCCACGTTTCTTCCCCCGTGGTTGCAGATTCCTTGCGAGGCAAGCGGTGAAGCAGCGCCTCGCTTACCGTGATCAGCATTTCTTGGGGGTAACCAGCTGCCCTTAATCTAGTGATCTGCTTCGAAAAGCTGGGGCCCATTTGGTGCGGGCATGATTTTTCAAGCGCTGACCTCAGTGCCCCTTTCGCAATTGCCCTCTTGACGGTCTTAGAATGAGCTGACTCATGGGGAAGGAAACCTTCGTTGCTGCATTAAAGTTGTTAGTCAGCAGTGTGTTCCGTGTTCCACGTGTCTCTCTTCGTTTGTGTCCTAAAGTTCATCAAAAGCATTTGTTGGGCGAGTTGGTGTTTACGATGATCCATAACTACAGCGCAAACGACAGGACAGAGATGAAGAAGGGACACCACACAGCGCTGACTCACAACTAAAGATTTATTGGATGCCAGCAGGTATAAATACCTCCCTGGCGGCCAGAAAGAATGCAGTCCACACTTACATGCGTGTGCCAGTCATGTGCCTCCAAGCAAATCACATGCGCGAGAATACAATATAATCAGTGAGCAAGCACTTGTCAATATTCGCAATCAAGGTATCGTCTTTCTTTTTCTGACAACGCGATAGATGAAGCACTGATGCATTCTTCCGGGAGCCTACCTATTAAGTGAGCTTCAATGATCTCCCTTGCTAACGAGTCACGGTTCTTTTCTAACACTGCACTTTCATGATAGTTTGGCGCGCAGACGTAGGTATCATCGTCATCTTCATTGCCTTTGCAGTGCCTGCAATGTTTCGCCACGTGGCCAGAGATAGCGACACAGGAGACATTATACTCATGCTCTTTGAGTCTTTCGTTTAAACATCGGCCGGTTTGGCCGATGTATCGCTTACCACAAGACAGTGGCAGCGAATATACTACCCCTTCCTGGCAAGGCACAAACTGTTTTGCGTGCTTTTTCGGGCACTTGCGTGATTCTTTATTCTCTGAATTTACTTTCTTAATCAGGCTGGACAGTCGTTTGGGCGCCGAAAAGACGACATCAACGCCTGCATGTTTTCCGATTCTTTTTAGATTGTGCGACACTTTGTGAAGATATGGCAGCACAACAATCTTCCTTTTCTTCGTCTCTTTCGTACATTCGCTATTTCCTTTTGATTTTAACTTTTCCTGTAGTTTTCCTGCCACAGAAACTAATAATTCGGACGGGTAGCCTGCCTTTGCCAGGCGGTCTACTTGGTTGCTGAAGCTATGCTCCAACCTGTGTTCACAGGATTTGTTCACTTAGTTGCTAAAAACGGTATGTATAATTGCCCTTTTCACCAGCTTAGAGTGAGCTGATGAAAACGGCAAGATGGGCTTAACATCACGGGGCTCATAAGCCCAACAAACATGAGATGGAGTGAAATGAAGCGAAATATCTAAAAACCTAATAAAATCATTCAATGGTACTTCGTGTGTTAACACCAATGGTGTGAGGCATTCTGAGAACACCGAAAGGACGTCAGGGAATTGCTGCTCGAAACCAAGGCTGTCACAATCTAAAAACACAAAGTAGTCATCAACGAATCTAAAAATGCTACAAACTCTGGAACCTTCAAATCGCTCTTTCATCCTTCTGTCTCGTGCTGCTAGGAACACGTCACTAAGGAAAGGCGCTAGACATGGACCAATACAGATCCCCTCTTTCTGAATAAAAACTTCGCCATTCCATTCTGCAAAAGTTGAGCCAAGATAGAGTGACAACAATTCAAGGAACCCAGTAGTGGAAATTCCGCTCTCATTCTGAAATGCAACAGCTTATGCAACAGCTTATGAGCCCCGTGATGTTAAGCCCATCTTGCCGTTTTCATCAGCTCACTCCAAGCTGGTGAAAAGGGCAATTATACATACCGTTTTTAGCAACTCAGTGAACAAATCCTGTGAACACAGGTTGGAGCATAGCTTCAGCAACCAAGTAGACCGCCTGGCAAAGGCAGGCTACCCGTCCGAATTATTAGTTTCCGTGGCAGGAAAACTACAGGAAAAGTTAAAATCAAAAGGAAATAGCGAATGTACGAAAGAGACGAAGAAAAGGAAGATTGTTGTGCTGCCATATCTTCACAAAGTGTCGCACAATCTAAAAAGAATCGGAAAACATGCAGGCGTTGATGTCGTCTTTTCGGCGCCCAAACGACTGTCCAGCCTGATTAAGAAAGTAAATTCAGAGAATAAAGAATCACGCAAGTGCCCGAAAAAGCACGCAAAACAGTTTGTGCCTTGCCAGGAAGGGGTGGTATATTCGCTGCCACTGTCTTGTGGTAAGCGATACATCGGCCAAACCGGCCGATGTTTAAACGAAAGACTCAAAGAGCATGAGTATAATGTCTCCTGTGTCGCTATCTCTGGCCACGTGGCGAAACATTGCAGGCACTGCAAAGGCAATGAAGATGACGATGATACCTACGTCTGCGCGCCAAACTATCATGAAAGTGCAGTGTTAGAAAAGAACCGTGACTCGTTAGCAAGGGAGATCATTGAAGCTCACTTAATAGGTAGGCTCCCGGAAGAATGCATCAGTGCTTCATCTATCGCGTTGTCAGAAAAAGAAAGACGATACCTTGATTGCGAATATTGACAAGTGCTTGCTCACTGATTATATTGTATTCTCGCGCATGTGATTTGCTTGGAGGCACATGACTGGCACACGCATGTAAGTGTGGACTGCATTCTTTCTGGCCGCCAGGGAGGTATTTATACCTGCTGGCATCCAATAAATCTTTAGTTGTGAGTCAGCGCTGTGTGGTGTCCCTTCTTCATCTCTGTCCTGTCGTTTGCGCTGTAGTTATGGATCATCTAAAGTTCATGCTGGCCGAAATCATGGTTTCATACCAACTGGCCCAGAAAAATGCCATTTTGTAGACCTCAAGATTTACCAACTATACCCCTCTTCTTAAAACATGAAATTCTTAAATTTAGTCAGACATACTATTGCAAGCTTGCACAATACATAAAAAAAAGTAAGCTATATGATAATGTCGGGCCTGACACTAAGTTGATACTGCTTACGAAAAGAAACACTTAGAACACCACGCATACATACAAACTATGGCACACAACACTTAAACTACCAAGTCCCCCTATATTGAAATAAACTAGGAAACAGGATTGATTTCAGGGCATGTATTTCGAAGAAGTCACTCAGAAGATTCCTTCTGGAGAGTGGAATAATAAATAATTAAGTTTATAATTTCTCCTTCTGTTGCTTTGTTAAAATACAATAATTTAACTTTCTGTTTAATTATGTGCTACGTATATTTGATGTATTTTATGTGCTGTTAGTGTTTTTACAGTTTTATTTTTCTTCACTTTCAAGGTTTCCTGTCTGTACAAGATGCATTGTATATGCTTGTTAGTTTTGTGTGCAATTGCACCCTGTCTGCCGTTACTGCTCGATAGGGCAGGAGCCCCTGTCAGGCTACGCCTTTAGCTCCTGCTTTATTGCGCGTTTGTTATCTGTCTAACAATGAATAAACTTCAAACTTCAAACCTCTTTTCGGCGTGAAATTTTCCAAGTCCGAGGAATTCATTATGGCGGCCCCCAGATTACATCGATATAGCAACCAAATTGGTGATTGATTGGCGACGTCAATTATAAATCCAAGATGTCAAATTCGTATTTCAATTGGTGTACCTCACTTTAACCTCATTCATATCAATTCTAGTAAACCAAACAGCTAATGCTCGTTACTTCGTCTTCCAGATGGTGGCAGCATCTTTTCTTTTCCTTTCTAGATTGCAATAGCTAATCTTTGGTTTTTGTTTCTTTGTGTTGCTTTCTAGCTTCATTTTATACCGAGCATTTCAATAAGCGCCTTCGTTGAAAATATGCGTTCGTCATGTGTCTCGTCGCCTTTTTTGCACTGTCCTTCCATCATAATGATCCACAATGCAGTTGAGAATCTGACCTGTGGCCTGAACACTTTTGGCCAAACCTGCATGTGTTTACATGAATGAACAGCTGCAATATGAGAAGAAAAGAATAAACACTCAAGACAATAAAAGCCAAGGAGAGGTAATGAACTTGCATCATTCTCAACATAACACATACAAAGAATGACAAAATATACAGACAAACTACCTCTGAGCAGCTACACTATACTAAAAGAGTTTAACCTTAGAAGTGCTTTAATGTAGCGGTTACTAGAACCACCTGTGGCGAGATAAAAGTAAACTGTCACGGCACCTGGCCGAATTAAGACAATTAAACTGACGCAGTTGGGCACCATGAAACATTATTTAATTGTTTAGTGCACCAGCAGAGAGTTAAGAATACTTAAAATGTTAGCTTTTTTGGCACTTTGGCTCACTGCCACATTTTGAACGTAGTTCATCAATTAGCGTAGCTGAGGGGGCCGAACAAGACCAACTGAAGCGATCTTTTTGGCGCACGCCAGCTGTGCACTACGCGCACCGAGGCGAAATTACATGACGAGGTAAAAGTCGGAGCAGCGATTTGCCAACGAAATAAGATAAATAAAAAATGCATACTGTGTGTGATGGGGCGCGTCTTTGAATTTGATTTACGCGCACGTTCACCAGTGCATGTCCGGAGGAGCCGCTGAAGTATAGTAATCAAAGACTGATTCTGGTCGACGCGCCTCAGACTCATCGTGGCTGAAAACATGAGCGCGAGACGACGGTTTTCCAAAAGCGAGCTCTCGACTTTGTGAGGTTCTGTGCGACGTCCCGTCGACAGCCGCTCACGTCACTCGGGGGCCACACTAATGCGGGCAAGTGCAGTCTGCTCTGCCAGAATACGCTCTCCGCGTGTCGGAAGCAAGCCCATTACCTTAGTCAGCGTTCAGGTGGCCATGTCTGGAGGCTACCCAACCACCACACTGCCTGCTGGGTGAAGACGAACTGTATGCACATCGCACATTGTCTGCTGCACAGGCCACTTCGAGCAACTCCAACGCGAACTACATTCCCGCGTCCGTTTATTAGGTCTGTTCGATTCGCCTTCACTACGTGAACTGGTTCTCGCGGTGCTGCACTTCGCCATTCGTTTCAGCGGTGCAAGATGGCGCCGTCTGCACGACGCCATTCGTTTCAAAAAAGTGCAGACGTTGTGCAGGTCTAGGTCAGGAAAGTGCAGGAAAACACTGCACCTCCTCAATGGTCGGTGCCGAAATGGTGCAGCCGCCATGGAAACAGACGACCGCTTGCGCGACGATGGCTTGCGCTTAGCGATAAACGGCGGATATACTCAAATTACTCCACTCGTCGATGATAACAGTGCCGCACACGGGCCCGCCGACTCTCATGGAACGTGAGTGGCAACCCGAGAAGGCGACGACGGAAGTGGGGACGGTAGCCCTCGCCGGCACCTTGCGTCTCTCGACCATCGTGCTCTCTACGGACCCGTAACCGGCGTCTTTCCTTTCTACTAATAAAGTTATATTATTACTCGAAGCCGGTTATGTTAACTAAAAAGTAAACACGTGCATACAGCGCATGATGCACGTTGTTACAACAACCGCTTAGCATGCAAGTCGGCGCGCGCACACCTTGATCAGTCGTGTTCAGTATAAGTACACACGTGTTTTTCGCTTAGCTGCCGCGAGGTTGCATCGAGGCTGATTCATGGCAACACTTCGCTGCAATGTGCTGTTTGAAAATTCTTGACGCGGTTCGGGATGTTGGAGGCCGTTTATTTGGGCGCCACGCTGCTAGCTGCAATTTGTTGGCGACGCTAAGGCTAGCAGACGACCAGGCCTGCACTCGACCATTCGTTTTGGAAGTAGACAGCACTTGAACTGCACGCTCGCGGCACCGCCACGGCATCGCTGCGGAACTTTACAAAACTGGTGCAGGGAGTGCAGGCCAATCGAACGTACCTAAAGGCAAAGGCCCGAACACGCGGCAGCGGAAGTTCCGGTTACGTCAATAAAAACAAACAAAACAACGCACTTACGCCGGTTACGTCGTTACGTTTCTTTGAGCCAGTGCTGCCAACCCTAGGAATTTTCCCCTAGATCTAGGGAATTTGAACTTTGTTTAGGGGGAAAGGGATTTTTGTTGTAATCTAGGGAAATTTTACTTTCCGCATGTGTCTTTTTTATTTTTCGATGTGAATCGGCTCCTTATTCACTGTTTCTTCACCACCTTGATTTTGAGAATCTTGCTATGCGCCATGTGCACGAGGGGAAAGCGTTGTTGGGATCGAGGTGGCGTGGTCGGGCCGGGAGGAGGTACGAGGATGACGGGACTCAGGGAGACTTTGGGAGGACAACAAGACATTCTATTTACATGGTGAAGGAAATGCACGGACTGTACAGAGATGATGAGGGAAGCGCTGGTAGAGACTCGATAAGGCGGACGGGCGCCCTGAAATAGGGTTTGCCTCCGGTTCCCGCCTTCTTTACCCATTAAGAAACATGTCTGGCCACCGCCCTTGAACAGAGTCGATGGCGCATCTGCCTAGGCAAAAGTTGGGACGCTTCCTTTGCTTCGAATTTCCTGGTCGGTTCCTGGAACAGTCTAGCTTTAGCAGTACCAGAAGCACGCTGTCCAAGAAGCACGATTCCTCGAAATCACGGCTGAAGGTAGTTGGGTGTGTTTAGAGGAAACTGACGCCAACTAATATTTTTAACTTTAGCCAAGGTTTCTGGACCAACGCGGTCTCTTCTTCAGGGGTGACTAAAGTGTGCCAGCAGCAGCGGTTTGCTGCCTTCGTTCTCCGTTTGTTAGCGCGTGGCGCACTCCATGCACTAACGTACGCGGAGGAGAGTGTTGCTGGAGTGCTATTCATCGACACCTTTGTAAGCCGGATGTGCCATATGACTCCGCAGTCGCCTCTTGAACCGGTTTGGCTCCACGGCCAAGACGCTCACCTCCTCGAAGGCTATCCTGTGGTCGGCGCGCTCGCAGTGTTCGGCGAGGGAGTTAGATTCTGAATTCATTTGCCGGATGTCATTTTTGTGTTGCCTTATTCTTTGGTGGAGGTTTTTTGTTTCGCCAATATATGCTGCCGGGCACTTTGATCATAAGATTTTGTAAACGACACCTGGTTGTTTTTCTCTGGGACACGGTTTTTCGGTCGTGGCAAGAAGCGGCTTGTTGTCGAAACAGGTTCGTGAGCCTATGTCGATTCCATGTTTTCTCAGAATGCGTGCGAGTGCCTCGCTGGTTCCCCTCACATATAGAAGCACAACACGCGCGTTTCGTTGTCTCACTGTTAGCTGGTTCCCCTGTCCTCTGAGCTTGACTGGCGACCAACGCGCTGAATAAAGCCACGTGTGTAGCCATTCTTCTGTAGGCCGGCGAGAACGGTGGATTCTGGTTTTTCTCCGCTTCAGAGGAGCAGATTGACTTTGCTACTCCAGTCAATCTGCACCTCACATTCTTCGTCACCACGTCATCATCATCATCATTTATTTTTCCCTTAAGGCCCCGCCCCTTCACAGGGTATTACATAAGGAGGGCTTCGTACATAGGAAAATACAAGAACAAAGCCAATTGAGAGGTTTAAAAAAAACAGATCTAGTAAAACATATATAAACATACAAAGAGGGAAACTAGGACAACGATACAAGCAGTAACATCAAATGAGAACACAATTAGAACAGTTAAAAAAATTCAATCGAGCAGAGAGAGGAAATTACAAACGAATTGTTTCAGCACTTTAATCTAAGGGTGAGCTGCTTGTTGGAAGGGCTGGTCTAGGTTGGACTCTCTTGGCTGGGTTCCGGTGAAATTCCGTAGAAAAATTCGTGACGAGTCTCCTTAGAACCAGTCCCCGTGACTCGCCAGTTGAAGGTGAAGTGGTTAGTCTTCTTGAGGCCCAAGTCGACCCGGATGCAAGCAGAAAGAGTCGTTGCTCTTTCACAACAGCTTAGGCGACTTCATATGAAGTCTCGCAGGCGTGTGTCACCACTTCGCGCACTTTTGCGTGCACTGCCAGACACCCTCAGAGCGTGTGGGGGTAGCGGTCTCGGTCACAAAGGAGATGCCCTCGACTTAGCGTGACATAAAGCCGATCTGTTTGCGGGATGTACCGTTGGAGCGTGTACCGTACAGAGACCCAAAGAACTTCATACCTCTTGAGGAGATATACCTCGGCGGAAAAGTGATGTCGGCACTGTCGGAACCTCACGGCATAGACCGAACCATTACTCATAACTTCCGCCTCAGATGTTTGGAATTTTATATTGAAGCGGCAAGCCAGATATTAACCAGATTCCCATTGGACAACGTCCAGATCAAGAGACTGGAGGCAATCGACCCGCAAGTTGTCATCGAAAAGCGGATTTATTCAATAGCCCCACTTGCCACATCATTCCCTTCTGTGGTGCCAGAAAGAGAAATGAACAAAATTGAAGCAGAATGGAGACTGCTCCGCAATAGAGAAATGGGCCTGCCCGCAGATGCGAGCGTTCAACGCTTTTGGAAACGAGTGAGGGACGCCTGGCAAGGAGATGGGAGCCCAATGTTCCCTCTCTTGAGCGACTTCGTCTACAAGCTTCTTTGTTTGCCGCACTCCAGTGTAACAGTGGAGAGAGTTTTCTCTCAGATCAACCTGATGAAAACAAAGACCAGAAACAGCTTGATGACGCAAACCCTGGCAGCTACGCTTCACGCCATGCGGGTTCTAAGAGGGGCCAACTTTTATGACTTTGCAGTGAAAGAACGCTTAATTGGCCTCATGAAAAAAGAAATGTGTATGCAGGAGTGAAACTCAGTCGGGATGCCACCCGAATGACGTGTCCTATGTTTTAGCGTTTGTTTGTCCACGCCAACATTTGGGCACAAAGTGGATTTTCCCTCGCTCTTTGACTGCAGCCGGTGAGCGTAAGTGTTCACTGGAAGATTTTCGTTCACTTCAGGGCTTAGGCCAGGATTTATTAGGCTTTGATATTAATTAATGTTTTCTTTACCCGTGATCACGTGGTACGCGAGTTTGCATGGGAAATCAATGTGTTATTGTAATCAAAGTTGCTACCAAAGTGTGGTAAGAGGGTCTCTGCGAAATAAAAGAGTTCACAATTCAACTACGCACCTTTTTTTCCATGCCTGAATATTTTTTTCGCATCTAGGGAAATCTAGGGAAGTTTGAGTGAAAATTTGGGGGAGAAGTGGCTTTCGAGGTTGGCAGCACTGCTTTGAGCATACCATTTATAGTGTATATTGTATAAGCTGAAACGAATTGTTAATAAAACGGTCTGCTGCACCAAACCCCTCTCGCAGCAATCCGCTTTTTACATGGGTCTTTAAAGGACCGTTCTAGCTGAACCTAGTCTATGGCTGAACCCTTTAAATCGCCTGCGTTCGTTGCGCCATCTTCACGTCGGCCAACGGGGCCGCCTCCGTGCCTCTGAGACAAGCGTTTGCGGGCAGGTGGGCTGGAAACGCTGATTGGTCAAACAAAATGTGACGTCACGACTAAAACGTCACGTGACGTCATGGTCACGTGACTTTTAATGACGTCATGTTCGGTTGGGAAGAGACATATTTTCCTTAGATTTTTCTCGGAATTCCCCACGTTTTTGACAGCGCGCGCGGGTTCAAAAATCGCACCTGATGCGCCGCGCTTTCACACACTGCATGCGCGTTTCTATATTTTTATTATATATGATATCCTTGAACTGCTGGTGTATTATTTTAGTGCGCTCGAACGGCGCGCTTCGTTGTGCATTTATTATAATCGCCACTGCCTGGCGGACCCGATACAGCTTTTGCAGACCTGCAGGGCCCGAATTACGGAACTCGCTCTAAAGTTGTAGAGCGTTACGTCAAAATGACGACAGCATGACGACAAGGCTAGACGTCAACGCGTGACGGAACGCGGAATCAACCAATGGCTAGTAGGGTGCCGCCCCGGAAGAGTTTATTTGCACGACAAGAGGCCGATTTGCACGGCAAGGGGCCGTATGCTAACTTTTTTATAAGAATACGCAGTGAATAAAATAAACATTGTTTTATTCTTTCATAAAAGTGTATTTCACTCTCACTGCCATGAAGTAAAACAAGAAGGACATTCACTTTTGCAAATAACTGCTTTCGTGGGTAAGTTTTGTTGCCATGAGGGCGCGCTGGCAGATGTAAACACTGAACATGGCGGCCTTCTAAAAAACAGCTGATCCCACGGCTAGTTCCTGCTTTTTTAGGCGTCGTCTGAAATCAAGGTTCTATTTGGTTGTCCAAAGTGAGCGGATAACAATTATCGAAGCCAGTGAAGGTCACGGGCCTCCAGAAAGGAACCTGCACGAAACGTCGGGCCCGAAAATCGACGAAGACAACTTGAGGTAAGCCTGTGTTATTGGTTTAAAGATGCCACATGCCAAGCATATGATTTGGGTTCTGTTTCTTTCACTTTAGCAAATACAAGGCGTCCACGAAGCACGGCTTGTTGGATAAAATCAACTTTTTTGGCTTCATAAACGTCTGGCACAAATGATTCAGTTGGGAAGGAGCAAGAACCAAGCAAGGCGGTTGGGCGCACGCTATCAACCTTGCTCGTTTCCGGTCGTTCTTGGCTGTGCTATAAGTTGCTGCAGCGCAGCACACGCATATGTTCCTGTAAAAACATATTAGCCCGAACTCAGAGCAAAGGTTTTTCCCTGTTATTCCCTGCTTTCGAAAAGCGGAACAGAAACTATTCCCTGTTTGTTTTCCCCGCTGTGTTCGCTGCTGCAATTCTCTAAGGGGAATTATAGTCTCGAAATGGCGCCAACACGAAGAATGCCTAGCGAGCAAGAGCTAATCGTAATAGAGTCTATAAAGAGCCATCCGCTCTTGGCTCGGGCTTCTGCCGACCTAACAAACTCATACACAGCTGTTGAAAAGCGCGAGCTGTGGATCCAGCTTGCGTCGATTCTCAACAACAAGGGGTCGGCCGTTTAAAAACATGATGTCTTTGCCTTGCGCCTTGCTAGCACTGTTTATTCCATCTGTGGTGTATTTTAGTCTCGGAGGAGGTGCAGGAATGCATAGACAAGTGGTTGAGCATTATTGATTGCTTCTCTTTTGCTAGTGCTCTTTTAGTTTCATGGTTTGCCAGTACCAATCAGCCGCACCTTTTACCCTGTTACAGCAGATGAGATGAATGGCGAGCCTCAGCAAGTTGTCGACAAGACACACAGAGCCCCACAGACGTGAGTTGGCTTTCCATTATTCAAGCTCCATACTACCCTTTCTGGCAGCTGATTGAAAGTAATAGCACTATACTCTCTGGCAGCATTTGCAGCAGTAGCCAAAATACTGCAGTGATTCTACAGTACACACAAAACTATCTCTCTCTGGCTTTGCCATGCAGTGCAGAATGTTTATTTCTCTTGCAGTGAGGCTGTGACATCTCCTAGCAGTCTAGCAAATGTGCACATGAAATATGCTACTACAATGCTGCCCAAGATTGCTGTCCTGTATATTTATGTCAAGTCCTCTAACACATTGTACCAAATGTTTTGCGTATTCCACCACGTGATGAGCACATTTTCTTTCCCGACAGCTACACCGGTGCCCTCGCCGCAGCCCTCACAGCAGCACACACCAGAGCCCCCACTGCAGCCCTCAACGCGTGCCACGCCTAGCCTTCTTGGGAAGCGGACGGCGAGACGATGGGGCCAATAAGGTGCTGCGCCAGATGCTGTATGAATCGCATCGTTTGGATTCCCCTTACTGACGCCCGGAACCGCCAGGACGCTGCTTTTCAGCAAAGCATGCTGGAGGCGTGTACTCGCTGCGCACACTGCACTTTGAAGAGTCGAAGCCGTCACCTGAAGCATAAATATCAGTGCTCCCTTTTGAGCACCTCTACTTCTGTTTTGACGCCTCTTGTGGGAGGTGGTTGGGACAGCTGAGTTTATGAAACTGACACGAGTCTTCTACAGCCATACTTTGTCCAAAATATAAGTGGAGCAGGGGAGCATCAAATCACTGATCGAAGCGTATGAACAAAAGAGAAAGGAGGAATCCCTGCTGCACGTGTATTAGATATGTTGTTCACAGCAACATTTGCATGAAGCTGCAGGGAAGAGAAAAGTCGATGAGACGTAACCAGTTGTACTTGAGCCGTCTACATCGAAGGATTCACCACCGATCCTCTCACCAGGTTTCGTGAAGCTTGCGCTTTATCGTGCCGGTTTACCACTGTCCTTGCTAGTGAAGCGATTATTTTTTAATGTTCTCTTTTTGCCCCATTTGCCATCTGCCATTTTTGATCGTGCCCTCTTCTGGGCAAGTACTACGTTTGAGGTTCGAAAAAGATGCATAAGCGATCACGACCTATGCAAACAATAACAAAGACGAAACACGCTACAAGAGCACCACTAGCTGCATATCTGCATATCGCGCGCACACGTGCGACTGATTTTCGCTGACGATCGGCCGCTCCCGCTGTATTCAATTAGCTGTGTCGCCAGATCGTCTGTCGCGAGGCGCTTTCGCTGTACCCGCATGACGCTTGTCTTGACTTCCAGGGAACTGCGCGTTGCTCGCGCGCGGCTTAGCCCGAAGCCGGTAAACCGGCTGGCCACCGCCACATCTGGACCTGGTTTGACTCAAATTGGTCTCAGCCGCGCGCCGCGTCTTGTTCCGGTTCGGGCGCGAACAATACGCGAGATTCAAAGCGCTCGGCCGTCTCTGTCTCTATGGGGGGGGGGGGGGGGGGCACTTGACCCCAAGGGCGCTCCTTTTCAGCACTACCCCGCTGCCGCGGAGAGGCCGGGCAGCTCGTCCTAATGACAGCGCAGAACATGCGTCACTGACAGCCCCCTTCCTTTCGCCGTCTTGTCCATCGTGCGTCGCGCCGAGCCCGACAAAGAAAAGGCCGTCACCCCCCCCCCCCTTCCCCTTCTGAATCGGGGGGCGGGGGGGCGGAAATTCCGCAAATAGTTTCCCAGAGGCATCCTTTTTTTTTTCATGGGGTCAAGGAAGGTGGCCAAAACAGTGCGAGGCAACGTTCTCTGTTCATTCTAGAGAAGCAAGCTTAAGGCGCGCTCACACTAGCGGGAAGCTTCTTGCGCCGGCACAGCGTCAACGTCGACGCTGCCTCGCAGCTCCTCAGAATGACGCTCACACTGCGCGCGTTTTCCTCGCTGCGGTTGTCTTGGAATGTGGAGAGAGGAGGCGCTGAGGGAGGACCCGAACGAGCAGAAAGAGAAGGGGATAGTCACGTGACACTAGAGAAGACTGGAAAGCGCACCCTGCTAGCTCCCCTCCCGTCGCCCTGGCTAAGCAGCCGCCGAGTGCCCGGCCGGCCGGACGCGCGCAGCCTCCGCCTCCGCCGACGGGGTCACTGAACTGGGACCGACGTCACGGTTCACGGTCGGCGCCCACTGGCTGTTCTGGTCACCGGCACGGGAAAAATAGGTACCGAACCCATCGCTCCGCGGGACGGCAGAGCAGGCTGTCCGCGGGAGAAAAACCGGCTTGCGCGGGAAGCGGCACGCGGAAAACGTCCAGCGTTGCGCGTTTTCCCGCTAATGTGAGCGCGCCTTTACACTGCAAAATTAAACCTTGTCTTTCTCTTCCAAATGCAATTAACTAGGAGTCCTGCCCAATCATTCCAGCTTGTTATGTGGGCACCCCCAACCATTTTTTATTTCCGTGTAACTCGCAGTCCTTCTTCACCTTGGTCATTGTAGCCGCTGTTGTTCAAGTACCATGCAACATCTTGTTATTAGCACTTGCTAATTCATGCCTTCTGCAGGGTTTAAAGGACCTTTTTAATTGGAAATGAGAGCATGTGCACAGGGTGGAAAGCGCGTGATCTGCCAGGAAACACTAAAGCGGCCCCGAGAAGGGATCTTTATTAAGGATGCCAGCCATCTTGGGCCTCTCCACTTGGCAACGACGACCAAGCGTGTGCGGTCCCTATGGTTAGGCCCCAGCTGTGGAAGCCATCCTCGGACACGACCATGATCTTCGACATCTGATGTTTTTATTTAAAAACACAGGGACCAAAGTCGTGCTGTATGCAGTGCAATCGCCATGTGGTTCCATAATCATCCATTTAGCCCGGCTCTTTGGACGGATTCAGGAAACGACTGAAAATAACAAAAGTAACGAGCAAACAAAGGTGCGCTGCATAAAAGTTAGAACGTAAAGAGACGAAGGCACGCTGCGCTAATGCTGTAGCGAGGTCTAACATGTAAAATTTCGCGGCTGGCGTCGATTTCTACAAAGCGCGAGTAGTGCCTACGGAAATAAACAAAGGCGCACTGGAGATGGGTAAGTCTGTATACAAGCACGAGTTTTTGTCTCTACCAGCGATTTACTAGCTCACACCGCGCGATTTTGATGTCTGGCGTCGATTTCGACAGAGAGGGAATACGGGCACGAAACGGGACGCTCGCGATCTGCCAGGAAACAATGAGGTGGCCCTAAAAAGGGCCGTTTGCAGGAGCACTTCAAGCGCGGACCTGCAGCGGCGTGGCGGCGCGGTGAGCAGTAGGCCCAGCAGTGGTCCGTCTTGTGCCCTTTGGCTCCGCACCGACGACACCGGTGCACGACGTACACCTCTCCTGGTCTTGCCCTTGAAGCCGACGATAATCTTTGACATCTGGTCGATGCCCCGGTCTCTCGCCACGTGATATCGGTCTGCGGCAAACAAGGACAGCATCGGCTTGCCAGAAGCATCCAGGAAACGATGCTGCAAAAAAAGTTACGTTACAAGCGCCGCAATTTGGTGAGTTCTGCTCGAGAAAACTTGCGAAAATGTTGTTCAACCCTTACCTCGGGTTGAGAATGTGCACGCCCGACAAGCGCTTCAGCGTGGCTGACAGACGGCGGTTCAGCTGGCGACGCCGGCGGTCCTCAAATTGCGCCTTACGTGGCTCATCGAAATGGCGTGCAAGACTTTGAAGACCAGCATGACACTGGCAACGTTCTCCTGCAGCAGCAAAACGAGGTCCTGGAATGCGCAAGACATCTAGGTAAGCGGTACAGCACTTCATGAAGCGAAATTTGAGATAAAATGCCTACCTTTATGTGGCTGGAAGCGAAATTTGAGATAAAATGCGTACCTTTATGTGGCTGGCGATTTCTCGCGGGTCATCCCCTCTGTAGAGATCGTTGCCGCCAACATATAGGACAACAAAATCGGCGTGCCGAAAGCATGTCTCTCGAATCATTTCAGCTAGGCTGATTGCGTCGTGGCCGCTAAAGCTGAAAGTGCATGTTCTCACTAACGGCGAAAGCCGTAAGCGAGAACTGCACAGAAATTTCAGCTGGCTGTCGCCGACGAGCGCACCACGCAAAAAAGCCATACCTGGACAACTCCCGAAACGCGCCCGCCGCCGCCTAGGTTCACGAAGCGAATGCCCGCGCACCACGCAAGCACGGCAGACGGCCGGACCTAGCGATTCCCTAGGCCGTCTAGGGACAGGCCGAGAGAGGCGCGGCGACCCCACATCCGGTTGAGAACGAGGGAGAAGCAGAAAAACGTCACGGAGAAGCGCATCTCATCGACCAATCAGCGTTTCCAGGCCATTTTTACGAGCGGCCGACGCCGACTGCAGTCAGCACGGAGGAAGGAAACCATAGGAGAGGCCCTCGCTATCCAAGCCGCATTTCCTCCATGGCAGTCAGGAATTTGTACAGTTAGCAACAACCTCTTCAGTAACAGCGCGCAGGACCGGCGTTCATAGCAACGGTGGGCAATGCGGGAACCACTACCATGCTCATGAAATACTGCGACTGTGCTTGTGCAGGTTTGTCAGACACACCACGGCGTTATGCTTGCTTGTTTTGACGCATACGTTTAAGAGCAGACTTCCGGAAATATCTGCCGACGATTCTCAATCCAATCTCAGCTCCCGACATTGTCACTGTATTGATATATCTTTTAACCTATGCTCACGCTGACAAAAAGTATGATGTCATAAAGAGCATGCGTGCCAGATGATGCGTGCCAGATGAACGCATTTGCCGTTCGCCGCACTAAAAAAAATTTTCGAACCTTTAATTTTTTTTCAAACGGTCAAGGCACAGCGCACGCCGGCCAGTGGCTGCATGATTGCAGCGCGAATAAATGCATTGCAAGCCGCTACAATATTCAACATTTCTTTAAAAATATGCCCACTTGTGATGCTTCGCGTTTCTTCCTCTTCGTCGATGCTTCCTGCATGTTTCGCCGGGAAGAATGGCGGTTCACAGCGAATTGCCGAACAGAGCGAACAGCGGCGCCGCGAAGCGGTTCGCGAGCTTTCGTTTCACATGCATCGCCGCTGAGGCTGTTTTTTACAACAAATCCGACTAGGGCGGGGCCTCGACTGTTTTCACGTACTAGACGTCGGCAGCCCTGATAAAGGCGTCACGGTTTTTCAAAAAAAAAAAGAAACAAAGTAACGCGCCTTAATTGTCTGCAACTTTTCGCGCCGTTTTGCCAAGCAACGAGCCTCGTCTGCAACGTTTCGCGCCGTTTTGCCAACTTCTCGCGTAGCGATGAGCGACGATCCTGAAAGGCAGAAGCTCGTTCTGCGACGCTACAGTGACGTTATTGATTACTGGAGGGTGCCTCTGCGTCGGTAAATAAAAAGGCACGCATGACAGGGCTAGGCAGTGCGTGGTATATATGCCCTCGACTGGCGTGTTTACATTTCACTCGTGGCCGGGAAATGTTCCGGCCCGGATTATCAACTGGCAACGAGCGATAAACCACGGTAACGTCTGCGTTATCCGCGCCCCCCCCCCCCCCCCCCCCCCCTGTATAGGCCATGTCTGTTGTCTGGAAGCTGGAGCCATTCGACGTGGGTAAGTCGGATTCGACCGAGTATCGTGAACGGGTGGAACTGTACTTCGCAGCGAACGACATCGCTGAAGCGAAGACTTCAGTGTTTCTGACGTGCTGTACTGGATCAGAAACGTGTTGTCTTTCACTTAATTGTGGCCGGGAAATGTTCCCGGCCCATATTATCACAGCTACCTCAGCAATTTGCAAGGCGGCTGCTGGCACGGATATGTAAAATCTTTAAATGATTTGCTCCAATTTGAGAGGTCTCTGGCTGCTCGCCACGAGAAATAGGGAGTTGCACGAAAGCCGGCGGCGCTATGCATTCTGGGTAGTCCGCCATATTGTCGTCCTTGATAGCAGCCGACGCACCCAGGCCAGGCAGCAGTGTTTTTTGTACGAGTGCCGTATCGTCTTCTACAGTCATCAAAACTAACAAGGGTTGCATATTCGCCGTCCCCGGCGTGCTTTGAAGATGTCGGCAGTTTCGTCAGAGACCTACGTGTCGACTCTGTGCCCGAAAGACTGGGCGCGCTACGAGGAGAAAACAAAACAGTGCGGCGTGGACGCATTCACGCTACGCGCGGATGACTGCACTGTCGATTTCAACTTGTGGCCGCCCGTCGACATCGCCGATATTCACGAATTTCTAGTTCTGAGAACTGTGTACCAGTAAAATATGCGCATTCGGTCAAATATCTTGGCCTGATCTTCGACAGCGATCTCTCTTGGAACTCGCACCTTTCTTTTGTTTGCCAAAGGCTTCGTGCTGTATCGTGTGTCCTGTATAACATCAGATATTTATGCCTTTTTCTGTCCGTAAATGTGTTGCACATGCTCTAGCCTATAGTGTACTTAGGTACGGAATTACTGTTTATGGTCATTGCACGGTTCGCTGGCAACACAGGGTGAATTCGCTTTTGCGTTTGCTTCTAAAGAATATTGCTTACGACCCTGTCCATTGGTAATGACATTGATATTTTTAGAAGACTAAAGCTTCCAAGTTTTAAACTCTTTATTAACAGAAACTATTGTGCTAAACACTTCTGGTACAGTCAGTTCACCGTTCCATATGTTCCTGCTCGGGATTTAGACCAAAAATACCGCTATTGCATTCTTCGCTCCTCAACCCGGTACGGAAAGCGCACACGCCATTACTATGTACCTGCCTGTTTCAATAGCTTGCCACCTACTGTACTCCGCATGAAAACTAAATACACCCTGAAAAAAACTTTGCGGTATGTCTCCGCGCTGCTTCCTGCCCCGTAGTTATTTCATCTATTTACTGTATTAATTTCAAATTACTGTAATCTCTCTTGATGTTGTAATAGTTATATATTTGTTTCACTATGTTTGGTGACCTTTTTCCTTTTTGCAAAGTTCATTGCAACGTTTCTATTTTCCTTTGTTTTGCCAACGTTCGCTGTCTGCCAGGCGCTGCCACTCAAAGCCCTTTGAGGCTTTGGTAGGCCTGATTTATGTTGTCTGGCAATTGACATGAATAAAAGTTCTATCTATCTATCTATCTATCTATCTATCTATCTATCTATCTATCTATCTATCTATCTATCTATCTATCTATCTATCTATCTATCTATCTATCTATCTATCTATCTATCTATCTATCTATCTATCTATCTATCTATCTATCTATCTATCTATCTATCTATCTATCTATCTATCTATCTATCTATCTATCTATCTATCTATCTATCTATTCTATCTATCTATCTATCTATCTATCTATCTATCTATCTATCTATCTATCTATCTATCTATCTATCTATCTATCTATCTATCTATCTATCTATCTATCTATCTATCTATCTATCTATCTATCTATCTATCTATCTATCTATCTATCTATCTATCTATCTATCTATCTATCTATCTATCTATCTATCTATCTATCTATCTATCTATCTATCTATCTATCTATCTATCTATCTATCTATCTATCTATCTATCTATCTATCTATCAATCTATCTATCTATCTATCTATCTATCTATCTATCTATCTATCTATCTATCTATCTATCTATCTATCTATCTATCTATCTATCTATCTATCTATCTATCTATCTATCTATCTATCTATCTATCTATCTATCTATCTATCTATCTATCTATCTATCTATCTATCTATCTATCTATCTATCTATCTATCTATCTATCTATCTATCTATCTATCTATCTATCTATCTATCTATCTATCTATCTATCTATCTATCTATCTAGTTTTGTTACTCCGGCAGCAGCTTAAGGCCAGAAAAGCTTGGAAGGGCAACAACTTCCTCACAAGTGGATGGGTACGCGAGCCATGCATGAAAACGGTCGTAGCCGACACAGTGATACTCAAAACACAGGTAAGGACATAAAACCTTTTTTTTTTCCGTGAAGTACTAATTCCTTTCGTCGCCGTTGTCATTGCGCCCAGGTGAACCACTCGCAAAGTTTGAAGAAGCCACCCGTGGACGTGTGGGTCCTCGCAGAAAGCGACGGTCACATTGTGTCGGCTCACTGTACCTGCATGGCCGACAACGGAGAGGCCTGCTCGCATGTTGCTGCCCTGCTATTTTATGTGGAGTGTGGTGTGCGCGCACGTCAAGAACAATCCTGCACAGACGGCCCCAATGCCTGGCTGCCGGGCCACCGTCAAGACGATTGGTGTGCGCCCGGTGTCGGAAATGACCTGTCGTCGTCGACCATGAAAGAACGCCGCCTTAACGACAAATCCGAGGGCGCAGACTGTGCGCCGAAACCATACCCACGACCAACAGTGCCGGCGCCGACGGCCGCAGAATGTCAACAATTCTTTGCCTCGGTGATCGAGACGGGGCAGCGACCGGCTGTGGCCAGCACAAATCCGCGGTACAGTGACCTGTATGTGCCTACAGTACGGCCTGTACGGCAGTCGGCCTGTCCTGTCTTCAATTTCTGCGCTTTGCTTTGGGTTCTGCTGGTGTAGCCCACAACAGCACAGTACACCATAACGCCAGCACTGTTGCAACGCACGTACTACGCGAGCGTAATAAACCAACGTGCGCTTCCTGCGTCGGCTGCTACCAAGGACGACAAAATGGCGGACTACCCAGAATGCATAGCGCCGCCCACGAAAGCCGGCGGGCGCTATGCATTCTGGGTAGTCCGCCATTTTGTCGTCCTTGGTAGCAGCCGACGCAGGAAGCGCACGTTGGTTTATTACGCTCGCGTAGTACGTGCGTGCAACAGTGCTGGCGTTATGGTGTACTGTGCTGTTGTGGGCTACACCAGCAGAACCCAAAGCAAAGCGCAGAAATTGAAGACAGGACAGGCCGACTGCCGTACAGGCCGTACTGTAGGCACATACAGGTCACTGTACCGCGGATTTGTGCTGGCCACAGCCGGTCGATGCCCCGTCTCGATCACCGAGGCAAAGAATTGTTGACATTCTGCGGCCGTCGGGCGCCGGCACTGTTGGTCGTGGGTATGGTTTCGGCGCACAGTCTGCGCCCTCGGATTTGTCGTTAAGGCGGCGTTCTTTCATGGTCGACGACGACAGGTCCATTTCCGACACCGGGCGCACACCAATCGTCTTGACGGTGGGCCGGCAGCCAGGCATTGGGGCCGTCTGTGCAGGATTGTTCTTGACGTGCGCGCACACCACACTCCACATAAAATAGCAGGGCAGCAAACATGCGAGCAGGCCTCTCCGTTGTCGGCCATGCAGGTACAGTGAGCCGACACAATGTGACCGTCGCTTTCTGCGAGGACCCACACGTCCACGGGTGGCTTCTTCAAACTTTGCGAGTGGTTCACCTGGGCGCAAATGACAACGGCGGACGAAAGGAATTAGTACTTCACGGAAAAAAAAAAAAGGTTTTATGTCCTTACCTGTGTTTTGAGTATCACTGTGTCGGCTACGACCGTTTTCATGCATGGCTCGCGTACCCATCCACTTGTGAGGAAGTTGTGCCCTTCAAAGCTTTTTCGGCCTTAAGCTGCTGCCGAGTAACAAAACTAGATAGATAGATAGATAGATAGATAGATAGATAGATAGATAGATAGATAGATAGATAGATAGATAGATAGATAGATAGATAGATAGATAGATAGATAGATAGATAGATAGATAGATAGATAGATAGATAGATAGATAGATAGATAGATAGATAGATAGATAGATAGATAGATAGATAGATAGATAGATAGATAGATAGATAGATAGATAGATAGATAGATAGACAGACAGACAGACAGACAGACAGACAGACAGACAGACAGACAGACAGACAGACAGACAGACAGACAGACAGACAGACAGACAGACAGACAGACAGACAGACAGACAGACAGACAGACAGACAGACAGACAGACAGACAGACAGACAGACAGACAGACAGACAGACAGACAGACAGACAGACAGACAGACAGACAGACAGACAGACAGACAGACAGACAGACAGACAGACAGACAGACAGACAGACAGACAGACAGACAGACAGACAGACAGGACAGACAGACAGACAGACAGACAGACAGACAGACAGACAGACAGACAGACAGACAGACAGACAGACAGACAGACAGACAGACAGACAGACAGATAGATAGATAGATAGATAGATAGATAGATAGATAGATAGATAGATAGATAGATAGATAGATAGATAGATAGATAGATAGATAGATAGATAGATAGAACTTTTATTCATGTCAATTGCCAGACAACATAAATCAGGCCTACCAAAGCCTCAAAGGGCTTGAGTGGCAGCGCCTGGCAGACAGCGAACGGTTGACAAAACAAAGGAAAATAGAGACGTTGCAATGAACTTTGCAAAAAGGAAAAAGGTCACCAAACATAGTGAAACAAATATATAACTATTACAACATCAAGAGAGATTACAGTAATTTGAAATTAATACAGTAAATAGATGAAATAACTACGGGGCAGGAAGCAGCGCGGAGACATACCGCAAAGTTTTTTTCAGGGTGTATTTAGTTTTCATGCGGAGTACAGTAGGTGGCAAGCTATTGAAACAGGCAGGTACATAGTAATGGCGTGTGCGCTTTCCGTACCGGGTTGAGGAGCGAAGAATGCAATAGCGGTATTTTGGTCTTAAATCCCGAGCAGGAACATATGGAACGGTGAACTGACTGTACCAGAAGTGTTTTAGCACAATAGTTTCTGTTAATAAAGAGTTAAAACTTGGAAGCTTTAGTCTTCTAAAAATATCAATGTCATTACCAATGGACAGGTCGTAAGCAATATTCTTTAGAAGCAAACGCAAAAGCGAATTCACCCTGTGTTGCCAGCGAACCGTGCAATGACCATAAACAGTAATTCCGTACCTAAGTACACTATAGGCTAGAGCATGTGCAACACATTTACGGACAGAAAAAGGCATAAAATATCTGATGTTATACAGGACACACGATACAGCACGAAGCCTTTGGCAAACAAAAGAAAGGTGCGAGTTCCAAGAGAGATCGCTGTCGAAGATCAGGCCAAGATATTTGACCGAATGCGCATATTTTACTGGTACACAGTTCTCAGAACTAGAAATTCGTGAATATCGGCGATGTCGACGGGCGGCCACAAGTTGAAATCGACAGTGCAGTCATCCGCGCGTAGCGTGAATGCGTCCACGCCGCACTGTTTTGTTTTCTCCTCGTAGCGCGCCCAGTCTTTCGGGCACAGAGTCGACACGTAGGTCTCTGACGAAACTGCCGACATCTTCAAAGCACGCCGGGACGGCGAATATGCAACCCCTTGTTAGTTTTGATGACTGTAGAAGACGATACGGCACTCGGACAAAAAACACTGCTGCCTGGCCTGGGTGCGTCGGCTGCTATCAAGGACGACAAAATGGCGGACTACCCAGAATGCATAGCGCCGCCGGCTTTCGTGCAAACTCCCTATTTCTCGTGGCGAGCAGCCAGAGACCTCTCAAATTGGAGCAAATCATTTAAAGATTTTAGATATCCGTGCCAGCAGCCGCCTTGCAAATTGCTGAGGTAGCTGTGATAATATGGGCCGGGAACATTTCCCGGCCACAATTAAGTGAAAGACAACACGTTTCTGATCCAGTACAGCACGTCAGAAACACTGAAGTCTTCGCTTCAGCGATGTCGTTCGCTGCGAAGTACAGTTCCACCCGTTCACGATACTCGGTCTAATCCGACTTACCCACGTCGAATGGCTCCAGCTTCCAGACAACCGACATGGCCTATACAGGGGGGGGGGGGGGGGGGGGCGGATAACGCAGACGTTACCGTGGTTTATCGCTCGTTGCCAGTTGATAATCCGGGCCGGGAACATTTCCCGGCCACGAGTGAAATGTAACACGCCAGTCGAGGGCATATATACCACGCACTGCCTAGCCCTGTCATGCGTGCCTTTTTATTTACCGACGCAGAGGCACCCTCCAGCAATCAATAACGTCACTGTAGCGTCGCAGAACGAGCTTCTGCCTTTCAGGATCGTCGCTCATCGCTACGCGAGAAGTTGGCAAAACGGCGCGAAACGTTGCAGACGAGGCTCGTTGCTTGGCAAAACGGCGCGAAAAGTTGCAGACAATTAAGGCGCGTTACTTTGTTTCTTTTTTTTTTTGAAAAACCGTGACGCCTTTATCAGGGCTGCCGACGTCTAGTACGTGAAAACAGTCGAGGCCCCGCCCTAGTCGGATTTGTTGTAAAAACAGCCTCAGCGGCGATGCATGTGAAACGAAAGCTCGCGAACTGCTTCGCGGCGCCGCTGTTCGCTCTGTTCGGCAATTCGCTGTGAACCGCCATTCTTCCCGGCGAAACATGCAGGAAGCATCGACGAAGAGGAAGAAACGCGAAGCATCACAAGTGGGCATATTTTAAAGAAATGTTGAATATTGTAGCGGCTGCAATGCATTTATTCGCGCTGCAATCATGCAGCCACTGGCCGGCGTGCGCTGTGCCTTGACCGTTTGAAAAAAATTAAAGGTTCGAAAATTTTTTTAGTGCGGCGAACGGCAAATGCGGTTCATCTGGCACGCATGCTCTTTATGACATCATACTTTTTGTCAGCGTGAGCATAGGTTAAAAGATATATCAATACAGTGACAATGTCGGGAGCTGAGATTGGATTGAGAATCGTCGGCAGATATTTCCGGAAGTCTGCTCTTAAACGTATGCGTCAAAACCAGCAAGCATAACGCCGTGGTGTGTCTGACAAACCTGCACAAGCACAGTCGCAGTATTTCATGAGCATGGTCGTGGTTCCCGCATTGCCCACCGTTGCTATGAACGCCGGTCCTGCGCGCTGTTACTGAAGAGGTTGTTGCCCGCGCACCACGCTGTAACACGCTAGGCAGCAAAGGCTGTAACACGCTAGGCAGCCGTTAAAAAACAATATTTATTTGTTTACTACGGTTATTCAGCATTTTAGTAGTATGTAGCACACACACTCACCGATCGTGATCGTTTGCTCCGTCGATGCAATAACGGCCGGTTGGTTCCCTTGACCACCAGCGCTTCAAGCCGCTTGCGCCATTCAAAATGCACAGGTATACGGCTTCAAGCTCACCACTGCTACGTTTCGGCAGATTTATTTTGCGAGCGGGTGCCGGCAGAACGACGAGCTGCACTCCAACACACGCTGAGACGCAACGCAGCCCAAGCAGCCGAAGCCAAAAGTAACAGCCCGTAGCGGCAGCGCCGCTACGCGGCGCTGGGGTCTAGAAATATGGCAGCCCCCAGGTATCGAAACTGAAATCGTGTATACACGATTTCAGTTTCGATACCTGGGGGCTGCCATATTTCTAGACCCCAGCGCCGCGTAGCGGCGCTGCCGCTACGGGCTGTTACTTTTGGCTTCGGCTGCTTGGGCTGCGTTGCGTCTCAGCGTGTGTTGGAGTGCAGCTCGTCGTTCTGCCGGCACCCGCTCGCAAAATAAATCTGCCGAAACGTAGCAGTGGTGAGCTTGAAGCCGTATACCTGTGCATTTTGAATGGCGCAAGCGGCTTGAAGCGCTGGTGGTCAAGGGAACCAACCGGCCGTTATTGCATCGACGGAGCAAACGATCACGATCGGTGAGTGTGTGTGCTACATACTACTAAAATGCTGAATAACCGTAGTAAACAAATAGATATTGTTTTTTAACGGCTGCCTAGCGTGTTACAGCCTTTGTAAGTTACCGCGGGCCACCTGACACTCAGCGGAATGAAGAACCGGCAGTCCGCTGACAGCGGCGTCGTCGGAGATCCGCGCTGCCTTCTGCCACCGATGGGCTGGCGTTCCGAACTTGCTCGCGAGGGCTCCGGCAATCCCGCACAGTTCATCTTTGGCCGCATCTGACGTGTACCGTACGTTCTACTACATGTAAATCCTTAGAATTAGCTTCGTCAGTACGCGTGCTCTTTCCCGTTGTCGGCCGCGTCCCACATAGCCACACCACCGCAATGTGGAACTCGCTCGGTGCGTCACGAAACAGAAAGTTGAAAAGAACGAGATAGGTAGACCCTTCACGCCTCGTACGTAGGCTGCACGAGCGCACGCAGCCGTGAGCGCGCAATTTGATTATGTGCGAGGCAGTGTTAGTTGATAGTCTGCCCAGTTGCCGAAATATGTGTAAGGTCGCCAACTCCTGTTGCCTCAGAGTATTTTGCGCAACTATATGTGCCGCCGCGGTGGCTGAGTGGTTACGGCGCTCAGCTGCCGGCCCGAAAGACGCGGGTTCGATCCCGGCCGCGGCGGTCGAATATCGATGGAGGCGAAATTCTAGAGGCCCGTGTACTGTACTGTGCGATGTCAGTGCACGTTAAAGAACCCCGGGTGGTCGAAATTTCCGGAGCCCTTCACTACGGCGTCTCTCATAGCCTGAGTCGCTTTGGGACGTTAAACCCCCATAAACCAAACCAACTATATTATATGTGCTTTGCGATTGGACTTGTGTGCCTTGTATTCGGGCAGTTAACCAGCATTATCGTGTGTTTTGCACTGCTCAAATTTCAAGAAGGCAAAAACAACTGTGGGATCCATATTATGGCAGCACTACAGTGAACTCATGATCGTACATATCTCAAGAGCTGTAGCGCCCAATGCCCTTTTGCCGGCCTTTGGAGGTATGTTTATTTTAATGTCCTTTGCATGGCGTCTTTTTTTTTCAGATGGTGACACCCATGCTCATCCCCTGCTCGTGCAGCAGTGGACAGATGACACCAAACTCTGACCAAGCATAACAAGCGCTCATATTGTATGCTACTTGATTAGATCAAAGGCCTGTGATCTTAAAGAGGCAGAGGCGTACAAAAGCCTGGACTCTTATAACCAGCTGCAGTGCGGTTTGGTGGGCCGGGTGCTGAGTCACGAAGCAGCTGCTGATATTGTGTATGTGAAGGCCGATGTGCGACCCTCTCAGGCAGTAAACAAAATACCATGGTCGCCATGGGCCTGTGTGCGGAAGAATGGTCAAGTGGTGACTGCTGGTTGTTCTTGCATGGCCGGAAAAGCACGTGTTTGTAACCATATTGGTGCCCTGTTGTGGAAGCTAGATATGGGCGTCCAGCTAGGCATCACTGGCATCTCATGTACCGACAAGGCGGCAGCTTGGAATCGGGGCACAAAGAGAAATGTTGAGCCGGCCCTTCTCAATTCCATGTCCTTCAATCTTAAGAGGTCAACGGTGGACCCCGCAAGCATGCAGCACCCAAGGCCGACCCGAAAGGTCAAGCATTTTGCAAGCAAAGAAGAACTCGCAGACCACCCACATCAAGAAGTCACCTTATGGCGAGCTCTTCAGTATTCCTGGTGAGTATTGCTGAGATGACACACATCTATTAAACAAGCTGGTTGCCCGTGTAGTAATATGAGTGTGCTTTGCTGGTATTCACTGTCAGGTAACATTGTCACTTGCTGCATATAGTACGAGTAAGGCTCTACAACAAGGAAGTGGCAAGTGATCAAAGTCATTAGTTTCTAGAAGTTCAGTTGCACAATGAGGACCATGGACACTAATGAGTGAAAACTAATCTAAGATATAGAGCTTATGTACTTTATATGGAATGCACATGCAGCTCATTTTGGAAGCCAGTCATTTTCGCAGACAGAGGAGAAAACAATTTTCATATGTTGAAGATATTTCACATTCCAAGAAAAATATGTTTGCAAGCATATGTGAATGAGAAAAATCATGAACCTGTTTGAATTCTGTGGAATGGCTGGCTGGACGACAAATTTTCTTATTGTCGGTAACACAGAACACGAATAATGGAATCTTCATTTCTTTCCAAGGGAAGAGAAGCCATTTTTGAGAACTCCGGCTCATAAGAAAAAAATTTGCTCATGTACATGTGTACATGAGCAAATTTTTCTATCTGGAAGAGAATGAATGCTGCTTTTAATGTAAAAAAAGTTCACCGCTGTATGTGTTTAGTCCCGTTTTGCAGTGCTCCTTATGAAAGAGATGATTGCTTTCTAAGTTAGAGCTGCATATTCAGTGCAGTTATGTGCTGTGAGTATAAACTGAAATGGAACACTGTAAGGAGCAAAATATAGTGTAAGTGCAAAAGGGATCAATATCTTTGAGTGTTAGTTTGAGGAAAGATTTTGCCAAGCATTGACAAGTCCTCGGAGCACATGTGCTAGCCACGTATGAAAAATTTTCATTGTAGAACATATTTTCTACTTTTTTGATGAATGCAGTTGCAAGTGATCACTGGGCTGATCCATCCATTTATTCACTCTTGTCCTGATTGCACTGTCATATTTTTGAAAATGAAGGTAGTACATTGACTGTAATATGTAGGTGCGAGTTTGAGTGCCTTTCATCGAATGAAATTGGCTGTTATGCATTGTGGTGATGCTTTTCATTTGCAGGCACCCTCCTCCACAACACATTGACGACGACGAGAAGGGAGATTCAGCAACCTTCTCAGGCACCAGCAAGTGTCCAGAGGCAACAAGCGACACATCACTCAGAGAAGGTAGCGACAAAAATGCATAAGCCTTTGTCACGCATGAACATAACTTGACTTATTTATCTTGAAATGGAGTGAGTTTTAGGAATGACCTGAACCCACAGCCATGCTCAATGTAATCTTGCTGACAAGGCAGTGTTGCTGCCCTTTTATTGTTGCTTAAACTGTTATAGTCAGACGACTTAACATCTTTGCCCTTAATAAAAATTTATAACTAGACTAATGAAGACATTTTTTTCAGGTTGCCTTCCAGTCACCGAAGTGCAAAGAAAGGCAGCTGAACAAAGTGGAGCCACCAGTGGACGACTTCGAAATTACTCTCGAAAGACCTCTGTGCAACCTCAACTTCGGAAAGCTGCTTGGAAGTGAGCGAGCAGTGGATAAGCTCAGCCTTACCATGACCTCTGCAAAAAAAATTGAAGCTGCCACAAGGGAGCAAAGAAACTGTGCCGAGTGGTTTTCCCACCGCAAGGGCAGCATAACTGCTTCATTGTTCAAAGATGTTTGCCGTTCCAAACGGCTGAATTGCGAGTCATTAATGAAGAGAATACTTAATGACAACTGCATTACCAGCCTTGTCATGCAGTATGGCATAAATTATGAGCAGTTAGCGAAACAGCGTGCTCTTGCTGCTTTTCAAACAAAGCATATAAATTGCAGACTCGAAGATTGCGGTTTGATGATTCATCCAAGGTATCCGTATCTTGGGTGTAGTCCAGACGGTTTGCTTGTCTGCGATTGCCACCCCCCAGCACTTTTAGAGGTTAAATGCCTATATAGCTTGCGGCATGTACATCCGGACGAATTAATTAAGGAGGGGCAATGCAAGGCAGATTTTTGTTTAGATTCTGCAGGTGTACTAAAGGCAGCACATAAATACTACTACCAAGTTCAGGCACAGCTGCATTTGAACCTGGTACGGAGCACTGTTTGCTACCTGTACTTGCATGTAGACCAAGGGGGAGCATTGATTCCAGTCAAGAGAGATGAAGGATTCATGGAAACCCACATTAATAATCTTGAAAGCTTTTTTGAGAGCATAATATTGCCTAGGCTGTGAAGGGAGTCGGTAAATTTACGAGGACAACTTAAGTCTCAGCTGGACAATGCCTTTATGGTGCAGTGGATATAACCAAGGCTGATGATGCACAGCAGGAACTTCCTCCTCCTTGCACAGCTGTCTCCTGAAGATGCAGCGGCTATAGAGTGCACTGTTAGTGATGCCTGTGTTCTGCATTTTTTGCTTTCTTAGCATGTTAATCGCACGTTAGCATTTGAAATAAATGAGTCAAGCCCTAACAATATTGGGATTGAAGCTGAACCTTTATTGTTCTTGCTGGTCTTTGATCAGAGGGCCCTTCAGATTGCACAGGCCAGCACAAACGAAAACAATCGTGTTGATATGCTTCCTTGACTTGATAGGCAAAGCCTGCTTAAAAATTCGATGTCTTTATCCGATTGATAGCGCGTTCCACATGGATGTGCAGTGAGGCAATTCGCCTGGTTTTTGTCACTTCTTGTTCAGACAGTTGACTCTTTCCTAAAAGACAACAAATATGAGCATTTCAAACCCAGAAAGACAACAAATATGAGCATTTCAAACCCAGAGGTGCATGAAAGCTTGCAATGTAGAGAACAGTCTACATACCTCTGGTGAAGGCCGGCACATTCATGCGGATTCCTTGTGCTTCAAAATGTGGCTCAAGCTTCACCACCGCCATATGTGATGTACAAGAGCGCTTTTTATTTCCGTTAATGGAAATAATAATCTGCCATAATCTGCCACGATCTGCCATAATTTCATCGCCTGACAGTAAATAGTCCTCCACGCCACATGTCCGAACTATGTATTTATCGGAGGCCCTTCCACCATATACATCTGACACAAACATGATTAGCCCATTAAACGCTATGACTGTCAAAAACTTGATAGTATTTGACCCTTTGTATGCACTGTAGCTCTGTGCCCTTGCCATTAATTTCTTGGGTCTTTGCAACCACGCCTCAGTGCAGTCAAATATTCATGTTGTGCGGTCGTAGCCATTCTTCACAAAGGTGTACGGCATACTGTCATAAACTACTTACTGAGGCAGCCACACCACTATGTCTTCCATTACTTTAGCCAAGGTGGACATCATACTTGAGAATATTGTTGACACTGTCGCAATTGAAATGCCGAATCTTCTTGCAAGGTCCCCACAGAGGAGCCCAAGTCTTAGTCTCATAAGTGTGAGCAACAGCTGTTGTTCTAAACTCAATATTCCCCCTACTTTTGTGCCATTGGCCCTCAGTAAAAGAATGAGCTTATTAAAAGCATCAAACGGGATGCCAGTGTAGAAGTGTACGTCTTGTGGCGTTAAGTACTGAAAATGAATGCTTCTAATTGTAAGAGGAGTGTTTGAACTGTCTTTTGTGTCTGCATATGTGTGGTCTTGGACTGGTTCCTCCAATTCCCACTGTGTAGAGTTGTCTTTCTTCTCCACCTGAAATAATAAACAATCTTGTATCTTGTTTTGAGGATCCATTTTCTTATAAATTACCTTCATTTCTGTTTCTTCCCATGACAAACTGCTGTTCTGTTGGTCAGCGGCCATCTATCGGAGAAATACAGGAAAAGAAAAACACGAAGGCAATGCAGGTTGTCTTGGTTGGAAATGTGAACTTTGTATGAGCACTCACAGTTGTTTCTTCAAAGCTAGCGTCCAGGCGAGACGAAGCAGCATCAGTTTTCAATGAGACCTGCTAGAAAAAAACAGGCAACATCAGAAACGACAGTCTGGAAGCTCGGACAGTATGCAAGCTTATATCCAGTTTACTGCTGCATAGCAAGCTCGTGTTTGGAAATTAATACAGATTTGATAGTTATAGCCATGAGAGTCTAACAACTTGCTGGCAGACAAATACAAGAATGGCAAAAATGGCCTATTTCAGTATGTAGTGGACCTGTATGTGCATGCATGCTTACATCTAGTTTGTTGCTGGTTGCAAAGGCATCTTGAACATTGCTGATAACCTGTAAAAGAAAGTGCAACAGATGGCTGCAATTTAGCTTCAGCAACAAAGGAATGATGAGAGCATGCATAGTTACACTCACTCCGTGGCTGAAAGGCAGGCTGACCGAGTGATGTCCGATACAAACAACCTGCCAACAGAGAAGTACATTAGCTGTGAGTCTACTTTTTCAGCACATTGCAAAGCATCAAATAGTGAATGCACACTAACACTGTGTTTGCTGATTGAGGACAGGCTTGCTGTGGAATCTTGTGTGTTGGATGAGACATGTTATGAAACAGTGCAAATAACCCTGATCTCAAATTATCTAGCATGTGATGATGCTTAACAAGCTTCTCCGTACAATAACTCTGCCTTCACTAAAACAGTCATAGCTTGTTGAGACTGGTTCAGTGCAAATGACATGACAAATGCATCACACCTTTTGTGTGCCATACGTGAGTGTGCTGCTCCAGACGTCACTCTGCATAGGGCCTTTTGCATGCTCAAATATTTTGGGAAAATTTCCCTCACATTGCTACACTCTGTTTAGGCAACAAATTGCACAATATGCAAAATCATGAGCTCTGAAAGCCAGTGCACCACACAATTTCTTTTCTCTGCTTTACATGGTGGCATCAGCATAGATACGTGCGTAAAGCCATCTGTCTGCCAATGTATAACTGCATATGGTACTTGATGCCTTTGTTGCACTGTATGATCTTTCTAGAAGACTCGCGTTTGTGAAATTGCTGTTCTGTATTTTTTTGTACAAGAGTCTCATTTCTTGCTCGAATTTCACAGCTGTGCATTCGTCTGAACCGAATGTTTGAGACTGCTGTGTTTTTATTGCTTTGAAACACCTTGCCACCTGTCCGTATTTCAGCCCGCTCCTGTAGAACCCCGATAAATGTTCACAATATTGTGAAATAATAAATGCGCATTTCTTACATTGTGCGGTGGCGTCTGCTGAACTGCATCAGATGCTTCGGACTCGTCACTTGGGCTTTCTTGTCTCTAAAATGCGAAACAACTGTAACGTGAGCAACAGCTAGCAAGACAGCAATGTGGGCTAGTTGGTTGTACATTTGATGGGAATAACGCGTAACACAAGGAAAAACAACAAGTGAAACGACGGCGCTTGGACTTTGATGGGAATAACCCGCTACACGAGTAAAAACGACAACTAAACGAGGGCGCTTGTCCAAGCGTCGTCGTTTCAGTTGTTGTTTTTCCTTGTGTAGCGCGTTATTCCCATCAAATGTAACGTGAGTTCCAGCATTTCCATGTACAGACTCAACAATCTGACCTTTCGTTTGACAGGTGGTGGACCACGGTCATCGCGCATCAGGCGTCTGCGGCCGTGGATGACCTGAAACGATTATTATTTCCATTAACGGAAATAAAAAGCGCTCTTGTACATCACATATGGCGGTGGTGAAGTTGTGAAGCTGCACATTTACGTTATCGACAACGTTTTAAGTTCAATCTGTGGCCAACCAGCGCATATCGCACCGCTGTCGCTAAACGTGCCCGGTGATGGAGCAAGCAATGGAAAAAAAAAGTGACAAATGCTGTCCGTGCTTTTACGCACGCAAAATGCAGCATAATAAACATTTAAAGCTCTGCAGCATGCAAATTGCATGTTTACAATACGTAAAACGACAATAATTGTACTCGCCTTTCGCTCGTAGCCGAGATTCAGCATGGGCAGTGGGTTTTGCTCCGTTCGCTTGCCATCGACGAAATGCAGGGAACAGACGCACGAGTTTGTAGTTGGGGAAAGTCCTTTCTGTTAACCAGCGACTTCCACTGACGATTCAACTCGGGATCGACGGGAAATCGGTGCAACATGAACATGTCACACCCGCACTGAGACCTGGACACAGCATGCTTGGCGCAAGTGCTATCGGCAATGTTTTTCCTTTTACGCTGGTTGTTGCCACAGCCGACGACTACGCAGTGCTGACCAGATGAAGTTCGCGCCGAGTACGGCATCGCGGCATTAGTTGCGAAGGGCGAGAAAATCACGATAAGGTGCGGATATCTGTGAACAAGCTACGCCGAGAAGGCAAGAGCCGGCGATGTAACAGCCCGCAGCCAGTTGGCCACCGTGGCAGGCTGGAGAAGCGCGCGGTTCGAGAGTACTTTCTCCCTCTCCCAGCAGCCCTCGGTAAAATCGCAAGAACAATAAAGGTTCAGCTTCAATCCCAATATTGTTAGGGCTTGACTCATTTATTTCAAATGCTAACGTGCGATTAACATGCTAAGAAAGCAAAAAATGCAGAACACAGGCATCACTAACAGTGCACTCTATAGCCGCTGCATCTTCAGGAGACAGCTGTGCAAGGAGGAGGAAGTTCCTGCTGTGCATCATCAGCCTTGGTTATATCCACTGCACCATAAAGGCATTGTCCAGCTGAGACTTAAGTTGTCCTCGTAAATTTACCAACCGACTCCCTTCACAGCCTAGGCAATATTATGCTCTCAAAAAAGCTTTCAAGATTATTAATGTGGGTTTCCATGAATCCTTCATCTCTCTTGACTGGAATCAATGCTCCCCCTTGGTCTACATGCAAGTACAGGTAGCAAACAGTGCTCCGTACCAGGTTCAAATGCAGCTGTGCCTGAACTTGGTAGTGGTATTTATGTGCTGCCTTTAGTACACCTGCAGAATCTAAACAAAAATCTGCCTTGCATTGCCCCTCCTTAATTAATTCGTCCGGATGTACATGCCGCAAGCTATATAGGCATTTAACCTCTAAAAGTGCTGGGGGGTGGCAATCGCAGACAAGCAAACCGTCTGGACTACACCCAAGATACGGATACCTTGGATGAATCATCAAACCGCAATCTTCGAGTCTGCAATTTATATGCTTTGTTTGAAAAGCAGCAAGAGCACGCTGTTTCGCTAACTGCTCATAATTTATGCCATACTGCATGACAAGGCTGGTAATGCAGTTGTCATTAAGTATTCTCTTCATTAATGACTCGCAATTCAGCCGTTTGGAACGGCAAACATCTTTGAACAATGAAGCAGTTATGCTGCCCTTGCGGTGGGAAAACCACTCGGCACAGTTTCTTTGCTCCCTTGTGGCAGCTTCAATTTTTTTGCAGAGGTCATGGTAAGGCTGAGCTTATCCACTGCTCGCTCACTTCCAAGCAGCTTTCCGAAGTTGAGGTTGCACAGAGGTCTTTCGAGAGTAATTTCGAAGTCGTCCACTGGTGGCTCCACTTTGTTCAGCTGCCTTTCTTTGCACTTCGGTGACTGGAAGGCAACCTGAAAAAAATGTCTTCATTAGTCTAGTTATAAATTTTTATTAAGGGCAAATATGTTAAGTCGTCTGACTATAACAGTTTAAGCAACAATAAAAGGGCAGCAACACTGCCTTGTCAGCAAGATTACATTGAGCATGGCTGTGGGTTCAGGTCATTCCTAAAACTCACTCCAATTCAAGATAAATAAGTCAAGTTATGTTCATGCGTGACAAAGGCTTATGCATTTTTGTCGCTACCTTCTCTGAGTGATGTGTCGCTTGTTGCCTCTGGACACTTGCTGGTGCCTGAGAAGGTTGCTGAATCTCCCTTCTCGTCGTCGTCAATGTGTTGTGGAGGAGGGTGCCTGCAAATGAAAAGCATCACCACAATGCATAACAGCCAATTTCATTCGATGAAAGGCACTCAAACTCGCACCTACATATTACAGTCAATGTACTACCTTCATTTTCAAAAATATGACAGTGCAATCAGGACAAGAGTGAATAAATGGATGGATCAGCCCAGTGATCACTTGCAACTGCATTCATCAAAAAAGTAGAAAATATGTTCTACAATGAAAATTTTTCATACGTGGCTAGCACATGTGCTCCGAGGACTTGTCAATGCTTGGCAAAATCTTTCCTCAAACTAACACTCAAAGATATTGATCCCTTTTGCACTTACACTATATTTTGCTCCTTACAGTGTTCCATTTCAGTTTATACTCACAGCACATAACTGCACTGAATATGCAGCTCTAACGTAGAAAGCAATCATCTCTTTCATAAGGAGCACTGCAAAACGGGACTAAACACATACAGCGGTGAACTTTTTTTACATTAAAAGCAGCATTCATTCTCTTCCAGATAGAAAAATTTGCTCATGTACACATGTACATGAGCAAATTTTTTTCTTATGAGCCGGAGTTCTCAAAATGGCTTCTCTTCCCTTGGAAAGAAATGAAGATTCCATTATTCGTGTTCTGTGTTACCGACAATAAGAAAATTTGTCGTCCAGCCAGCCATTCCACAGAATTCAAACAGGTTCATGATTTTTCTCATTCACATATGCTTGCAAACATATTTTTCTTGGAATGTGAAATATCTTCAACATATGAAAATTGTTTTCTCCTCTGTCTGCGAAAATGACTGGCTTCCAAAATGAGCTGCATGTGCATTCCATATAAAGTACATAAGCTCTATATCTTAGATTAGTTTTCACTCATTAGTGTCCATGGTCCTCATTGTGCAACTGAACTTCTAGAAACTAATGACTTTGATCACTTGCCACTTCCTTGTTGTAGAGCCTTACTCGTACTATATGCAGCAAGTGACAATGTTACCTGACAGTGAATACCAGCAAAGCACACTCATATTACTACACGGGCAACCAGCTTGTTTAATAGATGTGTGTCATCTCAGCAATACTCACCAGGAATACTGAAGAGCTCGCCATAAGGTGACTTCTTGATGTGGGTGGTCTGCGAGTTCTTCTTTGCTTGCAAAATGCTTGACCTTTCGGGTCGGCCTTGGGTGCTGCATGCTTGCGGGGTCCACCGTTGACCTCTTAAGATTGAAGGACATGGAATTGAGAAGGGCCGGCTCAACATTTCTCTTTGTGCCCCGATTCCAAGCTGCCGCCTTGTCGGTACATGAGATGCCAGTGATGCCTAGCTGGACGCCCATATCTAGCTTCCAGAACAGGGCACCAATATGGTTACAAACACGTGCTTTTCCGGCCATGCAAGAACAACCAGCAGTCACCACTTGACCATTCTTCCGCACACAGGCCCATGGCGACCATGGTATTTTGTTTACTGCCTGAGAGGGTCGCACATCGGCCTTCACATACACAATATCAGCAGCTGCTTCGTGACTCAGCACCCGGCCCACCAAACCGCACTGCAGCTGGTTATAAGAGTCCAGGCTTTTGTACGCCTCTGCCTCTTTAAGATCACAGGCCTTTGATCTAATCAAGTAGCATACAATATGAGCGCTTGTTATGCTTGGCCAGAGTTTGGTGTCATCTGTCCACTGCTGCACGAGCAGGGGATGAGCATGGGTGTCACCATCTGAAAAAAAAAGACGGCATGCAAAGGACATTAAAATAAACATACCTCCAAAGGCCGGCAAAAGTGCATTGGGCGCTACAGCTCTTGAGATATGTACGATCATGAGTTCACTGTAGTGCTGCCATAATATGGATCCCACAGTTGTTTTTGCCTTCTTGAAATTTGAGCAGTGCAAAACACACGATAATGCTGGTTAACTGCCCGAATACAAGGTACACAAGTCCAATCGCAAAGCACATATAATATAGTTGGTTTGGTTTATGGGGGTTTAACGTCCCAAAGCGACTCAGGCTATGAGAGACGCCGTAGTGAAGGGCTCCGGAAATTTCGACCACCCGGGGTTCTTTAACGTGCACTGACATCGCACAGTACAGTACACGGGCCTCTAGAATTTCGCCTCCATCGATATTCGACCGCCGCGGCCGGGATCGAACCCACGTCTTTCGGGCCGGCAGCTGAGCGCCGTAACCACTCAGCCACCGCGGCGGCACATATAGTTGCGCAAAATACTCTGAGGCAACAGGAGTTGGCGACCTTACACATATTTCGGCAACTGGGCAGACTATCAACTAACACTGCCTCGCACATAATCAAATTGCGCGCTCACGGCTGCGTGCGCTCGTGCAGCCTACGTACGAGGCGTGAAGGGTCTACCTATCTCGTTCTTTTCAACTTTCTGTTTCGTGACGCACCGAGCGAGTTCCACATTGCGGTGGTGTGGCTATGTGGGACGCGGCCGACAACGGGAAAGAGCACGCGTACTGACGAAGCTAATTCTAAGGATTTACATGTAGTAGAACGTACGGTACACGTCAGATGCGGCCAAAGATGAACTGTGCGGGATTGCCGGAGCCCTCGCGAGCAAGTTCGGAACGCCAGCCCATCGGTGGCAGAAGGCAGCGCGGATCTCCGACGACGCCGCTGTCAACGGACTGCCGGTTCTTCATTCCGCTGAGTGTCAGGTGGCCCGCGGTAACTTACAAAGGCTGTAACACGCTAGGCAGCCGTTAAAAAACAATATTTATTTGTTTACTACGGTTATTCAGCATTTTAGTAGTATGTAGCACACACACTGACCGATCGTGATTGTTTGCTCCGTCGATGCAATAACGGCCGGTTGGTTCCCTTGACCACCAGCGCTTCAAGCCGCTTGCGCCATTCAAAATGCACAGGTATACGGCTTCAAGCTCACCACTGCTACGTTTCGGCAGATTTATTTTGCGAGCGGGTGCCGGCAGAACGACGAGCTGCACTCCAACACACGCTGAGACGCAACGCAGCCCAAGCAGCCGAAGCCAAAAGTAACAGCCCGTAGGCACCGTAGGGGCAGCGCCGCTACGCGGCGCTGGGGTCTAGAAATATGGCAGCCCCCAGGTATCGAAACTGAAATCGTGTTCGTGAATATTTTCAAAAATTTCCCCGCCTCAACCACTGGATCATTTGCGGTGAAACTGTACGCTAGTGCTTGCGTATTATGGTAACTTTTGTATCGTAGCAAGCTTGACAACGGTACTTACTTAGTTGAGCCGTGCATGATGCGAAAACGTAATCGTCTAGAGATTGGCGAGCCAAAGTCAGCTAGCAGACGTTTTTTTCGCTGAAGAGCGGAAGTGGCGCTTTCTGTTTTTGCAGTGGAAAACGTCACGACAAGGCCACCGAGGCGAGAATTGAAAACAATATTCTTTGAAAGATGAAATCAGTCGTTCGAATATTTTTTTCCCTCTCAATTAGCCGAAAATGTTGTAAGCGCTTCAGTTGAAGCAGACGAAACAGGCCGAGAGAGGCGCGGCGACCCCACATCCGGTTGAGAGCCGTAGAGCGCGCGTCCGCCGTATGGCGGCGCTGTCAGATGACCCTCTAACAGACGACACGTTGGCAGCACAGAATATTCTTTTGACTGCCGTTGCAGCAAAAAGTGTGCCTTCTGGTGCGCTGTTTCTTATATTATTTGTGTGGTGTGTTTAGTGTTACCATTTAACAAGTGACGCATTGATGAGTGCAGTTGCTGGAGGGAGTAGCGAGCGAAAATGCATTGCTGTTGCGTTCCGTTTTGCACGTCCAGTCAGCGCAACAAGAAGCCCGGCGTTTCGTTCCATGAAATTCCTGCCGACTTAGAACTCCGGGAAAGACGGCTCAATGTAATTAGAGAGAAAAGCTGGCAGCCAAGCACATCATCAAATTATTCTGCAGTTTGTAGCTTTCAGTTCCAGCCAAGGAAATGCTATATACTGTCGACAGTTTGACTGCCCACCAAGACAGGGGTGGACTCTTTTACCCGACGTCAGCGCTCCGAAGAGTGTTACATGGCCGCAAGAAGTTCGTCGATATCATGCTCAAAGACCAAACGCATTTTCAAAGGCCACTGCACACATGCTTGCTCTACAACTAGTGTGCATAAAATCGCGGGTTTTCCTGTCCTGACCTGTGAGAACAAGGATAGCGGCCACAGGGAAGCACTATTGCATATTATATGCAAGAACTTAAAGCGTTGCTAACAAAGCATGCACTTGACATAACAGACAAGAACGCAGTTGCGAAGATGTATACAACAAGCTCTTTCCCGAAAATTCCTGAAACTGCAGTAAGAAACGATTTCCGCCGCCTTCATCGCACCGACGCATGCCATTTTTCTTTATAAACGTGTCTGTGCCTTCAAGCGCAGTTTTTTTTAATATTCACAAGTCGCTCGCCATGTCTGATACTCCCCTTGTTCCAGTTGTTATTTCATCAACACACGTGCTTGTCATTTGGAGAAATCTGGTCAGTCAGGCCTGCTGTGTTACTCCCAAAGTCATTGTGTGCGTGGGCATCACACATGAACCTAGAGAGCTGTGTTTCTTGCGGAAAGAATAGAGAAGAGGGGCATGGGTTTATTTGAAATTTGTCAACGTTATTCAAGGAGGTACCGTTCGGCGAAAGCTCGTCGGAAAAATGACCAGAAACACCGCAGGCTGGGCCTTCCAAGATCTGCTTCACCCGATCGAAACATCTCCCGCAATGCTCCGCAGCAAGATTGTAACACACGCGCGCTTCGCAAAGTTCTAAGAACATTAGATATGAGGGACGTGCCCCCTGCGGCCCAACAGCTCCCGAGGCAGGCTACCGCGACGTCTCCGGATTCTATCCATTGAGCGCCATGCCGTCCTCCCTTCCCACGGGTCACTTGGTTACAGTTGGGAGCTCAGATAATTCCGGCCTTCCTCCTGTCTTTACTCTATCTCACGGATTATTTTCCCTCTTTGCTTGTCCGAAGTAGTTATTGATTTCTTGCCATTGGCAGCAGTACAATATACAACCATGCATCATGCAGTGTAAATACTTATTTTGCGGCATTTCTAGCTACTTCAAGCACTTGTTGCAATTCGGATGTTTCGAACCACCCGCCGCGGTGGCTCAGTGGTTAGGGCGCTCGACTACTGATCCGGAGTTCCCGGGTTCGAACCCGACCGCGGCGGCTGCGTTTTTATGGAGGAAAAACGCTAAGGCGCCCGTGTGCTGTGCGATGTCAGTGCACGTTAAAGATTACCAGGTCGAAATTATCCCGTAGTCCTCCACTACGGCAGCTCTTTCCTCCTTTCTTCTTTCACTCCCTCCTTTCCCCTTCCCTTATGGCGCGATTCAGGAGTCCAGTGATATATGAGACAGATACTGCGCCATTTCCTTTCCCCCAAAACCAATTATTATATATTTCGAACATGTTCCTTTTGTTGTAAACCGTCCAAAAGTTACTGATTATGCAGCAGACAAAAGGTACTAACGGCATGATAGAACGGCGTGCACAGCACGCTTTCAAGTTTCAAAATCGAAACTAATGATCCTCTTTCAGCATTATGTGGAAGTCAGCTCAGACTTCTTAAACATTTGCTGCACTCTGAGACATCCAGAACATGTTTTTGTCATTAACAGAATAAAGGTTGTTGCTCAAAGCCCGAAAAAAAGGATGAAACAACACGATCGGCGCCGTGTACCACAGTCTCTGAGCCATTGAAACCGTAATTGGATGGATGGATGGATGGATGGATGGACGGACGGACGGATGGATGGATGGATGCTGAAAAACAGCGCACACAATACAGAGACGAAGAAAAGAAACGACAGCACGAGTGCTGACTTAGAACTGATCTTTATTGAGCAACTTGTGCACTATATATAGGAAGGAAGGAAGTAGCAGACGCAATCAGAAGCAGTCAACGTCAGGTTTAAATGGCCGTAAAAGCGATAAAAAGGTAAAAGGTTGGCAAGGATAAAACAAGACGAAATCTCAAAACAGACGGAACGGTGACGAAGCACTGTGGTTGATTACGTAGCGAATAATGCCATAAGGTGTAAAGAGCCATAAAAACGAAAATACATGAATAAAAAAAATCGATAAAATCTAACAAGTGGATGGCATATGAAGGTGATAAGGTTATGCTGACAACTCCACTACCTGATTAAAAGACTAAAAGATGACATGGTTGAATTAGGCATGCGCGAACACGTTTACCCAATTTTCTAGAAGGAAAGTTCACTCTCATTCAACGGTTTTTTGTTATGTTACATGCACATTGACACGCTTGCACAAGGAATTAACAAACACATGTTTTCACATTTTTATCTTTTTCTTGTTCCTTTTTTCGAAAGGAACGTCATTTCTTTGTCAGATAAGATTATAGACAGCGCACTGACACAGGTATATTTATTAGATTTTATGTTGACGGCTTCAGCGTTGATCAGCGTGGCGTCCTGTGACATTGCATTGTTTGAATTCTGGCTGACATGCACTGCAGTTTTCTATATGTCCTTTTTCCCCTTTTTCCACGTCTTTGTCATGTTCACGTAACCGGTCATTAATGCATCTACCTGTCTGCCCGATGTATTTGTCACCGCATGTTAAGGGGATTGAATAAATCACTTCCTTATCACATGGAAAGAACTGTTTTTGATGCTTGGTCCTGCATGTTCTTGCTGTCTTGGAAGACGGGCTAACGCGACTGCAGATATTAGCCAACTTCTCTGGTGCTGAAAACACCACCTTTACTTTTCCATGATTCTTAATCTTTTTGAGATTATGGGACAGAGCGTGGCAGTATGGAATGACTGCGACTTTTTGTTTCTTTCGGTCTTTATTCTCCCTAGCTCCTTCAATTTGCCTGCCTTTTCATCTGCTTTTGAAGCTTCTGGGAGGCGGAAATTAAAAGGTGATTGGGGTAGCCTGCTCCTGATAACCTATTGCGTTGTTTTTCAAAGCTGGAGAACATGCGGTGGGGACATGGTTTTTGAACGCATTAGACATACAAAGACTAGCAAACGCTCTCTTCACTAAATTGGAATGAGCTGAATGGTACGGAATCACCGGTTTCTTATTACGTGGTTCATAGGTCCAACAAATGTGGTGGCCTTGGAATTCCAGCTTGATGTCTAGAAATCTGATAGTGCTATCGTCTGACACCTCGTGTGTTAAGACAAGAGGGAACATGGACGAAGTAAATGTATTCATAATATTCTGTAAGACTGAGTGGAATGGCTGCCTGTGACTATTTATGACCATGAGATAATAATCAACGTATCAAAACGTCCGTACCACTGACGAGCTGGGGAGGGTGGAAGCCAAGGTCCTGTCTACGGAAGCCAGAAAAATGTCACTTAGTATGGGTGCAATCCATGAACCTATGGGTATTCCGGATTTTTGGAGGTAAATATGTTCATTCCATGTACAAAAAGTTGAGGAGAGGTACATAGTTAATAGCCCGAGAAAGCCTTCTACTGTCATACCGGAAGTGTTCTGAAAAGCGATAGAACCATGGTGATCAATGCACTCTTCTACCGCCTTGAGCAATTTTCCTTTTGGTATAGAAAAATAAAGATCTTTAATGTCGATGGAAAAGGCAATATTACCTTCTCTTTTCTGACCTTTAAGGAACTCCATAATTTCATAGGAACTTTTTGTCAGAAAGGGATCATCTATTTGCAATCTGCAGTCGTGTTAACCTGTCTTCCATGACAGCGAGAACATGCAGGACGAAACATCAAAAACAGTTCGTTCCATGTGATAAGGAAGTAACTTATTCAATCCACTTAACATGCGGTGACAAATACATTGGGCAGACAGGTAGATGCATTAATGACCGGTTACGTGAACATGACAGAGATGTGGAAAAGGGGGAAAAAGGACATATAGAAAACTTCAGTGCATGTCAGCCAGAATTCAAACAATGCAATGTCATAGGACGCCACGCTGATCAACTAACCAGGGAAGTGGTTGAAGTCTTCAACATAAAATCTAATAAATATACCTGTGTGAGTGCGCCGTCTATAATCTTATCCGACAAAGAAATGACGTTCCTTTCGAAAAAGGAACAAGAAAAAGATAAAAAATGCGAAAACATGTGCTTGTTAATTCCTTGCGCAAGCGTGGCAATGTGCATGAAACATGGCAAAAAACCGTTGAATGAGAGTGAACTTCCCTTCTAGAAAATTTGTTAAATGTGTTCGCGCATGCCTAATTCAACCATGTCATCTTTTAGTCTTTTAATAAGGTAGTGGAGTTGTCAACATAACCTTGTCACCTTCAAATGCCATCCACTTGTTAGATTTTATCGATTTTTGTTATTCATGTATTTTCGTTTTTATGGCTCTTTACACCTTATGGCATTATTCGCTACGTAATCAACCATAGTGCTTCGTCACCGTTCCATCGGTTTTGAGATTTCGTCTTGTTTTATCCTTGCCACCCTTTTACGTTTTTATCGCTTTTACAGCCATTTACACCTGACGTTGACTGCTTCTGATTGCATCTGCTACTTCCTTCCTTCCTATATATAGTGCACATGTTGCTCAATAAATATCAGTTGTAAGTCAGCGCTCGTGTTGTCGTTTCATTTCTTCGTCTCTGTATTGTGTGCGCTGCTTTTCCGTATGAGTACATACCAACTCACCCAGTCTTCTACTTTGGGATGGATAGATGGGTGGGTGGGTGGATGGATGGATGGATACGGCTGAACCCTTTAAATCGGGTGGTGGCTCAAGCCACCTAGCCATGACTTATGAAATTTTACTCTTCTCTTGATTTTAGCCGCCAATCAGATAACTATCGACTTCTACCCGCTTAAAATCTACTTTCCCTTCACTGTCCTTGAACCCCAATGCTTTGGATAAATCAGCCCCACTGCTTTGCGCTGTAGGGTGAAGCCCTTTACAGAAAAGTATCAAGTGTTCAGCCGTTTCCTCCTCCTCTCCGCACGCAACGCAATACGTGTCTATCTCATGGTACCTGGCTCTATATGTCTTATACCCCTGTCACACGGGACTTCTTCTCGGCCTTTGCCGTAAAGTTGTCTTATTGCACTAAAGGAGGAAAACCGAAAACGAGCAGCGACGCTGCTACACGGCAAATCCAAAGGAGCTAGAACGCGGCCTCCGTGAATGCCAAAAGTCACCGCTGTGTGTGCAGCGGCGCTAGTAACATTATGAAATTAAAGCAGACGGTAGCACTTCGGCTAAGAGCGTTTTCGTTTATGTTGGAAAAAGTAGCTATCACGATAATAAAGGAGCGTTCTGACGGTGAGAAACGGATATTTTGAAACAAAGTTTCTTTTTTTTTTTTCATCGTTCTCGGTCCGACCACGGTAGGCGCACTTTTCCGTTCGGCTCCTCGTCGTGTTCGAGAAGCGTGCTTTGTTGCTTGTGTCTTTGTGCACACAAGCAAACTCAAAACACGCACACAACAAAGAGCAAACGATGAAAAAAAAAACAGCAAAGCGAGATGCGCAAGCACGTGTGTGTCGATGCGGCTGCTGAAAAGCGTTCAAGTCCTTTCTTAGCAGTGTGGATGTCTTTAGTCATAGCCTCCTCTACGGTTAAGTGCACTGTAACGCAAAATTAACCATTAAATGAGATAAATTAGATATTTTTTTACGGTTTCAAAACTAAAAATTGCGTCAATTTTTTTATTCTTTGGGCTCGCTAGCTGGCGCTGCCGTCTGGGTTGCTCCTTTAAGCAACTTTAAGGCCGCTGACGGCCGCCTTTATTGCTACGGACCTTTATCGCAAAGGTCTCGACGCTTTGCCGTGTAGATGCGCGCCACGCGCCTTTGGGGCAAAGGACCTTAATTTCTAAGGCCTTACAAGTGCCCGTGTGACAGGGGTATTACTCCGTAAAACTCCCGTCCTGGCCTCAAACAACAAAGAGCTTCCCCTACAATTATCATAGATATTTTCTTTGGCAATTTCCTGCTTAAAAATCCTGTATGTTCCTAGTGCTTATTTGGTCAGCATCCCTGTTTTCCACAGAGCTCTCTCTGTTTCTTTAACCTTTTACTTAACTGATAATTGGTGATTTCCCCCCCTACTGCTGCCCAGATATTTGCTTGTCAAATGTCTAGTTCGCTTTCTCCATTTATATTGTCAACATTCCTTATATATCTGAAAACTTTCCTAGCTCACTGCTTTTCCCCCATTTTTCTCAATCGCTCCTCAAATGCTATCTTACTGCTAGTTTCTCTGCTCTCGAACGACGCCCATCCCATATCACCCCGTACCCCATGATTTGGTGTATTGCCATGTGCTCCCAAAGCTAGCCTCCCTACGCCACGTTGTTTAATTTCTAACCTTGCTCGAACGTCTGGTCTCATGCACAGGACCGCATTACCGAAAGTCAGGCTAGGAACCATCACCCCTTTCCAGATCTCTCTTACCGCTTCATACCTATTGTAATTCCACAGTGCCCTATTTTTCATTACAGCTGCATTCCTACTAGTTTTATTCATTACATATTTTTCATGCTCTGTCAGATACTCAGCGCTGTTATTTATCCACACCCCAAAATACTTGTACTCATCCACTATTTCTAGTGTGAACTCCTGTATTCTATGCTCACCGACCTCATCATTAAATATCTTGACTGCACATTTTTCCTTACTAAACTTGAAACCTATTCTATCTCCCTCTGTACCACACATGTCTATCAACTTCTGTAAATCTTCCTTGCTGTCAGCCATTAGTACTATATCATCGGCGTATATTAGTCCCGGTAATGACTGTTTATTCACTTCGCCTTGCTTGAAAACAGAAAGGTTGAAGCCTAGTCCGCTCCCCTCTAGCTTGGTCTCCAACCCTTGCAGGTACAACATGAACAACAAAGGAGACAGAGGACATCCTTGCCTAAGCCCCCGCTGTATCTCTACAGGCTCTGATACATTTTTCCCCATTTTATAAGCACTCTGGTACCTTTATACACACACACACACACACACACACACACACACACACACACACACACACACACACACACACACACACACACACACACACACACACACACACACACACACACACACACACACACACACACACACACACACACACACACACACACACACACACACACACACACACACACACACACACACACACACACACACACACACACACACACACACACACACACACACACACACACACACACACACACACACACACACACACACACACACACACACACACACACACACACACACACACACACACACACACACACACACACACACACACACACACACACACACACACACACACACACACACACACACACACACACACACACACACACACACACACACACACACACACACGCACACACGCACACACACGCACACACACGCACGCACACACACACACACACACACATACACACACACACATATATATATATATATATATATATATATATATATATATATATATATATATATATCTTTTAAAAGATTAATTACTCCATTATCACATCCAATGTGCCCAGTTTGTCCCACAAATACTCTTAAATACTGTTGTTGTAGGCTCCCCTAACATCCAGAAATGCTAGCCATAGGGGCCTGTGTTCCTTTTCAGCAATCTCTGTACACCGCGTCAATGAAAACAAATTGTCCTCCAACCTCCTTTGTTTCCGGAACCCATTTTGTAGCTCCTCTAGCACCCCTTCGTTCTCCACTCAAGCCTGCAATCTGTCCTTTGTAATCTGCATCACCACCCTGTACACCACAGACGTGACGTCAATGTTATGGGACGGTAGATACTTACGTGAGCTTTGTCCCCTTTCACTTATATATTGCCGCGAATATTTGCAGTGTGTTCGTTTTTCGAATCTGCCGCCACATCACTTTATCGCTTTGTTTGCTACGCAAGACGCGACTAGATTTATCTCGTTTGATCGCAGCCGGGCAGAGCTGATTCTACGTTGTTCCGGAATGTTCTAGTAACTTTGCGCTCTTTATCTCGAAAGTTCGCTATCAGCTTTAAATTGAGCACGGCCGACAGCAGCCGGGATTCTGTTCGAAGACCGCCGAGCACGCTTGTCGCTTCGCCGCCGCCGAGTGATTCAGTCCATTTTGGGTGCAAGTCAGCCCAATAAACAGTTCTTTTAGAAGACCCTTTCGTGCGTTTTCATCGCTGCTTCGACTGCCGTCACCACTACGTGACATCTGGTGTTGGTGCTGGGTAGCCTTGCATGTTCCGGACGCCCCCCTCAAGTCGTGAAGCCAGCCCTGAGCGCTTCGCACCCGAGTACGAGCCAGCAGCTCAGCGAGCCAGCCGACGTCTCCAGGCAGAGGCGCCTGAGTTCGGGAAACTGCCGGACCGCACAAGACAGCGAAAAGACGTGGCTATGAGCACCGCAACCTCGCCGAAGATGTCGACACCGATCATACTGCAGCAGCCGCGGGTGCCGCCAACTTTCAATGGATCCCTAGGCGAAGACCCTGAAGTACTTGCAACTGGGCTTGTTGGTGCATATTCGTGAAAGACATAAGAGCGCAAACTGGCAACACGGACAAGGAAGGGAACAGGACGAGCGCTACACTTTCAACAGGGTTTATTCAGGGAAGAGCGTATATATAGCCTCTGACCTTATCCATGCTCTTAATCTCAATTTGATAAACATCTACCTTTCACAGATATGCATCAAGGAACATCATTTCACTGTGCCGGATAATAACCGAGGTATCACTGATGCAATTGTCCCCTCGTTTTTTGATATAAAAGGCTTCCACGAGCTCACGTTCGGGCTTATCACGGCTTTTCAGTAGCACTTTGCATTCAGGCAGTCGGGGCTTGCAGACTATACGTTTCTCTTTCGAGCAAGCTTGGCAGTGGTCTGGAAGATGGGCTCCTTTCTTATTCAAAGAATTCTTGTGTTCAAGCAGGCGCTCATTAAGACACCGCAGCGATGGCGTAGAGGTAGAACATCCGCCTCGCGTGCAAGAGGACCGGGGTTCAAATCCTGGTGCCGCGAAATTCTCCACCGGGTTTAAAAAAAAAAACCGCGTGTCGATGGAATTGCATAACCAGGCCTGGAGTGCGGCCTTATCTCGGTGACCAGAACCGACAACGCACTCTCTCACCAGAACAGGATTTGGCCACCCTGGTGTAGTACTTGGCCACAACCTTCTATGATCAAACCAATTAACCCTCGGCCCTCAGTCCCCAGCGGCTGCAGAGCAACTGACCACGGCGGCGGTCAGACCTGTGACGCAGCGGAGGGTGCTAAGAATCTCTGGCTCCGGACAGGCCGCCATTGGAATCTGAACCTGGCAACGTTTAACGCTAGAACTTTAGCTAGTGAGGCTAGCCTAGCAGTGCTGTTCGAGGAACTTGCGGGAATTAAATGGGATGTGATAGGGCTTAGCGAAGTTAGGAGGACAGGTGAGGCGTATACAGTACTAAAGGACGGACACATACTGTGCTATCGCGGGTTAGAGGATAGACGAAAACTAGGTGTAAGTTTCCTCATTAATAAGGATATAGCTGGCAACGTAGAGGAGTTCTACAGTATTAACGAGAGGGTAGCAGCTATAGCAATTAGGCTGAATAGAGGTACAAGCTGAAAGTGGTGCAGGCCTACGCACCCACATCCAGCCATGATGACCAGGCCGTTGAAAGCTTCTATGAGGACGTAGAATCAGCAATGAATAAAGTAAAATCACAGTACACTGTACTTATGGGTGACTTCAATGCAAAGGTGGGCACGAAGCAGGCTGACGACCACGCGGTAGGTGACTATGGGATAGGCTCTAGAAATAGCAGGGGAGAGTTATTAGTCGAATTCGCGGATTGAAATAATTTACGGATCATGAATACCTTCTTCCGCAAACGAGAAAACAGGAAGTGGACCTGGAAGAGCCCCAATGGTGAGACTAAAAATGAAATCGACTTCATACTATGCACTAAACCTGGCATCATTAAGGATGTGGCCGTACGCGGAAGGGTGCGTTGCAGCGACCATAGAATGGTAAGGTCTAGAATTAGCTTAGACTTGAAGAGGGAACGGAAGAAGCTAGCGAAGAAGAAGACCATTAAGGAGTTAGCCGTAAGAGGGAAAACACAGGAGTTTAGGATAGCGCTGCAAAACAGATACTCGGCTTTAACTGAGGAAGATGATCTTGATGTTCATTCAATGCACGATAACCTGACATCAATAATTACGGAGTGCGCAGTAGAAGTAGGCCGTAGGACAGTTCGAAAAGATACCGGGAAGCTATCTCAGGTGACGAAAGATCTGATTAAGAAGCGCCAAAACATGAAGGCATCTAACACTACCGATAGAATAGAACTAACGGAGCTATCAAAGTTAATAAATAAGCGCAAGGTAGCCGACATAAGGAAGTTTAATATGGAGAGAATCGAGCATGCTATAAAGAACGGAGGTAGCCTAAAAACAGTGAAGAGGAAACTAGGCATAGGTAAAAACCAGATGTATGCATTAAGAGACAAGCAGGGCAATGTCATTAGCAATATGGATAAGATAGTTAACGTAGCCGAAGAGTTCTACACAGACCTGTACAGTAGCCAATGTAATCAGAGCGCTAATGAGAGAGACAGCAGTGAACAGCAATGCGTCATCCCGCCAGTAACGAAAGATGAAGTAAAGAAAGCCTTAGAAGCAATGAAAAGGGGAAAAGCAGCTGGGGAGGATCAGGTAACAGCAGATCTGTTGAAGGATGGAGGGGACATCGTGCTAGAGAAACTAGCCACCCTGTATACGCAATGCCTTATGACCTCGACTGTACCAGAAGCTTGGAAGAATGCAAACATTATCTTAATTCATAAGAAGGGAGACGCCAAGGACTTGAAAAATTACAGGCCGATCAGCTTACTATCCGTTGCCTACAAAGTATTTACTAAGGTAATCGCTAATAGAGTCAGGGCAACGTTAGACTTTAATCAACCAAATGATCAGGCAGGCTTTCGTAAAGGATATTCTACAATAGATCATATTCACACTATCAATCAGGTGATAGAGAAATGCGCAGAATATAACCAACCTCTATATATAGCTTTCATTGATTACGAGAAAGCATTCGACTCAGTGGAAACCTCAGCAGTCATACAGGCATTGCGTAATCAGGGGAAGAAGAGCCTTATGTCAAAATACTGGAAGATATATATAGCAACTGCACAGCTACTATAGTCCTCCATAAAGTCAGCAATAAAATTCCAATAAGGAAGGGCGTCAGGCAAGGAGACACGATCTCGCCAATGCTGTTAATCGCATGTTTGCAGGAGGTATTTCGAGGCCTGAATTGGGAAGAGTTGGGAATAAGAATAAATGGAGAATACCTAAATAATCTGAGATTTGCTGATGACATTGCCTTGCTGAGTCACTCAGGAGGTGAACTGCAAATCATGATCAACGAGTTAGACAGGCAGAGCAGATCGATGGGTCTAAAAATTAACATGCAGAAAACCAAGGTAATGTTCAACAGCCTAGCAAGGGAACAACAGTTCACAATTGGCAGCGAGAGCCTAGAAATGGTGACGGAATACGTCTACTTAGGGCAGGTAGTGACAGCTGATCCGGATCATGAGAGGGAGATAACTAGAAGGATAAGAATGGGGTGGAGCGCATATGGCAAATTCTCGCAGATCATGAGTGGCAGTTTACCAATTTCCCTCAAGAGGAAAGTGTACAACAGCATAATCTTACCGGTACTCTCCTACGGGGCAGAAACGTGGAGGCTAACGAAAAGAGTTCAGCTTAAGTTAAGGACAACGCAGCGAGCCATGGAAAGAAAAATGATAGGTGTAACGTTAAGAGATCGGAAGCGGGCAGAGTGGGTGAGGGAACAAACACGGGTTAATGACATCCTAGTCGAAATCAAGAGAAAGAAATGGGCTTGGGCAGGGCATGTAATGCGAAGGCAAGATAACCGCTGGTCTTTAAGGGTAACGGAGTGGGTTCCAAGAGAAAGTAAGCGTAGCAGGGGGCGGCCGAAGGTTAGATGGGCGGATGAGATTAAGAAGTTTGCAGGCAAAGGGTGGATGCAGCTGGCAAAGGATAGGGTTAATTGGAGCCTTTGCCCTGCAGTGGGTGTAGTAGGGCTGATGATGATGATGATGACGGTCTGTCCAACGTACACCTTCCCACATGTAAGCGGGAACTCGTACACCACTCCTTTCTTGCAGCCAACAAGTGGCGTTCGGTGTCTGATGGCGCACTCTTGCATTTCCTTTCTCCCAATACGTGAGCACATTCCGGCTAGTTTTCACGGCGCTGAATATACCACGTTGACGCCGTGCTTATTGGCCACCTTCTTCAGGTTATGAGAGGTGTGGTGTACGTAAGGTACAACTTCCGGCCTTTCCAGCCTTTTTTCTTGAGGTCTGTTGTTTTCATTGCTGCCCTTCAGCTTTTTCAGCAAGGTCTGCGTCACGGAGAGAACCAGGGGAGCCGGGAAGCCTGCATTCTGCAACCTGGACACCTGAGATGCAAAGCTGGCGTGCATGGCATGGTGGCAGGACTTCTTTAGTGCGGACGCTAGGCACAGGGAAGCGATAGCCCTCTTAACGGTCTTAGAATGGTTTGAATGAAATGGCAACAAATCTTTCTTGGCGCGTGGACAGTATCTCCAGCAAACATGTGAAGGGTGAAAGGTTAGGGTGAGGTCTAAAAACTGTAATTGGTTATTACTGCTAGGCAGTTCGTGAGTGAAGGTGAGGCCCATGCTGTTTCGACCAAACGTACCTAGAACATCAGCTACTGCTTCGTCAAAACTAAAATCGCTATCTGCCAACAAGACCAGGTAATCGTCTACATATCTAAAAACGTGGACTATACAATCCGTGTCAAGTGCTTCACTCAAGGAGCGGCCAATTTCCGATAAAAATATATTACAGAGTACCGGGGCGACACACGAGCCAATGCAAATGCCCTTTCTTTGTAGATACGCTTGGTCATTGAAATCAATAAAAGTGGCCTTCAGATAAAACTCAAGTAATGACATGAAGTTGTCCACATTCAAACCAGAAGCGTTTTGAAAAGTCGTGGCTCCATTCCTATCAATGCAATCACGCACTGCAGCAAAGAGATGTTGATGCGAAATCGAGTAGAAAAAATCTTCTACATCAATGGAAAAACCAGACCTAATGTTCCTATTAGTCTGAAGGAAGGCTATCACATCATCAGAGTTCTTAGTTCCAAAGGGGTCTTCTATTTCCAGAGTCTTCAGGTGCTTGAGCAAAAATTGACTGATTTGCCGTTGCCAAGTATCCTTTTCGCTTACTATTGTCCGGAAAGGTATTTCCGGCTTGTGAGTTTTCGCTGAGAAAAAGACCGAAAGGCAGTTCTTTTCACACTTCCTGATGGCACTAGCTAGTTTATGCAGGTGCAGTTCCTCACAAAACGACACTGCACCTTTCTTCATTTGCTTCGTTTTCACTTCCACGGACCTGAAGTTCTTCTTGACTGCTTCTATTGCCTTTTTGTTGTACGAACCGGACGGTATTATAACAAAACCGCCTTCTTTGTCAGCCTGCACAAGCTGCAGATCATTCGCTCTAAAAAACGAAACGACCTACGCCGTGGGATCAGCTCGATGGCAGTGAGGGTTTGGATCTCTGACTGACCTAGTGAGGGTATCAACGCCGTCCAAGAGGCACCTTTCCTGGTTTTCTTTCGTTGTTTTGTTGGCCAGTCGTCGGTTAAGGGCTAGCCATTCGTGTGGCTTGAGTTTGGCTTGTACGCTGAATTTTGGGCCTTCCTTCAGGACTGCCGCTATTCCTTCCGGGCAGTTCAGCTCCTCGCAGGACTAACACATCATGGCGTCCGGGATCCTTGGTCTGTTTCATCTTGAGTTGTTCCAAGTGTCTCGATACATGGTTCATGGTGCACTTCCACCAAAGCTCTGTTGTCTGGGCTGCGAGCTTCTTGCTTTCTCGATGTCTGATGGCCGCCAGCCACTCTTGGTCTTGGGCGTAGTATGCTGCCCGTAGAAGATCTTGAAGCAGCCTCACTTGGTACCACAGTTCGGACCGGAGTATCTTGCAGACACGTTTGGCGTGGCCTACGGTGGGTCTAAAAGGACCGAAGAGGCCAGTGACTTCACTAGGTACGAGTCCTTTCCGCAGGAAGAATCCAAGTAGCCTGGCCCGGCACGTTGAGGCAACGATGTTTGCGATGAGAATGGGAATATGGGAAGGCGAGGGTTGAACACAAAACCGAGAGCCCGATGTAGAAGAAATATGACTAAGAAGTACTTGCAACTGGGCTTGTTGGTGCATATTCGTGAAAGACATAAGAGCGCAAACTGGCAACACGGACAAGGAAGGGAACAGGACGAGCGCTACACTTTCAACAGGGTTTATTCAGGGAAGAGCGTATATATAGCCTCTGACCTTATCCATGCTCTTAATCTCAATTTGATAAACATGTACCTTTCACAGATATGCATCAAGGAACATCATTTCACTGTGCCGGATAATAACTGAGGTATCACTGATGCAATTCTCCCCTCGTTTTTTGATATAAAAGGCTTCCACGAGCTCACGTTCGGTCTTATCACGGCTTTTCAGTAGCACTTTGCATTCAGGCAGTCGGGGCTTGCAGACTATACGTTTCTCTTTCGAGCATGCTTGGCAGTGGTCTGGAAGATGGGCTCCTTTCTTATTCAAAGAATTCTTGTGTTCAAGCAGGCGCTCATTAAGACACCGGCCGGTCTGTCCAACGTACACCTTCCCGCATGTAAGCGGGAACTCGTACACCACTCCTTTCTTGCAGCCAACAAGTGGCGTTCGGTGTCTGATGGCGCACTCTTGCATTTCCTTTCTCCCAATACGTGAGCACATTTCGGCTAGTTTTCGCGGCGCTGAAAGAGCTGAAAGTTTTCGCGGCGCTAAGAACTCTGATGATGTGATAGCCTTCCTTCAGACTAATAGGAACATTAGGTCTGGTTTTTTCATTGATGTAGAAGATCTTTTCTACTCGATTTCACATCAACATCTCTTTGCTGCAGTGCGTGATTGCATTGATAGGAATGGAGCCACGACTTTTCAAAACGCTTCTGGTTTGAATGTGGACAACTTCATGTCATTACTTGAGTTTTATCTGAAGGCCACTTTTATTGATTTCAATTACCAAACGTATCTACAAAGAAAGGGCATTTGCATTGGCTTGTGTGTCGCCCCGGTACTCTGTAATATATTTTTATCTGAAATTGACCGCTCCTTGAGTGAAGCACTTCATTTCATTTCATTTTATTACCTTAAAGACCCCTCGCGGGGTATTACATAAGGGGTGGGATTAGCAGAAAAGGCACAAAACAATGCCACTAGTGATCATGAACAAAAAATGTTGTTTAGATTGCTTGCAAATGATGAAGGACAGGTGATGTCGACGATATGCTGGGGAAGGCCGTTCCAATCTTTAGCTGCACGTGGGAAGAAGGAGGCTGAAAAAGTAACAGTTCGGGCACGTGGGCGAAAAACTTGAAGCGTGTGGCTAGTGCGATGAGAAATGTATGATGCTGGCGTGATATAAGGGGCACGGTTAAGTGATTAGTAAAAGAACTTGTGGTACAGTGATAGCGTGGCTATGCGACGACGAACGGAAAGAGGCGATAGTGCTGATTTGGTTTTTAAGGCTGAAACACTGACGTCGTAGGAGTAAGAAGAATGAATGAACCTTGTAGCGCGGTTTTGAACGGCTTCTAGATCGTTTACGAGGTTAATATGATGCGGGTCCCATATGGCGGATGCATATTCAAGTTTAGGTCTAATGAGTGACTTGTAGGCGAGCAATTTCACGTGATGTGAGGTGAGGCGAAGGTGACGTTTAAGAAATCCCAGAGTTTTGTTAGCCGACGATATCACGTTAGTAACATGTGCATTCCATGTTAGGTCATTAGATAATGTGACGCCTAAGTATTTGAAAGATGATACAGATTCTACGGACTCGTTAGCGATTTTGTATTGGAAGGCATGAGTCTTTTTGCGACGGGTGATGGAAAGAAGCTTGCATTTGCTAGGGTTGAGGGTCATAAGCCAATCTTGACACGGATTGTATAGTCCACGTTTTCAGATATGTAGACGATTACCTGGTCTTGTTGGCAGATAGCGATTTTAGTTTTGACGAAGCAGTAGCTGATGTTTTAGGTACGTTTGGTCGAAACAGCATGGGCCTCACCTTCACTCACGAACTGCCTAGCAGTAATAACCAATTACGGTTTTTAGACCTCACCCTAACCTTTCACCCTTCACATGTTTGCTGGAGATACTGTCCACGCGCCAAGAAAGATTTGTTGCCATTTCATTCAAACCATTCTAAGACCGTTAAGAGGGCTATCGCTTCCCAGTGCCTAGCGTCCGCACTAAAGAAGTCCTGCCACCATGCCATGCACGCCAGCTTTGCATCTCAGGTGTCCAGGTTGCAGAATGCAGGCTTCCCGGCTCCCCTGGTTCTCTCCGTGATGCTGACCTTGCTGAAAAAGCTGAAGGGCAGCAATGAAAACAACAGACCTCAAGAAAAAAGGCTGGAAAGGCCGGAAATTGTACCTTACGTACACCACACCTCTCATAACCTGAAGAAGGTGGCCAATAAGCACGGCGTCAACGTGGTATTTTCAGCGCCGCGAAAACTAGCCGGAATGTGCTCACGTATTGGGAGAAAGGAAATGCAAGAGTGCGCCATCAGACACCGAACGCCACTTGTTGGCTGCAAGAAAGGAGTGGTGTACGAGTTCCCGCTTACATGCGGGAAGGTGTACGTTGGACAGACCGGCCGGTGTCTTAATGAGCGCCTGCTTGAACACAAGAATTCTTTGAATAAGAAAGGAGCCCATCTTCCGGACCACTGCCAAGCATGCTCGAAAGAGAAACGTATAGTCTGCAATCCCCGACTGCCTGAATGCAAAGTGCTACTGAAAAGCCGTGATAAGACCGAACGTGAGCTCGTGGAAGCCTTTTATATCAAAAAACGAGGGGACAATTGCATCAGTGATACCTCGGTTATTATCCGGCACAGTGAAATGATGTTCCTTGATGCATATCTGTGAAAGGTAGATGTTTATCAAATTGAGATAAATAGCATGGATAAGGTCAGAGGCTATATATACGCTCTTCCCTGAATAAACCCTGTTGAAAGTGTAGCGCTCGCCCTGTTCCCTTCCTTGTCCGTGTTGCCAGTTTGCGCTCTTATGTCTTTCACGAAGACCCTGAAGAATGGTTGGATCAATTTGAGCGCGTGGCGTCATTCAACAAGTGGGATGATGCGGCAAAAAATTGGACACGTGTTCTTCTCATTGGATGGCTCCGCACGCACGTGGCACGAAAACTACGAGTCGTCACTTACGACTTGGGAGCTATTCAAGAGAGAACTATTGAAGGTATTCGCCAGTGTCGTGAGGAAAGAAAGAGCCGAACGACTCCTCGAGTCCAGGATCCAGCTTCCGAATGAGCCCGTCCGCGGTTACGTCGAGGAGATGAAGCGCCTTGTGGAGTTCGCTGACCTTTCCGCGAACCCGTTGATATTGTGTCCGCAGGGAAGGCTGCTCCAGTGGGGTCGGAAGTCCCCAACAAAGGGGCCCGTCCCGTCCCTGCCTCCCCTTCGTGCGGCGGACGTCCTCGTTTACGCCGCGCCGTCACGGGGATGACCCGCCGGGAAAAACGCTAACCATGTACAGCTGTCGACATGTGGTTGTTAAGGGGTTGACGAGGTTTCGGGGGCGCACGAGATACGGCTGAGTATTAGCCGAGTGACCGGAAACCCACTATTCCCGTAACGACTGTGTTCGTCTCGCGCGGTGTATTCTGTAAATACTTCAGGGATCGTGTGGTCGCGTGTGCGAAAGAGATAGGAAAGTGGTAACGGCTGGGCCGTGGGTGCCGTGGGAGAGGGTGGTCGCGTTTGTGCTGTTGGTCCATTTGATTGCGACCTCTCCTTTCCCAAATGTGTAATCAGCACTCTTTCCCCAATCTGTGATTAGTTGGCGGAAATCCTTATTTTCCTTTCCCTAACCACTGATTGGCGAGATGGGTCGTTTGTTATCTTATTGGTTGCTGTCCCCGCTAAGGGCGGAGACAGAGGGTTTAAAACCAAGCGCTCTGGGTTGAGCGGGGGCTGACTTCATCATCATCATTTATTATACCCTTAAAGGCCTCTGTTGAGGCATTTAGTCATGTAAGTAGTTTTCTCCTTGCTTTGTTTCTTCTCGTTTTTTTACCTATGTTGTAAATAAATAGTTAACCTTCTCCTTTCCTTGAGTAATGTGAATGTTTGCGAGTAGAACCACAGAGTCATCAAGAAACCCCGATTTCACCATCAAGTAGTTTCCTCTCATCGCCACCGGAAGGCGAATCTCAACTGGCCCAGTCGACACAGGATCTCAACTGGCGCAGTCGACACAGGATCGCAACTTCTTTCTACTCAAGGCATTGGACGGAAGGTGAGAAGAACAAGTCGGTGGACAAGCTGTTTGTCCTAAAGGATAAAACGTGAAGCTGCGTCGAAAGACTGACGTCGAAAGCTTCAGGATCACGGGTCGAGTTCGAGAGGACGTCGGAGGCTCAAGTCAGCGAGGAGCTGAAGGAGCCGGGCAACGACAAGCCATCGAGGGTTCGAGTCAGCGAACTGCTGAAAAGAACCAGGCGTCCACCTCGAAAGGGTTCGAGTCAGCGAGCTGCTGAAATGTAACCAGGCGACCAAGTGAAGGAGGTCCGAAGCGATGAGCTGCTGAGGGACCAGAATCAACTCGTGGGCGTCTACCTTCCCGGGAGCCCGCTGTCATCACGCTGAGATCGACAGTGCTGCGGTCGTCGGAGCATCGAAAGAGGTAGGACACCTTCTTGCTTTCTCCGAATTTGCCATGTCTGTGTAATAGTCGTACGCTATACGGTAGCATTGAAATGACTGATGCAGGGATGGATGCCGCGAGGGGGAATGGTATATAGCCTATCGAGCAACTCGTGTCAACAGAGCAGGCACTAGGAAACATGACGCAAGCTTTGTGGAAAGAAAAGGAGCGCAGGGCTGAAATATTTGAAATGGAAAAGTTGAAGCTCCAAATTGAGCTTAAAGAAATAAAATTAATGCAAATGCAGCTTCCGCCACTGGCGGATGCACAACATCAAGAGCGGTTGGGCGATTATGCAAATGAATTGAAAACGGTACTGACTCCTATGCCAGAAAAGGACCCATTGGCGCCCGCGGGCCATACGGGCGGAGGTCAGAAGAGCGCCACACCAGAGGCGACATCGACGCGGTTAGCGATACTGCAACTGCGGTTGGAGATCGCAGAAGTAGAGAGGGAAAGAGGGAATCGCTGGAACTGAGGCGCGAAACGTTTCGTCTTCGTTCAGAGCGTATAGCACGAGAACAGGCCAGCGAGACAGAAAAAGTGCAAGTGCTGGAAACACAGAGAGCGAGGCCGGAATTAAGAGATGTTAATTCTGAGTCTGACGTCGCTGTCCCTGGCAGATTAGTTCCCCAGAACTGCGAAAGTGCACGACAAATTTTAAGGGTAACAGCAGGTTCTGATGAAGTTGTCGCCGAGGTGGCCTGTAGGCCATCACTGTCAGCTGAGGACGCGCCGCTCTTGTCGGTCGAGCTGTCGATACAAAGAACGCAGGTAGCGCTAACTCGGACAGTGGTATTGGTAGACGCGTTGAGCGCGCCGGGCGACAGCAAAGAGCTGCTTGAGGATTCAGCGACGGTTTCCATGCATAATTCTGGAACAAGTGGAGTGCACGCAGAAAACCATCGGACACCTAGAAAGAGTCGTCGCCGCCGAGTGTACCCTAAACGCAAGAAAGCCGAGCCCCCTCAGACTACTCCTATGGGTTACTCAGATGGTATCAACAGGAAGGGCAAGGTGAAGGCGTGCTTCTCGGCCGCAAGAGGCGTTTACGTTGTGGATAGGCAGCGGCAGGCGGGAAGTGGCATAGCACGTTATTCAGTGGGAACAGCAATGTGCGCGGAAAAAGAGGGGCGAGCGAAATCACGACGTAAAAGATTTCAGAAAAGGCTTGAGCGCCGCCCGAAACTGAGAGTACCTGGCAGGCGACAGTCAGAGCTAACTGGTCGCACGCAACGCATTAGAAAACAAAAACACTCATCGGGCGCGAGATTGCCGATTGCTGCCAAGGGGGGCAAGCTTGACAGTCAAGGGCGCTATTTCGGAGTCTTTGTACGGCCGGACCGTTCGAAAATCACCACACTACCGGGCCTTTGTAGGTTTATTACCGGAACGCAGAGGCGCTTGCAAAGGGGGCGTGGGAGTTGTCCCTTTTTGTGACCGGTCGGTATCAGTGAGACCGCGTCCCAGCCGGGCACGGCTGAAGAGATTGAAGCATGCGAGCTCTCCGAGTGCTCAATGTTTGCATGCGTAAGTAACCAGTAGATGCAATGTGGGAAGTGGAGGCTAGGGACCAGCTTGGCAGTTGGCATAGGGAGAGCGGTCATGGCAAGTTATGGAATGTGCAGACTGGTGTTCTACCTCTGTGTCCGGATTGAATTAACCGCAATGTGCGCGCGTGTGTGCGTGCTTGTGGACTGATTGAACAGCCGAGCATACATGTGCACGTGTGTGTGTAATTCTGTTCCGGGAAATGGTGACTGAACTTTTATGTCACACTGACCGCAAGTGTCCGCGTGACATTCTTGGTTGGGAGGTGTGGAGTTTGAAAAGTTTGAAAAGTATTTATTTGAAGTGTGTTTCATACACTTCAGGAAGGAGGCCAAAAGGCATGGTGCCTGACGAGGGCCTTCCTCCCTGGGGGTAAGCAAACTGCACTCGGCACATACACACACAAAATAAACAAATACAATAAATGTAGCGGTCGCCATTACACTTGCTGGCATGTTAAAAAAAAACAAAGGAAAAACTGTACAACAATATTAAGGTATCTTCGAAGTTATTAAGATGCGTGCTGTTGGGTTACAGGGAATTATAAAAAGGAAAAAAATATATATATATATACAATCATGTTGACTGTTACCAATTTATAATATGTCACAGGATGTACCGGTTAGTCATGTAGTCAACAGTGCAATCACTTTTCTCTTGTATATTTTTTGAGTTCTGCATTGATGGAGGAGGTCATGAAAATTTGTTTTCATTCAAAAAGGTAGTCATCAGATATCTAATCGTTTGGAATCCGTAATTTGTTCTTGATTTTGGTGCTTTATTGTCATGTGTCGAAGGGGATATGGGTTTTGCGGTAGTTCTGGTGTTGCACAAAAATTAGTTTCAAGATGAAATCTGTTATATGTTTCAAGTGCTAGCCGAAGAGTTTTTAATTGAAAAATTGTCAGTAACCCCAAGCTGTTCCACCACGAGTTAGTGCTATCCAAGTAGCCTAGATTAGCAATTGCTCGTATGGCCTTTTTCAGTAGTAAAAACAAAGCATTTAAATTAGTCTGTGTTGAGTCTCCCCATATCAGTAAACAATAGTGAAGATGTGAATGAATTAAACTGAAATAAAGTTGCTTTTTGAGCCATACTGGCAATAGAAGTCTAAATTTATTTAGAAGGCCCACTGATCGCGAAATTTTTTTTCTTACTTGATTAATATGGTCAGTCCACAACAGGTGTTCCTTAAATATAACTCCATGAAATTTTATTGACTGTACTCGTTGTAAAACATTCGAATTGTATAATATGATTGGCTCATTATCTATGACTTTATTTTTAGCTCCGAATATTACATACTTCGTCTTCGTGATGTTTAGTTCTAACCTGTTGGTCCTCAACCATAATGTAAGGTTTTCTAACCAAAGATTAGTTCTACATTCTATTGCTTGTAAACTCGCGTCATGAAAGAAAATATTTGTGTCGTCAGCGTATAAAACTGTTTCGGAGGAAGGAAGAATATTAACAATGTCATTTATGTTAACTAGGAATAGAATAGGACCCAGTATTGAGCCCTGTGGCACACCAGTGCGTATAAGGCCGTGGCTTGAAGGTATGTCGTTAATCATTGTGAATTGTACTCTGGATGATAAGTAGCTCTGAATAAGATTAAGTGCGGAACCTCGTCGCTGACCTTTCCGCGAACCTGCTGATATTGTGTCCGCAGGGAAGGCCGCTCCAGTGGGGTCGGAAGTCCCCAACAAAGGGGCCCGTCCCGTCCCTGCCTCCCCTTCGTGCGGCGGACGTCCTCGTTTACGCCGCGCCGTCACGGGGGATGACCCGCCGGGAAAAACGCTAACCATGTACAGCTGTCGACATGTGGTTGTTAAGGGGTTGACGAGGTTTCGGGGGCGCACGAGATACGGCTTAGTATTAGCCGAGTGACCGGAAACCCACTATTCCCGTAACGACTGTGTTCGTTCTCGCGCGGTGTATTCTGTAAACACTTCAGGGATCGTTTTGTCGCGTGTGCGAAAGAGATAGGAAAGTGGTAACGGCTGGGCCGTGGGTGCCGTGGGGAGAGGGTGGTCGCGTTTGTGCTGTTTGTCTATTTGATTGCAACCTCTCCTTCCCAAATGTGTCATCAGCACTCTTTCCCCAATCTGTGATTAGTTGGCGGAAATCCTTATTTTCCTTTCCCTAACCACTGATTGGCGAGATGGGTCGTTATCTTATTGGTTGCGGTCCCCGCTAAGGGCGGAGACAGAGGGTTTAAAACCAAGCGCTCTGGGTTGAGCGGGGGCTGAATTCGTCTGATCCACGATTTAGTCATGTAAAGAGTTTTCTCCTTGCTTTGTTTCTTCTCGTTTTTTTACCTATGTTGTAAATAAATAGTTAACCTTCTCCTTTCCTTAAGTAACCGGGTCATCAAGAAACCCCGATTTCATCATCAAGTAGTTTCCTCTCATCGCCACCGGAAGGGGAAACTCAACTCGCCCATTTCGCCGCGCCGACCCCGGGATGACCGAGGAAAAGAAAGTTCAGTTTTTAATGCGCGGCGTAAAAGAACAACTCTTTGCAAGCCTCGTCCGCCAGCCGCCAAAAACAGTCGAGGAATTCATGCAAGAAGCCTGCACGATTGAGAAGACCCTCGACTTCCGAGCTCGGCAGTACAATCGTCCTTCCTCTGCCTGTGCAATCCGTTCGGACACGCCGGCCACCACCAGCGACAGCTTGCTGGAAGTAATCCGCGAAAGCGTCCAAGAGGAGCTATGCCGATTACTGCCATCCTCCCCACAGCCACAAGCAGCGACTCTGATGGACGTGGTACGGGAAGAAGTGCAACAGGCACTTGGCACCCCGACGGCCACAGCACCCCAGGCCAAGACCTACGCCGCTGCAGTAAGGACTCCTCAGCCCCAACGACAACCCCTGCACCCTATCCGATATGAACAAGTTTTTCCTGAACGCCACCTCCCGGCCCCCGCCCGCCCAGCCTACGATCGATGCTCAAGTCCCAGGAAATGCGACGCCTGGAGGACTTCCGACAACCGGCCGTTGTGCTTCCATTGCGGTGTGGTCGCCAATATTCTTCGTCACTGCCCCTACCGACGTATCGGTCTTCGAGGATTTGCCGTTAACGCCTCACGACCACGCTTCGGCCAACGTCCTCAGGAAATCGACGAGTACCTGCGTCGAGAGGAGCACAAGCCGAACCGCTTTTCGCGCTCACCAATCGCCATCTACCTCGCGCTTTGCGTCGCCACGCCGCAACTACGCAGCCGCGGTACGAGGAAGGTCTCCTAGCCCCCCTAGGGGAAGCTAAAGACAGCAACCTCTGGAGGTGAGGTTGCTCACGAGCGAAACGCCGAAGATCCTCCACCGACCACGCCCCATGAAGACGCTGCAACCGCGATGCTGCATGAAGAAGCGACCCTCGCTGCACCGACGCCGCACACAATGACAGCCTCGACCACGACGGAAACTGCTTTCAAAACGACGCCGCCGCCCAGAAAAGCTTCGACCACACGCCCCACCCGCGACCCGCATACGCGACGAAGCCGTGACCCGATGCCGAGAGCGACATGCAATGCAAGAGCCTGGACCTGCGACTTAGAAGTGACTATCGACGGCCGGAAAGTTACCGCTGTAGTCGACACAGGAGCCGATTACTCTGTGGTGAATGGAACATTCGCTGCGCATCTGAGAAAAGTCACAACGGCTTGGGACGGCCCACAAATTCGCACCGTAGGGGGACACCTCATTACGCCATCAGGACGATGCACAGCGCGAGTGACTGTCAAAGGACATACCTGTCCTGCGACCTTTGTTGTGCTACCGCAGTGCTCCCGCGAAGTGATCTTGGGTATGGATTTTCCTTAATGAGCATCAGGCGATCATCGACCTGCGATCCAAGCTGATCACGCTTTCGACGGACGAAGCCATCGCTTCGATGAAAACTCGGGAAAATCACGTTTCCCTAAGTGTCCTGGAGGAAGAAGTGAGCGTCCCACCCCGTTCAAGCGTTATCGTGACCGTAGGCGCCAAGAAAGCCATTAACGCTGAAGCCATCATCGAGGGGAACATGCAGTTGCTTCTAGACCGAGAAATCAGCATCGCAAGAGGCAGAGCACATTTCCGCAAAGGCCAGGCCGAAGTCCTGCTCCCTAAATTCAGCGAAGAATACCGGCACATTAACAGAGGAACGACGATTGCTTTCTTCGACGAAATATCCAACGTACGAGAGTCCTTCGCCCTCTCCGACCCCTCCTCAGAAGATTCGCCTGACCAAGAGAACTCGCCTACTTTCGACATCAACCCAGCCCTGCCCCGTAACAGACAAGACCAGATCCGCAATCTGCTTCGAAGCTACAGTGAGTGTTTTTCGACATCGCCGAAAGTCCGACAAACGCCAATTACCAAGCATCGCATTATAACGGACCCAGCACGTCCGACCTCTCTGTCAAAGCCCCTACCGTGTGTCACCGCGAGAACGACAGGCCTTCCGGGACCAAGTCGAAGAAATGCTTCGCGACGACGTCATCCAACCTTCAAACAGCCCACGGGCGGCACCGGTTGTTCTAGGAAGAAAGAAAGACGGCGCACTTCGATTTCTGCGTTGATTACCGCCGCTTGAACAACTTAACAAAAAAGAACGTCTACCCCTTCTCCCGCATCGACGACACACTGGACCGCCTCTGCAACGCCAAATATTTCTCATCGATGGACCCCAAGAGCGGCTACTGGTAAATTGAGGTCGACGAAAGAGATCGCGAGAAGACAGCATTCATCACTGCAGTTGGGCTGTTTGAGTTCAAGGTGATGACATTTGGTCTCTGTTCAGCACCAGCGACGTTTCAGCGAGTAATGGATACAGTGCTGGCAGGCCTGAAGTGGCAAATTTGTCTGGTATATTTAGATGACGTCGTTGTGTTCGCCTCAAACTTTGAAGAGCACATCAAAAGACTTTGAACAGTACTAGACGCCATCAAGTCGTCTGGTCTAACCTTGAAAGCAGAGAAGTGCCACTTTGCCTACGAAGAGCTGCTGTTTCTAGGCCACATCGTTAGCAAGGAGGGAATACGCCCGGACCTGCGGAAAACAGCTGCTATGGAACAGTTTCCACCGCCGGCCGATAAGAAAGCAGTGCGCAGATATCGCGGACTGTGCGCATATTACCGACGATTTGTGAAAAACTTTTCGCGCATCGCCGAGCCCCTGACCCAACTGACGGAGGCAGACGTGCCGTTTAAATGGGAAGCGCCGCAAGTAGAAGCCTTCAAGGAACTTCAGCGTCGTCTAGAGTCTCCACCGATCCTTGCGCATTTTGATGAAAACGCCGATACTGAAGTTCATACCGACGCAAGCAGCGTGGAACTAGGCGCCGTCTTCGTTCAAAAAAGTGACAGGCTGGAAACAGTCATCGCAAACGCTAGCCGTTCCCTTTCCAAGGCCGAGGCTAACTATTTGACAACTGAGAAGGAGTGCCTTGCCATCATCTGGGCTACGCCGAAATTCCGCCCCTACCTTTACGGACGACCGTTCAAGGTGGTCAGCGACCACCACCACGCTCTGCTGGCTTGCCAATTTGAAGGACCCCTCTGGCCGACTCGCTCGATGGAGTCTGCGTCTTCAGGAGTTTGACGTCACCGTCGTTTACAAGTCCGGACGCAAGCACTCTGACGCCGATTTCCTCTCAAGAGCCCCTGTAGATACACCGCCACCGAACAACGATGAGGACGCCTTCCTGGGACCCATCAGCCCCAGCTCTTTTGCTCAGCAGCAAAGCTCGGACCCCGACCTAAAACGCCTCATCGAGTACCTAGAAGGCAAGGTTTCTTCACCCCTCGCTTCATTCAAGCGAGGACTGTCTTCTGTGTGCAGAATGAGGTCCTTGTGAAGAAGAACTTTGCAGCGAGCAAAACAGCTTACCTCCTGGCTGTACCTGCTTGTCTCCGCGAACAAGTTCTACACACTTCCCACGACGAGCCGACAGCTGGACATCTCAGGTTTACTCGCACCCTCCAACGCATTCAAGACAAGTATTATTGGCCCCGACTGTCTGCCGATGTCGCACATTATGTGAAAACCTGCCGAGATGGTAAGCGACGAAAGACGCCTCCCACACGACCAGCAGGATTTCTGAACCCCATTGAACCTCCCTCAAGGCCGTTTCAGCAGATCGGAATGGACTTGCTTGGCCCTGTTCCAATATCAACGTCTGGAAATAAGTGGATCATCATAGCGACCGACTAGCTGACCCGTTACGCTGAGGCGCAAGCCCTACCAAACGGAACAGCAGCAGAAGTCGCCAAAATTTTCGTGGAGTGCATTCTTCTTCGACACGGCGCCCCCGATGTGCTCATCACGGACAGAGGAACAGCATTCACGGCGGAACTAACGCAAGCCATCGTGCGTTACAGCCAAACCAATCACCGGAGGACAACTGCATACCATCCGCAAACCAACGGACTGACCGAGCGCGTGAACAAAACCATCGCCGATATGCTCGCCCTGTATGTCGATGCCGAGCACAAAACCTGGGATGTCATTCTACCTTACGTCGTCTTCGCCTACAGCACCGCAGTGCAAGAGACCACTCAGATGACACCTTTTAAGCTCGTCCATGGCGGGGAGGCCACGACCACGCTAGACGCCATGCTGTCCAACGTTACAGAAGAAGAGAACGTCGACGTTGCCGCCTACCTTCCACGCGCAGAAGAAGCTCGAAGGCTTGACCGATTACGGATCAAAGATCAGCAGCGGTCCGACGCCAGACGCTACAACCTACGGAGACGCAATGCGGAATACAAGCCAGGAGACCAAGTCTGGGTGTGGACGCCCATTCGCCGCCGTGGATTGAGTGAAAAGCTTTTGCGCCGCTATTTCGGCCCGTACAAGGTTCTTCGTCGTCTGGGTGAACTGGAATATGAAGTCATCCCTGACGCAATGACTGCATCCCAGCGACGCCGCGTACGACCAGTTGTCCATGTAGTCCGTCTGAAGCCGTATTATGCGCGCTAAAGGACACTGCATTTCCATACTCTATTTTCGCAAGATCCGTTTTATCTCTTACTAGTCGCATTATTTGTTTTAATGCATAGGGTCGATGCTTCTTTGAAAGGGGAGTAATGCCGCGAACATTTGCAGTGTTTGTTCATTCTTCAAATCTGCCGCCACACAACCTTATTGCTTTGTTTGCGCCGCAAGACGCGACTAGATTTATCTCGATTGATCGCAGCTTGGCAGCGATGATTCTACGTTGTTCCGGAATGTTCTAGTAACTTTGCACGCTTTATCTCTGAAGTTCGCTATCAGCTTTAAATTGAGCACGGCCGACAGAGGTGGGCATTCTGTTCGACGACCGCCGAGCACGCTTGCCGCTTCGCCGATGCCGAGTGCTTCAGTCAATTTCGGGTGCAAGTAAGCCCAATAAACAGTTTTCTTTTAGAAGACCTTTTGTCCATCTTCACCGCTGCTTAGACTGCCGTCACCACTACGTGACAATATACTGCCGGTGACACTCACCTATTCGCGCAAATGCAGGCCAAGCTAGCGTTACTACAGTACAACTTGGGCCAGCCAGACGCGGGGCTTCTGCAGCGTGTTTCCAACAGCTGGACAACATTGCATTTGTCGGGAACGGGCGTGGGCAACACTGAACTTGGCTGAAGCGTCTTTTTTGGCAACAGTGCACTTGTCGGGAACGGGCATTGGCAACATTGGACTTGTCTGCAGCGGTTTGAATTTCCGCTTGAATTGACAGTTTATTTCTCGATCGCTTTTGTGCCGTATTTAAATAATGCTTATACTTGGAGTTCTAGGTTAGTAGCGTTAGTAGCGTAGAATAGCAGGCTATGGGTTCGAAGTTTGAGTGGTTTTTGATGCATCCAATCGGGCATTTCGGATCACGTAAACCGATGGGCGCAGCTCACGAGGGCTCCGACGACAATGAGCTGGCTTTCACAAGGGCAGGCGACCTTGATGTGAATCGGTTTACTACGGTTAGTGCGCAGTGCCTTTGTGTGTGCTGAAGTCTGTTGGCGGCTAATTTGGACTGCCGATCCGCTCTTAAGGGAGTAGGTGTGCGGATGTGCGTGCGACAATTTGTGTGTGAGCGCTGCGGGGCGATGAGTTAGGAGTGAGATCGTCAGGAATGAGTGAACGACACCCCCTTTTTCCCGCCACTACCTTTTCTGCAATGGGGCGTCGTGGTCAGGCAAAGGAGACCACTGAGGAAGACTGCGATCAAGGAGTTGGTCCAGTGTAAGACATGCAAATCGTGGCTCGTTTTGGAGGACACGCCGTACGACACCGTACACGAAGCTGGGGAAGACCCTGCTTTCATGTGCCATCAACGCATAAGGATGAACGTTTTGCGAGATGAGCTCACTACCTACGCGTCTAAAGAGAAGGAAAACTGGAAGCTGGAGATCGCCAACCTCAAGGCGCGGTTGGACGCCGAACTCACTGCGATTCAGGTGGAAAGAAGCGGCCTGAAGGCGGAGCTTGAGGCGGAGAGAAGAAAGAGGACTGCTCTGGAAGAACAAGTAGTTGAACTAAGGCAGACGCTGAGCGAGCTGTGTTCGGGGGTAACTCGTGTGCGGCAGCCATCCGCTGTCTAACCAATGGCCGGGGAGTCGTTGGGCACCCTAAAGGAGCAAATGCCAGGACAGCCCACACCAGAGCCATGCAGAAGTGGAAAAGAGAATACTAGTGAAAGTGAAGAGGAGGAGGCCAGGAGCTTAGCCGATACTACCCAACCTGTCACAGGAGGAAGTACCCAAACAACAACATAGTACTTCCAGCAGAAGCGCCACCAAACACCTGAAGTACGCTCCTCAGAGTATAGATCCTGGAAAAAAGGGAAAAACATTGGAGCCCACATGGACAGGAAAGGAATGACCGAAGTGTATTCCTATACGGGGATCACAACGCCTACCGTATGAAGCCCGATATACTACAGGCTTCAAACTGGCACAAGAGAGTACACAACAGGACAGAGGCAGACGCAACCCTCCAAAAGGCCTGTGAGGCCCTCAATGATGCAACGGATTTCTGGCAGGTGCAGGAGGCCCTGGTGGTACTGCATGCTGGGATAAATGATGCAAGAAAGGAGGATTGGCCAGCGCAGGATGCCTTTCAGAAAGTGAAGGGATACGTGGTTGCAGCGGGCTCCACAGCCCCGCTTCATAGTATACGGTCTCCCCCAGACGGCGACCACCCCTACGGGGCTTGCAGTGTGGAACGAAATAATGAAAAACGCATGCTAGGACCTTGGACATCGAATGGATTTCATACCAACGACATGGGCGGTTGAACAGCAACAGGACATGTTGTACACAGACCGAGCAGCAAATGAACTTAGGCGGCGACTCGGGCGTAGAGCCTGCACTTTTTTAGGAATCCACCGTTCCAACAAAAGCAGAAGAGGGTCCAACCCAAAAGTACAGCCTACAACCCCCTTTATAGAGGCCCTGGGCCGACACTGCTATAAATGATGGGCTCAAAAAACCGATTGAAAGGGAGGAACTGGTTCGGGGGGGCAACCCCTAGAAGAACACAATGCTGAGCAGCACAGTGAACAGGGGAAAAGGGTGATGGTTGTAAGAGTAGGGCCTGTTGGGGATGGATGTGATGTTACTAAACTTCACACACAGCGAAGAAAGAGAAGACAACGACGGAGTAGAGGCATCAGAAACAAAGGACTTTCTACCTAAACGTACAAGGGAGTCGACGGGAGCAAAAGTGGGAAGAACTTAACAAAACTCTACAGAAGCAAGAAATCACAGTCGCGGGGCTTGTCGAAACCCATCTATGCAATGAAGAAACCCCACCAAAAAACAGACTATTTATGGGAAGGCTTAAACCGCCTAGATGGAGAAAGGAGGGGTGGTGGCCTAGGCTTTCTATACAGGGTTGGTTCCAATTGGGAGACGATTCCAGGGACATGTCAGGAACAATTGTGGCTGACAGGAAATTTGGGCGCCCGCAAGACAGCCCTGGGCCTGGTTTACCTGTGGACAGGACAGGGGCCGTATCAGAAAAACACTGATACTCGAAGTGCCTAGAGACCAATATAGCTGCCATGAGCAATATGCCAGTTATTATTGTAGGGGACTTCAATGCCCACATCGAGAATCTAGATGGTGTGACGGACAGAATGGGCAGACTGCTCCCAAAGACAAGACTTAGTGGTTGTCAATACCACAGACAAGTGTAGAGGAAGACAACTTGGACAATGCACAAGAAAACCAGCAGCATAGACTACTGCTTAATAGCACATGCCTTTCTGCCTCAGCTTCAAGAGATGGTGATTGATGAAGAAGGCTCCCAAAGCATTGGAAGCGACCACAACAGCTTTGTGCTGTCATTCAATTGGAAGAGAGGGTCATACACATGTTGACAGGGCACACCCAGAACATCGAAATGATTTGACACCGACAGAAATTGGAGACATTGTGGCACTGCTGGAGAGCGAGGCGGAGGGTGTAGATGTGCAATCACATGAGGACGTTGAACTCTGGGTAAAAAAGGCAATAACTTCAGTAAAAGCTAGTCGGCCAATCCAGAAGACATACACCTAAAGCATGGTGGGACAAAGAGGTGTTCAATGCCCTTAAGCAACGTAAAGCTGCTTGTAGAGAGCTTCGACATGCCGCACTGCGGGGCACACCTGAAATAATAGATAAGCTGTGGGAGGCATACATTGAAGCGAAAAAGCATATGACCGCTTTGATACAACAGAAGATGCTTAGGAAGTTCCTCCATGAAATTAAATCAGCTGGCAGGGAATCATGTTTAACTGCGCAAAGAAACGAAGACAGAGGAGAAGGCACGACACTGCGCTCGTGTCGTGCCTTCTTCTCCTCTGTCTTCGTTTCTTTGCGCAGTTAAACATGATTTCCTACCAACTCGCCCAGTTTTCTGTTGTTATCAGCTAGCAGAGATGGCCCAGCGAAATTCTGGCGATATATCCAGACACTGCAGCCAGTGGCTATAGCTGGCACGGTGACCCTGCGAGAACCAACCACAGGAAGTAGTACGTGGAAGCAGCCTGCCTGGGCTACATTGAAACACATATGGCCCACCAGTTACAATCCCTGATAGGCCATGATAGTGCAGCACTACCACCCGCAAGCGCACCTGCCGGATCGGGGTGTGACACAGTCACAGAGGGGGAGCTGAAGCGAGCACTGCGACACATGGCGGGAAGCTCGGCAGCAGGGCTAGATGGCATACCACCATTACTAATAAAAAGATAGAGAAAAGAACACGGGAAAAGCTCAGGGATGCCTTGAACGATGTAACGACCACGGGAATTTCTCCTAAGGGTGGCGGTGCTCGAGGATACGGCTGGTACTAAAGAGCGGATGAGACAAGGCCCTCTTGAAAAGCTATAGACCCATTGCAGTAACATCTGCTTTGTATCTCTTGTTTTGCCACATTCTGCGAGCTCGCATACAGAGATGGGCGGAAGGTGCTCAAATTCTGGGCGAACTGCAAAATGGCTTTCGACCCAATCGCCGACTGGAAGACAACCTTTTCGTTGTGACATCTTCCATTGAGATTACCGCCAAAGAGAAGCGAGAGCTTGTACTGGGCTTTCTGGATATAGCCCAGACATACGACTCAGTGGAGCACAGTCGACTGTGGGAGGTCCTGGAGGCGCAGGCTATCCCAGAACCGCTACTACACTTGGTGAAGGCTTTATACGCTGAAACCCAGGCTGTGATCCACTGGGTGGCCTCAACCACCAGGCCAATCAGCGTGTCTAGGGGACTGCGTCAGTGCTGCCCTATGTCGCCGATCTTGTTCATGTTGTTTATCTCGGGGCTGGAGCAGCGCCTTGTGGAGAGCGGAGTTGGTTTCAGCCTCACCTACATGGAGAATGGCGCCACTCGTACCCGCAGGCTACCAGCCCTCCTGTACGCCGACGATATAGTACTGCTTGCGGACAACGTGGGAGACCTAAAAACCAGAACCAGGCGAACGTAACCACCGGCTCACGACCTTAATATTCAGTACACCAAGCGTCCCAGCTGCGCGTGACGCGTCTCGCGGCGCAAAGGTCGCAACGCCAGCCGCGGTTGCCTGGGGATGCCTACAATATAGTGTTTCGGTCAAACGGGGGACTCAACTTAAACGACCTTCAACCGCGCAAGCTTCGCCTGGACCTGATATGTGCAGCCAAGGACCTCCAAGTCCCGGATGCCAACAACTTGCGTATCCACCCCCTAAACAACACCTGCACGATGAGTACTCCGCATCAAGCCGACGCGCTACGCCTGGTCGCCGTCAGACAAATCTCAATTCGAACCCAAGCCTGCACCGTCACCGCCTACATCGCCCCCCCCCCGGATGGTGCAGTAAGAGGAGTAATCACTAACGCCTACTGGGAAGAAACCCCAGCACAGATTCTTGAAGACCTCATCACGGGCAACCCTGGCGTCCCCATCATTGATGCACACCGCATGGGACAGACTCGTTCGATCCTCATCACCTTCCGGGCGGGTCCGTTGCACCGAACCATCTCCTAGGGAGGCGGACTCCATAGAGGGCACCTGGATGGTTGCACAAACTGTAGAAAACCAGGGCATCGCGCGGATGTGTGTACCCTTCAGCGTACGCACAACTGTTCAAGATGCGGTATCGCGCACCCCCGAGAGGACACTCCGACATGCACCCCAGCCTGCATACTCTATGGAGGCGCCCACATGACGGGTACTAAAGGTTGCAAAGCGAGGGGACGGTGCTCACCGCAACCGCACACTTCCCGCAAACCGGAGCGAGACGCGGACCGCGCCAGCGTTCGTCGCTCTAGCAAGTCTCGCTCATCGTCTCGTCGCCGCCAGGGCCAACAGCCTCCACAACTCTCCTGGGCAGACAGAGTAGCAGGCAACAGGCTCAAAGCTACCAGCAAGCCCTCAACCCCCCGCCCACACAGGTGGACCCCCGTGACCGGGAGCTACAGGCCCTGCGAGAGGAGGTGAGTCGTCTTACCTCCCTCATCAAGACCCCCACCTCTACCCCTCTACCGCTTCCGCCAATAGTCCCTCCCACGCAACCCACGCTGCTACCTCAAACACCCACTGAAAGCATAGAACAATCGGACTCCCAAACCCCCACCTCACCTCTACCGAAGAAAAAACGCGCAACAGAGCAACCACCCGTCGCCCAAACTGACCTTCAATTCCTAGAGGCCCGCATGGACGCTAAACTCGCCGAAAGGAGCGCGCGTCTAGAGGCAAAATTTAATCACCTCGTCGACCACCTGTCCCAATGCTTCGAGCAACAAATTGAAGCGGCATTTACGCGCATGGTGCATACCCTTGAAATGAGCCTCGCACGGTACGACACCCGCCTCCAAACAATAGAGCAGGTCCTTCCCTCGCTGCACCTACCCAATCTCCCCCATAAATCCCGCCCACCTACCCCACAGAACCCCCTACCCAACCCACCTACCCTCACTCCACCCAAGCTACAGTATGGCGGGGCGACCACCTAATTCCTTATCAATTCTGCAATGGAACTGCCGCCGCTTCCAGGGCAAACGCGCACCCCTCCAACTCCTCCTTCCCACACTTCCCACGCCCCACATCCTCCTCCTTCAGGACACACATGCCCCTGCAACACTTCCAGCTACAGCTCCGCTCACTCGGACGTAGCGAATACACCCAGGGCTTCCACACATACATCGCTCCATTACACACCAAACGCATCACATCAACTCCGAGACGCCCTGCGTGATCACAGAAATCATACCAGACGCACAATCCACACCATCCATTTTTATTGCAAATATATATCACACACCGTCTCATCCGATGGCTTCATTGGAAACGCTACTGCGCGATCTCCATTGTATTGCAGGCAAGCATCCATTGATTATCGGAGGGGACTTCAACAGTCAACATACTGACTGGGGCTACCGCACCACCACGGGACGAGGAAGGCGACTCTGGTCTTTGGTACAACAGCTCCGCCTCACAATACACAACAACTTTAACACACCCACGAGAACTGGCAACAGTGTCAGCGCGGACACCAGCCCGGACTTGACACTGATCCGCAACCTTGCGGGTATTACGTGGAACACAACACATCATACATTAGGGAGCGATCATTACATCATCTCCGTTACATTACCGTACAAACAAAGAACGACCCTTCACCTAACACACAAGCTCACCAACTGGGATGCGGTCCGCGCCGCACGGGCGGCCCTTCCTGACGCCCCCATTACAGACATCGACCAGTGGGTGGCATCACTCATGAACGATGTCTCCGCACATACTCGAACGCTTGACACCACACCAGATACGCCCACCCTCGACACTCGCCTGGCCCACCTATGGGAGGCCCACCATAGCATCCTAGAGCGCTGGAAAGGACAAAAGCTCAATCGGAACCTTAAAAAGCGGCTAGCCGCACTGCAAACACAAATTACTGAGCACTCTGAGGAGCTCCGCTCTAACTCCACTCCAGGAGTTGACCGTATCTCATATAGCATGCTCCGCAATTTGGACGATCAGTCGATTGCCCAGCTCACGGGGTACTTCAACACATGCTGGCAGGAGGGCACCCTTCCGCAGTCCTGGCATCACGTCAAAATATTATTCATACCCAAGCCCCACAAACCCCTTACACCTGCAAATCTTCGTCCCATCTCACTAAGATCATGTCTGGGCAAGCTTTTGGAGCATGTCACACGCGCCCGACTCACCCAACACATGACGGAGCAAGACCTCTATCCGCAAAGCATGGTGGGCTTCCGTCCTCACCTGTCGGCTCAGAACGACATGCTCCAGCTCGCACAGGATATATTTGACGTCCTCATACCGGGCCACACAAAAGCTGTCCTCGCCTTGTATCTCTCCAAGGTCTTTGATCGCCTAGACCATAAAGCGATCATGGCGGCGCTCTCCCCCTTGAACATAGGTGAATGTATGTACACCTATATTCAAGCATTCCTTACTAACCGCACGGTCGAAATTCACTTCGGTCCCCACACATCCCGCCCATACACCCTTAGTGGGGTTGGCACCCCCCAGGGATCTGTCCTCTCCCCTCTCCTCTTCAATGTCAAACATCCTCCTAGCCCGCAAACTACTAACTATCCCTCACCTTCGGCATACACTCTATGCTGATGATACCACTCTGTTGACCACCCATGGCAGTGATGGAGACATAGAGCATACTCTGCAGTCGGCAGCTACCCTCACCCAAACACATGCGCGGAGTATCGAACTCTCATGCTCTGCGGAGAAGTCGGAGCTCCTCATACTCGCCCCACAACCCGAAACTGCCCCACAGTCCCTATAACCGTGAAACTGGAAAACCGGTACATCCCGGAGGTACACACTCTCCGGGTACTGGGCCTCCACATCCAGAACAACGGGAAAAAACTCTCACCATCCAGAAACTCAAGCATACGGCGGTGTCGATATCCCACCTAATCCGCCGAGTTTCTGGACACCACCGGGGCATGAAGGAGCATGACCTATGTCGTCTCATTCATGCCTTCGTCCTCAGCCGCTTTCTCTTCACGCTCCCCTACCTGAAACTCGAGGCCACAGAAATCTCCACCCTGGATGCCATGATCCGAACAGCATTTAAGACAGCACTACACCTGCCCCTGAATACCTCAACCGAAAAACTCCTCCTGCTAGGCCTACACAACACGATAGGTGAGCTTATCGAGGCCCACCGACAGACACAATACATACGTCTCGCGAGAACCACCACCGGCAGACACATCCTACACACCCTCGGCATTAGGATACCAGCCACGGATCCCACACAGCTCCCGGTCCCCCACCACGTTTACCGCGAGCTACTTATTAAACCTCTCCCTAAAAACATGCACCACACCTACCACGAACCGCGCCGTAGAGCTCGTTCACGGGCGCTCCACAAAAACTATGGCATGGAACCGGATGCCGTTTGGGTGGATGCCGCATGCACAGGCGAGGACGCGGCTGCAGCCATCACGAACCCCTCCCTACAACCGATTGCTACCCTTCACATATCCCCCACTGCCACTTCGGAGGAGGCTAAAGAGGCCGCTATTACCCTAGCCATCACGCGCACGGAGGCCCGGTATATACTATCGGACTCTCAAACTACCATACTTAATTTCGACCGCGGGAGAGTTCACGTCCCTGCATTTCGCATATTGAACTCCCTCGCCGCACACCCGCCCCGCCACATGGAGCTAATATGGGTGCCTGCCCACTCCGGGAATCCCGGAAACGAGGCTGCCAATGCTTTAGCCCGAGGTTCTCTCAACCGGGCACCGGCGGCCTCCGATCTGGGGTTCTCACGGGAGCGCATGCATTCCTTAGGTGAACTGACGCAGGCCTGCAAAGCCGAGCATCGGCTGTACCCCCACCCCATCTTTCCCTCGACAATTATCATCAGACACTTTGGAGGCGGCTTCAAACACGCACCTTACCCACCCCTTATATACGCTCGCGCTATCACCAAGCCCACACAAACCCCTACTGTACCCTCGGCCACCACCCCAAAGCCACTCTCGATCATGTCCTTTTCCTCTGCCCGGCGGATCCTCCCCCGCGGGGACTGGAGCACCTTACCACTTGGGAGGCTTGGGAGACCCTACTGCACTCCGAGGACCCGGCCAAGCAAGCCATCGCCACAGACCGGGCTGCCAGCGTCATGAGCCTCCGGGACATGAACGTTTGAGCGCAGTGGGGCCGTGCGGGGGCCCAAGGACCTGTGCGTCTTAAACTCCCCTCTATGTAATAAAGTTTACACCACCACCCCCTGCCAGTGGCCACATGACAGAGATAACACGAGTAGTGCTCCACATCAAAATTAGCAGTGAGGAATCGCAGTGCACTACCTAATGCTACTCGCAGCAACATGCATTCCAAAGGTTCTGCTGCCACATTTCTTGGAGCTTTGATTGTCCAGTATGGCCTACAAGTGTCGGCGTTATCACTAACGGCAGCATGCTATATCTACCGCCATTTCACCGCCCTTCACAGGGGCACAGCACCACGTCTGCAATGGAGAGCTCACCGAAGTTGTTCTTTCAGGTGGTCCTTCTGTTAAGCGCGTCACTGGAGACACCATCCCCGGAATCCTGGCTGAATACTATCTGGACTGACAGACGTGGAAAATGCACGCGGAAGCCACTTCTGAGCAGCTGTTGCCGGCTCTTCTGGCAATCAGGATGGTCTACACGTGTCGACGCTGTCACTAACGGAAGCATATGCTATATCTACAGCCATTTCACCGCCCTTCACTGGGGCCCAGCACCACGTCTGCAATGGAGAGCTCACCGAAGTTGATCTTTCAGGTGGTCCTTGTGTTAAGCGCGTCACTGGAGGCACCGTCCCCGGAATCCTGGCTGAACCCTACCTGGACTGAGAGACGTGGAAAATGGACGCGGAAGCCACTTCTGAGCAGCTCTGGCCGGCTCTTATGGCAATCAGGATAATCTACACGCGTCGACGCTATCACTAACGGAAGCATATGCTATATCTACAGCCATTTCACCACCCTTCACGGGGCACAGCACCACGTCTGCAATGCCGAGCTCACCGAAGTTGATCTTTCAGGTGGTCTTTCTGTTAAGCGCGTCACTGGATGCACCGTCCCCGGAATCCTGGCTAAACCCTACCTGGACTGACAGACGTGAAGAACGGAACCGGAAGCCACTCCTGGACACCAGCCGCCAGTTCTGCTCGCAAACAGTATGGTCTCCACGAGTCCACCCTATCACAAATGAAAGCCTGCTATATCTACTGCAGTTTCACCGCCGTCAACTTGACCCAGCACCATGTCTGCGATAGAAAGCTCACCGAAATTGTTCTTTAAGGTTGTCCTACTGTTAAGCGCGTCACTGCAGGCACCGTCCAATGCAATCCTGACTGAACCCGACCTGGACTGAATGACGTGAAAAATGGACGCGGAAGCCACTCCTGGACGCCTACCGCCAGCTCTGCTGGGAAACCAGGATGGTCTACACGTGTCCACCCTATCACTAATGAAAGCCTGTTATATCTACTGCAGTTTCACCGCCCTCAACTGGACCCAGCACATTGTCTGCAATGGAGAGCTGACCGATATTGTTTTTTTAGGTGGTCCTTCTGTTAAGCGCGTCACTGTAGGCACCGTCCACAATATCGTGGCTGAACCATACCTCGACTGACAGACGTGAAAAATGGACGCGGAAGCCTCTCCAGGACACCTGCCGGCAGCTCTGCTCGCAACCAGGATGGTCTACACGTGTCCACCCTATCACTAATGAAAGCCTGCTATATCGGCTGCAGTTTCACCGCCCTACACTGAGCCGAGCACCATGTCTGCAATGGAGAGATCACCGATGTTGTTCTCTTAGGTGGTCCTTCTGTTAAGCGTGTTACTGGAGGCACCATCGAACGCAATCCTGACTGAACCCTACCTGGACTGACAGACATGAAAAGTGGACGCGGAAGCCACTCCTGGACACCTGCTTCCAGCTCTGCTGGCAACCAGGATGGTCTACACGTGTCCACCCTATCACTAATGAAAGCCTGGAATATCTACTGCAGTTTCACCGCCCTAAAGTGGGCCCAGCACCATATCTGCAATAAAGAGCTCAACGATATTTTTCTTTAAGGTAGTCCTTCTGTTAAGCGCGCCACTTGAGGTACCGTCCCCAGAATCGTTGCTGAACCATACCTGGACTGACAGACGTGAAAAATGGACGCAGAAGCCACTCCTGGACACCTGCCGCCAGCTCTGCTCGCAATCAGGATGGTCTGCACGTGTCGAACCTATCACTAATGGAGGCGGGCTATATCTACTGCTGTTTCACCGCCCTCAACTGGGCCCAGCACCATGCCTGCAAAAGAGAGCTCACCGATATTGTTCTTTTAGGTTGTCCTTCTGTTAACCGGGTCACTCGAGGCACAGTGCCCACAATCCTGGCTGAACCATACCTGGACTGAGAGACGTTAAAAATGGACGCGGGAACCACTCCTGGACACCTGCCGCCAGCTCTGCCCGCAACCAGGATGGTCTACACGTGTCGACCTTATCACTAATGAAAACCTGCTATATCTACTGCAGTTTCACCGCCCTCAACTGGACCCAGCCCCATGTCTGCAATAGAGTGCTCACCGTTATTGTTCCTTGAGGTGGTCCTTCTGTTAAGCGCGTCACAGGAGGCAGTCCCCAGAATCCTGCCTGAACCCTACCTGGACTGACGGACGTGAAAAATGGACGCGGAAGCCACTCCTGGACACCTGCCGCCAGCTCTGCTCGCCACAAGGATGGACTAACTTGTCGACTTTATCACTAATAAAAACCTGCTATATCTACTGCAGTTTCACCGCCCTCAACTGGACCCAGCACAATGTCTGCAATGGAGAGCTCACCGATATTGTTCTTTTAGGTGGTCCTTCTGTTAAGCGCGTCACTGGAGGCACCGTCCCTAATATCGTGGATGAACCATACCTCGACTTACAGAAGTGAAAAATGGATGCGGAAGCCTCTCCAGGACACCTGCCGCCAGCTCTGCTCGCAACCAGGATGGTCTACATGTTTCCACCCTATCACTAATGAAAGCCTGCTATATCTACTGCAGTTTCACCGCCCTAATTTGGGCCCAGCACCATGTTTGTATTGGAGAGCTCACCGATACTGTTCTTTCAATTAGTCCTGTTAGCGCGTCACTGGAGGCACCGTCCCAGAATCGTACCTGAACCATACCTGGACTTACAGACGTGAAAAAAGGACGCGGAAGCCACTCTTGGACACTTGCTTCCAGCTCTGCTCGCCACCAGGATGGTCTACACTTGTCCATCCTATCACTAATTAAAGCCTGCTATATCTGCTGCAGTTTCACTGCCCTCAACTGGGCCCAGCGCCATGTTCGCAATGGAGAGATCACCGATGTTGTTCTCTTAGGTGGTCCTTCTGTTAAGCGCGTTACGGGAGGCACCGTCCCCAGAATCGTGGCTGAATCATACCTCGACTGACAGACGTGAAAAATGGACGCGGAAGCCACTCCTGGACACCTGCCGCCAGCTCTGCTCGCAACCAGGATGGTCTCCACGAGTCCACCCTATCACTACTGGAAGCCTGCTATATCTACTGCACTTTCATCGCCCTCAACTGGGCCTAGCACCACGTCTGCAATGGAGAGCTCACCGGTGTTGTTCTTTCAGGTGGTCATTCTGTTAATAGCGTAACCGGAGGCACCGTCCCCAGAATCCTGGCTGAACTGTACCTGTGCTACAAGACGCGAAAAATGGATGCGGAAGCCACTCCTGGACACCTGCCCAATGCTCTGCTCGCAACCGGGATGGTCTACACGTGTCGACTCTATAACTAATGGCAGCCTGCTATATCTACTTCAGTTTCACCGCCCTAAACTGGGCCCAGCACCATGTCTGTATTGGAGAGCTCACCGATATTGTTCTTTCAGGTAATCCTTCTGTTAGCGCGTCACTGGAGGCACCGTCCCATAATCGTGCCTGAATCATACCTCGACGGACAGACGTGAAAAATGGACGCGGAAGCCACTCCTGGACACCTGCCGCCAGCTCTGCTCGCCATCAGGATGGTCTACACGTGTCCATCTTATCACTAATGAAAGCCTACTATATCTGCTGCAGTTTCACCGCCCTCAACTGGGCCAAGCACCATGTCTGCAATGGAGAGATCACCGATGTTGTTCTCTTAGGTGGTCCTTCTGTCAAGCGCGTTACGGGAGGCACCGTCCCCAGAATCGTGGCTGAATCATACCTCGACTGACAGACGTGAAAAAGGGACGCGGAAGCCACTCCTGGACACCTGCCGCCAGCTCTGCTCGCAACCAGGATGGTCTCCACGAGTCCACCCTATCACTACTGGAAGCCTGCTATATCTACCGCACTTTCATCGCCCTCGACTGGGCCTAGCACCACGTCTGCAATGGAGAGCTCACCGGTGTTGTTCTTTCAGGTGGTCATTCTGTTAATAGCGTAACCGGAGGCACCGTCCCCAGAATCCTGGCTGAACTGTACCTGTGCTACAAGAGGCGAAAAATCGATGCGGAAGCCACTCCTGGGCACCTGCCGCATGCTCTGCTCGCAACCAGAATGGTCTACACGTGTCGACCCTATCACTAATGGCAGCCTGCTATATCTACTTCAGTTTAACCGCCCTAAACTGGGCCCAGCACCATGTCTGTATTGGACAGCTCACCGATATTGTTCTTTCAGGTAGTCCTTCTGTTAAGCGCGTCACTGGAGGCACCGTCTCAGAATCGTGCCTGAATCATACCTCGACTGACAGACGTGAAAAATGGACGCGGAAGCCACTCCTGGACACCTGCCGCCAGCTCTGCTCGCAACCAGGATGGTCTCCACGAGTCCACCCTATCACTACTGGAAGCCTGCTATATCTACCGCACTTTCATCGCCCTCATCTGGGCCCAGCGCCATGTTCGCAATGGAGAGATCACCGATGTTGTTCTCTTAGGTGGTCCTTCTGTTAAGCGCGTTACGGGAGGCACCGTCCCCAGAATCGTGGCTGAATCATACCTCGAATGACAGACGTGAAAAATGGACGCGGAAGCCACTCCTGGACACCTGCCGCCAGCTCTGCTCCCAACCAGGATGGTCTCCACGAGTCCACCCTATCACTACCGGAAGCCTGCTATATCTACCGCTGTTTCATCCCCCTCAACTGGGCCTAGCACCACGTCTGCAATGGAGAGCTCAACGGTGTTGTTCTTTCAGGTGGTCATTCTGTTAATAGCGTAACCGGAGGCACCGTCCCCAGAATCCTGGCTGAACTGTACCTGTGCTACAAGACGCGAAAAATGGATGCGAAAGCCACTCCTGGGCACCTGCCGCATGCTCTGCTCGCAACCAGAATGGTCTACACGTGTCGACCCTATCATTTATGGCAGCCTGCTATATCTACTTCAGTTTCACCGCCCTAAACTGGGCCCAGCACCATGTCTGTATTGGGGAGCTCACCGATATTGTTCTTTCAGGTAGTCCTTCTATTAGCGCGTCACTAGAGGCACCATCCTCTCAATCCTGGATGAACCCTACCTGGACTGACAGACGTGAAAATGGACACGGAAGCCACTCGTACACACCTGCCGCAGACTCTGCTGGAAACCAGGATGGTCTACATCTGGCGACCCTATCACTAATGGAAGCCTGCTATATCTACCGCAGTTTAACCGCCCTCAACTGGGCAAAGCACCATCTCTGCAATGGAGAGCTCTCCGATATTGTTCTTTAGGGTAGTCCTGTTAAGCGCGTCACTGGAGGCACCGTCCAATGCAATCCTGGCTAAACCCTACCTGGACTGACAGACGCGAAGAATGGACGCGGAAGCCATTCCTGGACACCTGCCGCAAGCTCCGCTGGCAACCAGGATGGTGTACACGAGTCGACCCTATCACTATTGGAATCCTGCTATATCTACCGCAGTTTCACCGTCCTCAACTGGGCCTAACACCACCTCTGCAATGGACAGCTCACCGATGTTGTTCTTGTAGGTGGTCCTTCTGTTAAGCGCGTCACTGGAGGCACCATCCTTTTAATCCTGGCTGAACCCTACCAGGACCGACAGACGCGAAATATGGACGCGGAAGCCACTCCTGCGCATCTGCCAAAGCTCTGCTGGAAGCCAGATTGGTCTACACGTGGCGACCCTATCATTAATGGAAGCCTGATATATCTACCGCAGGTGCGCCGCCCTCAACTGTGCGCAGCACCACGTTTACAATGGGGAACTCACCGACATTGTTCTTTCAGGTGGTTCTTCTGTTAAGCGCGTCACTGGAGGCACCATCGAACGCAATCCTGACTGAACCCTACCTGGACTGACAGACGTGAAAAGTGGACGCGGAAGCCACTCCTGGACACCTGCTACCAGCTCTGCTGGCAACCAGGATGGTCTACACTTATGCACCCTATCACTAATGAAAGCCTGGTATATCTACTGCAGTTTCACCGCCCTCAAGTGGGCCCAGCACCAAATCTGCAATAAAGAGCTCAACGATATTTTTCTTTAAGGTAGTCCTTCTGTTAAGCGCGCCACTTGAGGTACCGTCCCCAGAATCGTTGCTGAACCATACCTGGACTGACAGACGTGAAAAATGGACGCAGAAACCACTCCTGGACACCTGCCGCCAGCTCTGCTCGCAACCAGGATGGTCTGCACGTGTCGAACCTATCAATAATGGAGGCCTGCTATATCTACTGCAGTTTCACCGCCCTCAACTGGGCCCAGCACCAAGTCTGCAAAAGAGAGCTCACCGATATTGTTCTTTTAGGTTGTCCTTCTGTTAACCGCGTCACTGGAGGCACAGTGCCCAGAATCCTGGCTGAACCATACCTGGACTAACAGACGTTAAAAATGGACGCGGAAGCCACTCCTGGACACCTGCCGCCAGCTCTGCTCGCAACCAGGATGGTCTCCACGAGTCCACCCTATCACTACTGAAAGCCTGCTATAACTACCGCACTTTCATCGCCCTCAACTGGGCCTAGCACCACGTCAGCAATGGAGAGCTCACCGATGTTGTTTTTTCAGGTGGTCATTCTGTTAATAGCGTAACCGGAGGCACCGTCCCCAGAATCCTGGCTGAACTGTACCTGTGCTGCAAGACGCGAAAAATGGATGCGCAAGCCACTCCTGGACACCGGCCGCATGCTCTGCTCGCACCCAGGACGATCTACACGTGTCGACCCTATCACTAATGGCAGCCTGCTATATCTGCTTCAGTTTCACCGCCCTAAACTGGGCCCAGCACCATGTCTGTATTGGAGAGCTCACCGATATTGTTCTTTCAGGTAGCCCTTCCATTAAGCACGTCACTGGAGGCACCGTCCCAGAATCGTGCCTGAACAATACCTAGACTTACAGACGTGAGAAATGGACGCGGAAGCTACTCCTGGACACTTGCCGCCAGCTCTCCTCGCCACCACGATGGTCTACATGTGGCGACCCCATCACTAATGGAAGCATGCTATATCTACCGCAGTTTAACCGCCCTCAACTGGGCAAAGCACCATGTCTGCAATGTAGAGCTCTCCGATATTGTTCTTTAAGGTAGTCCTGTTAAGCGCGTCACTGGAGGCACCGTCCAAAGCAATCCTCGCTAAACCCTACCTAGACTGACAGACGCGAAAAATGGACGCGGAAGCCACTCCTGCACACCTGCCTCAAGCGCTGCTGGCAACCAGGATGGTCTACACATGTCGACCCCATCACTGATGGAAGCCTGCTATGTCTACCGCAGTTTCACTGCCCTCAACTGGGCCCAGCACAACGTCTGCAATGCAGAGCTCACCGATGCTGTTCTTTCAGGTGGTAATTATGTTAAGCGCGTCACTGGAAGCACCATCCCCTTAATCCTTGCTTATCCCTACCTGGACTGACAGACGTGAAACATGGACACGGAAGCAACTCCAGGACACCTGCCGCAAGCTCTGCTGGAAACCAGGACGGTCTACATGTGGCACTTTGGCAGCAGCGGCGGAGCGGGTTGGACGTGGAATAATCCGTTCTTCGCTGTGTTTTACAGTCGCAGATGCTGCAGTGTTTCCGCGGTGCTTCGGACAAGAATCTCACCGTGGCCGGTTTTCCTTGGGAAGACTGAATTGAAACACCGTTCTCAAGCATCGTTTCCATATCAGCGAGACGGAGCCAATCAACGGGAGCCGACGGCTGTGACGAAAGCTGTGGAAACTTTTGCAATGGGGGGCGTACTTCGCCAGGCACTTTGGCAGCAGCGGCGGAGCGGGTTGGACGTGGAATAATCCGTTCTTCGCTTTGTTTTACAGGTTGGTCAAACCTCTTCATATTAAGTTCGTTCATGTTGCTTAGCTATCTGCCGCTGCTGCCAACTTGCTAGTCGATATTGGTCACCATGATTCTGGACCATGCGCCTCGAAAAACCGGTCGCGCCATCTCGCGACAGCCGGCGGCGCGGCGGCGCGTAACTCAAAGGCGACGAAAAATAAAAATTGATATTTCGTCGCGCATAACAGTTAGAAATTAGCTCTCTCGCCTAGATGTTAAATGCATCTTAAAGTTTCATTTAGTCGAGTTTCATCGATGTAGCTTACATATTGCGTTTGCCATGAGCAATGATCTATGACAGCATGGAGCCTATGGCGAGGTCCTGAAAAATACCCCACTTGACTTCAATTTATCGCTCACTACAGCCCTATTTTAAAATATATCGACAAGCTCTAGCAGGTTCACGTAGGGTAATGTCCTACCTTTAAGGAAGTATAAGGTATTTTACATTTCAATGGCGTAAAAGTCTTCCTGCGCTATTTCACTGTTGATCATGCATCATCAGCTTTTTCATGAAACGTGTGGCGCCCTCTCTCGGTAAGTTAGAAAGGCACACGTCCCTGCTCGCGGCCGGGCTCGAGTAGCGGAGGCGGCTCGATTCCGGCCGTGCCCTGCTACAGTGTCCCTGCTTTGGTAGGTTGCTTTGGCAGGTTGAGCCTGCCGTACGAATGCGCAGTTTTATCAAAAGTGCCCCCATCGGAGGGAGGCTATGGCCATGGGCTGCTACATAAAATGCTACAAGAAAGCGTGTGCCTTCTATGAGGTATATAGAGGAAATTATAAGAAGACTCTTTTGCTTGACAGGTACATTTTTCATTAAGCGCGTACAGTGACCACACCGGCATAGGTGATAGTGGAATCGCGTACGCAATAACAGTGCAAAGCAATGAAGCTTCTAGGTACTTTCGTTCAAGCAGTGAAATTTGTAATTCCCGGACGCTCATACTTAGAGCTCACTCACCGATACTTGTATATGGTTCTTGCACTGTGCATTCAAAATTGTAAAATCGTGTCTTAATGTCTACATTTCAACACTCATGTTATTAGCCTCAATAGCAGAAAGCTCTTCCAATCTTTTGTCGATGTGGTGCAAGTGCAGCAAGGATGCGTTGAAGTGAATGTTGCATGTGTTGCACATAAGAGGCGGCAAACCTGGTGCTGCGTTTTATGCCAGTAGGTTATTTGTCCAATGTAACAATTAGTAGTCTGGTAGTTCACATTTTTGTCTAGGTTGGTAAAGTGCTTCTCACGATGCGATCGTTCGCCGTCGAGAAGGGGTTTACCATTGCTGTAATCGATGCTAGTTTCGGCAATTCTGTCAAAGATGTACGTGAAGGATGAACCGCTAACGAAGACTTCATAGAGTGGCATGCTGGAAACTATTCTGAAGAGTGTGCCATCAGTTCGGCAAGCCAGTAACCAAGCCGTTACCCAGAGCAGCAATCAAGAGTCAAACTCTAGTTAAATGTTCTTGATTATAATTTAAATCTGCTAAGAAATGAACAGAAGTTATTGTCGGATGACACGATGTTTAAAAGATTACTGGTTTTCACCAGTACGGTGACTCGGCGCTCCACCCAACCCGTTTGTGCAATGCGCCGCTAGCGCGATTCATTAGCGACAGGACGCTACATGCTCGCGGCCCTGAATATGCAGTGAATTTACCGTGTTGCGAATATGTGCAACAATACCCATAAGCACTTTCGCACGAGCGGCGCGAACATATTTTTTTTTTGCATAAGTTCCAACCTACCCTCGTTTTTTTTTCTGCCGCTCTCCTATCTACTTTTCGCTATCCTCTCTCTTTGCTTTTAATTCCACCGGTTGCAGTTCCAGTGCTTGAGGGATTAGATAGCAATCGCTGGGCCGGCAACATTTTTAGCTACTACTTCTTGGATGTGTGACTCCCGGGGAGTTAGCGCGGCTTTTTAAGCGCACAAACCGCGGGAGTCAGAAGAGGGAGCCGTTTCCACGGAACGATCCAGCGACTTTTAAATGTGCCATGCATCTCCATGTTCCTGGTGCTGGCTCCCTTCCCCTGTCGAGCGGACGGAGAGAATTTCAAGCCGTGGAGAGAAGGGGTTGGGGGGCGATGAAAGAACAACTTAAACCGCGAAGAAAAGTTCGGGGAACCTGAAATAGCTTCAAGCCATGAAGAGCCACCGAGAGCCCGGCGATCCTTCCATTGTTATAAACCGGACTCCCCTTCCAACGCGTACACGAGCGCCCACGCGCTGATGCCGATATCTAGCACGGACGCCTCACCTAGGCTTGCTGGCGTCTCCTGCAGTGCGCATGCGCAGACCGGTTTCGGCTTACGCTAAGAGCGCGGACGCTGAGAGCGTACGCCCAGGAAGGGCCATTCGAGTTGGCGCCTCTAGGCCTTTTTTGGGGTGGGATGACTGTCTTTGAAGTGGCACAGGAGGCCTCCGATAATGATGTCCGGCTTGTGTGTAGTTTGCATCCCTTCCTTTCTGAGAACACTGGCCAAGGTTTCGCAGACACCCTTTACGTACTAACGGCATACGCGTTTTTGCCACCAGCGTGTCCTTAGCATAAGCATATCGAGTTGTTTTCGTTGCATCCTTTTCAGTTTTAGATGATACATCGAGTGAAGAATCTTGGGTATCCATTGCCTAGAAATGTTTTCTTTTGCTGATGATGAGTTTTAATGGCGCACTGGCAACCTCGCACCAAGCGTAATGGGTTGAAGTGTTTTCTTCAACACAATGTTAGGTTGCACTCCAAAGGTGCACATATCCTCCCGCACACCGCGATCTAACAAGACGCGAGGCCGTCCAATGGCGCAAACTACAAACTGGCAGCTTCCCACACCCCCTCTTATACAGCAGGATCTTTCCGGAACAGATAGCCCCCATGTGTAAACACTGCTCAACTCCGGCCACACTCATACACATGGTGTGGACTTGTACACATTACAACACAGACAACGCAAACACCCCAGAGACGTGGGAGTCTCTCCTGTGTACTTCCAAGCCAGCAGACCAACGCTGGCTTATCCAGCGCGCGGTGGAGGCCGCGGCATCCCAAAGGATCCCCGCCGACCTCCTCTAAGTCAGCGCAACCGGTCCTTTGACTGGTCCCCTGTTTTTGGGCGCAATAAAAGAGTTTACCTACCGGTGATCACTCTGCGCGGCGCGTGCACTCGCAGTGGTTTGGAGCCTAAGATACGCGTCAAAAATGAGCATATTTTGTTATTCTACAATTTGCGAACAGTCCAAATAGCAAACATGTTGTTTCTGCCAACATGTAATGTGTTCAAAAAGCAGTGATTAAGTTCATTCTGCAGGTTGGTAACGAGTTTCAGCCTAATGACCCGTCTGTTAATCAGCAACATACTCGTTGCTGATTAACACCATGTCGTCAACACCACCACGACACCATGTCGTCAACGCATTCCTGTTCGGAGTTTTGTTCATGCTGCCAACATAGCCTATTACAGCTGCATGAAAGTAGTGGACTGCTTGAACATTTAGCTATAGTATGGTGTATATGGTAATATTTTAAGGTGGGCGTTAGCAGCAAACACATTTTTCATCGAGCTTCAGTCCATTCTGGTCTAGATTAAACACGGCTTTCTGGCCACGACGTGACTGCTAAAGAGCGACATGAATGGCAAGAACTTCACAATGTACATATATTTCTCGGATATAATGCGTAAAGTGGTTGTATAATTGTGAACGCTTCTTGGCAACCGTCGTCTGCTCACTCGATCACAGCGTTTTCCTCCGCCAGTCAAAAACACATTTTCAGCGCTAACTTCGACTGTACTATAAAGCTCGAATGACCCCCTGGCTGCCGCTTCAAACAACAGCTACGTTGCCTCTTCTTTTACCGCATATATGCGACCAACGTACGCTGCAGATGGACTATATATAGTCGGAAATTAGTCTGCAGTAAAGCTACGCGCACATTCAGGGCCACCGAACAGAATTCCTCCGCGAGAAAATGTAGACCACTTGTAAAACTTTTCTGTTTACCTAAACAAGCAGTCAATCAACGTCGAAATTGTAGGCTCAAGGATTTTGATGTTTCTGGCTGTTCGATGCAGTCCAACATTAAAAAGTTGATTTTGATCACTGCTGTAATATTACGCTGCGGAATGGCCATTGTTACCAACTGCTGATTTTTTTTTCAATGGTATCCTTATAAGGCCAGCACACAATAAATACACACACCGCATTTACGCGGGTAAGGGCCGCACTCGTGTAGGCACGAAACATAGCGTTAGACTGTCTGGGTCATTAAAGTAGTTTATTTACGCTTTCGGATAAGTGCCGAAAGAAAAAGAAAGTGAACGCGCAAAATAATTACGCTTCAAAGTGTTCATCGCACTTCACCATGCTAAGTTCGCAAGTTTCAACGACGCGGTTTTTGCGAGCGCGGCACTTGCGAACTAGCGATTCCATGCGAATATCGATAAAGATTTATTTCTAGCCTGTAAAGCAGCCAAACTCAAGCATAGGATCGTATTAATGACCAAGAATCATTTACTGCTGCTTATCTAGACTCTACGTTGTGACACCTTTGGTGTGATTTTTAAAGAAGCCGCTTTGCTTCCATAAAGACTCACGCTATGGCATCGGCGCCATCACCGCCTCGTCCGCAGTACCGTACTACCGCCGCGCCACCTCTAAGAGCTAGAACGACCGAATTCTCTTGAGTACCTATCTCGACCCGCTCCTCACATCCTTTCAACGTCTACTCTCTCATACAGATAAAGGGACCTCTCCAAACTCATTTTTCGTACAAGAATGCGAGATTGCCGTCTGTAAACGAGGGTTTTTGGCTGGCAAACTGTAGAGGACGCTCGATATTCTGCAAGTGTGCTCCAAGGGCTGTTTTTGGGTGCACGCGCCCAAAGTCGGCGCTCTTAACATACGACAGAACCGGTATACGTATGCCCACTGCTGGAGACGCCGTCCAAATACATCGGCGCCAGCTCACGGGCGCTCGAGCACGTGTTGGAAGCAGGGTCCGGTTAACGGCAGTCGGAGTACAGCGGCGCTCTCGGGGGACTTTTCTTCATGGCTTGCAGCTCTTCCAGATTCCCAGAACTTCTCTTCGCGGTTTAAGTTGTCCGTTCAGCGCCCCTCAACCTCTTTTCTTCACGCCTCGAAATTCTTTCCGTCCGCACAAAGAAGCACCAGAGTATAACACAGTTTTTTCTACCTCTTTCATTTCATTTCCCCATTCTGCCTGCTATCCTGCTATCCGCTGCCCCAGCTCAGGTGCTTCAGTATCGATGGCATATGCCGGGGCTAGCGAAAATATTTTCCTTCCTTTTCGTCATTATTTCAATAAAACCACCACTACTACTACATGCCTCTGACGCCGTTCTGTTCTCCTCAGTACTCAATCCACATGGTCTTGGCCCGCCTTCGCGGCGTGTATTGGCGCCTGAGAAATGGCTGTTGGACAGACTAAGAGAGGAGGAAAAAAGCCAGTGACTTTTGTTCTTTCAGAGCGAGAACCTTATAGGGTGTGCGAGTATCGCATTTTTGCCTGCGAACTGAATAGTTTCGAATTATTATGAATATAGGTAAAAAAAAATACATGTTGCTGGTAACGACTGAAATGCGCTAACAGACGGGACAGAAAAGAAGAACACATACACATGCGATGGTGTCTGTATTCTCTTCCGTACCGTTGATGCTGTCCAGTCGTTTGCGTCAACATTCACCAACTAGCCCGACCTAGCCCTCTTCAGTGAACAAAATATCGACAGTCAAAAAAAGTTTTTCGCACAACAGAACAAGGAAATATGTATCAGACCATAACTTTATTTTGGTCGTTATTGTGGGGGGATTCACTCGTTTGGTTTTACGAGGTTTAACGTCCCAAAGTCCGGGAAATCAGCTTCGAAGGCGCAGCAAAGGTGTCTGCATTGGTGGAAGGGGTGGGTGGACAATTTTCAATTCTCAGAAAATAAGAATGGTTTAGCAGGGTCGAACACATGTGCATGTGCATGGAAGAAACACACGCCAGAAGTGGAAACGTTTTGCATTCCATACGTGAAAGGCGTGAGCGAGACGCTGGCACGCATTCTCGGTAAAGAAGGGTGCTAACAACGCACAGTCTATTGAGTGGCTTTACGACTACCACCATCGGACGCCTTCTCCCCCCCCCCCAAACGGCCGTCACCCAAAAGAAAGGGCCCAAGAGGTTGTATACCAAATGTCCTGCTCGGTCTTCCCGGAATCGTACATAGGGGAAACGAAGAACTTCGCCGAAATAATGAGGCAACACAAAGCGGACGTCCGACAAATGAACCGTGACCGCAGCGCTGCGGCCGAACACTGCGAGGCATGCGACCACCGAATGGACTTTGACGGCACTAATGTACTGGAAACCGAAGCTAACCCGCACAGGAGGCTTCTACTTGAGTCGTGGCACATCCAACAGACAGGGAAGAATGTTAATCGCTCCCTGGGGACACTTCCCGCTTCTTACATCCATGGTTTGCAGCCACTGACCCGGATGTCTTCAACACGAGGGCTTAAAAAGCCGAGGTTCGAACCATCCGAGGGTTTGTCGACAGCCCGGCGCCGAGATGCGGCGATTTCCCTGTTAATCCCCGTCAGCAGGAAGCGTGCGTGGCGAGGCAAGCGGGCGTAGACCGGCGCAGGCAAAGACCGAGCCAGAGGAAAGGAGCCAAGACCATTTCCCGAAACCGCCCGCCCCCCTTCGCCCGTCTAAGGAAACCACCGCAGTGATAGCGTAGCATAGCGCATGGTCAGCGCGGACGCGGCAAGCAGACGCCGCGTCTAAGCCGCGACGGCGTCGAAGTCAGAGGATCGGGCATACCAACGGGTCCCGAGAAGCGGGCCTGCTTAACGAAACGCTGAAGCGTGTTCAGAGGCAGCAACGACAGGCTGGCGCCACCAATGTGGACCTACCAGATAATTTTCGCACGTCGTCCGACGACGGTTGATGAGGCGGCGGCTGACGCGAGCGAATAGGTGCGCAGAAAGCCCGCTCTTTTCCGATATGACTGCTTGCGCACGTCGCCGTCGACGAGGCCGCCATGGCCGACGAGCACGTGGCGACTTGGGGGGCGGGCATGGAAACGTGACTGTCTTGAAGATAAACGATTCACTTAGCATAGCATGTCTTTTTTTTATGGGGACATGGATTACTGTCGTATGAAAATGGGCGCGCGCGTTTCCTCAAGGCCGGTGGAAGAAAACCACGCGCGCAAAAAGCCTGTGTTGTCTCGAGCGTGTAGTTCTCGATATCTGGACATGTTCATGCGGAGTAATGTGATGAAAAAAAAATTCCGAGGGATCTGGTTGCATGTTACATTCTCGAATTTCCTGTTTACATTATCCCTACGTCATAAGACAGGCCGGTGATCAGCCATGGAACTTAAAAGCTTCACATCCTGAGCCGGCCCTCGCCCTCCTAACCAAGCCAAACTTGCGACAAGCCAAGTGGGAGCTCCGCGTTTTTGCGCCACTGCATGCAATGGACTCTACCATGGCGTGCGCGCGCACACCCACACACTCAGCCCAACACACACACACACATGCAGAAAAAGGCAGTGAACTAGGGCGCCAGAAAGTCACGTGCATGCAGGTACAATTCCTATACAAGCGCATCCCGAAAATGGTTACACGTTTAAATGGTATTATTCAATAATTTGTACGCTGAGCAACCTGTCACCATACTTGTGTATAAATGCAGGAAACACATGTTGTGTGCAAGCAGCCTAGGTAAAATGATCAGCGCCGTTCGTAAGTAGAAGGCAGCATATTTTCATTTTCGCGAAAGCATAGCAGCTCATAAGGAGGAAAATCAGGCGTTGTCCTCCCCAGAGGTTTGGAAAAACCACGTGACCTAATCAGAAAAAGAAAAATTAAGTTTCGTAAATAAAATACTTTCCGAAGTGGGTTCCGCACCCGCGAAGGGAACCCGCCGCATTGGCTCAGTGGATAGGGCGCGATGTCAGTGCACGCTAAACATCCCCAGGTGGTCTAAATTATTCCAGAACCCTCCACTACGGCACCTTTTTCGTCTTTTTTTTCACTCCCTCCATTTTCCCTTTACGGCGCGGTTCAGGTGTCAGCCGATATGAAAGACAGATACTGCGCCATTTCTTTTCTCAAAAAACCAATTTTCAATTTTTACTTTCAAGGTTAGTTTCTAAAATGGGTTTTGAGGAAAGGAAATGGCGCAGTAACTGTCTCACATATATCGGTGGACGCTCGAACCACGCCGTGAGAGTACTGACCTCTGGCCCACTTGAAGGCCAAAACCGTAAGCACCGCGAAATCGTTACGAGGTAGCATAGCGAAGCTTTCGCATCAAAAGTGAAGGAAAATAATGTTGCCGGCCGTGGCAATTGCTATCTAATATCTTAACCACCCGAGCTGCAGCCGGCGGAGGAGAAAGGGAAATGATATCGAGAAGAAATATAAAGGGGAGCGATAGCAAGGAAGCACAGGATCGAGTATTCGGGTGGGGCTCAATCCCCGGTCCGCTTTCGAAGGGGGATGCCATTCACATACCTGGCTTAATATCTCATATGGGCCCTTGAGGCTTGGGTGTTACGCATATTTTTGAAAGTATGGCGGAGTGCTTGGCATAACGCACTCTGGCACAGGTCAGCCCGGTATTGCACTGCCTCCGGGATTGGCCCGTGGCCTACGGGCTATTGCGCGCGCTTTTCTTCTGTCTCTTTACTCCCATCTTTCACCTCCTACTATCAGCACGCAGGCAGCTGGGCGTGGCTCCGCATTGAGCCAGTAAGCAAGCCCGTGCTTTTCCTTTCGTCCTTCTGTCGACAACTCAACTCAACTCAAAAAAAGGAAGCACAGGGGCTCGAGCTGGGTTTGGGTATCGTCGCCTTCATCAACTTCCATTCGGGCGGCGTGAACTGATCAGCTTGGCTGGCCATTGCATTAGAGCAGCACGCCATCGCCGCAGCCGAACACCACGCTGCAAGCTTTCTCCTTCACAGCTCGTCAGTAGACTTAATTGTTGTCCGTAATTTTTTTCCCCGTTGCGAAAAAACTTGACAATTATGGTGAGTCAGGTTATAACTGCAACCTCTTTCGAAAAAATAAAAACACTGACGTGTAAACAAATGCGCAACACAAGGTTCTTACTGATGCTTATACGGCCGCTAGTTCTGTTCTGTCTCAAGTCATCAGATTTTCTGTACAGCAAAACACCATTTACCATGAACACACAGACCGTCCCACGGGGAGAAGTTGGGTGCAGCGCTAAAAAAATTCTATTCCACGCATTATGCTCTGGAGTCACTGAGAGATAGCTGGGCCATGGCACAATTCTGGAACGTTTAGCCATATCTTGTGTGATGTGCATATATACCGCCAGTAGTTTTTGACAAATGGCCCCTCAAAGTCGGACAAAGACGGGGCGTGTAAACCACTTCAACCCCAACCCGACTTCTTTCTTTTCTTGCACCGCAGTAAAGGAACAGACTAGGGGAGCCGCACAGTCAGCTCGTTTCGAACACGCTGGGTGGGAAAAAAAAAACAGAAACGCGAAGGGTGCCCCCCTCCCGAGGAGCTTGGCTTGAGGGGAGGACACACAAAGCGGACAATGGGCGAAGCTTACTAGCGTCTCTCTCTCAAACCGGGAGGAAGAATGTAAGAGAAGGAGGAGGAGCTCAACTTCATGCGGCCCGTGGTGGCGGCGTTGTGAACTAGGAGCGGATGAACCAGAATCCTGGCCATGGCAAATGTCGCGAAAAGCTAAAGAATGACGATAACGCTATCACATGCAGTGAGTGTGAATTTCGTTTTCATGGCGCGATATGTTCAGGCATGAGTGAAACGACATTTGCTTCAAAACGAGGGTCGACTAAGAAGGCTTGGAAGTGTGAAGCGTGTAAACGAGGAAAGGGTGATGCCTCAAACGGTGACTCTAGTACGGATCCCGACCTGAAAGTTCTTATTGTGGAAATGAACAGGAAATTGACTTCCCTTCTCCCTCTTACCGAAAAGCTAGAGGCAGTAGAGAGCTCAATCCAGATGCTGCATGAAGAGTTTGCCACTATAAAAGAGCGTCTGATACGCAGGATAAGGAAATCAAAGGAATTAAAGGCAGAATTGGCAAGCTGGAGAGAGAAGCTGGCTCAAAAGGTATAACTCAGTTACAACTCAGTGTCCATGACTTAGAATGGCGCAGCAGGCGCTTGAACATTGAGATTCATGGCATTCCTGAGGCGGCAGGAGAGGACCTCTTGTCAAAAGTCAACGAAGTGGCAGACAAAATTGGCATGAACCATCTCACTGAGGCGGACACCCTCGCACTTCATAGGATGTCGGCGAAACCAGGAAAGACAAAAGGTGTGATCGCCCGTTTTGTGAGGCAGGAACTTCGGGACGCTTGGCTGCAGAAAAGGGTGGTTCTTAAGGAAAAAGGCGACTCAGTGTACATCACAGAAAACATGACCAACTATTCGAGAGTGTTGTTGCAAGCCACAAAAGAGTGGGCTAAACAGGCTGGCTTTGCATATGTGTGGCACGTCAACGGGAAAATTTTGGTGCGTAGAAGGAGTGGCGATGGCGCTAAGGTTATCAAGAGCGTAAGTGACCTCTCCACACTTGTTAGCTAAATGCCTTTTCGTGTAGTCGCAAACCCGTGACCCTTATCTTGAAATGGCGCACCTAGGGCACGTTGCCTTAGAAGAACTCCTAAGAGAGCTTGGTGGTCAGACACAAGGTTATCTTCGTTGTTTTCACTTAAATGCACAGTCTGTATTCAACAAGGTTGCTGAACTAGAATCCTTGTTAAAAAAGCTTGAGAATTGTTTTGATGTTCTGATGATAACAGAGACATGGCAAACAAGCAGTTGTGACACTTTTGACCTTCCTAATATGACAACTTTTTCTGTTAGTAGAACTACTCGTCGCGGTGGTGGTGTGTCTGTGCTAGTAAGCTCTCTGTTACAGCCTGCCTTGCTTTCAGAATTCTCTTGTGTCACAGATAATTTTGAGATTATTTGTCTGCAAATCAAAGACGCTGTAATTGCAACTTGTTATCGCCCTCCGGATGGTTCTCTCCTTGAATTTTTTCTGTTTTTAGATAATTTATTGTCATTTGTTAACCAAAACAGATACAATGTGATACTTGCCGGTGATTTTAATGTTGATATGAGTAGCAATAGTATGAAGAAAACAGATTTTGAAAATGTATTGCTATCTAATGGCTGTAAAACCATATTGTTTCTCCCACACGACTAACGTCGTCCACGCAAACAATTCTAGATTTAGTAATAACAAATTATGATGCTAACCTTGTCAGTTCCGGTGTTCTTACTTACCCTATTAGTGATCACTTGCCTGTGTTTTGTAGCATAAAATTTAGTACTCGGGGAAACTTCCACCATAAAGTGTTTATTCTTTTTCAGCCTGTTACACCTACCCTCTTAGAAGCTTTTTATCATGAGTTGGAAACAGTTTGTTGGGACAACGTCCTTCAGGCAACAAATGCGAACGTAGCTTATGATGCCTTTTTGAGTTTGTTTCTTTCAGTATACCAACGTCACTTCGTATTCCAACGCCACACGGGTAATGAGAAATGTCGAAAACCTTGGGTGACAAAGTACCTATTGAAGAAGATTGAAAAGAAAGAACGTCTGTTTAAAACATTTATGTGAACTCGTACAGCATCTGATCTCGCTACGTTCAAAAAATTTCGTAATGACTTGACTAAGCAGCTAAGAAAAGCAAGAGAACTCTACTATCAGAATATGTTCGGTTCCAACGTAAAGCGCACTGACTTAATGTGGAATAACTTAAATGCCCTGATGGGTCGGAGCGAGAAAAAACAGATAGTTGAAGAAGTTTTTCACGAAGGACAATTAGTAAAAGGAGAAGAAATGGTAAATATTTTTAATGACTACTTTGTTAACAGAGATTTTACTAAAAACCAGACAATATCATACAAAACTTTAGGGCAGAAAAACTCTAGCACAATAATTTTTGAACCAACAGATGCAAATGAAGTGTGTTCTCTTTTTTTGAGTTTAAATAATTCTCATAGTGTTGATGCAGATGGTATACAAATAAGACCTGTCAAGTATGTGATACGTATAATCAGCCCCATTCTAGCGCATATTTTTAATCTCTGCATTTCTACAGCAGTTTTTCCAACAAAAATGCAAGTCGCCCGTGTGATAGCCTTATATAAGAAAGGTGATAAAAATGATGTCTCTAGCTACAGACCGGTGTCAATTCTTCCTGCCTTTTCGAAAGGTCTCGAGAAAATCATCCTAGATCGAATATCGCGCTTCTGCAACAAGCATAATATAATAACTACTTCGCAATATGGCTTTAGAAGGAACAGGTCTACAGAGCTGGCGCTGTTGGACCATAAGGAATATATTCTAAAACATTTTGAAGAGAAATGTATTGTTATCGGTATTTTTGTTGATTTTAGCCAAGCTTTCGATTATATTAGTCATACTATCCTTTTTGAAAAACTGCATCATTATGGTATCCGGGGACATGTTTTGGCCCCGCTCCAAAGTTATCTATCAAATAGATTTCAATATGTCGACATAAATGGTTTCATTTCTCACAGAAAAAAAATAATTTCAGGAGTCCCACAGGGTAGCATTTTAGGCCCTGTCCTATTTAATTTGTACATTAACGATATTGTACACATCTGCTCAGATACCAAGTTCGTTATATATGCCGACGACACGAGTGCTTTGGTGCCATCACGTTCTGAAGCTGAAGGAATTACTAAAGCAAATATTTTTCTGCGCAAATTGGACTCGTGGATTTCCAGCAATCAATTAAAACTTAACGCAAACAAAACAAAGGTGGTAATTTTTCGACCAAAAAGTAAACAAATTTCGTTACAAGGAACCGTAATGTTTAGATCCGCAGCCATTGATGTGGTAGATACTGTCAAGGTGTTAGGGGTATATTTTACTTCAACTTTACAATGGAATGATCATGTAAACAGTCTAATCAGCAAACTGAGCTGCATAACTGGAATTTTAAATTGCAACCGCTATACTCTTCCAAAAAAAGTTAAACTAATGGTCTATAACGCTCTCTTTGTTTCCCACCTAAACTACTCTCATTTAGTCTGGGGAACATCAACAAAAACTAATCTGTTGAAGCTTGAAAGGCTACAGAAAAAAATAGTACGAATAATTGAAAACGTTGAATACACAGCGCCTTCTTCAGATATCTTTGCTTCGCTTAATTTATTGAAAGTAAGAAATATTTACGAATACAAATTATGCAGGCAGTACCGTTTAAGTGTCCAACGAGAGAGTACAGTTTTTACTGAAATGGCAGAACTAAAACCCAATTATCCCATCTACAGCACCAGAACTCCAGAACGATGGAAAGTTTCAAAATGTCGTACTGCCTATGGACAACAAACACTCCGGTATAACCTTCCGCGATTACTGAATGCTGCAGAAAAAGAAGGCGCTGATGTATCCAATATGTCTCTTCCCAATATGTACAAATATTTTGCTACTCATACTCTTTTTTGTGAATGAACGCACAGGTCTATCTTTATGGTCAATTACATTGCATTGTTTACTTTTCAAAAACAAAAAATGTTTTTTCCAGGAGTCCAAACCCAGTGTTCTATTGAAACTCTTATTTAGGCTTATTTTATTTTGTGATGCGATATAGTGCTGTTTATTTTTTTTTATTTTTTTGCCTCTTTGCAACAAAAAAAATGTGACTGTCTATTGTCCCGCTCTGCTGCTGTATGCACTGTAAGGGGGCGGAGGATTTTTCAAGCCGCAAATGTACGGCTTTTCCCTCCGCCTCCTTCCACTTCTTTGTGGAGAATAAAACTTGTATGTAACTAACTATGTATGTAACCCTATCACTAATGGAAGCCTGCTACATCTACCGCAGTTTAACCGCCCTCAACTGGGCAAAGCACCACGTCTGCAATGGAGAGGTCACCGATATTGCTTTTTTAGGTGGTCCTTCTGTTAAGCGCATCACTGGAGGCACCGTCCCCAGAATCATGCCTGAACAATGCCTCGACTGACAGACGTGAGAAATGGACGCGGAAGCCTCTCCAGGACACCTGCCGCCAGCTCTGCTCGCAACCAGGATGGTCTACACGTGTAAAATCTATCACTAATGAAAGCCTGCTATATCTATTGCAGTTTAACCGCCCGCAACTTGACCGAGCACCATGTCTGCGATAGAAAGCTCACCGAAATTGTTCTTTTAGGTTGTCCTTCTGTTAAGCGCGTCACTACAGGGACCGTCCAACGCAATCCTGACTGAACCCTACCTAGACTGAGAGACGTGAAAAATGGACGCGGAAGCCACTCCTGGACACCTGCCGCCAGCTCTGCTGGCAACCAGGATGGTCTACACGTGTCCACCGTATCACTAATGAAAGCCTGTTATATCCACTGCAGTTTCACCGCCCTCAACTGGACCCAGCACCATGTCTGGAATGGAGAGCTCACCGATATTGTTCTTTTCGGTGGTCCTTCTGTTATGCGCGTCACTGGAAGCACCGTCGCCAAAATCGTGGCTGAACCATACCTAGACTGACAGACGTGAAAAATGGACGCGGAAGCCTCTCCAGGACTCCTGCCGCCAGCTCTGCTCGCAACCAGGATGGTCTACATGTGTCAACCCTATCACTAATGAAAGCCTGCTATATCTACTGCAGTTTCACCGCCCTCAACTGGACCCAGCACCATATCTGCAATGGAGAGCTCACCGTTATTGTTCTTTTAGATGGTCCTTCTGATAAGCGCGTATCTGGAGGCACTGTTCCCAGAATCCTGGCTTAACCCTACCTGGACTGACAGGCGTGAAAAATGGACGCGGAAGCCACTCCTGCACACCTGCCACAAGCTCTGCTGGCAACCAGGATCGTCTACACTTGTCGACCCTATCACTGATGGATGCCTGCTTTATCTACCGCAGTTTCACCGCCCTCAACTGGGCCCAGCACAACGTCTGAAATGGAGAGCTCACCGATGTTGTTATTTCATGTGGTACTTCTGTTAAGCGCGTCACTGGAAGCACCGTCCCCTTAATCCTTGCTGATCCCTACCTGGACTGACAGACGTGAAAATGGACACGGAAGCCACTCCTGCACACCTGCCGCAAGCTCTGCTGGAAACCAGGATGGTCTACATGTGGTGACCCTATCACTAATGGAGGCCTGCAATATCTACCGAAGTTTCACCGCCCTCAACTGGGACTAACACCACGTCTGCAATGGATAGCTTACCGATGTAGTTCTTTTAGGTGGTCCTTCTGTTAAGCGCGTCACTGGAGGCACCGTCCCCTAAATTGTGGCTGAACCCTACCTTAACTGACAGACGTGAAAAATGGACGCAGAAGACTCTCAAGGACATCTGCCGCCAGCTCTGCTGGCAACCAGGATGGTCTACACGTGTCCACCCTATCACTAATGAAAGCCTGCTATATCTACTGCAGTTTCACTGCCCTCAACTGTGCCCAGCACCATGCCTGCAATGGAGAGCTCAACGATATTGTTTTTTAGGTGGTCCTTCTGTTAAGCGCGTCACTGGAGGCACCGTCCCCAGAATCGTGGCTGAACCATACCTGGACTGACAGACGTTAAAAATGGACGCGGAAGCCACTCCTGGACAACTGCCGCCAGCTCAACTCGCAACCAGGATGGTCTTCACGTGTCGACCCTATCACTAATGAAAGCCTGCTATATCTATTGCAGTTTCACCGCCCTCAACTGGACCCAGCCCCATGTCTGCAATAGAGAGCTCGCCGTTATTGTACTTTTAGGTGGTCCTTCTGTTTAGCGCGTCACTGGAGGCAGTCCCCAGAATCCTGCTTGAACCATACTTGGACGGACGGACGTGAAAAATGGACGCGGAAGCCACTCCTGGACACCTGCCGCCAGCTCTGCTCGCAACCAGGATGGTCTACACGAGTCCACCCTATCACTACTTAAAGCCTGCTATATCTACCGCACTTTCACCGCCCTAAACTGGGCCCAGCACCATGTCTGCATTGGAGAGCTGACTGATATTGTTCTTTCAGGTAGTCCTTCCGTTAAGCGCGTCTCTTGAGGCACCGTCCCCTGAATCGTGTCTGAAGCATACCTGGACTTACACGTAAAAAATGGACGTGGAAGCCACTCCTGGACACCTGCCGCCAGCTCTGCACGCCAACAGGATGGTCTACACGTGTCAACCCCATCACTGACGGAAGCCTGCTATATCTATTGCAGTTTCACCGCCCTCAACTGGGCCCAGCACCACGTCTGCTATGCAGAGCTCACCGATGTTTTTCTTTCAGGCGGTACTTCTGTTAAGCGCATCACTGGAAGCACCGTACCCTTAATCCTTGCTGATCCCTACCTGGACTGACAGACGTGAAAAATGGAGAGGGAAGCCACTGCTGGACACCTACCGCCAGCTCTGCTCGCCACCAGGATGGTCTGCACGTGTCGACCTCATCACTTATAGAAGCCTGTTATATCTTCTGGAGTTTCACCGCCCTCAACTTGTCCTAACACCACGTCTGCAATAGAGAGCTCACCGATGTTCCTTTTTTAGGTGGTCCTTCTGTTAAGCGCGTCACTGGAGGCACCATCCTCTCAATCCTGGCTGAACCCTACCTGGACTTGCAGACGCGAAAAATGGACGCGGAAGCCGCTCCTGCACACCTGCCACAAGCTCTGCTGGCAACCAGAATGGTCTACATGTGGCGACCTTATCACTAATGGAAGCCCGATATATCTACCGCAGTCGCGCCGCCCTCAGCTGTGCCCAGCACCACATCTACAATGGGGAGCTCACCGACGTTGTTCTTTCAGGTGGTTCTTCTGTTAAGCGCGGCACTGGAGGCACCGTCCAACACAATCCTGGCTGAACCCTACCTGGACTGACAGACGCAAAAAATGGACGCGGAAGCCTCTCCTGGACACCTTCCGCAAGCTCCGCTGGCAACCATGAGGGTCTACACGAGTCGAGCCTATCACTATCGGAAACCTGCTATATCTACCGCAGTTTCACTGCCCTCAACTGGGCCTAACACCACGTCTGCAATGGACTGCTTACCGATGTTGTTCTTGTAGGTGGTCCTTCACTTAAGCGCGTCACCGGAGGCACCATCCTTTTAATCCTCGCTGAACCCTACCAGGACCGAGAGACGCGAAGGATGGACGCGGAAGCCACAACTACACATCTCCCACAAGCTCTGCTGGCAACCAGGACGGTCTACACTTGTCGACATATCACTGATGAAAGCTTGCTATATCTACCGTAGTTTCCCCGCCTTCAACTGGGCGCAGCAACACGTCTGCAATGGAGAGCTCACCGATGTTGTTCTTTCAGGTGGTCCTTCTGTTAAGCGCGTCACTGGAGGCACCGTCGCCTTAATCGCGCTTGAACCATACCTGGACTTACAGATGTAAATATGGACACGGAAGGCACTCCTGGACACCTGTCGCCTGCTCTGATCGCCGTCAGGATTGTCTACACGTGTCGACCCCATCACTAATAGAAGCCTGCTATATCTACCGTAGTTTCACCGCCCTCAACTGGGCCTAGCACCACGTCTGCAATGGAGAGCTCACCGGTGTTGTTCTTTCAGGTGGTCATTCTGTTAATACCGTAACCGGAGGCACCGTCCCCAGAACCCTGGCTGAACTGTACCTGTGCTGCAAGACGCGAAAAATGGATGCGGAAGCCACTCCTGGACACCTGCCGCATGCTCTGCTCGCAACCAGGATGGTCTACACGTGTTGACCCTATCACTAATGGCGGCCTGCTATATCTACTTCAGTTTCACCGCCCTCATCTGGTCCTAACACCACGTCTGCAATAGTGAGCTCACCGACGTTGTTCTTTTAGGTGGTCCTTCTGTTGAGCGCGTCACCGGAGGCAGCATTCTCTCAATCCTGGCTGAACCGTACCTGGACTGACAGACGCGAAAAATGGACGCGGAAGCCACTCCTGCACACCTGCCACAATCTCTGATGGCAACCAGGATCGTCTACACTTGTCGACACTATGACGGATGGAAGCCTGCTTTATCTACCGCAGTTTCACCGCCCTCAACTGGGTCCAGGACCACGTCTGCAATGCAGCACCGTCCACAATATCGTGGCTGAACCATACCTCGACTGACAGACGTGAAAAATGGACGCGGAAGCCTCTCCAGGACACCTGCCGGCAGCTCTGCTCGCAACCAGGATGGTCTACACGTGTCCACCCTATCACTAATGAAAGCCTGCTATATCGGCTGCTGTTTCACCGCCCTACACTGAGCCGAGCACCATGTCTGCAATGGAGAGATCACCGATGTTGTTCTCTTAGGTGGTCCTTCTGTTAAGCGTGTTACTGGAGGCACCATCGAACGCAATCCTGACTGAACCCTACCTGGACTGACAGACATGAAAAGTGGACGCGGAAGCCACTCCTGGACACCTGCTTCCAGCTCTGCTGGCAACCAGGATGGTCTACACGTGTCCACCCTATCACTAATGAAAGCCTGGAATATCTACTGCAGTTTCACCGCCCTAAAGTGGGCCCAGCACCATATCTGCAATAAAGAGCTCAACGATATTTTTCTTTAAGGTAGTCCTTCTGTTAAGCGCGCCACTTGAGGTACCGTCCCCAGAATCGTTGCTGAACCATACCTGGACTGACAGACGTGAAAAATGGACGCAGAAGCCACTCCTGGACACCTGCCGCCAGCTCTGCTCGCAATCAGGATGGTCTGCACGTGTCGAACCTATCACTAATGGAGGCGGGCTATATCTACTGCTGTTTCACCGCCCTCAACTGGGCCCAGCACCATGCCTGCAAAAGAGAGCTCACCGATATTGTTCTTTTAGGTTGTCCTTCTGTTAACCGGGTCACTCGAGGCACAGTGCCCACAATCCTGGCTGAACCATACCTGGACTGAGAGACGTTAAAAATGGACGCGGGAACCACTCCTGGACACCTGCCGCCAGCTCTGCCCGCAACCAGGATGGTCTACACGTGTCGACCTTATCACTAATGAAAACCTGCTATATCTACTGCAGTTTCACCGCCCTCAACTGGACCCAGCCCCATGTCTGCAATAGAGTGCTCACCGTTATTGTTCCTTGAGGTGGTCCTTCTGTTAAGCGCGTCACAGGAGGCAGTCCCCAGAATCCTGCCTGAACCCTACCTGGACTGACGGACGTGAAAAATGGACGCGGAAGCCACTCCTGGACACCTGCCGCCAGCTCTGCTCGCCACAAGGATGGACTAACTTGTCGACTTTATCACTAATAAAAACCTGCTATATCTACTGCAGTTTCACCGCCCTCAACTGGACCCAGCACAATGTCTGCAATGGAGAGCTCACCGATATTGTTCTTTTAGGTGGTCCTTCTGTTAAGCGCGTCACTGGAGGCACCGTCCCTAATATCGTGGATGAACCATACCTCGACTTACAGAAGTGAAAAATGGATGCGGAAGCCTCTCCAGGACACCTGCCGCCAGCTCTGCTCGCAACCAGGATGGTCTACATGTTTCCACCCTATCACTAATGAAAGCCTGCTATATCTACTGCAGTTTCACCGCCCTAATTTGGGCCCAGCACCATGTCTGTATTGGAGAGCTCACCGATACTGTTCTTTCAATTAGTCCTGTTAGCGCGTCACTGGAGGCACCGTCCCGGAATCGTACCTGAACCATACCTGGACTTACAGACGTGAAAAAAGGACGCGGAAGCCACTCTTGGACACTTGCTTCCAGCTCTGCTCGCCACCAGGATGGTCTACACTTGTCCATCCTATCACTAATTAAAGCCTGCTATATCTGCTGCAGTTTCACTGCCCTCAACTGGGCCCAGCGCCATGTTCGCAATGGAGAGATCACCGATGTTGTTCTCTTAGGTGGTCCTTCTGTTAAGCGCGTTACGGGAGGCACCGTCCCCAGAATCGTGGCTGAATCATACCTCGACTGACAGACGTGAAAAATGGACGCGGAAGCCACTCCTGGACACCTGCCGCCAGCTCTGCTCGCAACCAGGATGGTCTCCACGAGTCCACCCTATCACTACTGGAAGCCTGCTATATCTACTGCACTTTCATCGCCCTCAACTGGGCCTAGCACCACGTCTGCAATGGAGAGCTCACCGGTGTTGTTCTTTCAGGTGGTCATTCTGTTAATAGCGTAACCGGAGGCACCGTCCCCAGAATCCTGGCTGAACTGTACCTGTGCTACAAGACGCGAAAAATGGATGCGGAAGCCACTCCTGGACACCTGCCCAATGCTCTGCTCGCAACCGGGATGGTCTACACGTGTCGACTCTATAACTAATGGCAGCCTGCTATATCTACTTCAGTTTCACCGCCCTAAACTGGGCCCAGCACCATGTCTGTATTGGAGAGCTCACCGATATTGTTCTTTCAGGTAATCCTTCTGTTAGCGCGTCACTGGAGGCACCGTCCCAGAATCGTACCTGAACCATACCTGGACATACAGACGTGAAAAAAGGACACTGAAGCCACGCTTGGACACTTGCTTCCAGCTCTGCTCGCCATCAGGATGGTCTACACGTGTCCATCCTATCACTAATGAAAGCCTACTATATCTGCTGCAGTTTCACCGCCCTCAACTGGGCCCAGCACCATGTCTGCAATGGAGAGATCACCGATGTTGTTCTCTTAGGTGGTCCTTCTGTTAAGCGCGTTACGGGAGGCACCGTCCCCAGAATCGTGGCTGAATCATACCTCGACTGACAGACGTGAAAAAGGGACGCGGAAGCCACTCCTCGACACCTGCCGCCAGCTCTGCTCGCAACCAGGATGGTCTCCACGAGTCCACCCTATCAATGATAGAAGCCTGCTTTATCTACCGTAGTTTCACCGCCCTCAACTGGACCTAGCACCACGTCTGCAGTGGAGAGCTCACCGCTGTTGTTCTTTCAGGTGGTCATTCTGTTAATAGCGTAACCGGAGGCACCGTCCCCAGAATCCTGGCTGAACTGTACCTGTGCTACAAGACGCGAAAAATGGATGCGGAAGCCACTCCTGGACACCTTCCGCATGCTCTGCTCGCAACCAGGATGGTCTACACGTGTCGACCCTACCACTAATGGCAGCCTGCTATATCTACTTCAGTTTCACCGCCCTAAACTGGGCCCAGCACCATGTCTGTATTGGGGAGCTCACCGATATTGTTCTTTCAGGTAGTCCTTCTGTTAGCGCGTCACTGGAGGCACCGTCCCAGAATCGTACCTGAACCATACCTGGACTTACAGACGTGAAAAAAGGACGCTGAAGCCACGCTTGGACACTCGCTTCCAGCTCTGCTCGCCATCAGGATGGTCTACATGTGTCCATCCTATCACTAATGAAAGCCTACTATATCTGCTGCAGTTTCACCGCCCTCAACTGGGCCCAGCACCATGTCTGCAATGGAGAGATCACCGATGTTGTTCTCTTAGGTGGTCCTTCTGTTAAGCGCGTTACGGGAGGCACCGTCCCCAGAATCGTGGCTGAATGATACCTCGACTGACAGACGTGAAAAAGGGACGCGGAAGCCACTCCTGGACACCTGCCGCCAGCTCTGCTCGCAACCAGGATGGTCTCCACGAGTCCACCCTATCACTACTGGAAGCCTGCTATATCTACCGCACTTTCATCGCCCTCAACTGGGCCTAGCACCACGTCTGGAATGGAGAGCTCACCGGTGTTGTTCTTTCAGGTGGTCATTCTGTTAATAGCGTAACCGGAGGCACCGTCCCCAGAATCCTGGCTGAACTGTACCTGTGCTACAAGACGCGAAAAATGGATGCGGAAGCCACTCCTGGGCACCTGCCGCATGCTCTGCTCGCAACCAGAATGGTCTACACGTGTCGACCCTATCACTAATGGCAGCCTGCTATATCTACTTCAGTTTCACCGCCCTAAACTGGGCCCAGCACCATGTCTGTATTGGAGAGCTCACCGATATTGTTCTTTCAGGTAGTCCTTCTGTTAGCGCGTCACTGGAGGCACCGTCCCAGAATCGTACCTGAACCATACCTGGACTTACAGACGTGAAAAAAGGACGCTGAAGCCACGCTTGGACACTTTCTTCCAGCTCTGCTCGCCATCAGGATGGTCTACACGTGTCCATCCTATCACTAATGAAAGCCTACTATAACTGCTGCAGTTTCACCGCCCTCAACTGGGCCCAGCACCATGTCTGCAATGGAGAGATCACCGATGTTGTTCTCTTAGGTGGTCCTTCTGTTAAGCGCGTTACGGGAGGCACCGTCCCCAGAATCGTGGCTGAATCATACCTGGACTGACAGACGTGAAAAAGGGACGCGGAAGCCACTCCTGGACACCTGCCGCCAGCTCTGCTCGCAACCAGGATGGTCTCCACGAGTCCACCCTATAACTAGTGGAAGCCTGCTATATCTACCGCACTTTCATCGCCCTCATCTGGGCCTAGCACCACGTCTGCAATGGAGAGCTCACTGATGTTGTTCTTTCAGGTGGTCATTCTTTTAATAGCGTAACCGGAGGCACCGTCCCCAGAATCCTGGCTGAACTGTACCTGTGCTACAAGACGCGAAAAATGGATGCGGAAGCCACTCCTGGACACCTGCCCAATGCTCTGCTCGCAACCAGGATGGTCTACACGTGTCGACCCTATCACTAATGGCGGCCTGCTATATCTACTACAGTTTCACCGCCATCATCTGGTCCTAACACCACGTCTGCAATAGTGAGCTCACCGACGTTGTTCTTTTAGGTGGTCCTTCTGTTGAGCGCGTCACAGGAGGCACCATTCTCTCAATCCTGGCTGAACCGTCCCTGGACTGACAGACGCGAAAAATGGACGCGGTAGCCACTCCTGCACACCTGCCACAAGCTCTGATGGCAACCAGGATCGTCTACACTTGTCGACACTATCACGGATGGAAGCCTGCTTTATCTACCGCAGTTTCACCGCCCTCAACTGGGTCCAGGACCACGTCTGCAATGCAGAGCACACCGATGTTGTTCTTTCAGGTGGTACTTCTGTTAAGCACGTCACTGGAAGCACCGTCCTCTTAATCCTTGCTGATCCCTACGTGAAATGACAGACGTGAAAATAGACACGGGAGCCACTCCTGCACACCTGCCGCAGGCTCTGCTGGAAACCAGGATGGTCTACATGTGGCGATCCTATCACTAATAGAAGCCTGCTATATCTACCGCAGTTTCACCGCCCCGAACTGGGCCTAACACCACGTCTGCAATGGACAGCTCACCGATGTTGTTCTTGTAGGTGGTCCTTCGGTTAAGCGCGTCACTGGAGGCACCATCCTTTTAATCCTGGCTGAACCCTACCAGGACCGACAGACGCGAAATATGGACGCGGAAGCCACTCCTGGAAACCTGACGCCAGCTCTGCTGGCAACCAGGATGGTCTACACGTGTCCACCCTATCACTAATGAAAGCCGGTTATATCTACTGCAGCTCACCACCCGCAACTGGACCCAGCACAATGTCTGCAATGGAGAGCTCACCGATATTGTTCTTTTAGGGGGGCCTTCTGTTAAGCGCGTCACTCGAGGCACCGTCCCCAATATCGTGGCTGAATCATACCTCGACTGACAGACGTGAAAAATGGACGCGGAAGCCTCTCCTGGACAACTGCCGCATGCTCTGCTCGCAACCAGGATGGTCTACACGTGTCCACCCTATCACTAATGAAAGCCTGTTATATCTACTGCAGTTTCACCGCCCTAAATTGGGCCCAGCACCATGTCTGTATTGGAGAGCTCACCGATATTGTTCTTTCAGGTAGTCCTGTTAGCGCGTCACTGGAGGCACCGTCCCAGAATCGTACCTGAACCATACCTGGACTTACAGACGTGAAAAAAGGACACGGAAGCCACTCTTGGACACTTGCTTCCAGCTCTGCTCGCCACCAGGATGGTCTACACGTGTCCATCCTATCACTAATGAAAGCCTGCTATATCTGCTGCAGTTTCACCGCCCTCAACTGGGCCCAGCGCCATGTTCGCAATGGAGAGATCACCGATGTTGTCTTAGGTGGTCCTTCTGTTAAGCGCGTTACGGGAGGCACCGTCCCGAGAATCGTGGCTGAATCATACCTCGACTGACAGACGTGAAAAATGGACGCGGAAGCCACTCCTGGACACCTGCCGCCAGCTCTGCTCGCAACCAGGATGGTCTCCACGAGTCCACCCTATCACTACTGGAAGCCTGCTATATCTACCGCAGTTTCATCGCCCTCAACTGGGCCTAGCACCACGTCTGCAATGGAGAGCTCACCGATGTTGTTCTTTGAGGTGGTCATTCTTTTAATAGCGTAACCGGAGGCACCGTCCCCAGAATCCTGGCTGAACTGTACCTGTGCTACAAGACGCGAAAAATGGATGCGGAAGCCACTCCTGGACACCTGCCGCATGCTCTGCTCGCAACCAGGATGGTCTACACGTGTCGACCCTATCACTAATGGCAGCCTGCTATATCTACCTCAGTTTCACCGCCCTAAACTGGGCCCAGCACCATGTCTGTATTGGAGAGCTCACCGATATTGTTCTTTCAGGTAGTCCTTCTGTTAGCGCGTCACTGGAGGCACCGTCCCAGAATCGTACCTGAACCATGCCTGGACTTACAGACGTGAAAAAAGGACGCTGAAGCCACGCTTGGACACTTGCTTCCAGCTCTGCTCGCCATCAGGATGGTCTACACGTGTCCATCCTATCACTAATGAAAGCCTACTATATCTGCTGCAGTTTCACCGCCCTCAACTGGGCCCAGCACCATGTCTGCAATGGAGAGATCACCGATGTTGTTCTCTTAGTTGGTCCTTCTGTTAAGCGCGTTACGGGAGGCACCGTCCACAGAATCGTGGCTGAATCATACCTCGACTGACAGACGTGAAAAAGGGACGCGGAAGCCACTCCTGGACACCTGCCGCCAGCTCTGCTCGCAACCAGGATGGTCTCCACGAGTACACCCTTTCATCCTGGAAGCCTGCTATATCTACCGCACTTTCATCGCCCTCATCTGGGGCTAGCACCACGTCTGCAATGGAGAACTTACCGGTGTTGTTCTTTCAGGTGGTCATTCTGTTAATAGCGTAACCGGAGGCACCGTCCCCAGAATCCTGGCTGAACTGTATCTGTGCTAGAAGACGCAAAAAATGGATGCGGAAGACACTCCTGGGCACCTGCCGCATGCTCTGCTCGCAACCAGAATGGTCTACACGTGTCGACCCTATCACTAATGGCAGCCTGCTATATCTACTTCAGTTTCACCGCCCTAAACTGGGCTCAGCACCATGTCTGTATTGGAGAGCTCACCGATATTGTTCTTTCAGGTAGTCCTTCCTTTAGCGCGTCACTAGAGGCACCGTCCCAGAATCGTGCCTGAACCATACCTGGACTTACAGACGTGAAAAAAGGACGCGGAAGCAACTTTTGGACACTTGCCTCCAGCTCTGCTCGCCACCAGGATGGTCTACACGTGTCGACCCCATCACTAATAGAAGCCTGCTATATCTACCGGAGTTTCACCGTCCTGAACTGGTCCTGACACCACGTCTGCAATAGTGAGCTCACCGATGTTGTTCTTTTAGCTGGTCCTTCTATTAAGCGCGTCACTGGAGGCACCGTCCCAGAATCGTACCTGAACCATACCTGGACTTACAGACGTGAAAAAAGGACGCTGAAGCCACGCTTGGACACTTGCTTCCAGCTCTGCTCGCCACCAGTATGGTCTACACGTGTCCATCATATCACTAATGAAAGCCTACTATATCTGCTGCAGTTTCACCGCCCTCAACTGGGCCCAGCACCATGTCTGTGTTGGAGAGCTCGCCGATATTGTTCTTTCAGGTGGTCCTTCTGTTAAGCGCGTCACTGGAGGCACCGTCCCAGAATCGTGCCTGAATCATACCTCGACTAACAGACGTGAAAAACGGAAGCGGAAGCCACTCCTGGACACCTGCCACCAGCTCTGCTCGCAACCAGGATGGTCTACACGTGTCCACCCTATCACTAATGAAAGCCGGTTATATCTACTGCAGTTTCACCGCCCGCAACTGGACCCAGCACAATGTCTGCAATGGAGAGCTCACCGATATTGTTCATTTAGGGGGGCCTTCTGTTAAGCGCGCCACTCGAGGCACCGTCCCCAATATCGTGTCTGAATCGTACCTCGACTGACAGACTTGAAAAATGGACGCGGAAGCCACTCCTGGACACCTGCCGCATGCTCTGCTCGCAACCAGGATGGTCTACACGTGTCCACCCTATAACTAATGAAAGCCTGTTATATCTACTTCAGTTTCACCGCCCTAAACTGGGCCCAGCACCATGTCTGTATTGGAGAGCTCACCGATATTGTTCTTTCAGGCAGTCCTGTTAGCGCGTCACTGGAGGCACCGTCCCAGAATCGTACCTGAACCATACCTGGACTTACAGACGTGAAATAAGGACGCGGAAGCCACTCTTGGACACTTGCTTCCAGCTCTGCTCGCCACCAGGATGGTCTACACGTGTCCATCCTATCACTAATGAAAGCCTGCTATATCTGCTGCAGTTTCACCGCCCTCAACTGGGCCCAGCGCCATGTTCGCAATGGAGAGATCACCGATGTTGTTCTCTTAGGTGGTCCTTCTGTTAAGCGTGTTACGGGAGGCACCGTCCCCAGAATCGTGGCTGAATCATACCTCGACTGACAGACGTGAAAAATGGACGCGGAAGCCACTCCTGGACACCTGCCGCCAGCTCTGCTCGCAACCAGGATGGTCTCCACGAGTCCACCCTATCACTACTGGAAGCCTGCTATATCTACCGCAGTTTCATCGCCCTCAACTGGGCCTAGCACCACGTCTGATATGGAGAGCTCACCGGTTTTGTTCTTTCAGGTGGTCATTCTGTTAATAGCGTAACCGGAGGCACCGTCCCCAGAATCCTGGCTGAACTGTACCTGTGCTACAAGACGCGAAAAATCGATGCGGAAGCCACTCCTGGGCACCTGCCGCATGCTCTGCTCGCAACCAGAATGGTCTACACGTGTCGACCCTATCACTAATGGCAGCCTGCTATATCTACTTCAGTTTCACCGCCCTAAACTGGGTCCAGCACCATGTCTGTATTGGAGAGCTCAACGATATTGTTCTTTCAGGTAGCCCTTCTGTTAAGCGCGTCACTGGAGGCACCGTCCCAGAATCGTGCCTGAATCATACCTCGACTGACAGACGTGAAAAATGGACGCGGAAGCCACTCCTGGACACCTGCCGCCAGCTCTGCTCGCCATCAGGATGGTCTACACGTGTCCATCTTATCACTAATGAAAGCCTACTATATCTGCTGCAGTTTCACCGCCCTCAACTGGGCCAAGCACCATGTCTGCAATGGAGAGATCACCGATGTTGTTCTCTTAGGTGGTCCTTCTGTCAAGCGCGTTACGGGAGGCACCGTCCCCAGAATCGTGGCTGAATCATACCTCGACTGACAGACGTGAAAAAGGGACGCGGAAGCCACTCCTGGACACCTGCCGCCAGCTCTGCTCGCAACCAGGATGGTCTCCACGAGTCCACCCTATCACTACTGGAAGCCTGCTATATCTACCGCACTTTCATCGCCCTCGACTGGGCCTAGCACCACGTCTGCAATGGAGAGCTCACCGGTGTTGTTCTTTCAGGTGGTCATTCTGTTAATAGCGTAACCGGAGGCACCGTCCCCAGAATCCTGGCTGAACTGTACCTGTGCTACAAGAGGCGAAAAATCGATGCGGAAGCCACTCCTGGGCACCTGCCGCATGCTCTGCTCGCAACCAGAATGGTCTACACGTGTCGACCCTATCACTAATGGCAGCCTGCTATATCTACTTCAGTTTAACCGCCCTAAACTGGGCCCAGCACCATGTCTGTATTGGACAGCTCACCGATATTGTTCTTTCAGGTAGTCCTTCTGTTAAGCGCGTCACTGGAGGCACCGTCTCAGAATCGTGCCTGAATCATACCTCGACTGACAGACGTGAAAAATGGACGCGGAAGCCACTCCTGGACACCTGCCGCCAGCTCTGCTCGCAACCAGGATGGTCTCCACGAGTCCACCCTATCACTACTGGAAGCCTGCTATATCTACCGCACTTTCATCGCCCTCATCTGGGCCCAGCGCCATGTTCGCAATGGAGAGATCACCGATGTTGTTCTCTTAGGTGGTCCTTCTGTTAAGCGCGTTACGGGAGGCACCGTCCCCAGAATCGTGGCTGAATCATACCTCGAATGACAGACGTGAAAAATGGACGCGGAAGCCACTCCTGGACACCTGCCGCCAGCTCTGCTCGCAACCAGGATGGTCTCCACGAGTCCACCCTATCACTACCGGAAGCCTGCTATATCTACCGCTGTTTCATCCCCCTCAACTGGGCCTAGCACCACGTCTGCAATGGAGAGCTCAACGGTGTTGTTCTTTCAGGTGGTCATTCTGTTAATAGCGTAACCGGAGGCACCGTCCCCAGAATCCTGGCTGAACTGTACCTGTGCTACAAGACGCGAAAAATGGATGCGAAAGCCACTCCTGGGCACCTGCCGCATGCTCTGCTCGCAACCAGAATGGTCTACACGTGTCGACCCTATCATTTATGGCAGCCTGCTATATCTACTTCAGTTTCACCGCCCTAAACTGGGCCCAGCACCATGTCTGTATTGGGGAGCTCACCGATATTGTTCTTTCAGGTAGTCCTTCTATTAGCGCGTCACTAGAGGCACCATCCTCTCAATCCTGGATGAACCCTACCTGGACTGACAGACGTGAAAATGGACACGGAAGCCACTCGTACACACCTGCCGCAGACTCTGCTGGAAACCAGGATGGTCTACATCTGGCGACCCTATCACTAATGGAAGCCTGCTATATCTACCGCAGTTTAACCGCCCTCAACTGGGCAAAGCACCATCTCTGCAATGGAGAGCTCTCCGATATTGTTCTTTAGGGTAGTCCTGTTAAGCGCGTCACTGGAGGCACCGTCCAATGCAATCCTGGCTAAACCCTACCTGGACTGACAGACGCGAAGAATGGACGCGGAAGCCATTCCTGGACACCTGCCGCAAGCTCCGCTGGCAACCAGGATGGTGTACACGAGTCGACCCTATCACTATTGGAATCCTGCTATATCTACCGCAGTTTCACCGTCCTCAACTGGGCCTAACACCACCTCTGCAATGGACAGCTCACCGATGTTGTTCTTGTAGGTGGTCCTTCTGTTAAGCGCGTCACTGGAGGCACCATCCTTTTAATCCTGGCTGAACCCTACCAGGACCGACAGACGCGAAATATGGACGCGGAAGCCACTCCTGCGCATCTGCCAAAGCTCTGCTGGAAGCCAGATTGGTCTACACGTGGCGACCCTATCATTAATGGAAGCCTGATATATCTACCGCAGGTGCGCCGCCCTCAACTGTGCGCAGCACCACGTTTACAATGGGGAACTCACCGACATTGTTCTTTCAGGTGGTTCTTCTGTTAAGCGCGTCACTGGAGGCACCATCGAACGCAATCCTGACTGAACCCTACCTGGACTGACAGACGTGAAAAGTGGACGCGGAAGCCACTCCTGGACACCTGCTACCAGCTCTGCTGGCAACCAGGATGGTCTACACTTATGCACCCTATCACTAATGAAAGCCTGGTATATCTACTGCAGTTTCACCGCCCTCAAGTGGGCCCAGCACCAAATCTGCAATAAAGAGCTCAACGATATTTTTCTTTAAGGTAGTCCTTCTGTTAAGCGCGCCACTTGAGGTACCGTCCCCAGAATCCTGGCTGAACCATACCTGGACTAACAGACGTTAAAAATGGACGCGGAAGCCACTCCTGGACACCTGCCGCCAGCTCTGCTCGCAACCAGGATGGTCTCCACGAGTCCACCCTATCACTACTGAAAGCCTGCTATAACTACCGCACTTTCATCGCCCTCAACTGGGCCTAGCACCACGTCAGCAATGAAGAGCTCACCGATGTTGTTTTTTCAGGTGGTCATTCTGTTAATAGCGTAACCGGAGGCACCGTCCCCAGAATCCTGGCTGAACTGTACCTGTGCTGCAAGACGCGAAAAATGGATGCGCAAGCCACTCCTGGACACCGGCCGCATGCTCTGCTCGCACCCAGGACGATCTACACGTGTCGACCCTATCACTAATGGCAGCCTGCTATATCTGCTTCAGTTTCACCGCCCTAAACTGGGCCCAGCACCATGTCTGTATTGGAGAGCTCACCGATATTGTTCTTTCAGGTAGCCCTTCCATTAAGCACGTCACTGGAGGCACCGTCCCAGAATCGTGCCTGAACAATACCTAGACTTACAGACGTGAGAAATGGACGCGGAAGCTACTCCTGGACACTTGCCGCCAGCTCTCCTCGCCACCACGATGGTCTACATGTGGCGACCCCATCACTAATGGAAGCATGCTATATCTACCGCAGTTTAACCGCCCTCAACTGGGCAAAGCACCATGTCTGCAATGTAGAGCTCTCCGATATTGTTCTTTAAGGTAGTCCTGTTAAGCGCGTCACTGGAGGCACCGTCCAAAGCAATCCTCGCTAAACCCTACCTAGACTGACAGACGCGAAAAATGGACGCGGAAGCCACTCCTGCACACCTGCCTCAAGCGCTGCTGGCAACCAGGATGGTCTACACATGTCGACCCCATCACTGATGGAAGCCTGCTATGTCTACCGCAGTTTCACTGCCCTCAACTGGGCCCAGCACAACGTCTGCAATGCAGAGCTCACCGATGCTGTTCTTTCAGGTGGTAATTATGTTAAGCGCGTCACTGGAAGCACCATCCCCTTAATCCTTGCTTATCCCTACCTGGACTGACAGACGTGAAACATGGACACGGAAGCAACTCCAGGACACCTGCCGCAAGCTCTGCTGGAAACCAGGACGGTCTACATGTGGCACTTTGGCAGCAGCGGCGGAGCGGGTTGGACGTGGAATAATCCGTTCTTCGCTGTGTTTTACAGTCGCAGATGCTGCAGTGTTTCCGCGGTGCTTCGGACAAGAATCTCACCGTGGCCGGTTTTCCTTGGGAAGACTGAATTGAAACACCGTTCTCAAGCATCGTTTCCATATCAGCGAGACGGAGCCAATCAACGGGAGCCGACGGCTGTGACGAAAGCTGTGGAAACTTTTGCAATGGGAGGCGTACTTCGCCAGGCACTTTGGCAGCAGCGGCGGAGCGGGTTGGACGTGGAATAATCCGTTCTTCGCTTTGTTTTACAGGTTGGTCAAACCTCTTCATATTAAGTTCGTTCATGTTGCTTAGCTATCTGCCGCTGCTGCCAACTTGCTAGTCGATATTGGTCACCATGATTCTGGACCATGCGCCTCGAAAAACCGGTCGCGCCATCTCGCGACAGCCGGCGGCGCGGCGGCGCGTAACTCAAAGGCGACGAAAAATAAAAATTGATATTTCGTCGCGCATAACAGTTAGAAATTAGCTCTCTCGCCTAGATGTTAAATGCATCTTAAAGTTTCATTTAGTCGAGTTTCATCGATGTAGCTTACATATTGCGTTTGCCATGAGCAATGATCTATGACAGCATGGAGCCTATGGCGAGGTCCTGAAAAATACCCCACTTGACTTCAATTTATCGCTCACTACAGCCCTATTTTAAAATATATCGACAAGCTCTAGCAGGTTCACGTAGGGTAATGTCCTACCTTTAAGGAAGTATAAGGTATTTTACATTTCAATGGCGTAAAAGTCTTCCTGCGCTATTTCACTGTTGATCATGCATCATCAGCTTTTTCATGAAACGTGTGGCGCCCTCTCTCGGTGCGTTAGAAAGGCACACGTCCCTGCTCGCGGCCGGGCTCGAGTAGCGGAGGCGGCTCGATTCCGGCCGTGCCCTGCTACAGTGTCCCTGCTTTGGTAGGTTGCTTTGGCAGGTTGAGCCTGCCGTACGAATGCGCAGTTTTATCAAAAGTGCCCCCATCGGAGGGAGGCTATGGCCATGGGCTGCTACATAAAATGCTACAAGAAAGCGTGTGCCTTCTATGAGGTATATAGAGGAAATTATAAGAAGACTCTTTTGCTTGACAGGTACATTTTTCATTAAGCGCGTACAGTGACCACACCGGCATAGGTGATAGTGGAATCGCGTACGCAATAACAGTGCAAAGCAATGAAGCTTCTAGGTACTTTCGTTCAAGCAGTGAAATTTGTAATTCCCGGACGCTCATACTTAGAGCTCACTCACCGATACTTGTATATGGTTCTTGCACTGTGCATTCAAAATTGTAAAATCGTGTCTTAATGTCTACATTTCAACACTCATGTTATTAGCCTCAATAGCAGAAAGCTCTTCCAATCTTTTGTCGATGTGGTGCAAGTGCAGCAAGGATGCGTTGAAGTGAATGTTGCATGTGTTGCACATAAGAGGCGGCAAACCTGGTGCTGCGTTTTATGCCAGTAGGTTATTTGTCCAATGTAACAATTAGTAGTCTGGTAGTTCACATTTTTGTCTAGGTTGGTAAAGTGCTTCTCACGATGCGATCGTTCGCCGTCGAGAAGGGGTTTACCATTGCTGTAATCGATGCTAGTTTCGGCAATTCTGTCAAAGATGTACGTGAAGGATGAACCGCTAACGAAGACTTCATAGAGTGGCATGCTGGAAACTATTCTGAAGAGTGTGCCATCAGTTCGGCAAGCCAGTAACCAAGCCGTTACCCAGAGCAGCAATCAAGAGTCAAACTCTAGTTAAATGTTCTTGATTATAATTTAAATCTGCTAAGAAATGAACAGAAGTTATTGTCGGATGACACGATGTTTAAAAGATTACTGGTTTTCACCAGTACGGTGACTCGGCGCTCCACCCAACCCGTTTGTGCAATGCGCCGCTAGCGCGATTCATTAGCGACAGGACGCTACATGCTCGCGGCCCTGAATATGCAGTGAATTTACCGTGTTGCGAATATGTGCAACAATACCCATAAGCACTTTCGCACGAGCGGCGCGAACATATTTTTTTTTTGCATAAGTTCCAACCTACCCTCGTTTTTTTTTCTGCCGCTCTCCTATCTACTTTTCGCTATCCTCTCTCTTTGCTTTTAATTCCACCGGTTGCAGTTCCAGTGCTTGAGGGATTAGATAGCAATCGCTGGGCCGGCAACATTTTTAGCTACTACTTCTTGGATGTGTGACTCCCGGGGAGTTAGCGCGGCTTTTTAAGCGCACAAACCGCGGGAGTCAGAAGAGGGAGCCGTTTCCACGGAACGATCCAGCGACTTTTAAATGTGCCATGCATCTCCATGTTCCTGGTGCTGGCTCCCTTCCCCTGTCGAGCGGACGGAGAGAATTTCAAGCCGTGGAGAGAAGGGGTTGGGGGGCGATGAAAGAACAACTTAAACCGCGAAGAAAAGTTCGGGGAACCTTTCGGGGAACCTGAAATAGCTTCAAGCCATGAAGAGCCACCGAGAGCCCGGCGATCCTTCCATTGTTATAAACCGGACTCCCCTTCCAACGCGTACACGAGCGCCCACGCGCTGATGCCGATATCTAGCACGGACGCCTCACCTAGGCTTGCTGGCGTCTCCTGCAGTGCGCATGCGCAGACCGGTTTCGGCTTACGCTAAGAGCGCGGACGCTGAGAGCGTACGCCCAGGAAGGGCCATTCGAGTTGGCGCCTCTAGGCCTTTTTTGGGGTGGGATGACTGTCTTTGAAGTGGCACAGGAGGCCTCCGATAATGATGTCCGGCTTGTGTGTAGTTTGCATCCCTTCCTTTCTGAGAACACTGGCCAAGGTTTCGCAGACACCCTTTACGTACTAACTGCATACGCGTTTTTGCCACCAGCGTGTCCTTAGCATAAGCATATCGAGTTGTTTTCGTTGCATCCTTTTCAGTTTTAGATGATACATCGAGTGAAGAATCTTGGGTATCCATTGCCTAGAAATGTTTTCTTTTGCTGATGATGAGTTTTAATGGCGCACTGGCAACCTCGCACCAAGCGTAATGGGTTGAAGTGTTTTCTTCAACACAATGTTAGGTTGCACTCCAAAGGTGCACATATCCTCCCGCACACCGCGATCTAACAAGACGCGAGGCCGTCCAATGGCGCAAACTACAAACTGGCAGCTTCCCACACCCCCTCTTATACAGCAGGATCTTTCCGGAACAGATAGCCCCCATGTGTAAACACTGCTCAACTCCGGCCACACTCATACACATGGTGTGGACTTGTACACATTACAACACAGACAACGCAAACACCCCAGAGACGTGGGAGTCTCTCCTGTGTACTTCCAAGCCAGCAGACCAACGCTGGCTTATCCAGCGCGCGGTGGAGGCCGCGGCATCCCAAAGGATCCCCGCCGACCTCCTCTAAGTCAGCGCAACCGGTCCTTTGACTGGTCCCCTGTTTTTGGGCGCAATAAAAGAGTTTACCTACCGGTGATCACTCTGCGCGGCGCGTGCACTCGCAGTGGTTTGGAGCCTAAGATACGCGTCAAAAATGAGCATATTTTGTTATTCTACAATTTGCGAACAGTCCAAATAGCAAACATGTTGTTTCTGCCAACATGTAATGTGTTCAAAAAGCAGTGATTAAGTTCATTCTGCAGGTTGGTAACGAGTTTCAGCCTAATGACCCGTCTGTTAATCAGCAACATACTCGTTGCTGATTAACACCATGTCGTCAACACCACCACGACACCATGTCGTCAACGCATTCCTGTTCGGAGTTTTGTTCATGCTGCCAACATAGCCTATTACAGCTGCATGAAAGTAGTGGACTGCTTGAACATTTAGCTATAGTATGGTGTATATGGTAATATTTTAAGGTGGGCGTTAGCAGCAAACACATTTTTCATCGAGCTTCAGTCCATTCTGGTCTAGATTAAACACGGCTTTCTGGCCACGACGTGACTGCTAAAGAGCGACATGAATGGCAAGAACTTCACAATGTACATATATTTCTCGGATATAATGCGTAAAGTGGTTGTATAATTGTGAACGCTTCTTGGCAACCGTCGTCTGCTCACTCGATCACAGCGTTTTCCTCCGCCAGTCAAAAACACATTTTCAGCGCTAACTTCGACTGTACTATAAAGCTCGAATGACCCCCTGGCTGCCGCTTCAAACAACAGCTACGTTGCCTCTTCTTTTACCGCATATATGCGACCAACGTACGCTGCAGATGGACTATATATAGTCGGAAATTAGTCTGCAGTAAAGCTACGCGCACATTCAGGGCCACCGAACAGAATTCCTCCGCGAGAAAATGTAGACCACTTGTAAAACTTTTCTGTTTACCTAAACAAGCAGTCAATCAACGTCGAAATTGTAGGCTCAAGGATTTTGATGTTTCTGGCTGTTCGATGCAGTCCAACATTAAAAAGTTGATTTTGATCACTGCTGTAATATTACGCTGCGGAATGGCCATTGTTACCAACTGCTGATTTTTTTTTTCAATGGTATCCTTATAAGGCCAGCACACAATAAATACACATACCGCATTTACGCGGGTAAGGGCCGCACTCGTGTAGGCACGAAACATAGCGTTAGACTGTCTGGGTCATTAAAGTAGTTTATTTACGCTTTCGGATAAGTGCCGAAAGAAAAAGAAAGTGAACGCGCAAAATAATTACGCTTCAAAGTGTTCATCGC